>NC_081530.1:2487177-3128427 GCF_030273125.1 Centropristis striata
CCCGTTTCTGTTGCAGGATCTGGTTCGTACTGTGGCTCTGGGAGGAAACTACCTTCTGAATGTGGGTCCGACCCCTGATGGGATGATCCCAGCGGTGTTTGAGGAGAGGCTGAGGGGTGTTGGAGCCTGGCTGGAGGTCAACGGGGAGGCCATCTACGCCTCCAAACCCTGGAGGGTCCAGACGGAGAACACCACGGTACCAGTGTGGTAAGAAGCAGTCTGTCATCTTAGAGTCATTTTTTTATTGAAATTGATGGATACACACCTTGTACAGTGTTTACATAGTCAGATTTGGTCTGCCAAATCCCACTCAAGTGCAGAATAATATTAAGAATTGATAATACAATTATGTGTCATCTTGTTTTTCACTGCTTAACCCTTTATCAGGCAAATAACTATATTTGGGAACTTCAGGTAATATTTCGAGAGAAAAAGTTGCAAATTTACCAGATTAAAGTGGCAAATCTACAAGAAAAAAAGTTGCAGATTTAAGAGATTTAAAGTGGCAAATCTGCATGAAAAAAGTTGCAGATTTATGAGAAAAAAGTGGGAAAAAAGCAACCTTTTTCTCCCAGATTCACCACTTTAACCCTTAATAGGACACTCATTGAAATACTAGCAAATTCCAAATTTCAACCCTAGATAATACGTTTTAAAAAGTTTACGAGATTAAAGTGGCAAATGTACAAGAAAAAAATGCGTAGATTTATGAGATTTAAAGTGGTGAATCTGGGAGAAAAAAAGTTGTTTTTTTCTCACTTTTTTCTCGTAAATCTGCGACTTTTTTCGCGCAGATTTGCCACTTTAAATACACACCTTGTATAGTGTTTAACTAGTTAGATTTGGTCTGCCAAATCCCACTCAAGTGCAGAATAATATTTGCTATCAGTATGTTTCAGTAGTCGATTCGTTTTTAAAGCAGATTTTTTATTTAAAGTGGGAGTAGAGATAAAGATAGGAAGACAGGATAATATGAATCAAAAGACGTCTTGGTTGTGTGTTGTCAGCTACTGGACACCCTAACATGGAGATCATTGATCCAATCATCTCCCCCATTTTTCTAGGTATACATCTAAAGGAAGTGCTGTTTATGCCACCATGACAGTCAAACCCTCCAAGCCTGCATTGCTGCTGTTTGAACCCATAACATCAGCATCCACTAAGGTAAAGAGACTCATAATGTGTGTTTCTGACAGAATTCAATGTCTGCATCTGTTGATATGATGCTTTTATTCACAAGTATTAAAGTTAAGCCCATAACCTTGGATGTATCTCTATAAATGTGTTTCTGTTCTATGAATGTGTCTCTGTCTTCAGGAATGTGCAAAAAGTGTTAACTGTGTGCGTCGTCTTGTTATATTCAATCTGTGTTTTATCTTCTGTTAAATACATTTTCAAGCAGCATTTACTAATGGTCATAATGCAGATAATTGCTCATTTTTATTTATCTCTAACAAATGCAATGACACGTCCTGTTATATATGACCAATATCAAAGGCAAACTCAATGTAGATGGCAGGCAGAGCCACAGCAGCAGAAACACTGGATGGAAAAACATGACCACAAAAAGACACAAATTGACAAAAACTACACAAAATGACCAAAAAAAGACACAAACTGACCAAAAAATGACAAAAACTGGCCAAAAAGACACAAACTGACCAAAAAAAGACAAAAACTGACCAAAAAAAGACAAAAACTGACCAAAAAAGACACAAACTGACCAAAAAAAGATAAAAACTGACCAAAAAAGACAAAAACTGACCAAAAAAGACACAAACTGACCAAAAAAAGACAAAAACTGACCAAAAAAGACAAAAAATGACCAAAAATGACCAAAAAATGACCAAAACTGACCAAAAAAGACACAAAATGACCAAAAAAGACAAAAACTGACCAAAAGACACAAATGACCAAAAAAAGACATAAAATGACCAAAAATGACCAAAAAAGACACAAAATGACCAAAAAAGACAAAAACTGACCAAAAGACACAAAATGACCAAAAAAAGACATAAAATGACCAAAAATTACCAAAAAAGACACAAAATGACCAAAAATGACCAAAAAAAGACACAAAATGACCAAAAGACACAAAAGACCAAAACTGACCAAAAAAGACACAAAATGAACAAAAAAAGACAAAAACTGACCAAAAAAGATACAAAATGACCAAAAACACTAAAACACATGAAGACTTTAACACAGTGGAGACAGAGCTGACTTCCAAAATGATTTGACGACCCCCAGAAATCATCTCCCAAGGTTGATATTGAATAGCTGATCTAAATCATTGATCTTGTCCCTTTTCCAGGTAACCTTATTGGGAGATCCAGATCCCCTCCCCTGGACCCCGGTCTACCCCACTGGTGGCCTCACGGTGCTTCTGCCTGAACTGCCCTGTTCCCCCGGTCAGGCCTGGACACTCAGACTGGACGGAGTCCTGTGAGCCTTAAAGCCTTGAACTGTTAAACCTCCATATGGCTTAATAAGGAGACTGGGTTGAATTAAAGGGACAGTTATGGACTAAGGTTTAAGGGACAGTCCTCCAGTAATGGGCTTGTATTTTTGCCAACAACTGAAATCAAATCAAATCAAACTTTATTTATATAGTGCTTTTCATACATAAAAATGCAACACAAAGTGCTTTACAAAAGAAATAAGAATAAAAACAAACAATAAAAATGACAAAACCCACCCACATACACATCTGTAAGTATACAAACACAAACACACACACACGCATTTAGTCATGCACGCACACAAACACACACTCAGACTCACACACAGCACATATTGATATATTATACACATATTATTGAAAGAATTTAACACTCTTCTTCAATGATTCCTTTGCAGCTCTGAGGACTAATATTGAATGTATCACTGCGTTATTAATTAATTAATAATAACTTTCTTTAAGTGACTGAATGATTTGAATCATCTGTGCAGGTTATAAAGCTTCCCTGGCAGCTTTTCAGCTATTTAGTTGTTGTTCTTTCAGAAATGATTCATTTTTTAAAACTGATTTGTTGGAAAATGAACTGTTTACATAAAGAGCACTCTTATTTTTTTACTGGATGCTTTTAAAATGGCTGAATAAAAGATTTGTCTGATTAAAGGTTGTCTTTAAGTCATTTTAAAGGTCCATGTTATTCTGAAGAACCCCTTAAAGCAAGGTCAAGAAACAAAGTTGTCTCACTTTGTGTGTAATGGTGCTTTAAGCATCCTCGAGGAGCGTCTCGTTCCTTGCTGCTGTGTTGTGCTCAAACACAATTACCCCATTTTAAAAACTCAGAGTTAGAAGTAAAATGTTCAACCTCAAGAGTGCTTTTTGCATTCAACTACGAGTGAATCACAAGATGACACGGGTCCTTCTGGAGGACTCTTTTGATGAATTGTTAGCACTTTTAATTTCAGCATCTCCCTTAGCCCTTAATAGGACACTCATTGAAAAAAGTTGCAGATTTAAGAGATTTAAAGTGGCAAATCTGTGCGAAAAAATGTCACAGATTTACGAGAAAAAAAGTGGGAAAAAAGCAACTTTTTTCTCCCAGATTCACCACTTTAACCCTTGTACTTGCAAATTCCAAATTTCAACCCTAGAGAATATTGGAGGATATTACATACAGCCAGAATGTGTAAAAAAAACCATACGAAAATAATATTTTGAGAAAAAAGTTTACGAGATTAAAGTGGCAAATCTACGAGAAAAAAATGTGCAGATTTATGAGATTTAAAGTGGTGAATCTGTGAGAAAAAAGTTGCTTTTTTCTCGTAAAACTGCAACTTTTTTGGCGCAGATTTGCCACTTTAAATCTCTTAAATCTGCAACTTTTTTTCTTGTAGATTTACCTTCCTCATTAGATTAACTTGATCCCTGTGGAACTGTTGGTATCTATGACAGATTTATATTCAAGCAATTAACACAAGTAACCATTATCAAATCAAATCAAACTTTATTTATATAGCGCTTTTCATACATAGAAATGTAACACAAAGTGCTTTAAAAAAAAAAAAACATTATAAAAAAATGTGTCCATGACTGTACACATGAAATGAGCTTTATCCCTTTATCAGGCAAAGAACTATATTTGGTAACTTCAGGTAATATTTTGAGAAAAAAGTTGCAAATTTGTTGGATTAAAGTGGCAAATTACAAGAAAAAAAGTCGCAGATTTAAGAGATTTAAAGTGGCAAATCTGCGCCAAAAAAGTCGCAGATTTACAAGAAAAAAGTGGGAAAAAAGCTACTTTTTTCTCCCAGATTCACCACTTTAACCCTTAATAGGACACTCATTGAAATACTTGCAAATTCCAAATTTCAACCCTAGAGAATACTGGAGGATATTAGATACAGCCAGAATGTGTAAAAAAAAACATAAGAAAATAATATTTTGAGAAAAAAGTTTACAAGATTAAAGTGGCAAATCTACGAGAAAAAAAATGCGTAGATTTATGAGATTTAAAGTGGTGAATCTGGGAGAAAAAAGTTGCTTTTTTCCCACTTTTTTCTCGTAAATCTGCAACTTTTTTGGCGCAGATTTTACCACTTTAAACCTCTTTAATCTACGCATTTTTTTCTTGTAGATTTGCCACTTTAATCTAGTAAATTTGCAACTTTTTTCTCAAAATATTACCAGAAGTTACCAAATATAGAAGTATACTTTGCCTGATAAAGGGTTAAGTGCTTCTGGATGGCATTACTCATTCACATCCCGTGTGTTTATATTTGACTAACTCTATTTGACCTTGGCTTGTAACCTTTATCTTATACCCAGAGGCTACTGCTGCATGCTCTTAAATCTCAGCGGGACACTTTATATTCAGTAGCAGCTGCCTTTATTTGTGCACTTCTTAACCAAGACTATTGTGTGAATGAACAAAAATCCACCCTCGATGTGTCAGACTGAGCTCCGACCTGACTGGGGAAAATAAACCCACAGGGACCGAGCATTTGACTCAGAATAACAGTGCTAAATTGTTCTCTGTCCTCCCTTTTAGCCTTCCTTAATAGGTTTGTGCGCTCTTCTCTGCATTTGCATTGCAAATTCTGATAGAGAGAGAGAGAGATGACAAAAACAGGAAAGAAAATGGAAATTGTCTTTGGCAGAATCCTTCTGTTTAACCTCAGCTTTGCATTTCAAATGGATGCTGCTCAGGCGGGCTTGTCTACACGGCCAAAGTGTCCATGTACTCAGTAGTGGAAGAAGTATTCAGATCCCTTACTTAAAAAGAATCAAATTGACCACAAAATGACACAAAATGATTTTAAAAAAAGACACAAAATGACCAAAAAATTAGATAAAAATAAGCAAAAAAGGACTCAAATTGACCAAAAAATTACTACAAAAAGACACAAATTTACAAAAACTATACAAAATGACCAAAAAGACACAAAATAACCAAAAAAGACACAGAATGACCAAAAAATGACCAAAAAAAGACAAAAACTGACCAAAAAAATACACAAAATGACCAAAAAAGACAAAAAATACACAAAATGACCAAAAACACTAAAACACATGAACACTTTAACACAGTGGAGACAGAGCTGACTTCCAAAATGATTTGGCGACCCCCAGAAATCATCTGGCGACCCCAATTGGGTTCCCAACCCCAAGGTTGATATTGAATAGCTGATCTAAATCACAACATATTGACCCCCCTTCTAATGCACAACATGGGTCAAAAATGACCCACATTAATTTCCCATGTTATTAAATGCTGCTGTGTGTTTAAGTATTCTTTAAATATCTTGTTTTTGATAACAACAGATCATTATTTCATTATTGTTTAAAGTTTTTGTATTATTACATAGCTAACTACTTGGCTAAGTAGCTTGCTAAGCGAAGAAGTTATTTTTGTGTCCTTTTTTTTTGTTATTTTGTATCTTTTTTGGTCATTTTGTGTCTTTTTTGGTCAGTTTTTGTCTTTTTTTTGTCATTTTGTGTTTTTTTTGGTTATTTTGTGTCTTTTTTTTCTTTTTTTGTCATTTTGTGTCTTTTTGTGTCTTTTTTTGGTCATTTTGTGTCTTTTTTTTAAGTCATTTTGAGTCTTTTTTTTGTCATTTTGTGTCTTTTTTTTAAAGTCATTTTGAGTCTTTTTTTTGTCATTTTGTGTCTTTTTTTTAAGTCATTTTGTGTCTTTTTTTGGTCATTTTGTTTCCTTTTTTGGTCATTTTGTGTCTTTTGGTCATTTTGTTTATTTTTTTGGGTGATCTGAACTGTGCGTGTGAGATTGTGTTCAGTGAGTGGGGGTCGCGGACAACATGCATGTTAAATTGGGGGTCGCGACTCAAAAAGGTTGAGAACTACCGCGTTAGACTACTCCCTCCAGTTTCAGACACCAGGCATCTCCAGGAGATACGGGCATGGTCGGCATAACAATCCTTAATCCAGCTGTTGGGGTCACTGGTGCCCACTTCAGCGCTACATTAGGATAGTCCAGGAGTGTCACCTGTGGATGGAAAGTTGTTTTTATAGTTAGCGCAAAAAAGTGAAGGAAACTGGGATTAAACTTCATAGACATAAAAGGCTTACTTTAGAGGCTCCAGACGTCTTTGGCGCTGTGAGCTGAAGTGGTTGTGTGGATGGCCAGCCAAGAATAATGGCGTAAACAGTTCTGTTTTTAGCAGTGAACCTATAATAGGAGCAGAAAGAAAGGGGGACGTCTGGGTTACCTGCTACTAACACACTGCAAAAAAGCCTACTTGTATTTTTCGGCCTAAAACAGTGATTTAAGTTGGTGAAACTTGGAAATATAAATTATTGACATTTTTGGGAAGTTTTAAAATATCATTGCATGTGCCCTGTTGTAACTCTGAGCACCTGCGACTGGAAAGGTCTCTGCAAGACCTCCAAGAACTACTGTGTAACATCTCTGCCTCAGTGCACTGCAGAAAAAGCCAACTTGTAATTTTTGGCCTAAAACAGTGATTTAAGTTGGTAAAACTTGGAAATATAAATTATTGACATTTAGGGCAATAATGTAAGTTAGCACAACAAAGGAAGCCAGTTGTCTGCTCAAAAACAAGTTGGTGAGTTGTTGTTACTTATATCTTTAAGTTGGGGTTCACAACAAGGGACAATAGTTCTGATAACTCTTATTTCTTTGTTGGGAAATTTGGTCATTAGCGAAAGCTAGCGGCTAACTGATGCTAGCGGCTAACTGATGCTAGCAGCTAACTGATGCTAGCGGCTAACTGATGCTAGCGGCCCTGCTTGTTACAGCTACAAGAGTAGCCATTAGCGTATCAATGCTAACTCAAAATTGTGGTCGCAACATTAGCTGACATTTCATAGCGGCGTTACAATCGTGCCAATTCAGCACATTGCAGAAGTTAGCAGAAGTAAGGATTAAAAGTTATTACAATGTAAAATTATAAGTTAGTAACTTACAGTTGAGTTGACAAAAATCTGAATTCAGTGTTGAGCAAACTCAAAAAACAAAACTTAAAATATTTAGTTTAATTGTCCAACTTAAAATTTTATCCAAGTTTGTTGCCTTGAAATTTTGAGTTCACCCAACTTTTCTTTTCTTGCAGTGCACCTGGTTTCGCATACAGGACAGAAAATGGAATTTTAAAAACACAAAATCAAAATCTGACCAGACAGTGACAGTACTGTTCTCCGTCTGGACCCTCCAGGGTTTGGAAGCATAGATGGCGTCCCCGTTAATCCCCAACCAGGCACCAAGTCCCCGCAGCCTCTCCTCAAACACCGGGGCGATCACGCCGTCTGCCATTGGTCCGATGTTCAGCAGGTAGTTACCTCCCATCGCCACCACAGACACCAAGTCCTGAAGGAAGAGCATGGTAGATCGACACAAACATACAATAGGCCAGCTATTCTCAACCTTGGGGTCCGGACCCCAATTGGGGTCGCGAGATGATTTCTGGGGGTCGCCAAATCATTTTGGAAGTCAGCTCTGTCTCCACTGTGTTAAAGTGTTCATGGGTTAATGTGTTTTAGTCTTTTTGGTCACTTAATGTCTTTTTTTGGTCATTTTGTGTCTTTTTTTTGTGTCTTTTTTTGATCATTTTGTGGTCAATTTGTGTCTTTTTTGGTCATTTTGTTTCCTTTTTTGGTCATTTTGTGTCTTTTTTTAGTCATTTTGTGTCTTTTTGGTCATTTTGTTTCCTTTTTTGGTCATTTTGTGTCTTTTTTTAGTCATTTTGTGTCTTTTTGGTCATTTTGTTTCTTTTTTGGGTCATTTTCTTTCCTTTTTTGGTCATTTTGTGTCTTTTTTTGTCATTTTCTTTCCTTTTTGGGTCATTTTGTGTCTTTTTTTAGTCATTTTGTGTCTTTTTGGTCATTTTGTTTCTTTTTTGTGTCATTTTCTTTCCTTTTTTGGTCATTTTGTGTCTTTTTTTGATCATTTTGTGGTCAATTTGTGTCCTTTTTGGTCATTTTGTTTCCTTTTTTTGGTCATTTTGTGTCTTTTTGGTCATTTTGTTTCTTTTTTTGGTAATTTTGTGTCTTTTTTTGGTCATTTTGTTTCTTTTTTGGGTAATTTTGTGTCTTTTTTGGTAATTTTGTGTCTTTTTGGTCATTTTGTTTACTTTTTTTGGTCATTTTGTGGGGGGTTTTTAGTCATTTTGTATCTTTTTTTAGTCATTTTGTGTCTTTTTTGGGTCATTTTGTGTCTTTTTTGGTCATTTTGTGTCTTTTTGGTCATTTTGTGTCACCTTAATGATGGACGGCAGATCCATAAGTTCACTGAGCTTCATATCTCTCCGATACCCCCAGGACCGGCTGTCCATGGACTGGCATTTCTCCCATTTGTGGTGTGGAAGTTGGCCGGGCGTGTACCTGTCAGCACAGTTATAGTAGCCTCCATGTTTGCAGTAGCAGCCCTGACCCCACCTGTCATTGGTGACCACCACATCCTGAGGAAAAACACAAGCATGGATGACTTTCTGAATGGGCCTACTGGACACAGGCCCAGGGGCTAAAGATGCTCTGATGATTTTTATTAAAATTTTTATTAATTTATTTATTTGTTTCATTTTATTTTATTTTAATTTAATTTATTTTAATGTATTTTATTTTTATTTATTTATTTATTTATTTATTATTTTATTTATTTATTTATTTATTTATTTATTTATTTTATTTATTTATTTATTTATTTATTTATTTTTCTGTCTGTTTTTGGTGTCTGTCTCGGCTGTTTGTAAGTGTTTGTATTATATGTTGAAAAATTAAAAATTAAATAAATACTTTAATAAAAAAAAAAATAAAAAAAGATGCTCTGATGATTTTTATTAAATTTTTTATTTTTATTTATTTATTTATTTATTTATTTTATTTTTTTTATTTTTCTGTCTGTTTTTGGTGTCTGTCTCGGCTGTTTGTAAGTGTTTGTATTATATAAAAAAAATAAAAAAAGATGCTCTGATGTAACAGAAATGCTCTCTCACCTTGACTGGGCTGTCATTGTAGAGCCAGGCCAAGAACTGGGTGGAGTTCCAGTAGGTATCTGGTGCTTCCCAGTCCCCATCAGACCAGATCAGATCCGGTTTGTAGGCCATCACGAGGTTTACGAGCTCTGGAAGAGTCTTCCAGGCAACAAAATGCTGAGTCTTGAATCCCAAGGCTCGATCCAACAAGAAGAGGGGATGGAACCATTCATACAGGGAGTGGTAGAGACCCAAGCGGAGCGACCTGTTGGCGGAAACACTTGAGTGAATACACAAACCTGCCCGGTCATTTTAATGTCAATCATTTCCATACATTTAAAATTGACAGAATTATATGTTTTGGACTTGTGCAAGCATCGCCACCTATCGGGTTAAGATATTTCAAAGTTTATCTGAGATTTTCCAGAAACATATTAAACCAGACCCCAATTGGGGTCGCGAGATGATTTCTGGGGGTCGCCAAATCATTTTGGAAGTCAGCTCTGTCTCCACTGTGTTAAAGTGTTCATGTGTTAATGTGTTTTAGTCTTTTTGGTCACTTAATGTCTTTTTTGGTCATTTTGTGTCTTTATTTTTTGTCTTTTTTATCATTTTGTGGTCAATTTGTGTCTTTTTTGATAATTTTGTTTCCTTTTTTTTTTAGTCATTTTGTGTCTTTTTTGGTAATTTTGTGTCTTTTTGCTCATTTTGTTTCCTTTTTGGTCATTTTGTTTCCTTTTTTGAATCATTTTGTGTTTTTTTTTGGTTATTTTGTTTCTTTTTTGGGTCATTTTGTGTCTTTTTTGGTAATTTTGTGTCCTTTTGGTCATTTTGTTTCCTTTTTTGAATCATTTTGTGTCTTTTTTTAGTCATTTTGTGTCTTTTTTGGTCATTTTGTTTCCTTTTTTTTTAGTCATTTTGTGTCTTTTTTGGTAATTTTGTGTCTTTTTGCTCATTTTGTTTCCTTTTTGCTCATTTTGTTTCCTTTTTTTAATCATTTTGTGTCTTTTTTTGGTTATTTTGTTTCTTTTTTGGGTCATTTTGTGTCTTTTTTGGTCATTTTGTGTCTTTTTTAGTCATTTTGTGTCTTTTTTGGTCATTTTGTGTCCTTTTGGTCATTTTGTTTCCTTTTTTGAATCATTTTGTGTCTTTTTTTGGTCATTTTGTTTCTACCCACCCATTATGTCTTTGCCATGCCTTTATAAATCTTATTTTGTTTGCTTATTGATATTAAAATATACTTTATTGCTCATCTATTATAAGTTAACTATAAGTTAACTATGCTTTTTGCAACTACCGGATCTAAAGCGAGAACAATGCCTTATTACTTGTTAATTAATGGTTATTACAAGGACCTTATTATAAAGCGTTACTGAAGATGCTATAGTTGAATGAATGCAGTGGAGTCACCTCTTCCTGACAGCTGCAGCCAGTTCTCCCACCAGGTCCTGGTGAGGACCCACATCCACTGAGTTCCAGTTGTGTGAAACTGCAGAAGGCCAGTTAGTGAATCCCTCATGGTGTTTGGATGTGAACACCACGTACCTGTAGATGCATGAACACACAAAAGCCCTGACACATTCCTGGGTCAAGGAACTAAGTACTCCGGTCCGACTTTTATGATATACTTTCATGGTCGACATGCACATACACTACCGGTCATAAGTTTTAGAACACCCCAATTTTTCCAGTTATTTATTGAAATTCAAGCAGTTCAAGTCAAATGAACAGCTTGAAAGGGTACAAAGGTAAGTGGTGAACTGCCAGAGGTAAATAAAAAAAGGTAAGCTTAACCAAAACTGAAAAATAATGTACATTTCAGAATTATACAAGTAGGCCTTTTTCAGGGAACAAGAAATGGGTTTAAAAGTTAAAGCAGTTCTGCAGCAATGGAGGTTGATCAAGCCCTGAAAGTTGCTAAGTTGCTACAGGTGTCCCAACTTTTCTTGATCCCTTACAACCCCCTCTGTCTGCAACCTACAAGTTGCTCCACATTTATGGGAACTTCTGCAACAGAGTTGGGAAGAACTTTCTGAAGAATATTTGATTTCCATTATAGAAAGAATGACACGAGTGTGTTCAGCTGTTCTATCTGTTAGGGTGGCTACTTCAATGAGTCAAAAGTTTATAATACATTTTCCTTTCTAAATTGATTCTATGATTTCTTTTTTTTTTAACTTCAATTGTAAATTTGTTATAAACATTAATTTCAGAGTAGACTGAGACATTAAACCGCATCATTTTCAATAAAATTCTGGAAAAGTTGGGGTGTTCTAAAACTTTTGACCAGTAGTGTACTTTATACAGGTGCATCTCAATAAATTAGAATATCATAGCAAAGTTTATGTCAGTAATGGGGTGGCTGATCGGAGAATCGGTGGTTCGATCCCCGACCATGGCACCCTACATGTTACATTTAATGAAGACCTAAAATTCAGTGTCTCAAAAAAATGTTAATATTACAAAAGACACATTTCTAAAAGTATGTTTAATGTGTAAATGTTGGCCTCTGAAAAGTATGTCCATCTATATGACTCAATACTCGGTTGGGGCTGTTTGACTTGAACTACTGGAAATGGACTTTTCCATCATACTCTAATGCAGCTATTCTCAACCTTGGGGTCGTGGTCGGGACCCCAATTGATTTCTGGGGGTCGCCAAATCATTTTGGAAGTCAGCTCTGTCTCCACTGTGTTAAAGTGTTCATGTGTTTTAGTCTTTTTGGTAATTTAATGTATTTTTTTGGTCATTTTGTTTCTTTTTTGGGTCATTTTGTGTCTTTTTGGGTCATTTTGTGTCTTTTTTTGGGTCATTTTGGGTCTTTTTTTGGTCATTTTGTGTCTTTTTTGGGTCATTTTGAGTCTTTTTTGGTCATTTTGTGTCTTTTTTTGGTCATTTTGTGTCTTTTTGGGTCATTTTGTGTCTTTTTTTGGTCATTTTGTGTCTTTTTTGGGTCATTTTGTTTATTTTTGGGGTCATTTTGTGTCTTTTTTGGTCATTTTGTGTCTTTTTTTTTGGTCATTTTGAGTCTTTTTTGGTCATTTTGTGTCTTTTTTGGTCATTTTGTGGTCATTTTGAGGATTTTTTTGGTCATTTTGTTTCTTTTTTGGGTGATCTGAACTGTGCGTGTGAGATTGTGTTCAGTGAGCGGGGGTCGGGGACAACATGCATGTTAAATTGGGCGTCGCGACTATTAATTAGTATAGTCGTATAGTATTATATTAGTATATAATACTAATTAACTATTAGTAGCCTATTTTATACAGCCTATGGTCGCGACTCAAAAAGGTTGAGAACTACTGGTCTAATGTATTGAGATGCACCTGTACATGACCCCTGCAGGTGTGTCTGTGGCTGAGCAAACACAGGCAACAAAAGAGATTTACTGCATTCAAATAACTCGTGCAAATACAGCAAGTTGGTGCATGTTGTTATGTGGCTGATGCACCAGGAGGAGATCAGGTCTTTACCTGGCTCCAGAGGCTTTGAATAGATCCGCCCAGGTATCAGGGTCGAAGAATTCTGCGCGAAACTCGGGTGCAAAATCCGCGTATTTAAAGCCCGGCGGGTAGTTTTTCTGCATGAACTGAACTTCCTCTGCGCGCTTCTCGGACCTCCACCAGTACCAGAACCACTCACTGTACTGGCCGAAGCCAGGGACCGAGAAGACCCCCCAGTGGACGAAAATCCCGATCTTCGCCTCATCGAACCACCTGGGCAGAGGTCTGGCATCCAGACTGGTCCAGTTTGCTGCGTAGCGCGCTGTGCATGCTGGTCCCAGCAGGAGAGGCGCGAGGCAGACCCAAGCTCCAAGGCATACTGGTCCCAGTTCATGTGACGTCATCCCTTTTTCTATTAAGAAGCTCTTATTAGGATCATCAGAAGGACAGGTGACTTTAACTCTTCCTGTCTGTAACATGCTGTATAGCCTACCTGTGGGAAGGGCAAACTATGGAGCCGCCCTCCGGCACAATGGGATGAACATATGAATAAAATGGCTTAAATATGAGTCTGATGTCTTTCCTTCTCAGATTTCACTCAGGACTTTTTTTTTCTCCAAATCCAATAACAAAGAAACGTTCAGAAGTGGCATGTACTTACCACATTTACTACTGTGGCACTTTACTTTGAAGGAAAGAAGCTGCCAACACTATAAAATGATACTGAATTAATTAATTATTTCATTAGATATTCTAAATAATACTGAAAAATAAATGTATCCATTCATAGACCTCAAACTGGGACCTGAACGCACTGCTTTCTTATTTTTATTTTATTAAGTAATTATAATTTTTGTTATTTTATATTGTATATAAATATAGGTTATATATATTATACATTTTTTCTTGATATGTATCCGGGTTATGAGACTTTGCTGTTCCCCTTTTCATATGAGCGGACAATTGGGGGCATTTTGTTGGACCGACATGTTTTTGTGCACATTTTCTTTTTACGTTAATGATTAAGTGGTGGCTGGCTGTCTGTTGCTTCTGTTTTGTTTTATCTGTTTGTTCACTTTTATTTTTTTTCTCTGTTTCTTGTACTGTATGTGTCTGTATATATATATATGTGCCAAAACTTTGCATAAATAAAATTTACAAACAAAAAATGTATCCATTCATTGATAAAATGTCCTTTTTAAATCAGTTTAAAAATGAATAATAAATAAATTATAAAAACATGCAAAATAAACAACATTTACATTGAACCTAAATAAATAAGGGAAAATCAAATAGAAATGATATAAATAATACAATAAATTTATACAAAGATAAATACAAAAAGAAGCTAATTAAATCATAAATATCAATTTATGTCACATGACTACTTTTTTTCTGGTAGATGTGATGGCTTTCTCTCTATTTTAAGATTTTTTTACAAACTTAACTTAACTAAAACTGAACTCATGTAATCATAATCCAATGATATAATATATAAGAGTCACATGGGACATTTTTCAACATTAAGTGCGTTTACTTTTGACACTTTCAGTGCATTTTTACTGAATGCAATTACAAACTTTTACTTCAGTAACACTTCCAATGAAGGACTCACTTGCAACAGAGTACTTTTTACGGTGTAGCATTAGTTCCACTAGAGGGAGCCACAGGGTGGTTTTAATCCTGAAGCTGCCCATCTGATGCAAATCCATGAAAAACAACAGGGAAATGTGCATTTATCACAAGATCAGCAAGTATTTACATGTAGAAAAGCACATAAAAAGACAGAGAGCGATAAAAGGAAATATGTCACCAATAACACAACACATTCATAGTGACATTTACCACAATGGTATTAAAACCACAAAGCCATTTTCATCTGTGAAATGCAATCTTTTTGGACAGAACATATAACCAGCTACTTAGTTTATCATTTGTAAAGTCTGACAGGCATGTCCTCTTTATGTGCAGCACATACAGAGAAATTTGGATTTGAGCAACAGTGCAAAGAAAAAAGGATAAATTAAATTATCATAAATTATCATTTCTGACTTAAAAACATTTTTTAAACCACTGAATCTATTTGCTGCCAGGCAAATCACAGGAACATAAAATAAACAGTCAGGGCGCTTTCACACCTGTCTGGTTTGCTCCGGACTTTAGGACTTTTCAGTTTGATCCCAACATAAATTCCAGGTGTGAAAACCAAAGGACCAAAGTTTGGTCCGACCAGAAGAGGAGGTCTCGGTCCGGACCAAACCAACTAAGGTCCGAACCTTTTGCAGTGTGAAAACAACTTTTTTTTCCATAGTCCAGACGGATTTCAGAATAAAGGCCTTCTATAAGAAGTGAGGAGCATTTATGGGTACAAGTCAGGAACCGGCCTACCTTACAGATCTCAAGGGTGCTGAGTCCAAAAAAAATGGTTCCCAAGCGAAATTTTGAGTTTTTGACCTTCTAATTTGCATATCAAATGGCCAATTGCCCATCTTGCACAGTCATTGGACCATTTCCCCTTAGTTTTTTTTCTAAGTAGGCAATCAAGATGAGGAAATTAAGTTTCTGGATCTATAGTCTAGGGTCAGAGCAAGGATATAGTGGAGGCTCAGTGTCTTTTTTATGCATATATATATATATATTATTTATGTCGGCCTTAAAAAATAACACAAATAATGCTTAATTTCACCTTAAAAGTTGGTATTTTGCATATATTTCTAAATATAGATAAAAAAGACACAGAGCCTCCACTATATCCTTGCTCTGACCCTAGACTATAGATCCATAAACTTAATCTCATAGTCTCATTGTTTCAATCAATGTATTTGTATCTTCCAAATATCCTTAAATGAGATTTTTAAATAAGCTAAAATAAAGGTTTAAAATGCTTAAATATCATCATTGCAGTTTTTAAATATGCCCCTCTGATTAAACACTGGCCCCTCCTTGGCCCCCACAGTAAAACTGGTCTAGAACCGCCACTGCTGAGGCCGGCCTAACAACGCAGCGTAACCAAAACAAAATGAGCCGCGGAAGTCCACAGGGTGATGACGTGTCCAGTAGAATTATCTTGTAAAGTCCGTTATTCCTTTTGCAGCGTGAAATCAAAACCAACAGGACCAAATGTAGACAACGGAACAGAACGCGGACCTTGGTACGGACCTTGGTTCGGACTTTCAGGTGTGAAAACGCCCTTAAAGGACACATTTTCTGGTTAAAATGAGTCAATAAATAAGGCCGTATTATATTCATAATTTAACATCAATAAGTGTGTGTGGCCACAGTAGAGTTAAGAGTAAAACAGTTAAAGCAGGGGTGTCAAACTCTGGTCCGCGGGCCAAATTTGGCCCGCAGTGTCATTTTATTTGGCCCGCGAGGCAATACCAAATTATTATATTATTATTGTACTATAAAAGCTGACCCGCCGCTATTATACGGCGCATTTACCGCTAATATTAGATTTATTATTGTTATTTTATTTTTAAATGTATTAACCTGTTGAAAAAGTTTATTTTCATATTTAAATCAGAAGGATGCAAATAGAAAAGAGGCATACGATTTTTATTTAATTTTTATTTAATAAATTAATGACATTGATGTGTTTTTTATTTGAAATTAGATTTTGCATGTCTGCACTATTTAGTTATATATTGTATGTTTATAAGCGTTGCTGGTTCCATATTTAATGTTAAAGCAAAACATGTTTGGTATATATTAAAAGGTTTATTTGTTCAATGTTGGCCCGCCATTTTATTCAAGTTTTACATTTTGGCCCATTGTGTATTTGAGTTTGACACCCCTGGGTTAAAGGAATGGTTGTCTCCTCCAGGTGCAGCAGGCTACAGGTTGACTGTGTTGCCTACGTCGGTGCAGACAGCCAGCTGCCTTTCCAGCATCTGTTTCTCCACCAAGTCCTCCACTCTGCCCACCTCCACCTCGTCTACATCGTCCATAAAACTGGACCAATCCGTGCCCCCGTCTGCACGCTCCATGGGCTCTGATTGGCCGGCGGGGTGACCGGAGGCGGAGTCATCATGAGTGGTGGTCACGCAGTTGCAGCTGTCGCAGATGCCGAAGCGCCGGAGTCCCGGTGAGACGCTGGAGCCGGTGAAGGTCCTCCTGCAGCTCTTACAGGATACGGGCCAGTAGTGTCTATGGACCTGTTCATGGTGAGAGAGACAACATACACTACTGGTCAAAAGGTTTAGAACACACCAACTTTTCCAGAATTTAATTGAAAATGATGCAGTTTAATGTCTTAGTCTACTCTGAAATTAATGCCCATTTGCAACATTTAAAATTCTTTATTGAGCATGATAGTGTTTTGAAAGTAAAAGAGATTAAAAATCACATTTTATGTTGGACTAAAGGACCAAAAAAAGACACAAAATGACAAAAAAAGACACCAAAAGACTTAAAAAAGACAAAAAAAGACACAAAATGACCCAAAAAAGACAAAAAATGACAAAAAAAGACACAAAATGACAAAAAGACACAAAATGACTAAAAAAAAGACACAAAATGACAAAAAAAGACACAAAATGACAAAAAAAGACACAACATGACCAAAAAAAGACACAAAATGACAAAAAAAGACACAAAATGACTAAAAAAAAGACACAAAATGACCAAAAAAAGACACAAAATGACAAAAAAAGACACAAAATGACAAAAAAAAGACACAAAAAGACACAAAATGATTTACAAAGACATGAAAAGAATTTAAAAAATGGACAAAATAGCCCAAGACTCCATAGAGTTAAGTTGTTAACCCATTTCTTGTTCCCTGAAAAAGGCCTACTTGTATAATTCTGAAATGTACATTATCTTTCAGTTTTGGTTAAGCTTACCTTTTTTTATTTACCTCTGGCAGTTCACCACTTACCTTTGTACCCTTTCAAGCTGTTCATTTGACTTGAACTGCTTGAATTTCAATAAAAAACTGGAAAAATTGGGGCGTTCTAAAACTTTTGACCGGTAGTGTACTTTGAAACATTTAGAACAACTTTTAGAATATTATAGGTGAAGAATAACAACATAGGAGCCAGAAAAATGACCTTATGATCTTATTACACTTCTTCCACTGCACACAAAGCAGCAACAAGCGACAAGGAAAAAAACAACTGAATTTAAAAGTGGGACTGCTAATTACTGTTTACAACTAATTGCTAGCAATTAGCTGGCTTGAACTGGTTTTGTACATACCATTTTATCTTAACTACATGCTATTAACAATACAATTTAACTACAACTAAGACAAAATAGAACAATTAATCTGTGAACTACTACAAGGGGACAGAGTATGGCTACTCTTTTTTTACACTTTTGAATTATTCTATAGAGAAATGCAATTTATTTAAAATTGTTTCAACAAGTAAACTCTGATCCTGTATGACAGCTATTCCCAACCTTGGGGTCGGGACCCCAAATGGGGTCGCGAGATGATTTCTGGGGGTCGCCAAATCATTTTGGAAGTCAGCTCTGTCTCCACTGTGTTTAAGTGTTAATGGGTTAATGTGTGTTCATCTTTTTGGTCACTTAATGTTTGTTTTTGTCATTTTGTGTCTTTTCTGGTCATTTTGTGGTCAATTTGTGTCTTTTTTGGTCATTTTGTTTCTTTTTTTTAGTCATTTTGTGTCTTTTTGGTAATTGTTTTTCTTTTTTTGGGTTATTTTGTTTCTTTTTTTTGTCATTTTTGGTATTTTTTTGGTCATTTTGTTTCTTTTCTGGTCATTTTGTGTCTTTTTTGGTCATTTGTTTACTTTTTTTGGTCATTTTGTTTCTTTTTTGGGTGATCTGAACTGTGCGTGTGAGATTGTGTTCAGTGAGTGGGGGTCGCGGACAACATGCATGTTAAATTGGGGGTCGCGACTCAAAAAGGTTGAGAACTACTGCTGTATGACAGCTGCAACCATCTGGTTGGTCATGAAATTCCTCAGAAATAACTCAAACTCTTGCAATCTGCCTGCCAATTTCTCTGCCAACAGGAGACCGAGCATTGATTACAACTGGAAAATGTAACTAACCCTCTGGGAACAGCACAATCATGGCTACAAGTGGGGTGAATTAAAAAATGTTTTTTGTGCAGTACAACATAGTTCTAATGACACAAATCATTAAAAAGAAAAAAATATGAGTTGACTTTCTTTGACTGTTTATTTTACAAAACCAAAGCATTCAAGCACTATTGGAAATGTAAAAATCCAACGATCATTTCTGTTTTTATTGCTAAATAATGAAACAGCTCACCACTAAATTGACAGTAGGCACATAGTACTTTTACACTTTCCCAACTTAACCCATTGAGGCCTAAAACGCCTGTAAAACCTCTGGGCGATTTTAAAATAAGCCCCTAAAACCTGAAGTTTTTCTGGAAATTCAACAGAAGTGTCAACGCTTCTACTAAATAATAGATTTTTCAGCCTCTGTAGCAGATAGAAATGAAATTCAAAAAGTATTTGAGAGCTTATACAAATACTACAAAACGACCTATCCGCTTTCCAGGCTTCAATGGGTTAAAGCAGGGGTGTCAAACTCTGGCCCGCGGGCCAAATTTGGCCCGCAGTGTAATTTTATTTGGCCCGCGAGCCAATATCAAATTATTATCTTATTATTGTACTATAAAAGCTGACCCGCCGGTATTATACGGCACATTTACCGCTAATACTAGATTTATTATTGTTATTTTATTTTTAAATGTATTAACCTGTTGAAAAACTTTATTTTGATATTTAAATCAGAAGGATGCAAATAGAAAAGAGGCATACGATTTTTATTTAATTTTTATTTAATAAATTAATGACATTGATGTGTTTTTTATTTGAAATTTGATTTTGCATGTCTGCACTATTTAGTTATATATTGTATGTTTATAAGCGTTGCTGGTTCCATATTTAATGTTAAAGCAAAACATGTTTGGTATATATTAAAAGGTTTATTTGTTCAATGTTTGGCCCATTGTGTATTAAAATTAAAGCAAATCTAGTGAGGTCTTACACTGAGGGCGTGGCTGCGGAGGTGCTCCTGTCTGGTGAACCTCTTCCCACACATGGGACAGGGGAAGGGTCTCTCTCCTGTGTGGCAGCGGATGTGTCTCTTCATGATTCCCTTCTGCTTGGCGGTGTACGGACAGAATGGACACTTGTGGAGTTTCACCGGCACTACCAAACTATCACCTGCAGGGGGAGACAGAGGCCAACAGCTCAATGCTACGGCACTCCATATAGAGCAGTTCTAGACTCTATTTAATGCAGCATAGTTGTAGTTTAACCCATAAGAACCCACAGTGACACAGATGTAACAAACACTTTAAATCTTCTAGAATCTCCCGTATTCAGCTTTATGCTTCACCTTAACTCATTGAATCCCTAAGGTGTGGTGTGGTGGTCATGTGACTTCTCCTTAATGTGGCTGTGACTGGAAACAGAAATGTGAAAAAGTAGCTAATTTCAAAAAGCGTATTTTTTGTTACGAGGCTAAGTTTAACAATTCTAATCTGTTAATAGGGAACTGAACAAATTAAAGTCACAATTTTGATATATGCTATGGAAATGCAAACAAAAAGGCAAATGGTTATTTGTTTTTATTTATTATTGATTTATTTATTCTAATTTTGTGTCTTTTTTAATAATTTTGTGTCTTTTTTAGTAATTGTGTCTTTTTTAGTAATTTTGTGTCTTTTTAAAATAATTTTGTGTCTTTTTTGGCCATTCTGTGTCTTTTTTTGGTAATTTTGTGTCTTTTTAAAATAATTTGGTGTCTTTTTTTTGTAATTCTGTGTCTTTTTTTGGTAATTTTGTGTCTTTTTAAAATAATTTAGTGTCTTTTTTTTTTTAAATAATTTTGTGTCTTTTTTGGTAATTCTGTGTCTTTTTTTGGTAATTTTGTGTCTTTTTAAAATAATTTTGTGTCTTTTTAAAATAATTTTGTGTCTTTTTTTGGTCATTTTGATACTGCCTCTAGCGGCCCCAGGTAATTTGAGTTTGAGACCCCTGCTTTAAGGATTACTGGGTCTGGGTTCTTATGGGTTAAGATGATTTTTTAAGTCTACAGTGACACTTCATGTCACCTGAATGAGCTTGGACTGATCTTGCAAGTTACCTGTGTCCTCTCCGAGCCAATCAGACTGGATCTCCATGATAGACGACCCCACAAACCCTAAACTTTCGTCCATCCGTCCCCCTCCTGTGCTGCTCCCTAGTCCCTGGGTGAAGCGCTGCCCCACTCGGTCCCCCAGAGGACTGGGACCTTCACCTCTGGCCAGCATCTCCATCAGCTGCCTGGCACTAAAGGACGGGCTGTATCCCAAAGGAGAGCGCTCATTGGAGGGAGAGGGAGGAAGCAGTCTGCTGTGATGAGGGTTATGGAGGGAGGACCCAGAATATGAAGCCAGGTCTTTGGTGTCGGGGGACTCCATCAGCTCCTCGTCGGGGTCGTACTCTATCTTGGGGTTCACCAACTCTGGAGTCAAAGCGGACGATGAAGAGGACGAGAGGTTAGTCTGATCCATGTGTCCCTTCTGTCCTTCACTCTCCGAAGCAAATTCCTCCCTGGAGTGATAGTCGCTGTCCATGTCCCTGCTGGTGCCTGGAGTAGTGGGGACCGGGATAGACAAGGCGCTTCTAGCAGAGTTCACAGACTCTGGACCTAAACCCGACCCTCTATCTGCCTCTGCAGCTTGTGAATGAGGCTCTGCAGCTCCTGCACCACCACTGGAGACCGCCACAGCAGGAGTGCCGCTGTCTGCAGGACCCGTCCCCCCACCCGGTCCCCTGTTCTCCTTCTCCGTGTTCCTCTCCTTCTCCTTGTTGCATATTTCCAGCGATGAGCGGATGTATCCCTTGCAGAAGTTCACCAGATCGGTCATCTGCAGGTAGCTGCCTGCTGACATCACCTCTATGACGTTGCTTCTGTTCAGAGCCAAGCGGCCAGAGTACAGGAAGTCCAGGATAATGGAGAAGGCATCAGCTGTCACGATGTCCAGCGATGCAGTGCTGTAGCGCTGGCCACTATCCTGGAAAGACATAAAGTACATGTAGTAAAGAGTTCCTACACCTTTTTCAAAATTATATTCAAGCTCATCGAGCACTTTACAGCTGTGATAAATTGCATATACATACAGTATATGATTTTTTTCACTTCTTCATCACATTAAATTAGATTGTATTGTGCTATAAAGCAGTAGTTAATCAACGTTTTTGAGTCGCGACCCCAAATTTAACATGCATTTTGTCCGCGACCCCCACTCACTGAACACAATCTCACACGCACAGTTCAGATCATCCAAAAAAGAAACAAAATGACCAAAAAAGACACAAAATGACTACTAAAAGACACAAATGACCAAAAAAAAGGAAACAAAATGACCAAAAAAGACACAAATTGACCACAAAATGATCAAAAAAAGACACTAAATGACCAGAAAAGACACAAAATGACCAGAAAAGACACAAAATGACCAAAAAACCCACAAAATGACCAAAAAAGACACAAAATGGCCAATAGACAAAAAAATTACTAAAAAAAAAAGACACAAAATCACCAAAAAAAGACACACATTGACCAAAAAAGACACAAAATCACCACAAAATGATTTAAAAAAAACACAAAATGGGCAAAAAAACAAACATGAAATGACCAAAAAGACTAAAACACATTAACACATGAACACCCCAATTGGGATCGGGACCCCAAGGTTGAGAATAGCTGCTATAAACAACCAAAATTATGTTTTGTGACAGCATTCTGACAATTAAAACATTGTGTATTTGTAAACAGTGTCCAAATTACCTTAGGCTGTTTCACGCACTTTATTCGAGAGGCAAACACATTAAAATTCAAGTGTTTTCAGGAATTCCAGCACCCATAGGAACCCTATCAGACCTCCACTATCCATCCAGGAAGTCTTTTACTTTTTACATTCTTCTTTACTGTTTTCATAGAAAGTGATCTGCAATTGTGTTACATCTTAAGGCAGCTGTTCTCAACCTTGGGGTCGGGACCCCAGTTGGGGTCGCGAGATGATTTCTGGGGGTCGCCAAATCATTTTGGAAGTCAGCTCTGTCTCCACTGTGTTAAAGTGTTTTAGTCTTTTTGGTCACTTAATGTCTTTTTTTGGTCATTGTGGGCTTTTCTTGTCATTTTGTGGGGGTTTTTGGTCATTTTGTGTCTTCTTTGGTCATTTTGTGTCTTTTTTTAATCATTTTGTGGTCAATTTGTGTCTTTTTTGGTCATTTTGTTCCCTTTTTTTGGACATTTTGTGTTTTTTTTTGTCATGTGTCTTTTTTGGTAATTTTGTTTCTTTTTTAAGTCATTTTGTGTCTTTTTTGGTCATTTTGTGTCTTTTTTGGTCATTTTGTTTCCTTTTTTTGGACATTTTGTGTTTTTTTAGTCATGTTGTGTCTTTTTTGGGTCATTTTGTGTCTTTTTTGGTCATTTTGTGTCTTTTTTGGTCAATTTGTGTCTTTTTTTGGTCATTTTGTTTCCTTTTTCTGGTCATTTTGTGTCTTTTTTGGTCATTTTGTGGTCAATTCGTGTCTTTTTAGGTCATTTTGTTTCTTTTTTTGGTCATTTTGTTTCTTTTTTGGGTGATCTGAACTGTGCGTATGAGATTCTGTTCAGTGAACGGGGGTCATGGACAACATGCATGTTAAATTGGGGGTCCCGACTCAAAAAGGTTGAGAACTACTGTCTTAAGGCATTACAGTAGTCATTGATTACAAGAATGAATGGACAAATCATTATATTTCCAAGAAGTCATGTCCAACACTTGGCTCTAGCTCTACTATAAAAAAAATGATTTGGGAAGCAATGATATACCTGCAGATAGTGGACCAGAAGCGCCCGGAAATAGCCGCTCCCAGCAAACAACACATTACGATGGGCCTTGAACACACGGCCTTCCACAAGGATGCTGCAGTCACAGAAGAAGTCCCGCTTACGCTGCTCATTGAGCTCAAACAGCAGTTTGGGCAGGTAGCAAGGCACTTCCATGTCTACACCTCAGTGAGCCCTGCCAAGGAGAGAAAATCATTTAAAGGTGTGTCAGTTTAAACAGCAAATGTTGATCTTTTATGGTTCTGTGATGTCAAATATTTTGTTTAAATTCAACTAACGTCCTAGGATCTTGTGTAACTTCTTGTTGCACACTTGGACACAAAAAGGGATTTCCAGGCGTGCATAAGTTCAAAAAATAAAGTTTACTTGGGTTCGGTTTCCTCTGCACGTATACACAAGCACATTAGCATTATGCTGCTCACTGTTTACATTTTCATCTCACATGCACGGTCTTCTGGACTCTTCTCATGGACCCCTGTGCTGCCCACGGTGCCTGTATAAACTTCATTTATAGACACCCTAACTTTACCTGATCAAAACTGGCTTCTAATGTGAAAGGACATAGTGCATGAGTTAATTAAATTAAATATTACAAAAATAAAATCAGGAACAAATGAATTAAATTCAGAGAATAAAATAGTACATTAACATTATAATGGGGGGTGTACTCTTTTAACTGTTCATTAACATGACCCATAATACTATGGGTACCACATTCTTCTTTAGGAGACAACTTCTCCACTTTGTTAGAGTATGCACATGTTATTCTCATAGTGTTAGGGCATAATAATTTAAAGGTAAAGGAAGAAATCTTTAACGTTATCTTGAGCTATTACCTATCAGGTAAATAATTCAAAGGTGTGTCAGTTTAAACAGCAAATGTTGATCTTTTTTGGTTCTGTGATGTCAAATATTTCATTTAAATTCAACTATGTCCTAAGATCTTGTGTAACTTCTTCTTAAGGAGACAACTTCTCCACTTGAGAAGCACTGGAATTCTACTCCTTAATACATGCTCCTTCTTTAGACACTTTATTTGTATTTTTACATTACATTTTATTGTATTTTTATATTTTATTGCTTGAAGTATGCCTAGGTTGTTCTTTTTATTTAATTATTTAATTGTGTTGTTATTGTCTCTGTGTGTAATGCTGCTGCTACACTGTAATTTCCCAGCTTGGGATAAATAAAGTACATGTATCTATCTATCTATCTATCTTTGTTAGAATATGCACATGTTATTATCACAGTGTTAGGGCATAATAATCTAAAGGTAAAGGAAGAAATCTTTGACGTTATCTTGAGCTATTACTCATTAGGTTTATTCACCATTTTAATAAGTATATAATAAGGTTTTCTGACATACACTTAAAGCCTCCGAGGCTTTAACAACCAAACCAAGAAGACACACGTCAGAAAGCAAACAGTGACGCTAACAGTGAAGCTAACTTATGCTGCTAGCTCCGAGAAGCTACTGGTGATATTTTATAAAGCTAAACGGCAGAATAACAACACATACATCTCTTAACGGAGCGCGTTGATACACAGCGAGATAAAAATAATAATAATAATCCGCTCTCACCTGTGTAGAGACGCGACAGAACGTGGGGAAACTTTTATCACAACATTAAGACGAGATTAGCAGGGTTCATTGTCCCGTGTCCCACACAACGACTTCCGCTTTCGTCATAATGTGACGTTTCTTCCTTCGTCCAATCGGCAGCCGTCGAAGGCGGAGCCGCTACAGCTGAGCGATCAATCAAAGATCAGTCTGTTTAATGCAGTAGTTCTCAACCTTTTTGGGTCGCGACCCCCAATTTAACATGCATGTTGTCCGCGATCACCCAAAAAAGAAACAAAATGACCAAAAAAGACACAAAAAAGACAAAAAAATGACCAAAAAAGACACAAAAAGAAACAAAATTACCAAAAAGACACAAAATGACTAAAAAAAGACACAAAAGGACTAAAAAAAGACACAAAATGACTAAAAAAGGAAACAAATTCACCAAAAAAGACACAAATTGACCACAAAATGACCAAAAAGACACAAAAGGACTAAAAAAAGACACAAAATGACTAAAAAAGGAAACAAATTGACCAAAAAAGACACAAAAAGAAACAAAATTACCAAAAAGACGCAAAATGACTAAAGAAAGACACAAAAGGAAAAAAAAAAGACACAAAATGACTAAAAAAGGAAACAAATTGACCAAAAAAGACACAAATTGACCACAAAATGATCAAAAAAAGACACAAAATGACCAAAAAAAGACACAAAATAACCAAAAAAAACACAAAATGACTTTAAAAAAACCCACAAAATGACCAAAAAAAGACATTAAGTGACCAAAAAGACTAAAACACATGAACACTTTAACACAGTGGAGACAGAGCTGACTTCCAAAATGATTTGGCGACCCCCAGAAATCATCTCGCGACCCCAATTGGGGTCCCGAGGATAAAGGAGAATAAAGGCAACAATTTTGTAATCATCAGACAACAGGGGCAGCTTTTTTTATTTAAGTGAATGCGTTTCACTCCATGTAATCCCTTTTAATTATGGCAATTCTGTGCTTTAGACAATAAACCACTCCTACACTCTTACTTCTATGAACTTTGGCTCATGTCTGGTTTTATTTTTATAGCAAAAACGTATTGATAGTGATGATGACAATGATGATGATGGTGATGATGTTGTGCAGAAGAACCTCAAAGCGTCTCCCTCCTTCTCGTACCGCGTCCAGCATGCGGCTGCTGCGCCACAGGCGGCCCGCGCCTGCCCACATTGTCTGCTCAAGAATACTTGTTTATTTGCTTTCCATTTCGGAGAGAAAATAATTCCCTTTTTTTTTATTTTCGGACATGGCGAGAGTAAACAAGTAGTTCCTTTCGGCGCTGCGCCACACCCTCCCAGCACAATCCACAGCTCTTAGAAGTGTTTTTTTACACTGATGGGTGCCGACCAAGCGACTCATTTGTTTCAGATATTTTCCCATGGCAAACAGGGAGAACACAAAGGCTTCGTGGTGGCCTGGGGAAACCACAGGGTAGGCGTACATGAGCCTCCATACTCACCCTCTTTTGAAAATGAAATTTATAGCACCTCATAAAAGTTCTATTCACGCTTATAAGCCCTAAATATAAACTGGTATAAAGCAGCAGGGTTTGGCTCGGCCCTTGTAAACTTGACCTGATGGAGCGTAGTGTCCGGCTGCAGGCGGGCCGTGCGGCGGTTGACCCGGCCGCCCGGCCTCAACGCCAGTCTCCCCCGGACTACGTAGAGCTGAAACGGGTTGAACTCTGAGGTCGCGCTGGTTGCTGACCTTCTTCTTGTTCTGACTCAGGGAAACACAAGCTCTTTGTTTTGGTCATTTGTTGACATATGGGCAGGAAACTCCCTCTCCACAGACTTTTTTCACACTTGAGTTTCTGCAATACTGCCCTATCTGTGTGGCAGTTTAATGCCGGTTTACGCCCATCAACCCTTTCGGAACAAATAATATTCATGATTTATGATCGGGTTTGGGCCTGTGATTATGATGGCGCA
Organism: Centropristis striata; assembly: GCF_030273125.1. Lineage (NCBI taxonomy): Eukaryota > Metazoa > Chordata > Actinopteri > Perciformes > Serranidae > Centropristis > Centropristis striata. The sequence continues at coordinate 2,514,403 of NC_081530.1, forward strand.
TGATTTACAGATTGAAAGCTCAGTCGAAAAAGTAAATAGATGCACTGATGGCTGTTATGTAAAGCTTCCAGCATCCAGATTTGGGACCTCACTCATTGTGTGTGTTAGCCACTGGGAGACCCACGGCTGGCACCGAGGGCTCCAGCAGCACCCCTCTGGGTCCCTGCGGTCTGCGCCTCAGCACATAACAGCCACTTAGGCCGGCATTTTCCCAGGCTGAGACAACACACCACGGTGGCAGCGCGAGCCACAGAGAGGGCCTGATTAAAGAGTAGGGACAATGGAGGGAGAGAGACCGTGGTGGCGTTTTCCATCTCCGCCGCTGTCTCCTGGGGGGACCAAGTATGTGCCGTGAAACGTTTGAATTATCCCAGAATCTCTGGAATTCAGACAGAGGCACCGCGGAGAGGACCCTCGACCGGGGATCAAAGAGCTCTGAGAGGAGTGCGGTGGACTGGTGGTGAAGTCGAGTACATAGGGGAGTATGAGTGAGTGTGTGTGTGTGTGTGTGTGTGTGTGTGTGTGTGTGTGCACGCTTGTGTGTTCTGACTTGAAAAGATAGAGACGATGTTTGAATTTGAATCATATTTTCTTTTATGGCTACATGTCTTAAGATGTTTTTTAAAAAAAAAGTCATGTTTGACTTCTGAGGAGGCAGTGATCATTGAGCAATGAAATACAGGCATGTGGTGTGTGTGTGTGTGTGTGTGTGTGTGTGTGTGTGTGTGTGTGTGTGTGTGTGTGTGTTTGTCTTCATATAGTTGAGGACCAACCCATGGCGGAATACCAACATTGTGAGGACATTTGTAGTTGTGAGGACATTTTTTCCAGTCCTCACAAAGAAAATGCTAGGATAGCCTCTAAAGGCCTTAATTAATCATCTGTATGAATTTCAGGGAAGGTCCTAACAGAGATGGTAAACCCTGAAATGTGTGTGTTGGGCTAGGGGAAGTGGTGGTCCTCACAACTACACAAAGACATGTGTGTGTGTGTGTGTGTGTGTGTGTGTGTGTGTGTGTGTGTGTGTGTGTGTGTGCTGTCCTTTTATCCCTCATGAGATCAGATAATGCAATCATAGCCAATCATTGGGAGTCTAATAGAGTGGGCGCCCCTCTTTAGTTTGGAGACGCCACTCTCCTCTGTGGTGGCAGAGAGGAGGAAGAGGAAGAGAAGAGAAAGAAAGAAAGAAGGGAAACCTCTTCCCTCCTTCTCCTTCTGTCTATCTCTCTCTGTAATTATCACTTAATGTTCTTCGGTGATCTGGAGACGTCTGTCTCTCGCTTTAGCTCTCTTTCTTCCCTCGCCGAAGAGGAAATGTATCACAGTCTGAAATAAATCTGCCAGCCTTTTTATTATTGTATATTTAGCACCAGAACAGAGTAGTAAATGGAGCCGGCCCAGACCACAAGCTTCCGGCAGCGCAGAGCCTCAGCGCTGCACGGCTGGCTGTCTGTGCCACAGCTCAGTCCAAACATCAAAGCCTCCTGCACTATATACAGTTAGTCAGTCGTCCTCAAGCAAGTTTTCATGTCTGAGAAAGACAGCGTGTGTTTGTGCATGTGCCACATGCACGGTATAGAATTAGTTCACTGCACAAGTATGCCTTCAGCAAGGCAGTTCTGCATTAACATCTGTTGATTGTGCTTTTGTCAATGTGTGTAAGAGCTGTCATGGCTGTCTCTGCACTGTAAGTTAGGCTTTGTAATGGCATTGTCTTGTGTTTCTTTGATGTAAAAAAAACGACAGCGTTTGCATTTACATCTGCACCCATCAAGCTCAAATCTGCATCACATATGAACTGATATATTTGTGATTCCCAAACACTCAAATTATCTGGGGGCCGCTGGAGGCAGTATCAAAATGACAAAAATTACTAAAAAAAAAAAAAGACACAAAATGATCAAAAAGAGACACAAAATGACAAAAAAAAGAGACAAAATGAAAAAAAAATGACAAAAAAAGAGACAAAATGACAAAAAAAGACACAAAATGACAAAAAAAAGACACAAAAAGACACAAAATGACCAAAAAAAGACACAAAATGACTAAAAAAAGACACAAAATTACAAAAAAAACCCCACAAAATTACAAAGAAAGACACACAATTACCAAAAAAGACACAAGATGACAAAAAAAGACACAAAAAGACACAAAATGACTAAAAAAAGACACAAAATGACAGAAAAAACTAGATTACTTTAAAAAGACACAAAATTACTAAAAAAAAAGACACAAAATTACTGAAAAAAACACTAAATTACTTAAAAAAGACACAAAATGAGAAGACAGAATAACCCAAAAAACCCCACAGAAGACATAAAATGACAAAAAAAGACACAACAACAGACACAAAATGACACAAAAAGACACAAATGACCAAAAAAGACACAAAATGACTTACAAAGACACGAAAATGATTCAAAAATGCACAAAATAGCCCAAGACTCCATAGAGTTAATGAGTTAAGGTGAAGCATAAAGCTGAATATGGGAGATTCTAGAAAATGTAAAGTGTTTGTTACACGGGTGTCACCATAGGTTCTTATGGGTTAAAGTCATACATAAATGTCTTTTGCAATTCCAAGTGGTTGTAACACGGATGCAAACTTGACCAAGGTTACCTAAACATTTTTTAGTTGGTACATCAACAACAGGAAAACTCATCTCATTTTGTAAACTGAACCCAAACTGTGTCGAGTTTTAAACTGAAACTGAGAGAAGCAGTGTTTCGTCATAATCTTATGCTGCAATAGTCTTCTATGAAAATATGAAATCATGTTAAGTTGAACTCAAGTATGTTAATACATCTGCATTGAACATCATGGTACAATTTATGCTTACCTCGTATACTCTTCTATAATCATGTAACTCTTTTTATAATCATGTCTTGTACTACTTAATATATATTATAATCATGTTAATATACATTATAATCATGTTAGGATGAATAACTTCATGTAATTATCTGTGTAAATGCTGTAATTGTGTAATAATTGTTTGATTTAATGTGGACCCCACACTGCAAAAAAGCCAACTTGTATTTTTTGGCCTAAAACAGTGATTTCAGTTGGTAAAACTTGGAAATATAAGTTATTGACATTTAGGGCAATAATGTAAGTTAGCACAACAAAGGAAGCCAGTTGTCTGCTCAAAAACAAGTTGGTGAGTTGTTGTTACTTATATCTTTAAGTTGGGGTTCACAACAAGGGACAATAGTTCTGATAACTCTTATTTCTTTGTTGTGAAATGCGGGAAATCGGTGAAATTCGGTCATTAGCAAAAGCTAGCGGCTAACTGATGCTAGCGGCTAACTGATGCTAGCGGCTAACTGATGCAAGCGGCGCTGCTTGTTACAGCTACAAGTTAGCATTGATACGCTAATGGCTATTAGCGTATCAATGGTAACTCAAAATTGTGGTCGCAACATTAGCTGACATTTCATAGCAGCGTTACAATCGTGCCAATTTAGCACATTGCAGAAGTTAGCAGAAGTAAGGATTAAAAGTTATTACAATGTAAAATTATAAATTGAGTTGACGTTAATCTGAATTCAGAGTTGAGCAAACTCAAAAACAAAACTTAAAATATTTAGTTTAATTGTCCAACTTAAAATTTTATCGAAGTTTGTTGCCTTGAAATTTTGAGTTCACCCAATTTTTCTTTTTTTGCAGTGCAGGAAGAATAGTCTTCATCTCTATGAAGACTAATGGGGATCCAAAGGATACAATAAACAAAAAACTCAACTACTTTGGTTTAAAAGATGTATCCACATATGCTAAAGTGACAGTTCGCATCAAAGTCAAAAGTATTTTGTTACTTACCTGTGCTATTTATCAATATTTATCAAAGTGTTATATGTATAATCTATGATGAAAGATATATCTGCCTTCTCTCAAATACAATGGAACTACGGGGCACCGTCTTGCATCAGAAAAACTCAACAGCTGTCATGAGCACCAGCACCTCATCCATGAATAGATGCATGCTGCATTCTGCACGGTGATACATTTTGGGGCTGTAGTTTGGCTGAAAGGAAATAGTTCCTGAATTCTGGAAAGAGACATTGCTGTTAAACATATTTGAGCACCAAAGTGCATAGTGCAAAGAGAATGCAGGTATATCTATATAAAAGTTGGTTTTAGCCAGCAATATAAATTCAGATATTAATGTAAAACCACTTTTCTTAATGTATTTTGTAAATTAAATTGATATATTATATACCTGTCTTGGAGAAAGAGGGCCAATTCTCTCCATCAGATGAATGAGGTGATGATCGTTTTACCTTTTCACTTTTTTTTCACCATTACCAGCCATAACTACAAAATAAAACACTGAAAAAAATAGAATTCACCATGTTTCCTTTTAACTAGCTAATGTAATGCTCCTTGCCAGACTTTGGCTGAAAAAATGTAAACAGACTGTTACATCTACATGCTGTAAATCGTTCTGTCTAATTACACGGGAGTTGTACAGCTGACAGGCATTAAGAATTACTATACAGAAATAACCAATCTTCTCGCTGATAGTCCTCTCTTTATGAGTTACATAAATTATTAAAATGAGACATAACCAGTTAAAATCTCCTTGTAGCTGCTTTAACCCATAAGAACCCACGGTGACACCTTGAACAGGGGTCTCAAACTCAAATTATCTGGGGGCCGCTGGAGGCAGTATCAAAATGACAGAAAAAACTAAATTACTTTAAAAAGACACACAATTACTAAAAAAAAAGACACAAAATTACTGAAAAAAACACTAAATTACTTAAAAAAGACACAAAATCACCAAAAAAAGACACAAAATGAAAAGACAGAATAACCCAAAAAACCCACAGAAGACACAAAATGACAAAAAAAAGACACAAAATGACCAACAAAAGACACAAAATAACTAAAAAAGACACAACAACAGACACAAAATGACACAAAATGACACAAATGACCAAAAAAAGACAGAAAATGACAAAAAAAAGACACAAATGACTAAAAAAGACTGAAAAAGACAAAAAAAGACACAAAATAACTAAAAAAGACACAAGAACAGAGACAAAATGACACAAAAAGACACAAATGACCAAAAAAGACACAAAATGACTTACAAAGACACGAAAATGATTCAAAAATGCACAAAATAGCCCAAGACTCCATAGAGTTAATGAGTTAAGGTGAAGCATAAAGCTGAATATGGGAGATTCTAGAACATTCAAAGTGTTTGTTACACGGGTGTCACCATAGGTTCCTATGGGTTAAAGTAATAGATAAATGTCTTCTGCAACTCCAAGTGGTTGTGACACGAATGCAAACTTGACCAAGGTTACCTAAACATTTGTAATTAAATTGTGTGAGGGGAAAAAACGTTATAAAACAAAAGTGTTATAAAACATCATGTTTATAATCCATTCAGAAGAACAAATTTGGAAAATATCTTTTACAATGGGCCACTTGAGACAGGGTGGCGCGGGAAGCCCAGACAACAACAACAAAAAAAAAAAAATCATGAACTTCTGATATCGATTGCAGATAGGGCAATATCACATTTTCACTCCAACACACTAGGCTACAGAGAAAGTTTATAGATCAGCTGAACTGATCCAATTTAGTTTTATTGAACACAGATTGGCATCAGTAAAAGACAACGAATGTTCAGTTTATCCTTGTTTTAGTTTTAGTCATTTTGATTATAAAAACTCTATCTAGACCAATAAAAGTGGAAACATTTCCCTCAGGAAATGGAAATGATGTTTGTTATTACCCTCATCCTTCCTCCATCAGAACCCATGGTGACACCCATGTAACAAACACTTTAAATGTTCTAGAATCTCCCATATTCAGCTTTATGCTTCACCTTAACTCATTAACTCTATGGAGTCTTGGGCTATTTTGTGCATTTTTGAATCATTTTCGTTTCTTTGTAAGTCATTTTGTGTCTTTTTTGGTCATTTGTGTCTTTTTGTGTCATTTTGTGTCTGTTGTTGTGTCTTTTTTAGTTATTTTGTGTTTTTTTTCAGTCTTTTTTGGTCATTTGTGTCTTTTTTTGTCATTTTCTGTCTTTTTTTGTCATTTGTGTCATTTTCTGTCTTTTTTGGTCATTTGTGTCTTTTTGTGTCATTTTGTGTCTGTTGTTGTGTCTTTTTTAGTTATTTTGTGTCTTTTTCAGTCTTCAGCTTTATGCTTCACCTTAACTCATTAACTCTATGGAGTCTTGGGCTATTTTGTGCATTTTTTAATCATTTTCGTGTCTTTGTAAGTCATTTTGTGTCTTTTTTGGTCATTTGTGTCTTTTTGTGTCATTTTGTCTCTGTAGTTGTGTCTTTTTTAGTTATTTTGTGTTTTTTTTCAGTCTTTTTTGGTCATTTGTGTCTTTTTTTGTCATTTTCTGTCTTTTTTTGTCATTTGTGTCATTTTCTGTCTTTTTTTTGTCATTTGTGTCTTTTTGTGTCTTTTTTGGTCTTTGTGCGTCTGTTGTTGTGTCTTTTTTAGTTATTTTGTGTCTTTTGTTGGTCATTTTGTGTCTTTTTTTGTCATTTTGTGTCTTCTGTGGGGTTTTTTTGGTTATTCTGTCTTCTCATTTTGTGTCTCATCCTTCCTCCGTCAAAGTCTGCCTCTTTTTCCCTGCACACTCACACTAATCCCCTTCTGGGAACGCTAAAAATGACCCCGCGGTGCAGTGGCGGCAAGTTTTTATGCCGGTTTTCAGGGGCTTATGCCTGCTCTTGTGAGCTGCCGTCGGGACGAGGTGCTGGCTGGATGCCTCCATGATAAGGTGGTAATCTGAGGTGTAAAGTTATAGGAGGGATTTGGGGAAGTGAGAGGCTGTCAGAGAGCATCTAGGGGAGCATAAAACAGCCATGGAGCACCATCTCCTGGGTTTATGCACTGTAAAAAATGTTTGTAGAAATTACAGTAAAACACTGTCAAATTATATCAGAAATAGGGCGTGAAATTAAAAATGTAATATCACCGTAGTAGACACTTTTAATTACCGTAAATCAAAGAATAGCACAAAACATCGTCATAAACTTTAGAAAACACAAGTTTGCTGTAAAAAATATTAGATTTTTCATTTAAAATGAATGGAGAAATATCATAACGTCACAAGGACATAACTACCCTAAAAATAATAGCAGACCAAAGGACCTAACAAAGGACCTAAAATGACCAAAAGAGTCACAAAACGACCAAAAAAAGAGACAGAAAACGACCAAAAGAGACACAAAACCATCAAAAAAGACACAAAATGACCAAAAGAGACACAAAACTATCTAAATAGACACAAAATTACCAAAAAAAAAAGACAGAAAACGACCAAAAGAGACATGAAATTATCAAAAAAAGACACAAAATGACCAAAAAAAATACGTAAAATTATCAAATGAGACACAAAATTACCAAAAAGAGACACAATAGGGATAAAATGGCAAGTGATTTTTCAGTCTAAATGACAGATTTAGCTGATATTTACATTGAAATTTACAGTATAAAACCCACTCACTGTATTTTTTACGGTAAAGTTCTGGCAACCACAGCTGCCGGTATTTTACCGTAAATTAAACAGAATATTTTTTACAGTGTGGCTCTGACTGTGAGAGCAATTCTGAATCAACCTGGATACAGTTAAATCCTTGAATTTCAATATGATTTTCCTCTTCTGAATACATCCTTTTTCATGTGCTTTTTCTTTTCAGAATTGCAACAGTGAACAACATTTTCTTTGGCAAAAATAGAAAAGCCGATAGAGGAATTAAGCATCACATGACTCTGTGCAATAAAAATTAGTCTCCTCCATAAACTTGAATGATAGTCAGCTTCCAAGTGAAAACGCCTGAGCAAACGCCTGAGTTTTACAGTGGCTAATATTAGCTGAGTCTTAAAACCCCCAGTCATCAAATGAGGCACAGTCGCATGCGGCTGAGGGGACACAGCGGATTAGCCTTGAACTCTTTCATTTTTCACTTTCCCCTTTTTCCTCCTCCTCTTTCTCTGCGGCTCATAAAAGATTGCGTCCTGTGTGTGATGTGGCGGAGGAGTGCAGTCAGAATGAACTGATTACGGACGAGGGCCGGCGTGCCTTTGACTCATGGCACAGAACAACATTCTTTAAGCGCTTAAAAATAGTAACAGTTGGCTTTTTTCAGGTTTGTTTTTCTCATTGGAGGACTTTGGGGCATCCTCTGCTGGAGACTGGAATCATAACCAGATTCTTCTTCCAACCCCTCCTCCTCCCCCGTTTCTTTCATTTTGTCATTGGGAGTTTGTTTAATCTTGTGAAGAAAATTGGCTTAGCGTGGGAAAGGCAGAATTCTTTTGGGGGGATAGGTTTTGTTGTTTTAGAGTTGTGCGCATTGTTGTTGTTGTTTTTTTCAGTCCAGGAAGAAAAAGTGCCAGTTTGTGCCAAAACCTCATGAAGTACAGATAAAAAGGAGCTGAGTGAGAGGGAGGCCGCAACACCACGACAAAGATACGAGCTGTCCAAGCAAAGAGCTTTACAAATGACGATCTCCAGGGGGAAAAGGGGGGAGACGACATAAGGGTGGAAGAGGAGTGGAAGAGGAGGAGGAGGAGGGGGGAGGAAAAGAGGAGAAACAAATGTGGATGGATTGGTGAGAGGGGGAAGATGGGTATTGGGGGGAAATAACGCAGAGCAGTCAGGAGGGAGGGAGGCGGGGGGGGATGTGAGGGGAAACATTCCCCTCTTGCCCACATTAAAGACATAAAAAAGAAAACAAACAGAAAAACATGTCTGACATAAAGAGGCTGGTTTCCGCGGCGACAGCACAATGGCTGCCTGTGGCTCTCGGGGCCCTCGCCGTCCCGTCTGGGGCCCGGCACCAGCGAAAGTCACCGCAGTCACAGGGCCCATCAGCGTGTGTGTGTGTGTGTGTGTGAAACATGGTGAATGTCATCACAGGCCTAGTGCTGTGGGAACCGCCATGAAAGGGACCCCACTCGGAAGCCACAAAAGTTCCTTTCTGCTTCTTCTCTTCGGCTTTTAGCCTCTTTATTTATCTGTGTGTAGGGGAGCCGGATAAGGAGGGAGGACTCTCTCTCTCTCTCTCTCTCTCTCTGTTCTCTCTCTATGTCTCTCGCTCTCTGTCAGGCAGCAGGACCCGTCACTGCAGCCCTCCTGCCAACCTGGTCTCCCAGAAATCCGTGAAATAGCCACGGATTCGCTTAACTCAAAATCCGTGGAATAGCCACGGAATCACTCAAATTTCCGTGAAACTGACACGGATTTGGCTACAATGCAAGTTAAAGACAGTCATATCCCGTGGCTATTCCATGGATATTTGTTCCTATTGGTTTGTTCCAAGTCACGTGACTTTCAAGGTCCCGGCGGTCAGAACAAAACACATGGCGGACAGCTCTCATTTTTAGTGAAAAATCAATATTTTGACTTAGTTTCTGCATAAAAATGGATTTTGATCACATTTCTAGCGAGAAATATATGTTTTATTTTCTAAATCTTCACTCAGTGAATGTACATAATCACTTTGTATGTTGGAATAGCCACGAGATATGACTGTCATTAACTTGCATTGTAGCGAAATCCGTGTCAGTTTCACGGAAATTTGAGCGATTCCGTGGCTATTCCACAGATTTTGAGTTACGCGAAATCTGTGGCTATTTCACAGGTTTCTGTGAGACCATGTTGCTCCTGCCCTCTTGACACCTCAAATCACAGCAGCCAGCGACCATCCCAAACATATATCCTGACTGTGTCTAACCGTAATTCTCTGGAGGTTTACTCACACTTCATATCAGCTCAATCCAAAAAACTGCTCTCTGACAAACAGCCTATAGAAACAAACCTGTCGTTCCCAGGAATGCCTCGTATATCCAGGTTATTCTGAGTGGATGGTGGAGACGGCCAGACGGGCAGTGCCACAGGTCCCAGGCATTCCTTATGTGTCTGAAGGGCAGATAATTCCCTCATGGGTTCAGCCTAGACAGTGCCAAGCTGCTCCGGTGCCAGTTCCCATGCCAATCCAATCTTGACCCCAGTGACTGAGCACCCAGCCACAGGCGGACTGCTATGAAGGCCTCATACCAATAAGAAATCTGAGGATTTTTTTGGGTGTATGTCAATAGCAATTGCATACAGCAGGGCACCATGCAGGGCTCCTTTGACCACAATTGGCCTTTCATATATTCTTGGCAGGGGTTCTAGACAGTGAACAAACATTTCCTTCTGACTAATGCTATTTAATTACATCTGAGGAGTTAATTGGGCTGCATCAATGCCACTCTTATGAATGTGTTTTTTTTAGAGTTTTTCAGGATTGACCATGGTCATCCAAGTAGCCAACCAATAGGACCACATGGGTCGGTCGTTCCTATCGCAACAGAAGCTAATTTAGAACCTAAATTAGCACCTAATGTTTCACGTTAAACACATGCTTAACGTTGTGGAACTGTTGCAGTTCTGTTCGGCCACAAAAATACTTTGTCCCAGACTTGGTACGGCAGGTTGAAAGCAAAGTGAATAAGACTAGCTTTAGTCAACAAAACTACTTGGTTAGGTTTAGGAAAATATCATTGTTTGAAAAAATAAATAATTCAGTATGTAAGTACATAATGTTAGCCTGACATTACATCTAACGTGCATGACGTTAAACCTACAACCAATCAGTACGGTGGCCCTGAAGTGCAAATCACAACGGCAAATCAGAAAACACAACAACAAATCAGAAAACACAACAACAAATCAGAAAACACAACAAATCAAAAAACACAACAACAAATCAAAAAACACAACAACAAAGCAAAAAACATAACGACAAATCAGAAAACATAACGACAAATGAGAAAACACAACGACAAATCAAAAAACACAACGACAAATCAAAAAACACAATGACAAATCAAAAAACACAACAACAAATCAGAAACGACAATGCCATTAAGCTATTATTATCACTTGCTGTAATAGATGTGGAAGTCCCACATACCTTTGGAAAATCAAACACTGTCTTGTTTTTTTGAGGTACACAAAGCTCACTGAATTTCACCACTTTCTCCAGGAACTGCATCTAAATAAGTGCCACATCCAGCGCTACTTGAGGCTGACCAGTACCCAGTTTGATGAACTGTTAGCTAGGATTGGTTCCAGGATTTCTCACTTGGGAACCAACGACGTTCCTTCTCAACTGTGGCTAGCCGTTTAGTGGCAGTTTCATGAGTGTCTTGTCAGAACTATAACTAGCCATTGTATCTTGCAAGTCACACATCTGCTGAAGAGTCTGGTTTACTACAGCAGTATGAATCCAAGATAACCCAACATTTTTGTCTGGTTTAATAGCAATAAATGGATAAAAAAGGTTGCCGAAATAATTACATCATGATGATTTTTGTAAGTTCATGTTATATCAGATCTATCCACAAGAGGACAAGCAAACAACTCTTAAAATGTTTATTTTCTGAATGAAGTTTGGATTGATCAAGGTTAGGCGATGCATTAGAATCTGAATCTGATAGGCTTTCACAACACAGCATCAAATCGACACACAGTTAGCATTGATACGCTAATGGCTACTCTTGTAGCTGTAACAAGCAGCGCCGCTAGCATCAGTTAGCTGCTAGCATCAGTTAGCCGCTAGCATCAGTTAGCCGCTAGCTTTCGCTAATGACCGAATTTCACAACAAAGAAATAAGAGTTATCAGAACTATTGTCCCTTGTTGTGAACCCCAACTTAAAGATATAAGTAACAACAACTCACCAACTTGTTTTTGAGCAGACAACTGGCTTCCTTTGTTGTGCTAACTTACATTATTGTCCTAACTGTCAATAATTTATATTTCCAAGTTTTATCAACTTAAATCACTGTTTTAGGCCAAAAAATACAAGTTGGCTTTTTTGCAGTGCTCAGTCCAAATATGATCTGCTCGCCATTTCCGAAAAAAGATGGCGATGAGTGTAACGCTGAACTCGATGCCTCAAACAGGAAGTCCATAAACCAACGGGTGACATTACGGTGACTACGTCCATTATTTATACATTATGTCTATGTTTGTGTCACATTGCATCACCTGATGCAAATTTATCTATATCTTTGCATTTACTTTGTTTATAATTGTGCTGCATGGAAAACTTGATTTTGCATTTTGGAGTGAACACACCATGATACAGTCTACATGTGAAGTGATTTTATAACAACATGTTTTTGTGCCTGTGCATGTAAATCACAGAAAATATTTCAAATTCAGTTTAAAAAAACATCTTTCATAAATGTTTTATGGTTTACAGACATCGTTTGAAGGCCCCAAGACAGCACTTTAAACTTTTAAGCAGCTTGTCTCTGCATGATATATTAACACAGCTACTGTTTGCAATTGTGCACTTTTGTTAGAAATAAATGGACTGAAAAGAATGCCTCTTTGCATGTTTAATGTTTTGACTTTTTATTTTTTAGGTTAAATTCCCTCGAGTGTAATTTTACACTGGAGTATCTGCATTACAGGAAAATAATGTTGGCTTTCTGTTTCTGAACAACAGGGTACAAATAATCAAAGTCACCCACACAGTGAGACGTATCTGACCAGTTATCGTGTTTGACATGAACACAGAGGAAAGTCACAAACAAAATATCCTGCTGAGCTGGTTCCATCTCACAGACTTTCAAACAATAGCAATAGTCATGCATCAGAAGCAATAATTGCAGCTGAGTGTTTGTGCCTTATAAATTGTGGGTATGCACTGTCCGCATTCGTGTGAAGGAGCTGCGTGTGTGCGCGCTTGTATGAATCAGATGTGTGTATGTCCCTGAGCGTTCACACGTTCATATTCGAAGTTGCGCATGTGTGCGTGTGTGTGCAAATTGTAAAAGTATGAGCTTGTTAATTTCAATAAGGGACGTTGCCTTGTTGTGGTTTGGAGGGATGAGAGGGAGAGGACTTGAAGTGGCCGACCAAGATCGCCAGAAATCTCCCAGAATTCCATCCCACCATCCCGAGCCAGCTCTTTCCCTCTCTTCCTCTTATGTTTCTCTCCATCAAAAACCCCTTCACACACACCCCCACCATGAAACTATTTTCATAATTAACTTATTTATTTATTCCTTCATTCATCTTCATAATTACTTTCCACTTTGTGCGTGTTTTGTGCGCAACTTGCCTCATCACCCTGGAACAACTGGGACTGACGATGAGTGAAACCAGAGCGATTTCATTTCAAAAAACAACAACAAAGACAACAAGAAAGAGTGGCGATACAGAGAGGAAAGTTATTCTTTGAAGGGAAGGGTGGGTGGGTGATAAAAATAACAACAGAGACGAGACTGAAGCCTGACTTCATAGATGTCTCTTTTCTTTCAGACTCTTTCTTCCCCGTTTTCTGATGCTGAAATGAGATCCAGATCTGAATTAAGGAATGATTGGTAATGAAAGGATATGTGGAGGGGGGTTGTTTAGAGAGAGGGGGGGAGAGAGGGATTTCTCTTTTCTGTTCATCCTGACTCATATTCACCACACTATAAGCCCCCTGGTGATGGTCACACTGATTACTGACACTTGGGTATTACAAACACACGCACACGCACATGTTTTAAGTTACTTTATTACTTTACACGTATGATATGATAAAATGCAGGCGGGCAGGGCTCAGTCACATCTGATCACAAGAGAAATAAACAGGAAAACAAAGCTGTTTAACCCTTAATAGGGCACTCATTGAAATACTTGCAAATTCCAAATTTCAACCCTAGAGAATATTGGAGGATATTACATACAGCCAGAATGTGTAAAAAAACATACGAAAATTGTATTTTGACAAAAAAGTTTACAAGATTAAAGTTGCAAATCTACGAGAAAAAATGTGCAGATTTATGAGATTCAAAGTGGTGAATCTGGGAGAAAAAAGTTGCTTTTCCCCACTTGTTTCTCGTAAATCTGCGACTTTTTTCGAGCACATTTGCCACTTTAAATCTCTTAAATCTGCGACTTTTTTCTCGTAGATTTGCCACTTTAATCTAGCAAATTTGCAACTTTTTTCTCGAAATATTACCTGAAGTTACCAAATATAGTTCTTTGCCTGTTAAAGGGTTAAGTAAAAGTCCGGCACTCAAAACTTACTGGAGTAAAAGTACAAAAGTAACAGCATCAAAATGTACTTAAAATATCAAAAGTAAAATTAGTCATTATGCAGATTGTTTTATATATTCCAAATATATTATTGAATTATCGTCATTGATGCATTTATGTATGTAAGTTACCAAATATAGTTCTTTGCCTGATAAAGGGTTAAAGTGATCTGCAAAGACACACACAAAAAAAAGAGTTAAATCAAAATATACCTGATTTTAGCCCATAAAAAGACTGTACTTGTTCAAAAAACTTTCACAAAGATCTCGCACTCTGATGCATTGTAGTATGTTTAAACTAACACACCCTTCCAGTCTGCCAGGCAGGAAGAGACACACTCAGCTGGGCATTGTGTGGAAGGGGGCATGCCACTTGGCCTCACTCCGTCTTTCACACACACATATGCACACACCGCTGGGTCAGGCAGGCATTGCTCCTAACAACGGGCGCCTGGGCCTCGTGTTTCCATGGCAATCTGTACCAGCAATCTTCCCACGGTGGCAGCGGAACCAAGTGCTGAGTGCTGCAAGGAACCGTGTGTGTGTGTGTGTGTGTGTGTGTGTGTGTGCATACAAGGAACGCTATCTTGTCAAGTGAAGAGCCCAGATGTTCAGACACTCACTGTGCTGATTCCTCTCTTGACCCCTCAGTACCTGCTCTCGTCCTGCCACACTCTGTTAGATACAAGCAAGTTTCTCTCTTCACTTTCTCAGTTAACCAACATTTATTAAAGTCATGATTGTGGAGTGAAACCTGAGTGAAAAGTCACATTTTTAAAAACAAAAATTCAGCAGCACGTAACAAATTGCTGTAAGAAAACAGCCAAATTGTGACAGTAACATACTGTTTTTCCATTAAAAAAGGTATTATACTGTAGAAAACAATGCATTCTGGGCAAAATTTGTTGGTATATATATGAGATAATTCATAGTAATTGGCTTTCAGACAGTAATAGGTTCTCTTTACTAAAAATGACTGCACTGTATACTGCAACAATATTTCAACTAGCTTCAGCACTTTACTGTGTTTTAGTCTACTGTAAAAATCAATGAAATGCAGAATTTTACTTTAATTCAGTATGTGGTTTTATCACAGTAACATACTGTAAAGTAGATAACAGTAAAGGAACTGTAAAATTAACAGTAGAATGCTGGAAACCCTGCTGCCAGTATTTTACTAATGCTAAATGCTAATGCTAAATTTAATGGATAAACACAGGAAATTGTTGGCTAAATTTAACACATTGCGTCATTAGCTAACACTAAATGTCAGCTGATATATAATGAATAAACAGTTGAAATAGTGAGCAAAATAACATTCTAGAGGAATAGTTGGCCAAAAAGTAAGCTAAAAGTATTGCATTAATAAGTTATTATGAAATAGTTAGCTAAAAGTAGCAAATGGATAGCAAGGGAAAATGGTGAAAATAGTTAGCAAAAAGAAGACTAATGCACTAACAGTTGAATATTTTTAGATTAAAAACAATGGAAAAATAGGAACGTCAGGGAGCTAAAAGTAATGCCTTAATAGTTAAAATAGTTAGCTAAACATAGCTAATGGATACTAAGAGATACATAATTATAACAGTTAGCTAAAGGTAGCCTAATGCAGTAACAGTTGAAATAGTTAGCTGTAAAGCAATCTATAAATAATTAGCGTAAAAGTGTAAAAGTGTAAAAGATGTTGACAGTTAAAATATTTAACTAAGTTAAATGTAGCTCACTAAAGAAATAGCTGCGTCCGTTAAAAGTAACGGATAAACTTAGCTTAAACTAACTGATAAACTGTTTAAAAAGTTAGCTAAAAGTAAAGGATAATATGATAAAAACATTTAGCTTCTGTCATATCAGGTGTAGTAGTATATGTAAACTTGACCAATGCAAATTATACATTTACAATTCAATTGTATGGCAAAAAAAGAGGAAACAATAACCATTTTGCTTAAACATCAGTTTATAATAATAATAATAATAATAATAATGATAATAATAATAACAACAACAACAACTTAAATTTAAATAGCGCCTTTCAAGAAACACAAGGAAATAAGAACAGATTAGGAAAATGCCTGGCAGTTTTGTTGAAGAGGTACTTGAACTCATCTGATAGGGCTGTAAAGCTAAAAAGTAAAGGTATAAATCAACAGCAACAAAAAGTACAGTGTATATAGATGCACTGCAAAAAAGCCAACTTGTATTTTTTGGCCTCAAACAGTGATTTAAGTTGGTAAACTTGGAAATATAAATGAAAAGTTTGTGAGTTGTTGTTACTTATATCTTTAAGTTGGGGTTCAAAACAAGGGACAATAGTTCTGATAACTCTTATTTCTTTGTTGTGAAATTCGGTCATTAGCGAAAGCTAGCGGCTAACTGATGCTAGCGGCTAACTTATGCTAGCGGCTAACTGATAGTAGCGGCCAACTGATGCTAGCGGCTAACTGATGCTAGCGGCCAACTGATGCTAGCGGCGCTGCTTGTTACAGCTACAAGAGTAGCCATTAGCGTATCAATGCTAACTCAAAATTGTGGTCACAACATTAGCTGACATTTCATAGCGGCGTTACAATCGTGCCAGAGAAATTCAGAGTTGAGCAAACTCAAAAACAAAACTTAAAGTATTTAGTTTAATTGTCCAACTTAAAATTTTATCGAAGTTTGTTGCCTTGAAATTTTGAGTTCACCCAACTTTTCTTTTTTTGCAGTGTGGTTAAGGGGGAAATATGTACGGTTTTATTATTATTTTTCTTTATATTGTGGTTCTTTGCTGTCTCGAGGTCTGTCTTTGTGTCGCTGCAGTGTTGTTTTCTTTCTGCTCACTCCCAAAAAGCAGTTGAAAAACACCATTCTCCTAGTCACCTGTGCACTTGTGTGAGAGTCAAGCTTTATGCACTGTCACACACTCCCCCGTGGATGATGGAGTGCTTTCACAGTCCATCATTCCCACACTCCTCACCTCTCCCCGCCCCTCCCTCCCGCTGCCATTGTTCTACAAAGCAGTGTAGTTAAAGGAGCAGAAATAGTCAGAAAGGAGGATAGAAAGAAGGAAGGAAGGAGCTAGCAGGATGAGATTGGAGGCTAATTGACTAGAGGATGACTGAGCAAAGGGGTGGAAAGATGGGGCCGGGGGGGTAGGGAGGGGTTCGGGTGACAAGCTAGGGAAGGCCAGATTAAAGGGAGGGAGGAGGGACAGGGAGGAGAGGCGGGGGAGCCAAAACTGGCAACCCTGCCCCAACTGCCAAAGTCCTATTTTGTCATTGGGTGGCTGTGACAGAGAGAGGGAGCCAAGAGAGAAATAACAGAGAGAGAGAGAGAGAGAGCGAGAGACTATAGGATTGGATGCCAGTGATAGAGTAAAAGACTAAAGCAGCTTGTGAATTTTACTTAGTTGTCATGGGCCCTCGGGGGTCGATGGAGTGGCTCCGCTGACTCACAAGAGGAAAAGGACAGAAGACGCATGAAGAAACAACAACAAAACAAACACAAGTGACAAGAAGTAACTCAGGACAACAAGGCTTTTATAAGTAACAGCACAGGAGAAACAGAGTGAGGGGTCTTCATCGCGGTGCAGAGAAAGAGAGAGAAAGATCAGCCACATCCATCAGTGCATCCTCCACCAGGAAGACTCAGACATGAAGAGACCTCACGACTACAGCTCCCCCGACTCGGACACAGACGAGTTTATTGACGTGGGACAAGAGGACAGCTACTGGTGAGCACCCGCCGACCACACCTGAGCTCATAACACATGACGTCCAGTCACACTTTAAACTCTTTTTATTGGATTTTTCTTTTCAAAGCATAAAACAAGACAGACATTCAACAAACAACTGACACTTCAATCAGAAAGGAGAACAAAATAAAACATACACTACCGGTCAAAAGTTTTAGAACACCCCAATTTTTCCAGTTTTTTATTGAAATTCAAGCAGTTCAAGTCAAATGAACAGCTTGAAAGGGTCCAAAGGTAAGTGGTGAACTGCCAGAGGTAAATAAAAAAAGGTAAGCTTAACCAAAACTGAAAGATAATGTACATTTCAGAATTATACAAGTAGGCCTTTTTCAGGGAACAAGAAATGGGTTAACAACTTAACTCTATGGAGTCTTGGGCTATTTTGTCCATTTTTTAATTCTTTTCATGTCTTTGTAAGTCATTTTGTGTCTTTTTTTAGTCATTTTGTGTCTTTTTTTAGTCCTTTAGTCCAACATAAAATGTGATTTTGAATCTTTTTTTTATTTTCAAAACACTATCATGTTCAATAAAGAATTTTAAACTGCATCATTTTCAATTAAATTCTGGAAAAGTTGGTGTGTTGTAAAACTTTTGACCAGTAGTGTACATACAGACATACAGACAGACAGACAGGCAGTTCAGGGCTTTTTTTCCCCCATCTTGATGGGCTATAATGGCTTAAATAAATAACAGTGATCCCTTATTGCAAGCTTGGTCTGGAGATACATACAGGAAAGTGGAAAGCTTGGTTTCAATGTAATCCATAAATGGTTTCCAGGTATTCTCAAAGTTATCTGGGGAGCCTCGTAACATAAATCTCAATTTCTCCAGTTTAAGGTGTTGCCTCACATCTCCAGCTAGGTGACTGAGGATTTTTCGCCCTCCAGTCCCACTTTAAAGGAAAATGACATGTTGTACAGCTGAGATTAGTAGCTAAGGACAAATTTGCTCTTGGCAGTGAACTGTGGGCTTTACAAGCATTTTGACACTTAAGAGGTTGCCATGCACGAAATTACAGACAAGTTTAAAGGCTACCGGTTATTTTAAGTCACAGATGTGGTTTATAAAGCAAATATTTTTTAGTGATTCATCCTCTTAAGAGTTTTCTGCAATTAGAACCAACATTTAAAATAGTTGACAAATGTGTTTAAGTCATTTCACACATCTTTCCGTAGAGATGATCTGTCAGTTGGAAGTTTAACTGTCACTGAAATATAAATCACTTGCATTTCCCCTCTAAATAAAAAGTGTCATGTTGCTCTGTTACTTTCTCATGTGAATAAGTGCAGAATTTGATAATAGTCATTTCACAAATTACGTGCATTACAATAAGTATAGGTTAAAGTCTATTTAGGGCCTGTAAAGACGGGTTGAAGTCATGACAAAAATGTCTGTATCAATTTAAAATCAATGCATTTGATATAAAAAAAATTCTCACAACAATTTTATTTTTGAAAGGCTTGTGAGTCAGAATTGACATTTTATTCATTTAATTTTTTTAAAACAATTTTAAATTGTTGGGATGTAACAATTTCATGTTATTAGTTTAGTCCAGTTTAGGAACTATTTGATGCTGTGGAAAACAACATAAAAATGTAACTGTCAAATTAAAACAAAAGCAACACAAAGGGACAACCCCACCTCAAATATGGCGAGGAGTTATTCTGATGGGATATTTGAGAGACGTTGTGTGAGTGCAAATAATTAAATTATTTCATTTAACTTAATTATTTATTTTTTAATTCAACTCACTGTCAAATATACAGATATTTTAAAGGCTAAAAGTATTTTTTTTTAGATTAGTTGTATTAAGGTTGTAAAACTTATATTTAGGAAATTTGGGTGTCACAAATTCATACAATTAATCATAAAAAATTTAAACTACAAATTAAAGATAAGGAAAATATATGAAAAAAATCCATTTAACCTCTGTTTAGGCTGTTTATTATGTATTATTTATTTATTTTAGTGTTGTAGAAAATGTCTAATAAGTGCTAGAATTACTCCAAACACTGCACATACTCTTTAAGTACTTTAACCATTCTGATTTTTAGGTAAATTTCTCAAATACTTTGACTGGAATTTACAGAAATATGGATTAAAGGGAGCAGAGTGTTTCTCCAGTATATTTAAAAACACATTTACAGCAGCACTGGTTACATCACAAGCCCAAAACAAGCCAGAAACACTAAAGACGGTTTGGATAAATCAAATTGCCATGTGACACGCAAACAGAAGACAGCGCCGCCTTTTCAAGTCCGACCCATCAAACACAAACCTAAACAAAAACACACAGCTAAATTGGCAGCCTTCATGTTAAAATCTAATAGAAACTAAGGCAGTGAGGCTTTGGTGGGGCAGTTTTTGAAGAGAACTGTCAGCCTCTTTTCGGGCCTGTAAGACGAGAGTTCACAAACAAACACGATCCACATTGAGTGACTGTACTCGGAGGAGCTGCACGCTGGAGCCCCATGCGAGCGAAAGCATCGCCCCCAGGCTATATAATCATCTTTCTAAAAGTGCTTTTGCTCAGATGGAAAGGAGAACAGCATGTCATTTCACTGAGACTAATGTCCAGAAACGCATTAAACCAAAAACAATCTCATCTTCCCTCCTCTCCCGGGCGCTCCGATGCTTGCTCCGTGCCCAAAAAACAAATTAGATTGAAGGGAGCTGATGTGCCATCCCGCCTCTGTGTCATATTAAGGAGGGTAATAATAACAATATGCAGAAGAATCAAAGTTAACATGTGCCATCCCCCCCATCTCCCTCATCTCTCCTCCCTCCCTTTTTCTTTTTCTCAGCCCAGTCACCGGGTCCATGTCTCCTGGCAGCGCCTCACAGATTCTGGCCCGAAAGAAGAGAAGAGGGGTGAGTGGATAATAAGCCTTGGATCTTTTAATCTTTTTACTCTTGTTGTTCTAGGCTAGATGGAATTGTCCAAAAAGTGAAAGTGAGGAGCATTTATGGGTACAAGTCAGGAACCGGCCTACTTTACTTATTTCAAGGGTGCTGAATCCCAAAGAATTTTGGCGAAATTTTGAGTTTTTGACCTTCTAATTTGCATATCAAAATGGCGGCCAAATTGCCCATCTTGCTCAGTTGTTGGACCATTTTCCCCAAGTTTTTTTGTGAGTAGGCAATCAAAGATGAGGAAATTAAGTTTCTGGATCTATAGTCTAGAGTCAGAGCAAGAATATAGTGGAGGCTCAGTGTCTTTTTTATGTATATCTATATATATATATATATATGCAAAATACCAACTTTTAAGGTGAAATTAAGCATTATTTGTGTCATTTTTTAAGGCCGACATAAATATTCAATCAATCATTTTTAAATGTTCCAGTTGGGATTTTGCATATATATATATATATATATATATATATATATATATATATATATATATATATATATATATATATAGATATAGATAAAAAAGACACCGAGCCTCCACTATATCCTTGCTCTGACCCTAGACTATAGATCCAGAAACTTAATTTCCTCATCTTGATTGCCTACTTACAAAAAAACTAAGGGGAAATGGTCCAATGACTATGCAAGATGGGCAATTTGGTGGCCATTTGATAAACAAATTAGAAGGTCAAAAACTCAAAAATTTCACTTGGGAACCATTTTTTTTGGACTCAGCACCCTTGAGATATGTAAAGTAGGCCGATTCCTGACTTGTACCCATAAATGCTCCTCACTTCTTATAGAAGGCCTTTTTTCTGAAATCCGTCTAGACTATTCTGCTTGGCCCTGACCGTCCCTCTGCTCTTCTTCTTCTTCTTCTTGTGTAGATCATAGAGAAGAGGCGCAGAGACCGGATCAACCACAGCCTGTCAGAGCTCAGGAGGCTGGTGCCCAGTGCTTTTGAGAAACAGGTGACTACTCATCTTCTCATAAATCCACAATTAAAATCAGTTTCTTTAACCCTATAAAGCCTGAACCATTAAATAATTGCCAGAAAATTCTTTTAAACTGGAGTGTTTATTGAACCTGCTGACAGATCATTTAAAAAAAATCTAAAAACAATAGGCGTATATGATTTTAATTTGTATCATATTTGATACATCAGTTCTTTTTGTGCAATTTGTTGCTCACAGTTTGTTTTTCTTGAACTAACAAAAACATATAAAACCCAACATTTTTAACCTTTTAAGACTTTACTTTCTTTTAACATTTTCCTCAAACATGCAAAATATTTTTTACCATATAACACAACATCATAAATCTGCTGATATGAAGTTTTCACGCAGCAATGACTGATCCACCAGTGGAATCTGCATATCATTTTTGCTATATCTTGTATTTTTGTGCAATTTGGTGCTCAGTTTTTTTTTCTTCAACACATGTATACATCAGGTTTTTCAGCAAAAAAATATCACACTGATGATGTTTAGGTCTCAAAAACTTGTGTATCAAATATGATACACTTGGCTTTATAGGGTTAAAGCCAGCTTCATAAAATCTGATGCAACGGATGTTGCTCGTTTCCCCTGCAGGGTTCGTCTAAGCTGGAGAAAGCAGAGATCCTGCAGATGACAGTGGACCACCTCAAACTCCTGCACGCCATGGGAGGAAAAGGTGAGATTTGTGCGTTTGTTTTTTGCAAAATTTTTCCTTTTTTTAGCTTTTTCTACTTCATTTTCTGTGGAACATTTTTGTGTGATAAAAGATAAACCACAGAGCATGTGGAGGAATACATTTGTTTGTATTTGTATGCCACGTTTTGCTTCCACATATGGAATTTCTAAGCCATATGTGAAAAAAGGCAGTGACATATGAATGTATGTAATTATCACTTCTGAACCCCCGTCAGTTCACATTACATTACTTTCTTTCACATGTAAAACCTTTAACATGTGTGTATCAGTGGTGGAATGGAACTTAGTACATTTACTCAAGTGCTGTGCCGAAGTAAAAATTTGTGATACTTGTACTTTTTATTTCCAATTTATCTAACTTTATACTTCTACTCCACTTAACCCTTTATCAGGCAAAGAACTATATTTGGTAACTTCAGGTAATATTTAGAGAAAGAAGTTGCAAATTTACTGGATTACAGTGGCAAATCTACAAGAAAAAAGTCACAGATTTAAGAGATTTAAAGTGGCAAATCTGCGCGAAAAAAAGTCGCAGATTTACGAGAAAAAAGTGAAAAAAACAACAACTTTTTTCTCCCAGATTCACCACTTTAACCCTTAATAGGGCATGCATAGAAATACTATTTGTAATACTATTAATAATATTTTGAGAAAAAAGTTTACAAGATTAAAGTGGCAAATCTACGAGAAAAAAATGTGCAGATTTATGAGATTTAAAGTGGTGAATGTGGGAGAAAAAAGTTGTTGTTTTTTTCACTTTTTTCTCGTAAATCTGCGACTTTTTTTCTTGTAGATTTGCCACTTTAATCTAGTAAATTTGCAACTTTTTTCTCTAAATATTACCTGAAGTTACCAAATATAGGTCTTTGCCTGATAAAGGGTTAATATAAGAGGTAAATATTGCACTTTTTACTCCAGTACATCTATCTGACAGCTTTAGTCACTTCTCAGGTCAAGATTTAACATAAGAACATGTTCAATTTAAAGTGATTATACATTATTATGTAAATCACTTAACAATATATTAAGTAGTTAAAATTAGCTCTACCTTGGTGACAGTAAAATGCTGCTTACATAAATGCATCAATAACAATAATTCAATAATATATTTGGAATATATAAAACAATCTGCAAAATGACTAATTTTACTTTTGATATTTTAAGTACATTTTGATGCTGTTACTTTTGTACCTTTACTCCAGTTAGTTTTGAGTGCCGGACTTTTACTTAACCCTTTAACAGGCAAAGTATTATTATTTCGAGAAAAAAGTTGCAAATTTACTAGATTAAAGTGGCAAATCTACAAGAAAAGAAGTCGCAGATTTATGAGAAAAAAGTGGGAAAAAAGCAACTTCTTTCTCCCAGATTCACCACTTTAAGTAAAGTGAATACTTCTTTCACCACTGTTAAAAACAGACAATTTAAAATGTTTGTCATGTGACATTTTTTTCCACATGTAAACATTGTTATTTCAAGGTGTGTGAACATATTTCAGTGATATTTCTGTGAGGGCAGTAATTATATTCTTCATGACTAACTGCATTCCATTACTATGACTCACTGTCTGTTTCTCTAGAGAAAAAAGTTGCAAATTTACTAGATTAAAGTGGCAAATCTACAAGAAAAAAAGTTGCAGATTTACGAGAAAAAAGTGGGAAAAAAACAACTTTTTTCTCCCAGATTCACCACTTTAAGTAAAGTTAAAAATAGACAATTTAAAATGTTTGTCATGTGACATTTTCTTTTCACATGTGAACATATTTCAGTGATATTTCTGTGAGGGCAGTAATTATATTTTTCATGACTAACTGCATTCCATTACTATGACTCACTGTCTTTTTCTCTAGAGAAAAAAGTTACAAATTTACTAGATTAAAGTGGCAAATCTGCAAGAAAAAAAATTGCAGATTTACAAGAAAAAAGTTGCTTTTTTCTTGTAAATCTGCAACTTTTTTTCTATTTTTCACCTTTTTTTCCCCAGATTCACCACTTTAAGTAAAGTTAAAAATAGACAATTTAAAATGTTTGTCATGTGACATTTTCTTTTCACATGTAAACATTGTTATTTCACATGTGAACATATTTCAGTGATATTTCTGTGAGGCCAGTAATTATATTCTTCATGACTAACTGCATTCCATTACTATGACTCACTGTGTGTTCCTCTCCCAGGTTACTTTGATGCGCGGGCCCTGGCGGTGGACTACAGGACTCTGGGCTTCAGGGAGTGTGTTGGGGAGGTGGTGCGGTACCTCAGCTCCCTGGACGGGGACTCCCCGGACCCCATCGGAGCCCGCCTTGTCTCCCATCTCTCCCACTGTGCCAGTGAGCTAGACCCCCTCCTCCTGCAGACGCCCCCAGCCTCCGCCCTGCCCTTCCCTCCCTGGCCGTGGGCCTCCTTCCCTCAGATCTCCCCCTCCTCACCGGCCTCCTCCTCACCTCCCTTCCCCAGTGGGAGGAGAGACCTGGCCCTGCTGGGGAGCTACCCTTCGCCCGCCTCCCTGCGCCTCGGCCCCCTGGCTGGCTGCCAGCAGGGGGTCCCGCCGCTCCTCGCGCCCTCCGCCCTGGCCTCCATCCACCGGGTGCCCTCCCTGGCGGCGTCCCCGGCCCTCGGCCCCTCCAGACCCACCCAGCCGTCCCCCCACAGCGCCACCAGGGCCTCGCCTCTTCCCCTCCCCACCCCTTCCTCTTCCTCTCCCTCCTCCTCCTCCTCCTCCTCTGCTGCTTCATCATCTTCTGCCCCGCTGCAAGTCTCATTCAGGCCCTTCGCTCCTCTGGGGTCTCCCACAGCCCAGCGCAGGGGCATGAGCGGACCGGCCAAGCCAGCCCAGGGATGGGGGACTGAGATCGGAGCTTTCTGAGGGGTCGACTCGGGTTTTTTTTCTTTCCAAATGAACTCTGTACAGTGGACGTGGAGCTCCCGTGCGCACCATGTAGCAAATATGAAACCGTTGGAGAAAGACTGGTTCAATCTTTGATGGTCGTCTCTGCTTTTGAGGGACTCTAAAAGCCATATCAGACTGTGGGTGAAGTTTCAGATAATCACAATCATATATAATGGAAAAATGAAGGAACGTGAAAGATTTGAATAAATTCCTGGTCGCGATCTTTGCTTGACATACACATAAACATTGTCCAACAGAGCCATATTATATATAAAACACTCAGCGTGTTGACTTTTTACTGATCTTTTAACTGTGATATGTTTTTTTCTCCCAAAACATTTATACAATTGATTATATTTTCCAAGTCTGAAGAATGTTTGACAAAAATCTCTATAAAAACGAAGTGCCTTTACCTTTGGTTACGTTTTTCTGTGTGTTTTTTCCCAACATGTGCTTGCAGCTTTCTATTAATACAAATGGAAAAAAATGGTTGCAAGCTACATGATAGCCACTTATCCATTTTAGCAATGTCTGCAAACACTGTTTGCATGTTCTCCAGCCGTCACCCCCTCTATCTACCCAGTCTCCAGTGATGGCTGATGGGAGCTGTGGTCTTGTGGCTGCAGAGGATAAACATGGTGGGAGCTGGTGATGTTTTTGGGATGCCGCGGCGAGGCAAACAGACCCATCGCTCTGCCCTCTAATTGGCAGTCCCCTGTAATTAACTTTACCCTCATATCAGTCTATGTATCTTCCTCTCCTCTTCTGCTGTCTCTCTGCCATTCTTTCTCTCCAATCTTGTGGTACACCAGCGGATATCTTCTCTCCCTGTTTGTCTGCGCCACTGTCTCCTCAACAATGGACAGACAGAAAAGAAAAGAAGAGGGCGAGAGGGAGGATGGAGAGACCGAGAGAGGGGGAAAACAAAGAAAAAGATCTGAAGGGCTGTGGTCGGGTGACTGATTTGGCGTAGACGTTCAATAACAGGGTGGTGGGGAGGCAGGAGACAGGGTTAAGCAGAGATGAGAGGGATTGTGAGGCTTTAAGAGGAAAAGGAAAAGAAACAGTGTGAATCACTGAGAGGCGGCCAGCACGTACAGGCTGAACAATGATGAATGACAGTCGCAACGAGTTGTTTCTCAAGAAGATCAGCATAATTGTGCCGTGCTTCACCAAAACAGCTCCGCGGGGATGAGAGAGCAGAGAAGAGCCTTGTGTGTGTTTACTGCTGCAGAACGCTTTGATCTACTTCAGGATGCAATGTCTGTGGTCTGCGGTGCAAAAATGTGTGTGTTCCGCAAAGTGCATATTGTTTATTTGAGCGAGTGTGCTAGTGTGTGCTTAAGCCAGACTCATGTGCTCGCTGCCCTGCGTTGTGTGTGTGTGTTTGTGCCTTTCTGAGTGTTTTGTTTATGTGGTGTTGTGCGCACATTGTGTATGTGTAATGTGAGTCTTCAGGGCTGGCGTCAGGACTGAACCGCGGTGGCGGCGTGGCTCTCGTGCGAGGCCGGCCGGCGGTCGGACGGACGGTACGGTGGTGGAATGTTTGTGGAGGGTGCATGCGTGCACACACACACACACACACACACACGACACACAAACAGAGACGCACACAGGCTGGCTGGCTGGCTGGCACTATTCTAGCCTCTGAGCGGAGGAGCCAGAGTCACCACCACAGCTTCCAGGAAGGACAACCACAGTCACACTGCGCTGGGTTTCCCACGGGGGAGGGGAGGCGAGAGGGAGAGGAGAGGACGGAGGGGAGGGAACGAGAGAAGAAGAAGAAGGAGGGAAGTGTGTTTGTGAGGGTGTACAACATGAGACTGACGTTGCGGTTCGGCCTGAAGGAGGAAAAGATGCCGGGAGGAGGCAGAAGTGAGAGAAAAAAAGCTGCAGGAAATCAGGAAGTGAGAGAAAAAAGTTTACGAGATTAAAGTGGCAAATCTAGGAGAAAAAAATTTGCAGATTTATAAGATTTAAAGTGGTGAATCTGGGAGAAAAAAGTTGCTTTTTTCACACTTTTCTTTTGTAAATCTGCGACTTTTTTCTTGTAATTTGTCACTTTAATCTAGTAAATTTGCAAAAAAAATGGTCTTTTGTAATATTAAATATTTTTTGAGACACTGAATTTTAGGTCTTCATTAACCCTTTATTAGGCAAAGAACTATATTTGGTAACTTCAGGTAATATTTCGAGAAAAAAGTAGCAAATTTACTAGATTAAAGTGGCAAATCTACAAGAAAAAAAGTCGCAGATTTAAGAGATTTAAAGTGGCAAATCTGCGCGAAAAAAGTTGCAGATGTACAAGAAAAAAGTGGGAAAAAGAACTTTTTTCTCCCAGATTCACCACTTTAACCCTTAATAGGACACTCATTGAAATACTTGCAAATTCCAAATTTCAACCCTAGAGAATATTGGAGGATATTACATACTGCCAGAATGTGTATAGTGATTGGAGTATTTACTACTTTTTAATGCTATATTTGATTTACTCCACATTAACAGTCTCATCATAACATGTGTTCCTATCAGTAGCAGCTCAAAACCAGATAATTTACTGTATTTCATAAAGCGATTAAATTAATACTGAGCAGAATTTAGTTCAGAGTTTTGGTCCGGCCCCCGCAACCTTCGTGGTATTGGTCATGTGGCCCCTTTGGGAAATTAATTGCCCACCCCTGATCAAGAACATGATACAGAATCGAGAGAGAGATTTCTCCTCTGACTTGTAAACAAACTCATCCATGAAGTGCTGAATCTTTTTATTAATTATACATGTGAATCACTTGCTGTCTCTGTGTGTGTGTGTGGATCACAGTTCCTCAGGGAGAATCCTGACACAACGTTGGCCAGTTTGGTAACTTTAGGAGGAGAAGGCATGGTGATGACACGCTTGAGGTAACATATGTGCCTAAAACACAAATTAAAAACAGCACCGTTAAATATGTGCCTTGACACAAAATGACCAGAAAAGACACAAAATGACCAAAAAAGACACAAAATGACCAAAAAAAGACACAAAATGACTAAAAAAAGACACAAAATAACCAAAAAAAAGGAACAAAATGACCAAAAAAGACACAAAAAATGACCAAAAAAGAAAAATAATTACCAAAAAGACACAAAATGACTAAAAAAAGACACAAAATGACCAAAAAAAGACATAAAATTACCAAAAAAGACACAAAATTACCAAAAAGACACAAAATTACAAAAAAAGACACAAAAAGACACAAAATGACTAAAAAAAGACACAAAATAACCAAAAAAAGGAACAAAATGACCAAAAAAGACACAAAATTACTAAAAAAAAGACACAAAATGACCAAAAAAGAAACAAAATGACCAAAAAGACACAAAATGACTAAAAAAAGCCACAAAATGACCAAAAAAAGACACAAAATGACTAAAAAAAACACACAAAATGACCAAAAAAAGACACAAAATGACTAAAAAAAGAAACAAAATGACAAAAAAACACACAAAATGACACTGAATTTACTGTTATCCAACAAAAGGCAAATGGTTATATTTATTATTAATTTATTATTTTGTTACTTAAAAACTAATCTGAAAAATAATTTATTGTTAAACAGCACTATTAATGTCACAATTTTGATCAATGTTGTGGAGATGCAGAGAAAAAGGCAAATTTGTGTCTCTGTAAGCAGAAAATGTGTCTAGTTTTTTTTAAATTTTAAAATAAGAAATATTATAAACATAAATAAAATAAACGCCCAATGTAACGTATACGTCACATCACAGATCTTTGACATTTAGGGGTAGAATTTTTTTTAAAACATCATATATGTGTTCTATGTGGTTCACTTGGTACACTGTGGTATATCCCTAAAAATGTCCTTTAAGGATTACTGGGTCTGGGTTCTTATGGGTTAAGTGCATGTGTGCATATCTGAATGCATGCATAAGACATACCAGTGACGAATTGCACGGTGCTTCATAGTGACATAGGTGAAGAACTGGCAGCCGGGAAAATTAGTACAGGTCCTCTGGCACGCTTCTGCATCAACCGCCAGCAAATCGTCCAGGTCAGAACCCCAGAAATCCACTCCCTCATAACGCTTGTTAAGCCAGTCTGTTAGCAGAGAGGGTCAGGGTGAGACTGGTGCTGCTGGCTAAACCAGTAGTTCTCAACCTTTTTGAGTCGCGAACCCCAATTTAACATGCATGTTGTCCGCGACCCCCGCTCACTGAACACAATCTCACACGCACAGTTCAGATCACCCAAAAAAAAGAAACAAAATGACCAAAAAAGAAACAAAATGACCTAAAAAAGGAACAAAATGACCAAAAAAGACACAAAATGACCAGAAAAAGACACAAAATGACAAAAAAAAATGACACAAAACGACCAAAAAAAAAGGAACAAAATGACCAAAAAAAGACACAAGAAAGACACAAAATGACTAAAAAAAAGACACAAAATGACCAAAAAAAGGAACAAAATGACAAAAAAAGACATAAAATGACAAAAAAAAGACACAAAATTACAAAAAAAGAAACAAAATAACCAAAAAAAGACACAAAATGACTAAAATAAGACACAAAATGACCAAAAAAAGAAACAAAATGACCAAAAAAGACCAAAAAAAAGACACAAAATTACCAAAAAACACACAAAATGACACTTAAAATGACATTAAGTGACCAAAAAGACTAAAACACTGACTTCCAAAATGATTTGGACCCCCAGAAATCATCTCGCGACCCCCAATTGGGGTCCCGACCCCAAGGTTGAGAACAGTTGGGCTAAACTACAGAACACAACGCTTTAGATCTGATACCTACTGTTATTTAGCTGACAGGAGCGTGCCGGTATCCCAGATGTGACCCTTTCTTTAGCTTGTACTTCCATTTCATTGGAATTGTTCTTCAGGTAACACATGAAGTCATCACTGGAAACAGAACATAAATATTTTGTGCAAATGTTAACAGGAAGAGGAAACCGGCTTATTCACTGAATAGCAGGAAGTGAGATGAGAAGACGGAAGCGCATTTTAAATTATTTTTGAGGGATGAATTTCATCATCTCTGTATTTGATCCTGAAGTTTAATTGGTGACACTAAACTGCTCATTTATTGATGCTTCTTTCTATTTTTGCTATAAACTTTTGTTGCTGTAACACTAAGAATGGTCCTGATTTGGGACCAATAAAGGAATTTCTTATCTTACCTTAATCAAAGTATGCACATTGTATGAAATTGTAGAATAATGATAAATATCCTTTAACCCTTTATCAGGCAAAGAACTATATTTGGTAGTTAGAGTCAGGGAATATATCGAGAAAAAAGTTGCAGATTTAAGAGATTTAAAGTGGCGAATCTGCGCAAAAAAAGTTGCAGATTTACGAGAAAAAAGTGGGAAAAAAAGCAACTTTTTTCTCCCAGATTCACCACTTTAAATCTCATAAATCTACGCATTTTTTTCCTGTAGATTTGCCACTTTAATCTTGTCAACTTTTTCCTCAAAATATTATTTTCGTATGTTTTTTTTTTACACATTCTGGCAGGGTTAAAGTGGTGAATCTGGGAGAAAAAAGTTGCTTTTTTTCCACTTTTTTCTCGTAAATCTGCAACTTTTTTTGCGCAGATTTGTCACTTTAAATCTCGTAAATCTGCGACTTTTTTTCTTGTAGATTTGCCACTTTAATCTAGTAAATTTGCAACTTTTTTCTCGAAATATTACTTGAAGTTACCAAATATAGTTCTTTGCCTGATAAAGGGTTAAGAAAGAAAGCAGACTTCTAGGTTTCTTCTCATATCAGTGCATAGTCACGGCATAATCGACATATAAATTATATTTTTATTCCAGCTCAAAAATTCATTATAATCCGTCACATGTCAGTTCATTTTTCTCCTCTAAAATCTGTATCAGTCTCAAAGAGTAGAGTATCATTTGGGCCCTAATTATATTATGACTACCGTAATCAAAATGCACACACACACACACACACACACACACACACACACACACACACACACACACACACACACACACACACACACACACACACACACATTCTTGTACTTCTATCTTTGTGAGGACCCTCATTGGAATAGTGAATTCCCTATCAAGGTTACAATAGTTTTGGATTTTTCATCAGTTTTAGTTTTAATTTTGTTGTGAATTTTTGTTTTAAATTTCAGTTAGTTTTAATGAGTTTTTAGAGTGAGTTTACTAGTTTTAGCTTAGTATTTTTTTTTTATGCTTTAGTTTTAGCTAAATTTGTTGGGTGGGAGATTAAAAGAGGTCACAGTAAATTTTGCCTTTATTTCCTTTGCCTGATCCATCTTCATTATGTATGAAAAAAGTTGACAAAGACGAAAACGAAGGACATTTTCACTATAATTTCAGTTAGTTTTGTAACCACACGATACAGTTTCAGTTAATTATCATTATCATGTAACCTTTAACCCTTAAAACAAAGTCTGGAATCTAAAAAAAGCCTTTAAAAAAGTGAGGACCGGCCGAAATGTCCTCACTTTGCAAAAATGTCCTCACTCTGTTGGTTAAAAATGTGTTCCGGTCCTCACTATGTAGGAAGTACAAGGACACACACACACACACACACACACACACACACACTACCTGGTGAAAGAGAAGTAGGAACACTGTGGATGAGCAGAGCACAATGCATGGCAGTGCTCCGGAGAGGCAGCAGTCAGACTCTGAATGTCGTTTCCTGGGATATCAGTATTTGGAAATAACGTGGTCTTACATTCTGTCAATACAAAGACAAATCAGTTAGAAACTATGCAGTGTTGGCGAGTAGTGAACTACATGTCATTTTTGTACTTTTCGTTTAACCCTTTATCAGGCAAAGAACTATATTTGGTAACTTCAGGTAATATTTCGAGAAAAAAGTTGCAAATTTACTAGATTAAAGTGGCAAATCTACAAGAAAAAATGTCGCAGATTTAAGAGATTTAAAGTGGTGAATCCGTGCGAAAAAAGTCGCAGATTTACGACAAAAAAGTGGGAAAAAGCAACTTTTTTTCTCCCAGATTCACCACTTTAAATCTCATAAATCTGCCCATTTTTTTCTCGTAGATTTGCCACTTTAATCTCGTAAACTTTTTTCTCAAAATATTATTTTCGTATGTTTTTTTTACACATTCTGGCAGTATGTAATATCCTCCAATATTCTCTAGGGTTGAAATTTGGAATTTGCAAGTATTTCAATGAGTGCCCTATTAAGGGTTAAAGTGGTGAATCTGGGAGAAAAAAGTTGTTTTTTTCCCACTTTTTTCTCGTAAATCTGCAACTTTTTTTCGCACAGATTTGCCACTTTAAATCTCTTAAATCTGCGAAATTTTTTCTTGTAGATTTGCCACTTTAATCTAGTTCATTTGCAACTTTTTTCTCGAAATATTACCTGAAGTTACCAAATATAATTCTTTGCCTGATAAAGGGTTAACTACATTTTGCAGCCGCTTGCTGTAGTTCAACTGCATTTATATTTGTGTACTGATTCAAGTAGTTAATTTACTTTTTGCCATTTTTTTGTAGTTAAACTACTGAAACTACAAACTACAAATCTGCCGATAAAAGGAATGTTTTATTATTAATATTATTATTTTATCAATTGACCGTTGCTCTTCTAGTCTAATTGAACCCCCTTTGACCGCCCCCACCCTGTTTTTACACGGTCGTTGGAATAAAATATTTGGTAACTCTTTATATTAAGGTCATTGTAATAACCATTAATTAACAAGTAATAAGGCCCTTGTAAGTCCTTACAAGATGCTTATTAACATTACTGTGTGTTTATACTACTTACTACTGAATGTTTACATGAGTGTTTGTTTACCTGTGATGTCATCATGTCGAGACATTTGTACTGAATGGGAGAATCCGGACTCTAAACCAGCCTCTAGCCTTAGTTGAGGAGTCGTTGGCACCGTCCAGCTGAATTTAAGTTGGCACTTGTATCTACAAACAGGAAATGAATAATTTACCAGTATATGCTATTTTATACTAGCCTGGCTAACACCAGACTAATCACAAATGAGATTAGTCTGGAAACCAGCCGTTCATTTCTCCGTAGAGGAGGTGTGGTTTACGATCCTCCAGAGCCGTTTATTGGGCGCTTAGAATGTCTATCAAAGCGTCTGTAGGTAGCTCTTAGCCAATCAGATCAGTTATACCAGATGACGTAGTACAGCGACAGAAATTGATGTTTACATAGCCAGACTAGCCCTCTAGCATCTCTACTTTGAGACTAAAATGCTCAGTTGTGCTTCTGCAACGTTTTTCTGCAGCATGTTCTGACTCTGGCTGCTCTGTAGTTTCAGCTCACAGTCTACCAGCAGTGTTGGTGTGTGTGTCTGTGAGAGAGTGTTGCTGCTGCTTTGCTTCTCCAGTTCTCGCTT
Organism: Centropristis striata; assembly: GCF_030273125.1. Taxonomy (NCBI): domain Eukaryota; kingdom Metazoa; phylum Chordata; class Actinopteri; order Perciformes; family Serranidae; genus Centropristis; species Centropristis striata. Next base: position 2,548,092 of record NC_081530.1, read on the forward strand.
TCTGCAAGATTATTTATTTTCAACCTTATTTCCCCCTCATGTCATTCAGCCACACACATCCACTGATTTTGTGGGCAATAGACGAGCTGCTGCGGGTCTCTGGGCGGCTCCGCTGTCCCCCGGCTCGTAGCCAGATCACCGGCGTTACAGTAGCGGGGCTAGTTGCGGGGCTAGTAGCGGGGCTAGTAGCGGCGCTAGTGGCGGGGCTAGTAGCGGGGCTAGTAGCGGGGCTAGTAGCGGCGATAGTTGCAGGGCTAGTAGCGGCGCTAGTTGGTAGATTAGGCTTTGGCCAAATCCTGTCGGAAACAAGACTAAAACATCCTTTTTCGCAGTGAAACAAGAGTGTAAAGTCAATTGTTGTTCTTCTTTTAAAATCAACTGTCACTCTAAACTATTTAAAACGCCGTCAGCTAGATCGAGAGAGTGTTTCGCGTCTGCTGCAGCCATGTTGGATCCGTAAGAAAACTACAAAACTACAAGCTTCCGTCTGTCGAGTAGTACGCGTCATCGTCTTGCCGTCCCTCCCTGTTCTGTGATTGGATCCTAAAACAGGGCTAAGAAACGGCCCTGGTTGCCAGACTGGATGGAGGTTCGAAATGAAATTCAAGTGTGCAAGGCAGTATGGGTATACCCAGGCTAATTTTATACTATACTACAATATTTTCAGCGTAAAATCAAAATTGATGTAACATCATTCACTTTCACCTGTATTGTGCTGATGTAAAGTTCTCATTGATAAAAGTAAAGAACTGACAGGAAGGGTCCTGTGTGCAGGCTCTCTGACACTCCTCATAGTCTGCTGTGAACAAGCTGTTGTAGTCGGCCCCTGGGAAGTCCACGTTCTGGTACACCTTAGACAGACAAGGATCTAGGAGACAGGTAGAATTTAAAGACACTTTCCCCATCAACCACTAAGTAGCTGATTTAACCCTTTATCAGGCCAAGAACTATATTTGGTAACTTCAGGTAATATTTCGAGAAAAAAGTTGCAAATTTACTAGATTAAAGTGGCAAATCTACAAGAAAAAAAGTTGCAGATTTAAGAGATTTAAAGTGGCAAATCTGTGCGAAAAAAGTCTCAGATTTATGAGAAAAAAGTGGGAAAAAGCAACTTTTTTCTCCCAGATTCACCACTTTAAATCTCATAAATCTACACATTTTTTTTCTCGTTGATTTGCCACTTTAATCTCGTCAACTTTTTTCTCAAAATATTATTTTCGTATGTTTTTTTCACACATTCTGGCAGTATGTAATATCCTCCAATATTCTCTAGGGTTGAAATTTGGAATTTGCAAGTATTTCAATGAGTGCCCTATTAAGGGTTAAAGTGGTGAATCTGGGAGAAAAAAGTAGCTTTTTCCCACTTTTTTCTCATAAATCTGCGACTTTTTTCGCGCAGATTTGCCACTTTAAATCTCTTAAATCTGTGACTTTTTTTCTAGTAAATTTGCAACTTTTTTCTCGAAATATTACCTGAAGTTACCAAATATAGTTCTTTGCCTGATGAAGGGTTAAAAGGGCTGTGTGCTTACTTGGGTCAGGGTTGCAGGGTTTGAGAGAATATCCAGAGGTGACACCCTTCACTGTCCTCTGGCGATTGGGCCTTTCAGATGTTGAGGTCTTGAGGAAGCAGTGGGAGTTGCTGACGGAGAGAGAAGCAGGTGAACTGATATCTGTCACTTAATAATTTGAGGACTTCGTTGTTTTGTGTGTAACCTCAAGCAACTGTGATCATCTGAGTATATTTCAATCACTTCATCATTGGACCACGTCTGTCTACGAGACATTTTTCAAGCTGCTAATACCTTGTCTGGTGTTGATTCTCAAATTTCTGCCCAAATTCAACCCAGAATGCACTGTGTTTTGGTTGATTCCTTCCTTTGGTTCAGACTGCGTTAACCCTCTATGGTACGGTGTTGCCCTCAGGCAACATCCCCATTTTTGGCCTGTCAAATTTCTACAATGCATATTTTTAATGGTGCTATACATTAAAAAAGAGGAAAGAGTATAGGGAACCAATAGCAATGGTTTAATTTGTCACATGACCTCCAGGAGGCCATATTGAAACCCGTTTCTGCAGACTTTTCCAAAGTAAACAGCTTTGCCATTTTGCACCACAAAAAAGCACTCAAAACATAATTTTGTGGCCTTTTTCCATCTGAAAAAAAATATTTTCCTACTAATAGGTGAGTAAACATTTTCGATAGTTTCATGCAATTTGTTTTCTAATTAAATATTGGAAACTTGTTAAAATGCAACTGTTGCCCTGAGACAACAACGTACCATTATGGAAAATTGCTATGTTGCCTCGAGGCAACAATGAACCATTATGGAATCAGCATGGTAGCATGAGATATTGGTAGTGTGTGTTTAGGTATATATATAATGTTCAAAAGCATTACATTCAGCATAATTTTGTTTTGATCTTTACAATTTAACAAAGATATATTTGATGATGGACCGCCCCCCCTCGTGCCTCCATAGTTGAAAAAGTGCGCAGCAAAACGAGAGGAAGTGTCCTTTACAGGTGCAAAAAATGATTTGGTGCCCTCTAGGGTTCCCCTTCATACAAAAAATTATGATGATGTGCCCTCTAGTGCAAGAAAATTCGATAACGTGTCTTAATGAGTGCCCTTCTAGTGCCCCTTTTCCTGTTTGGTGCTTCCATGGTTGAAAAAGCAAGTGGTGAAGAGTGGTGAAAATGAGATAAAGTGCCTTATTGGCTGCCTTTTACACATGAAAAAACGTATTGATTGCCCTCTAGGGTTACCCTTTATACAATAAATGATGATGATGTGCCCTCTAGAGATTCTATAATACGGTATCACCCAACTGTGAATAATGTTATGTGAGATGTTTGCTCTCATTTAGCTCTCAAAGTGCACAAAATAGAAGCATTTTACTTAAAAATATACAAATTTTCTCCCGGGGGGGCACGCCCCCTGACCCCCCTAGATGGTTTGGTTCGATACTTTTAATTGTCAGTAGCATATCATTAATTACTTTGATCTGGATCTCATTTTAACTTAATGCTAATATTTCATCATACATGATGCATCATAGCTTTTTGCGTGCTGGTGGGGCCCATGTTGTGCAGAATGTGCCCTATTTTTATTTTCGCCCCCGCCCTTCTAACAGTCTGAGTCCGCCACTGATTATATTCCATTATAAATCTAGATTGCACTTATTCACATCAAATAAATCCTCATTTTCAAATAGTCCTGCTTATTCAGAAAATGTTCTACAGGTTATATACATATCCGAAGCCTATACGAGAGTTTGAGAGTCAAATAGATAAAAGTAGGGGGAAAAACAGTTTTTGGCCTGAGACTTCTAACTCAGGTTCATTTCTATTTTGCACTAGCATTTTAAATCAGATACTTTCAATCTTAGATCATGCATTTGTATTAATTTCAGCATGTATTTTCAGTGACATACTTTTGTCTGAAATCACCGCTCCAGAAGAGGCAGGAGGGGTGCTGGGTGCACAGCTGCTGACAGTGCTCAGCACCAGGAGAGAAGAGATTCCTGATGTCTGATCCCGGGAAATTCACATTCTCCTGAAGCTGCCGACGACATTCTAAGGAAATATACAATACCGGTCAAAAGTTTTATAACACCACAATTTTTCAATTCTTTATTGAAATTCAAGCAGTTCAAGTCCAATGAACAGCTTGGAAGGGTACAAAGGTAAGTGTTGAACTGCCAGAGGTAAATAAAAAAAGGTAAGGTTAACCAAAACTGAAAGATAATGTACATTTCATAATTATACAAAAAGGCCTTTTTCAGGGAACAAGAAATGGGTTAAAAACTTAAAGCAGTTCTGCAGCAACGGAGGTTGATCAAGCCTTGAAAGTTGCTAAGTTGCTACCAATTCCTACAGGTGTCCCAACTTTTCCTGATCACTTACAACCTACAAGTTGCTCCACATTTATGGGAACTTCTGCAACAGAGTTGGGAAGAACTTTCTGAAGATTATTTGATTTCCATTGAGTGTGTTCAGCTGTTCTATCTGTTAAGGTGCTACTTCAATGAGTCAACAGTTTAGAATACATTTTCCTTTCTAAACGGATTCTATGATTTATTTTTTAACTTTAATTTGTTACATGCATTAATTTCAGAGTACACTGAGACATTAAACTGCATCATTTTCAATAAAATTCTGGAAAAGTTGGAGTGTTCTAAAACTTTTGACCCGTAGTGTACATTTAACGAAATACATGTTCATTAACATGTTTATATATACAGACAAATGCAATTTGCAGAATATTTGTGAATATTTGCAAAGCATTTTATTGTGTTTGTTGATAATTTTCTATTTACAGCTTCACACAAATAATACTGAAACAAATCCGTCTCCATAAGGCAGACACAAACAGCATGTAAAACATACACTGTAATAAATTGCTGTAAGAAAACAGTCAAATTGTGACAGTAACATACTGTTTTCCATTAAAAAGTTATTATACTGTAGAAAACAATGCATTCTGGGCAATATTTATAGGTAGCTTGCCGTTTCCCATAAAATATATGATATATATCTATGATATTTTCTAAGTCTCTTCTTGTCCACATTTTTAATGGCTGTATTTTACTTAACTAACTCATTCAGTATATGGTTTATTAAAATTACTGAGGTTACAGTGAAGACAGGGCTTAATTCGTAGTAATTGGCTTTCAGACAGTAATATGCTCTATTTACAGAAAATGACTGCATTGTATACTGCAACAATATTGCAACTACTTCAGCACTATACTGTGTTTTAGTCCAGTAGTTCTCAACCTTTTTGAGTTGCGACCCCCAATTTAACATGCATGTTGTCCGCGACCCCCGCTCACTGAACAGAATCTCACACGCACAGTTCAGCTCACCCAAAAAAGAAACAAAATGACCAAAAAAGACACAAAATGACAAAAAAAAAGACACAAATGAGCCAAAAAAGAAACAAAATGACCAAAAAGACACAAAATGACTAGAAAAGACACATTATTACCAAAAAAAGGAAACAAAATGACCAAAAAAAGACACAAATTGACCACAAAATGATAAAAAAAAAAACAAACACACAAAATGACAAAAAAAAGACATTAAGTGACCAAAACACATTAACACATGAACACTTTAACACAGTGGAGACAGAGCTGACTTCCAAAATGATTTGGCGACCCCCAGAAATCATCTCGCGACCCCAGTTGGGGTCCCGACCCCAAGGTTGAAAATAGCTGTTTTAGTCTACTGTAAAAATCAATGAAATGAATTTTACTGTAATTCAGTATATAGTTTTATCACAGTAACATACTGTAAAGTAGATAACAGTAAGAGAACTGTAAAATTAACAGTAGAATGCTGGAAACCCTGCTGCCAGTATTTTACTGTTAATGTACAAGACAATTGTTTACTGTACAACATGTGCGTATGACTAATGTGTAATAACTCAGGTGTTGTGTTGAACCGATAGTTAAGCCTTACCTTTCCGATTCCCTTGACTAAAGGAGACCCCACAGAGGTAGAGCACAACCACAAAAATCAAATGTGTTCTCATCTTCTCAGTTTGGAAGCCCATTAAGATTTTTAAAGCGCGACAGAAATCAAGTAGCAACCGCAAGCTGACCAAAGTGATGTTTTAAAGTCCACACGTTTGTATATCTGATCTGATTGTTGACTCATTGAGTGATTGGTTGGCAGCAAACTCTGTACAGCCTTGACCTGATGTGAAAAAACACATGGAAGATTGGTAAACATGGATATTTTCTATAGTCACAGACTTAAAAAATATGGTCTGTGCTCAAAATTTTGCATTGAAATGAATGGAACGGCCGACAAAAAATGAGCGAAAAAGAACAATCATTGGAGATTTTTAAACGTCTACTTCTCCGGCAGAATTTCACCTAGAGACTCCATTTAAACTTTAAACAGTAGACACAAGTCTTGTGTATCGGTGTATTAATCCACGTTTCGATAGGTCATATAGTTATTTATCAATCCCTGTTCAATGACCATGATCATTTTTGGAGAAATTCTGAGATTATAATGGGTGTGTATTGCACGGAATGTTGGTGTCAGAGTGTGTGATGTCATCGCTCAGAGTGTAGAGGGAGAGAAAAAACTGTCAAAAAATAAATTTTAAAACTGCGCTCCAGGCTGCAATGCATGCATTGATTTTTTTCAGACTGCATTACTTTTAGCTAGTTGTGCTATGTACTGCTGGGAATTAAGCTTTAACAATCTGGTGTTGGTGAGCCTCTCGGGTCTATTGGCTGTTTCAGAGTTCATGTTAACAACTTGACTAAATGCTTAAAGTTACAGCAGCTCATGTTCCAATAAAATCCCTCATATACATGAATGAATGTTCTGTGAGGTGCTATGAGGCTGGAAATGTAACTGAGACAATGTCATCCACACAATAAACAGTGGCTGCTGTTCATGGCTGCCCAAGGAGGTCACATTCATTCGGACAAACATGATCTTTATAGATATATTGTTACTGTAGTGCAGTAGTTCTCAACCTTTTTGAGTCACGACCCCCAATTTAACATGCATGTTGTCCGTGACCCCCACTCACTGAACACAATCTCACACGCACAGTTCAGATCACCCAAAAAAGAAACAAAATGACCCAAAAAAGAAGCAAAATGACCAAAAAAAGGGACAAAATGACCAAAAAGACACAAAATTACCAAAAAAGACACAAAATTACCCCAAAACGAAACAAAATGACCAAAAAGACACAAAATTACCAAAAAAGACACAAAATTACCCAAAAAAGAAACAAAATGACCAAAGAAAGGAAACAAAATGATCAAAAAAGACACAAATTGACCAAAAAACACACAAAATGAACAAAAAAAGACATAAAGTGACCAAAAAGACTAAAACACATTAACACAGTAGAGACAGAGCTGACTTCCAAAATGATTTGGCGACCCCCAGAAATCATCTCGCGACCCCAATTGGGGTCCCGACCCCAAGGTTGAGAACAGCTGCTGTAGTGGGTCTGGAATAGCCACATATAGTTATCACATTAACAGACACCCCCTCTTTTTCATTTTAATATCTGAACTTTTATTTGAATCTTTATGAAGTTTTGCAAAAAGCATTACCACTTTGCGCCAGTAGATGGTGCTCTAACAACCAGTGGGTCCGGGCAAATAGTTTAATGTGCAGAGAATAAACCTGTTGAGCAGCAGTAGCATGAGCTAATAGCTCTCGTGTTTGAGTTTGGATCCACAGGTATGTAAAATTTATTATTTTGTACATTTTTGTTCGGTTAAACTATGTAACAACATACAGTGAAGCCACGACGAGAAGTTAAGCATGGTAGAATGTTGAAATATGTACTTTATCGTCTTTTAAGTTTATTATTTGGGCGTTCCCGTCCAGGTAGGTCGGTCGAACCAGAGTGAGTGTGTACGTGTGTGAGAGAGCAGTTCCGACCATAAACATTGCCTGTTAGAGTTGTTGTTTATTAATACTTTTCTGGAAGTAACTGGTACAGTATTTACAATGTTGTGTATTCTGAAATTTGAATATTAAGCGCATGTGCAGAGAATAAACCTGCTGAGCAGCAGTAGCATGAGCTAACAACTCTCATGTTTGTGTTTGGATCCACAGAGAGTAACTGTTAGCTACACCGTAGCGCAGTAGTTCTCAACCTTTTTGAGCCCGACCCACAATTTAACATGCATGTTGTATGCGACCCCCACTCACTGAACACAATCTCACATGCACAGTTCAGATCACCAAAAAAGAAACAAAAAGACCACAAAAAGACACAAAATGACTAAAAAAAGACACAAAATGACTAAAAAAAGGAACAAAGTGATCAAAATAAGACACAAAATGACTAAAAAAAGGAACAAAGTGATCAAAAAAAGACACAAAATGTCCAAAAAGACATAAATGACCAAAAAAGACACAAAATGACCAACAAAAAGACACAAAATGACCAAAAAAGACACAAAATGACCAAAAAAAGACGCAAAATGACCAAAAAAAGATACAAAATGACCAAAAAGACACAAAATGACAAAAAAAGACGCAAAATGACCAAAAAAAGATACAAAATGAAAAAAAAAAAAGACGCAAAATGACAAAAAAAGACACAAAATGACCAAAAAGACTAAAACACATGAATACTTTAACACAATAGAGACAGAGCTGACTTCCAAATTGATTTGGCAAACCCCAGAAATTATCTCGCGACCCCAACTGGGGTCCCGCCCCCAAGGTTGAGAATAGCTACACCATAGCGGACCAGAGACCCCTAGCTCTGGCGCCGGTAACATTACCTATAGTCTATTTATGTACAAATGTATTCAATTTTAATGTGAAAGTTTAAGTTTTCATCAGGGGCCAAATACACGGCTGCCTTATAAAGTTGGAATAAAATATTTTTTACCTCTTTCCATGAAATGATTGTGGCAATGTGATTTATTATTGACAGATAAAGTGTTTATCTTCTCACAACTTTATTAATCAATCTCTTCCAAAAATATCACAATAAAAATGAAACCACAATTAACAGAGGATTGTGTCTGAAAACAAAATTATTCTAACTTAATCGGCAACCGGCTTAAATTACACAAAATAATATTACATCTCAGAAACAATCCTTAACATTTTCCAATTTAACAGATACAATCGACTACACCACTGAACCATTTCTTAAATAATATATAAATATTTTTTTTTTGTAAAAACACTCTGCTATGATAAATATTTTTATTTAACCTGGTTTTCCCAATTCCCAAGAAGAGAGACAGGCTTCTTGAAGTACCTAATCTAGTTGGCCAGGTGTCGCTTGATTCTCAGATTTTAGGGAAGTGCACAGACATCTCAACAATCTGTACAGGTATGTGAAAACCTTTATTTTATACAGTCTATGTGTGAAAACACCTCTCAAGTGACAAACTTCACACATATTCAAGTCAGTTTAGTCGAGGTCATATATTTTAGGGCAGTAGTTCTCAACCTTTTTGAGTCGCGACCCCCAATTTAACATACATGTTGTCCGTGACCCCCACTCACTGAACAGAATCTGAAATGCACAGTTCAGATCATCCAAAAAAGAAACAAAATGACCAAAAAAAGGAAACAAATGACCAAAAAAGACACAAAATCACCAAAAAAAGACACAAAACGACCAAAAAAGGACACAAATTGACAAAAAAAAGACACAAAATGACCTAAAAAGACACAAAATGACCAAAAAAAAGACCAAAAATGACCCAAAAAAGAAACAAAATAACCCAAAAAAAGAAAAACAATGACCAAAAAGACACAAAATGACCAAAAAAGACACAAAAAAGACACAAATTGACCACAAAATGACCAGACAAGACACAAAATGACTAAAAAAACCCCCATTAAGTGACCAAAAAGATGAACACACATTAACCCATTAACACATTAACACAGTGAAGACAGAGCTGACTTCCAAAATGATTTGGCGACCCCCAGAAATCATCTCGCGACCCCATTTGGGGTCCCGACCCCAAGGTTGAGAATAGCTGTTTTGGAGGACATAAACCTAAGAAAAATACATTTTTCAGTGGAGGGGTACTTTGAAATTTTCGTATGACTTGATGGATTTTAATTCCCCCCTGTCTTTGTTATTAACAGTAAACTGTATATTGAGTTATTATGGTACTTACTGTGGAAGAGTTGCAAAAACTGTTAAATTATCCAGCTAAATGGTCACAGTCTGTTATGAAGGCTACACTTTGGTTAATTGAGTGTTGCTAATAAAGTGTTGAGCTGCCATGTGTGAATAGAGCCACTAGGTGTCACTGTTGACTCCTTTAATTGCCCCTGCTTCACAGTTCATGTGGGCAATCAGTTTGCATATTGAAAGAAAGGTTTTAGATTATTGTAATTGTTTGGAATGTAAGTCAGCATTAACTTGAATATTTATTATATATTGTGTCAATGTGCTATTTTTACCATCAAAACATTGCTGCTGTATTTGTAAGAATGTCTAATGAAAGTCACTTTTCACTTATTCAGATGGTTTTAATTTTACTTTTGTTTGTTTCTAAAGCAACCAACTGTACAACCCATTACTGGTTAATAAATACAGTCAGAGTCCTGTGTTCAGTACTGTTTTGATAAACTCTCAGTGGACAGCATCAAATGTCCATGAAATCAGTTTGTGTTTACCTTCCAAGGGACAATGAACCTTAGCAAACAGAAAAAAAATTCAAGGGTGGCTTTGGGACAAATGTGTGATTGTCCTCAGGTTGCACATCCAGAGTTCAAACTTAAATCTAATCAAATAAATAGAAAATAGTCATGTCTGCATTTCCTGCTTGTGTTTCCCTCCACTGAAAAGACAAGCAACATGTGTTTTACACTGGTAAAGTTTCAAGTCATCTGTACATTGATATCAGTAGTTAATACTGTAATTAAGCCTCAGCAGTACCTTTGTGTAGAGTTACATAACATTAAAAAGTTATACTTTATGAAAAGTGAAGTCTAGTGGTGGGAGGTTTTATGTTTTCAATAGTAACTTCCTATTATTATTTTAGAAATAATTAAAGTCTAATCATTTAGATATTATTAGATATTTTAGATATATTAGACCATTATTCTGTAGATACTGAGAAGTTAATCTCTGGTCATGTTGAAAAATACCAAAACACTATTGTGACTGAATCAAATACGATACAGCTCAAATGCAACAGTATGTAAAACTGTTGTTGGAGAGCTTGTGCAACTGATTCATAAGTAAACTAACAGCTACTTACAGCTAACATTTTTTGTAATAAAGCTACACCTGTTGCTGCAACTTAAGTGATGTTAATTATTAATATGCTATACTGTACTGTGACACCACATAAAGTAATTTAACAATAACAAGCACAGCATTTTAGCTGATTATACTTATTTTTTTTTAGAAAGATACAAAGTAAGGCTAGCTTAAGTTCAGCTAGCTGAAAAGGCTGAATAAGCTAGCTATCCACACAGTCCTCTCAAGTGCACCAGTGTGTGTTCACATGCTACAAACCCAAAGGTACCTTTAATACATAATGGCCTCATGGTGAATTTACAATTCACAATATCCAGCTTTTGATGAATGACAATCTTTTGTGTTGGTACAGCGCTTCCTATCAACCAAGACATTTTTTTTTTGCCCTGCAACAGAGAACACCAACAAAGCAAACCCCTCAAAGCTGTTAAGAATTTAACTTCTAATGCACAGTATGTTTAACATCAATCAAGACAAAACATTTTTTAGCAAAGATAAATAATATATGCATACAAACATAACTTTTTTGAGTCCAATTATTTGTTTATCACAGATTTATTAACCTAATATGTATGTCTTTGGAATTGTGGGAGGAAACCGGAGCACCCGGTGAAAACCCACACTGGCATAGGGAGAACGTACAAACTCCACACAAGGTCCTAACCCAAAGCCCTCTTCCTGTGAGCTAACAGAGCTAACCTCTGCACCTCTAGCAGCCAGAAGATAGACTGAAGACTTGTTAAGTTAAATTATTAACATTGTTAATATTGTGGGAGGAAACCGGAGCACCCGGTGAAAACCCACCCTGGCATAGGGGAACATACAAACTCTACACAGGAAGGCCCAGTATGTCCCCAAGTTCTAACCCAAAACCCTCTTCCTGTGAGCTAACAGAGCTAACCCCTGCACCTCTATGCCAGCCTCAAGATAGACTGAAGACTAGTCCAGAATCTACCCTGGACAAATCACCAGTCTAATAACCTAATAATTTACCTCACCTAATAAACCTAATCTGCATGTCTTTGGGAATGTCGTAGGGAACGGGAGCACCTAGTGTAAACCCTGGGACCTCTAGCCAGCCTCAAGATCTTGTCCTGTGATAGACTGGTGACTTGTCCAGTGTAATTCTGGACGAGTCACCAGTCTATTACAGACTGACCAAATAGACTTAAAGCTATTTCATCTAGGGGCAATTTAGAGTGACCAATTAACCTAATCTGCATGTCTTTGGGATTTTCAAAGGGAACGGGAGCACCTGAAGAAGAACCTGACTGACATGGGAAAAACTTTTTTTTAAAAATCCAAATATTAACATTGTTAATATTGTGGGAGGAAACCGGAGCACCCGGTGAAAACCCACGCTGGCAAAGGGAGAACTTACAAACTCCACACAGGAAGGTCCAGTATGTCCCCAAGTTCTGACCCAAAACCCTCTTCCTGTGAGCTAACAGAGCTAACCCCTGCACCTCTATGCCAGCCTCAAGATACTCTGATGACTTGTCCAGAATCTACCCTGGACTACGGTGGCCCTGAAGTGCAAACAACACCAGCAATTCACACAACACGCCAGCAATTGACCACAAAGTGCCAGCATTTCACCACAACACGCCAGCAATTCGCACAACGCGCCAGCAATTCATCAAAACGGAAAGGGTAGGTACATATTGGACAGTAAAGTGTTTATCCTTCATGTCAGCTCACTCTGAACAGGCTCAATGAATTCACCATAAATATCACAATACGGGCGCACTACATATATATATAGGGGCGGCTGGTTTTACTATGGAGAAGCGAATGACGGCAGGGACCAATCAGGAGGAGGATCAGTGTCCAATATGTACCTACCCTTTCCGTTTTGATGAATTGCTGGCGCGTTGTGGAGAATTGCTGGTGTTGTTTGCACTTCAGGGCCACCGTAGGAACCGGAGCACCTAAATTAAAACCTGACTGACATGGGGAGAACATTTTTTTTAAATTAAATTATTAACATTGTTAATGTTGTGGGAGGAAACCGGAGCACCCGGTGAAAACCCACACTGGGATAGGAGAACATACAAAATCTACACAGGAAGGCCCAGTATGTCCCCAAGTTCTAACCCAAAACCCTCTTCCTGTGAGCTAACAGAGCTAACCCCTGCACCTCTATGCCAGCCTCAAGATCTTGTCCTGTGATAGACTGGTGACTTGTCCAGTGTAATTCTGGACGAGTCACCAGTCTATTACAGACTGACCAAATAGACTTAAAGCTATTTCAACTAGGGGCAATTTAGAGTGACCAATTAACCTAATCTGCATGTCTTTGGGATTTTCAAAGGGAACGGGAGCACCTGAAGAAGAACCTGACTGACATGGGAAAAACTTTTTTTTTTAATCCAAATATTAACATTGTTAATATTGTGGGAGGAAACCGGAGCACCCGGTGAAAACCCACACTGGCAAAGGGAGAACTTACAAACTCCACACAGGAAGGTCCAGTATGTCCCCAAGTTCTGACCCAAAGCCCTCTTCCTGTGAGCTAACAGAGCTAACCCCTGCACCTCTATGCCAGCCTCAAGATACTCTGATGACTTGTCCAGAATCTAACCTGGACTACGGTGGCCCTGAAGTGCAAACAACACCAGCAATTCACCCAACACGCCAGCAATTGACCACAATGTGCCAGCATTTCACCACAACGCGCCAGCAATTCACACAACGCGCCAGCAATTCATAAAAACGGAAAGGGTAGGTACATATTGGACACTGATCCTCCTCCTGATTGGTTTCTGCTATCATTCGCTTCTCCATAGTCAAACCAGCCGCCCCTATATATATATGTAGTGCGCCCGTATTGTAATATTTATGGTAAATTCATTGAGCCTGTTCAGAGTGAGCTGACATGAAGGATAAATTCAGAATAAAATGCGCTTCGATAATTACTGTACAGTAAATATCAAAGGGCATTTTATTCTGATATTCCACAGTGACACGTTCTGTAAGTTTGTGAGTGAGAAGATACCCGAGGTCCTCCGGTATTAGACTGGAATTATTAATTGGAAACAGATTATTTTTTAATATAATGTAATATTTACTGGGCTACACGGTGGTTAGCAATCTTGCCTCACAGCAAGAGGGTCGCCAGTTCAGCGGCTCCTGCTCAGGGTGGACCCGCTTCTCACCCAACGTCAGCTGGGATCAGCTCCAGCCCCCCGCGGCCCGAGTCCGGATAAGCGGAGAAGGATAATGAATGAATGAATGAATATACAAGGGCATTGTATTGTGAATTTCGCCGACACAACAAATACATTTTCGGCGCGACGAACACGCCAGCAATTGACCACAACGCACCAGCATTTCACCACAACGCGCCAGCATTTAACCACAACACACCAGCAATTCATCAAAACGGAAAGGGTAGGTACATATTGGACACTGATCCTCCTCCTGATTGGTTCCTGCCGTCATTGGTTCCTGCCGTCATTCGCTTCTCCATAGTAAAACCAGCCGCCCCTATATATGTCCAATATGTACCTACCCTTTGCTTTTTGATGAATTGCTGGCGCGTTGTAGTGAAATGCTGGCGCGTTGTGGTGAAATGCTGGTGCATTGTGTGAATTGCTGGTGTTGTTTGCACTTCAGGGCCACCGTAGGAACCGGAGCACCTAAATTAAAACCTGACTGACATGGGGAGAACATTTTTTTTAATGAAATTATTAACATTGTTAATATTGTGGGAGGAAACCGGAGCACCTGGTGAAAACCCACACTGGCATGGGGAGAACATACAAAATCTACACAGGAAGGCCCAGTATATCCTCAAGTTCTAACCCAAAACCCTCTTCCTGTGAGCTAACAGAGCTAACCCCTGCACCTCTATGCCAGCCTCAAGATAGACTGGTGACTAGTCCAGAATCTACCCTGGACAAGTCACCAGTCTAATAACCTAATAACTTACCTGAATAAACCTAATATGCATGTCTTTGGGAATGCCAAAGAGAACCCTGACTGGCATTGGGGGAGAACATGCAAACCCCAAGCCCAGGTCCACTGCCTCTACTGCCTCATCTTCTGCAAGATTTTCTGCAAGGGCCGCCTGTCTGCCGTTGGGACGACCTTATCATACAGTGCGATGAAATCCTTCTGGTGGACGAGTCCTTGAAGCATCGCCTGTCCATGGTGCCTGTGCAGAAATAAAGTCACATTTAGCGTACAAGAACAATGACGAGAAGGTCATATTATTTGGAGATTGAACAAAGAAAGCATAAGATCGTGCTAGACTTGGTAACCCACCTGACATCTGGTGCAGCATCCACTGCCATCTTACTGACAGCAGTCAGGTAGCGTTTTGCAAAGACCTTTCCTGCCGCCAATGTCTGGTCCACTCCCATGATGTCTGCCAGCTGGTGCAGGTGCTGTGCAGTGCTGGCCCTTACTGCAGCACAACGATGACTGAGGAAGGACAAAAACAGAAGAATGTGGACAATGTTTAATTTAATTTAGTCTAAAAGCTTATTCTACTACACTTCCTACTAAATTTGAATCAGATCATCTCCTCTTACTTTAGCCCGGCGTTGACAAGAAAGGTGATAATCCTTCCAGGGCTGCAGCCTTCCACCAGTGAATCCAGGGCCAGGTTAGCTTGCTGGTGAATGAAGGTGTTGGTTGTTGTTGCCAACTTCAGCAGCAGGGCGCGGCCTGTCCTCTCTGCGTGGGGGTCCATGGCTTTCCCTAATTGGACATGGAGCTCTCCTACGGCGTCCATTGCAGCAACAGCCACAGCAGAACGCAGATTATTCACCTAGATAGTTAATAAGAAGAATCAGTTAATACTTCTGTGTACAGTACAGGGTCGTGCACATGAACCTGTAGACAAATTAAAACTACATCCAACACAGATATAAAAATAAACAAGTGTACTTTACCTGTTCTTCAAGGACCAAACAGATTTCATGGAGTTTGGTCTGTAGTAGTGCTGAATGGTGTCGCGCCAGAGCTCGAACAGTTTTCAAGCCTTTCATTTTCTCCTCCCTGTGTTTAGATGACAAAATGATTTAATTGTTAATCACTGCTTTAAGAAAAACAAATTGCTGTGTCCCAGCTCGCTAAGCTGTTTTTAAGTCTATCTCTAAGCTTCTGTAGTGTTGATGTCTCTTACCAGTCTTCTGATTCCAGCTGCTTGAAGCAGACGGACAAGCCCTCTGATGGGTTCGCCAAAGGCCGGATGTCAACCACAACTGGCTTTTTGGTGCGGAGGTTTGTGCCACGGCGAGGTCCTTTTTTGTTGACCAGGGCAGGTTTTGATGGAGGCACAGGAACCTTGGGTCTCACTGGGGTCTCCTGATAAAATTCCTGTCTTTTGGGTGGGGCAGGTTTTGATGGAGGCACAGGAACCTTGGGTCTCACTGGGGTCTCCTGATGAAATTCCTGTCTTTTGGGTGGGGCAGGTTTTGATGGAGGCACTGGAACCTTGGGTCTCACTGGGGTCTCCTGATGATATTCCTGTCTCTTTGGTAGGGCAGATGATGGTGCGTGAACCTTTCGTGCCACCGCTGGGGTCCTTCTGGGGGCTGCTGGTGGTTTTGGTGAAGGATGCTGCATGAGCCTGATCTTCTCCATTGTGGAATCAATTCCTTCCACCAGGTTCACAGGTTTCGCTGTTTGGAGCCTGCATCCATCCACTTCCTTACCTGTTCAAATAAACAACAAAAATACTCACGGTTACTCAAATTCACATTTTGAATCACATATTTCAAATGATATTCAAAGTCATAGTCACCCAGCAGTAAGAACATACCTGCTCTACCAAGCTGTAGAGTCATCACTGGAAGGCGGGACCGTCTCCTGGTTGGAGGAGGAGTTGGGGTGAAACTGCCTAAGAATGGAATCGATCTCAGCTCAGTTGGAGTGTCGGCTGAACCGATGGAGGAGTCTGGACTTGGGCTCCTGCTTTTGGCCAGCTTTGCCGCCTGACAGGCAACCATTGCCATCTGACTGCCCAGATACAGCTTCTTCTCAAAGAAGGGGTGCTCTTCTGGAAGTTTCTCCTCTGTGAAGGGCCTGATCCTCCTTCCCCACATCGAGGATTCACAGCTTCTTCTGGGAGAAGCTGGGGGCTCAGGTGAGGAGAGGGTGTCCCGCTGGACGGAGAATCCCAGTCTCTCCAGAACAGCATCGCTGTGGGCTTTCTGGGACCAACACAGCCTCTCTGCACGGTGAATGAGTGCAGCCCTCTCAGCCCTTTCAGCTCTCTCAATGTCCAGGATCCTGGACTGAGTCCTGGAGCCACTGTCTCCACTGGGGCTTGCTGGTTCCTGTAAACAAAGATAAATTAGTCAGTTGTATAGAATTAGATGGTTAAATCAGCTATTGATATTACAGTTGGATATTATAATATAGTGTACATTTAACATAAAATGTATTACTATACTATACCATGCCATATTATATTATACTAAACAACACTTTGTTACTTTGCACAGTAAGGTAAGGACATTTGCTATTTTTTTAATTGACTACATCAATATGCATGAAGCACAAAATTAATAAAAAAATTAATGTTTAAGACTTTCTTAATTTTCCAACAGAAGCTTAATAAGAGTTGGTTACTTACATCACTTCTGTTCTTCCACCGCTGTATCAAGGTGTTCATAGTTTCATGAAAAGCCATGACTGTCCAAAATGTACAACTGACTTGTCACAAATTGTTCAACCAAACCGGTTCGATGAGTGTCTGACTGAATGTGAAGTGTCCAGTCTACACACAACCAAGTTCTAAGTGATTCCACTGTAGAACCATGACATCATCAA
The DNA here is from genome assembly GCF_030273125.1 of Centropristis striata. NCBI lineage: Eukaryota > Metazoa > Chordata > Actinopteri > Perciformes > Serranidae > Centropristis > Centropristis striata. Next base: position 2,565,626 of record NC_081530.1, read on the forward strand.
CATTCTGTAATATGTTAATTAGATATTCAAGGAATTCTTAGAATTCTTTTTTTTGTTTTTGCAAAAAGGAGATTTTAAAACATTGTTGTTGTAACAAATGCCTCAACATAACAATAATTGATTAAGGGAAATAAACTTTATTGAAAAACACTTTGTCCAAAACTGCTGTGTGCTGCCCTGTGCTGCCCTGTGAGGGCTCTGTGCCTTTTAGACCATCATTCATATTCAGGGACTTGACAAATCCAGGTCCAAACACATTCTCACCCCAAGATATAAACTGACACTCTCCCCACCCTATATGACCCCCACATCCATCTGTTAATACTGTAGTAATCTGTTCATAATGTGACCTGTAAACCTGATTTAGATGACGTGCAATAATAATTCACCAGTCCCTTAAAGGTTATCTCCAGCTGAGCTCGTTCAGAGCACATTGGAGACCTTTTATTTAAAAAACAACACCTGTTTGTGTGTGTGTGTGTGTGTGTGTAACAGTCTACACACAGTTCCTCAGGTGGAACCCTGATACAACATTGGCCAGTTTGGTAACTTTAGGAGGATTAGGCATGGTGATGACACGCTTCAGATAGCAGCGGCGCCTAGAACACAAAATAAATAACAACAATCATGCTCCATAATTACTGCCACCACATTATTATTTTGAGCTCATGTTGTCTGACTGATAATAAAGTTAAATGTCATATGATCAAGGTATTGCCAATATGCATTTATGCATTAAAGATATACTGTACCGGTTAGTGCTGTCAGGGAAGCTATTACTGACATAGGTGTAGAACTGGCAGTTAGGATCCTGAGAACAGGTCCTCTGACATGTGTCTGCATCATCCATCAGCTCAAAGCGGATATCAGAACCTTTGAAATCAACTCCAACTTGAGGGACCTTAACCCAGTCTGTTGGCAGAGAGGGCAGAGTTAGACTGCTGCTGGATAAAACACAGAAAGACTTCACTAATAAACTGAAAGGATAAAGCACAGTGCTTTATTTTAATTGTTTACATTATGAAAATATTTAGTCTCATCAGTTACGAGACTCAAGACTCCCTTAAAGCACCAGAGTTGTACCCCTAACAGCGCTACCAAGCAAATTGCATCTTGGTGCTCTGGATCTATTTGCATGTTTTTAAACAAGGTAATATGCAAACATTTGCAGCAAAATCATCCCCTATCTAGACAAATGGCCTAGGCCTCATTGCAAAAAAAATCCTATTCACGCAGATAGAGTGAAATTATTAGCGTCTTCAGAGAGGTGGTTGTAAACGAATCGCATTTATGAGGACGAATATCGGGTGGCTCAAACTCCTTTATTTTGGGATTCATTGGTAGGACTCTCCTCTCAGTTGCTCTCGAAGTCATTTTTTGAAACACATGAGAAATTAATAAGGTTAATAAACTAATAGATGTCTGTCTCAGTCAGACCATTGTGATGTCCACAGCTGCTCACATACGATCACTGTGTGAAAGTGGACGGAGTGTGCATATATTTATAAATTCATTAATTAATATTAGGACTTGACCGATCGGTTGGTCTGACTCTGGAGACTGAAATATTCAACAGACACCCGGTTTTGTGCCTTGTGCATTGATACACAGTATGTGTCTCTCTGAAGACACTCTTATCTTGTGGTTAAATGAGCCAAGTCCAATCTATTAAAACAATAACAGCACAAGCCCAGCCAAGTACACGTCCAATTTGGAGGTATTTAGCGCTTCACCCATCACAACAACAATCTTTAACCTCGAGCACAATGATACTCTGCCATTTGGAAAATTGCAATCATGCGTAAAAAGGGGTCGAATTGAGCTCAGCTTCAAAATGTTCTGACCTTGTTTGGGCTGTGTTGTAATTAATGCATTACCTTTAGTGACTAGGTCCTTATGACGGGGCAGATAGCAGTTGCAAGTAGGGCTGCAACTAACGACTATTTTAATAGTCGACTAGTCACCGACTATTGAAACGATTAGTCGACTAATCGGATAATTATTAATTTTTTCTTAAATTTAGCATGAAGTTGCTTTAAATATGTGGCAAATGATAATAAACAAAAGAAAGATGGGTACTTAAATGAAAAATGCATCTTTTATTCAACAATTCAGCTGCTGATTCATACAAAAAAATAAATAAACCTCTGTCCATTTTTTCTGGACAGGAAAATGTGTTTTATAAAACTGTATTTCTGCTCCATCAAGTGGGTGGAACTGGTTCTGGGTTCTGGATGTAGTCTGGGTTGAACTGGGCTCACCTGTTGGAACCTCATATCACAGACCAGCACCAGTACTGACTCAGTGAGGAGCCTGTTGCTGCTGCACATCTGCAGAAAGGCTCCATGCTGGCTTTCTGCTTCAGACTGCATGCATTTAATTTAAAATACGTTCGTCAGACATAACGTTAAAGCTCGCCCGACGTGCTTTCTATTTAAATGCTCGTGCATCGCCGAGGTGCCGCCGTGATACGCAGGTCTGCTTTGCAAACCTTGCAAGTCATTTTTTTATTGGCCGTATCCAGGCTAAAATGCTCCCAAACTTTCTAAGTTTTGGTACGTGTAGCTGTGTTGGACACCGTCATTTCTGTGTACATTACCGCTCGCGCTCGGTAGAGATTGTAATGAAGTGAGATGCCTCACTCTGTTGGAAAAACACGTCTGGCGACAATAGTCGACAATGGAATTCATTGTCGACTATTTCTATTATCGATTTTTGTCGACAACGTCGACGAATCGTTGCAGCCCTAGTTGCAAGTGATGCACATTCAACCATTTTTTGTGAATTTGGCCGTCAGAATTGAAAGCCATACTACATCGGATATGAAAAATACACTTTTTAATAAAAAGAATAACCATAAAGTGAAGGTGAAGCCTGATTTCCACCGGGCGCGTTACAGCCGCGTAACGTCAGCGCCGCGGTCGGCGTTGCAAATAGGTAACACTCTAATCAATGAGAGCGTTTCCACCGGGCGCGCTGCGGAACGTTACAGCAGCGTCTCAGCCGCAGCTCTCCGCGAGCATTAGGTAGGACTGCCAAACCGCGTAAATCACAACAGAGCAGATCGCACCAGACAGGAAGTCTGACTCAGAATCAACGTAAAACACTTCCGCCCCCTTTCAAAATAAAACACAATATGCAGTTCATGCAGCCTAAAACTACTTCACATCAACATTATGTTATGACCGGGGCACCAGATCAGCAATCAATCAATCAATCAATCAATCAAAGGGTCTCAGAGGATCGGCGACACGGACGACAAGAGACTGATTGTTGAAGTGGAACATCATACAATCATTTATGACATAACACATTGTTTTTATAAGGATAGATGGTCAGATCAACAGATCTTTCACGTCAGAGAAGCAAAGTAAGCTGTTGGTTGTTGTTGTTGTTGTTGTTGTTGTTGTTTACTTTATACACACAGTTTATCCATAGACTGTATAAATAGAGTTTAGAGTTTATCACAGGATCTCGCGTGTATACGACCGGCTCGCTAAGCTGTAACGCGCCCTGTGTGAATTGACGGCGGGCAGAAGAGGCAGCAAAACCGCGGTGGAGCCGTGCCGCGGCTGTAACGCCACCGGTGGAAATCCCCAGTAAGGGTGAATCATACATCAATTTACACTTATGCAAGCAGGAAAATGCCCTATTACGATATCCAGACTCCAGAATCACAGGATTTATATAATATATTACCCAGCCCAATGTGACGCTGAAGTTATGCAGCATTGGTGTACTTTGATTATAGCATTATGTTTTTACTTTTATCAAAAACTTTTATTTGCCAAAGAACTACATTTCTGTATTAATTAAAAATATGTGGAAAAAATCGTCATTTCATCGAGGTAAGCAGTGCAATGTTAAATTTGGTTGGCATACAAAAATATGTGTTGTTGTGATGTATGTACAACATTAAGTCATTGAGTAAGGCGGTTCACTCAAAGTTCTAGTGTTGTTTAGTGATACATACTGTTATCCAGCTGACAGAAGCGTGCTGGTAAACCAGATGTGGCTCCTTGTTTGGCTACCATCACCATTTCATTTTTGTTGTCCTTCAGGTAACACTTGTTGCCATTACTATTAGAAAGAAAGAAAGAAAGAAAGGGGGAAAAATTAAGCTTTTAAACAAGAAAGGACAAACCAAATACTTAGTCAAAGCAGGACTGTTAAGAAATTGTCAGATAAGTTGCTACAAGAAGCTAATATAAATTAGCACGTTCTAATTATACACTGTATTGTCTTATTGGACACGAAAGAGAAAAATGTTAAATAAAAGGTAAGTTTCAGTCCGAGAAAGCACTACCTGGAATAAGTGAAGAAGGTGCAGGAATGATGAGCAGAGCACAGGGCCTGACAGTGTTCAGGAGAGGCAGCAGGAAAATTCTCGATGTCACTTCCTGGGATGTCAATGCTTGGAAAAACTTTACCCTCACATGCTGTACAGACACAGATAATACAATAATAAATAAGAGATAAAACTGTTTCCTTATGCTTTTGGTATGATTGTTGGTGTACCTGCTTTAGACACTTGAGATAAGGCTGTGTTGTGGGAGAATCCAGATGTTACACCAGCCTTTTTTACTACAATATCAGTCCTTGGTACAGACCAGCTAAATTTAAGGTGGCACTTGTACCTAGAAAAGGACAAGAAATAACATAATTAGAGAATTGTGGAGCCTGTGACATGTAAAAAGAGTCTTCATTCTCATTGGTAGAATTAATAAAACCTGTATGATATCTCATAACAATGTATTTAAAGTTTTAAAACAATTGCAGTTTTAAACGTGGTAAACACTGTGTCACAATATGTGATCCAGGTTTACCTGATCTTCTCTGGTGTAGAGAAGACTCCATTGACAAAGGTAAAGAACTGACAGGAAGGGTCATGTGTGCAGGCTCTCTGACACTCCTCATAGTCTGCTGTGAAGAAGGTTCGGTAGTCGGCCCCAAAGAAGTCCACGTTCTGGTACACCTTAGACAGACAAGGATCTAGGAGACAGGTAGAAGTAAAACACACTTTCACCATAAACCACCAAGTAGCTTATTTAAAATGACTATGTGCATACCTGCTTCTGGGTTGCAGGATTTGAGAGAATATCCAGAGGTGACACCCAGCACAGAAGTCTGAACGTTGGGCTTTCCAGAGTCGGTCTTCTTCAGGTAGCAGTAGAAGACCCTGCAGAGAGGGTATTTCTGTTTTGTGTGTGTGTTTAATGCTAAGTAAAAATAATGACACAAATATATTAGTAGCCTAAGTAAATTAGCTAAATATAGATGACATTTGATGGTGGGAAAGACTTCAGATTATACACTGCACATACACTTTTTCCCATTTGCATTTTGCAGCCAGTTTCAGTTAAAATTAATACATTTTTGTGATATTGGGCCAAGCTTTCTATTTTTTTCTAATCAAAATGTACTTCCACTGCCCTTTTTTATGAATAATTATCACTCTTCATAGGAAGATAAATATTACCTTCTACTGTACAAAACCTGCTTTTTCCATATAAAGAACATCTCTAAACTCCGCCCCTTCCTCACTTTCCCTGATGCAGAAAAACTCGTCCACGCCCTAATCTCCTCTAGGCTTGATTACTGCAACAGCCTGCTCATCGGATTACCCAACAAACACCTCCAGAAACTGCGATTCATTCAGAACTGTGCTGCTTCAGAACTCTGATGAAAACCTGCAAACACGACCACATCACCCCCATTCTACAGAACCTACACTGGCTTCCCATAACCTCAAGAATTAAATACAAAATCGCCCTCATCACCCACCTCTGCATCTACAGCAGGGATTCCCAAAGTGTGGTGCGTGGACCCCTGGGGGTGCAACAGCTGCTGCTAGTGGGTGCGCGAGATGAAAAATGTAATGGCGGTCTGATAATTACACAATTAAATTTTTTCCCCTACACAATAAAGAAGTGTAAATAAACATTTCCTTTATAAAATGTAAAATCAAAAACTGTAATAGTAATTAATAAATAAATGCAGGCTATTCAAAATGCACTTCATCTCAAAATAAAGCGTCTTCCATTTTTCCAACCTGTGTTATGATGACGGGGTTGTGTTTGTTAGCTCCACGCTCATTTAAAATTGCTGCATTTTTTGTTCAATGTGGCTCAAAATACTTATAAACTTTTTTCCCCAACTGATCTGCTTTCTGCCTCTGATCCTGAGCCTGTCATCATCCTCTTTGCTCTTAAAAGTGGAAGCTTGCGCATAACTTTATACATTATACATTAACATATTGAAACTGTGTTTCAGATTAATTCAAATACGAGAGCTCATTGTTGTGATGGTGATTATCTAATTACATGTATGTTCTGGTCATTTGAGCATGATTAAACATGCCGCCTTTAATATGGCTATAAAAAAGCTTATTGCATTTTGGTTTTTTTTAAGGTGTGGGGGATCGGGGGTGCGTCAACTTGGTTGGGACATAGGGACATAGGGGCCCATAGCCCCACAATACCTCAAAGACCTCCTCACCCCTCACTCATCCACCTCCGCTCCCAAAGCATAAACCTCCTCCATCAGCCCCGCACACGACTCCGCACCATGGGAGACCGAGCCTTCTGCTCCGCCGCTCCCCACATCTGGACCTCCCTCCCTGAACATCTACGTAAACCCCAGTCTGTGGACACCTTTAAAAAAGGGCTTAAAACTTTTCTGTTCAGGGAGGCATTTTTAGGTTGTCCCTAGATGTTTTTATTGTCTCTGCATAATGAACTTTATTACCCGTGTCTTTTTTTTTTTTATCTACTGCTGATTTTAATGAGTTTTCTCTTTCTTGTTTCTGGTTTCTGTAGCACTTTGAGATTTCTGTATGAAAAGTGCTTTACAAATAAAATGTATTATTATTATTATTATTACCTAATTACTTACTAATTACTACTAATTACGTGTATTGCTTGTTTTGTACCTGTTGTCTCTGCTCCAGTCAGCCCGAAGAAAGGTAAAGAAGAGACAGGAGGGGTGCTGGGTGCAAAGCTGCTGACAGTGTTCAACATCAGCAGCGTAGATAAATTTAATGTCTGTTCCTGGGAAATCCACATTCTCCTGAAGCTGTCGAATACATTCTGAAAAAATAAGAAACCCCCCAAACATACATTTACATCTACAAATAGAAACATCTAAGTGGTGAAACACCAATATATAATGGATGTATTACCTTGACTAAAGGAGAGGCTGCAGATGGACAGCAGAACCACCAGAACCAGATGAGTTCCCATCTTCTTGGTTTTGAAGCCAATGAAGATCCTTGAAACACAACTGCAGTTAAAGAGCTGGTTCTGTAACTGCACGGTTGGTCAAAGAATACTCACAATTTAGAAGCCCATTGAGTTTTAAAGGCAGATCAGAACTATTGGCTGTTTCAAAGTCCGGGTTAAAATCAATATTTGGACTTTGGAACAGCGTTCTGTTTACATTTGTTCTGCTCACCCTCACTGACAGGATATTTTAATTTTGATGTTTATTTTCAACTGTTGTTTGTTATGGCATGCTGTCATAGTCAAAGGAGTCTTTCTCCATCCCCAAATGTGTACTACTCGTGATTTTAAAGAGGTCATGTCTATTGGCTTTTTCAAAGTCCAGATAAATAAATACATTTGGATGTTCTGGTATCAAGACCTTGGAAAAGTGATCTAATAAAAATAATGCATTAAATTTGTATAGCACTTTTCTAGACACTCAAAGACCCCCTTTATTTGAAGCGGTGTGTATTAGGCTTGTTAGTGCTGTTATTTGTTATGGCATGCTGGCATCTGACCATATATTTTCACTCCGTCAGAACACACTTTTTCTCTTAAATGGTGATCAGGAATCATGTTTTTTTTTTTTAACAATCTATCTGTAAGTGCTGCCTTTTTGGAGACCTAACCGCCATCCTGATGGAAGCATCTGGAACTCAACAATGTAAAGGAGATTGAGGGTCTGAAACAATAGCCTGTTCCATTGAAATTACCCTCACTTCCTACAGGTACTGAAGGTCATTCAGGGCAGCACCAGTAGCACAGCAAAACCATTTTTCCAGATTATTTCCATTTATAAGAAGAAGACTGCCAAAGGAGGGCGGGATAATTGGTAACAGGTGGCAACATCAGGGGCTGGCAGGTAATTACAAAAGATAAGAAAACACAAGAGGGCAGAAAGCGAAGTTACCTGAAACAAGGAACTGTTGATTTGCCTGTTTTACATAATTCTGTAGGCTTAAACATTGCTTGGAGGCCTGAAACAGTCAACTGCAATGATACCTTGTTCCAAGGGTCAGGGACAAAACAAGTCAGATTAAAAGGTGCCAAAATCAAAAAGATCAGGGATCTTAACTCTGATTTAAAAATGTCCCTTTGTGCCCTGTGAACAGACACAGTTTGACCACGCACCACCAATAAACAAAGGGATTTCATAATGAAATGATTATCTGGTCTGGGGTGTAGGGTGTGACAGAAAATCCAGAAGTGAATCCCAGTAGATGAGTCTAAAGTTTGAACTCTAAACTTTTGGCTGTCCAGAGGGAGTCTTCTTGAGTTAGCAGGAGACGTGCCTGCAAAAAGCAGGGAATGGTGCCGTCACATTTGCCGCAAAAAACAAATGGACAAAAATGGGAGTAGGATAAATAGTGAGTCATGAAAATTACACGATAAGCACATACACTAGCGGTCAACAGTTTTAGAACACCCCAATTTTTCCAGTTTTTTATTGAAATTCAAGCAGTTCAAGTCAAATGAACAGCTTGAAAGGGTCCAAAGGTAAGTGGTGAACTGCCAGAGGTAAATAAAAAAAGGTAAGCTTAACCAAAACTGAAAAATAATGTACATTTCAGAATTATACAAGTAGGCCTTTTTCAGGGAACAAGAAATGGGTTAACAACTTAACTCTATGGAGTCTTGGGCTATTTTGTCCATTTTTTAATTCTTTTCATGTCTTTGTAAGTCATTTTGTGTCTTTTTTTTAGTCATTTTGTGTCTTTTGGTGTCTTTTTTTAGTCATTTTGTGTCTTTTTTTAGTCATTTTGTGTCTTTTGGTGTCTTTTTTTTTTGTCATTTTGTGTCTTTTTTTGGTCATTTTGTGTCTTTTTTTAGTCATTTTGTGTCTTTTGGTGTCTTTTTTTGGTCATTTTGTGTCTTTTTTTAGTCATTTTGTGTCTTTTGGTGTCTTTTTTTTGTCATTTTGTGTCTTTTTTTTGGTCATTTTGTGTCTTTTTTTAGTCCTTTAGTCCAACATAAAATGTGATTTTGAATCTTTTTTTTTACTTTCAAAACACTATCATGCTCAATAAAGAATTTAAAATGTTGCAAATGTGCATTAATTTCAGAGTAGACTGAGACATTAAACTGCATAATTTTCAATTAAATTCTGGAAAAGTTGGTGTGTTCTAAAACTTTTGACCAGTAGTGTATATCAGTTAATACATTGAATGTCTGTAAAAGACCCAAAATAATAATAAAGGTCAAAGAGACATAAGAGGGCAACACAAGAGAATACCGAACACACAGGAAAAAGGCCAGAAAGCGTACTTGGAATCAGACAAACTGGCTCCGACATGACAACAGAGAGGAAATATGAATACGAAATGTAAATATTTGTTTGCTGAGCATTAGTAGAACACCATTTTACAGTGAGCGAGGGAGTTTAATGTGAGATATTGTGTGTGTCCTGCAGGCCTATGGGCTTGCTTTGTTGTGCTGCATGTTATTGCATTTATATGAAAGAGTAAAAGTTATCCATCCTGACTTCCTACACTGCAAAAAAAAGAAAAGTTGGGTGAACTCAAAATTTCAAGGCAACAAACTTCGATAAAATATTAAGTTGGACTATTAAATTAATATTTATATTTTAAGTCTGGTTTTTGAGTTTGCTCAACTCTGAATTCAGATTTTTGTCAACTCAACTGTAAGTTGTACTAACTTATAATTTTACATTGTAATAACTTTTAATCCTTACTTCTGCTAACTTCTGCAATGTGCTGAATTGGCACGATTGTAACGCCGCTATGAAATGTCAGCTAATGTTGTGACCACAATTTTGAGTTAGCATTGATACGCTAATGGCTACTCTTGTAGCTGTAACAAGCAGCGCCGCTAGTATCAGTTAGCCGCTAGCATCAGTTAGCCGCTAGCTTTCGCTAATGACCGAATTTCACCGCTTTCCTGCATTTCACAACAAAGAAATAAGAGTTATCAGAACTATTGTCCCTTGTTGTGAACCCCAACTTAAAGATATAAGTAACAACAACTCACCAACTTGTTTTTGAGCAGACAACTGGCTTCCTTTGTTGTGCTAACTTACATTATTGCCCTAAATGTCAGTAATTTATATTTCCAAGTTTTACCAACTTAAATCACTGTTTTAGGCCAAAAAATACAAGATGGCTTTTTTGCAGTGTGTGTTTTGATTGACACTCTGGGATGAGGGCCATGTAATGTAACCCTGCATGTAGTGTAGTGTGGAGTGATATGGTTAGTATATACCTAAATATTCAGGGGAAAGCTAAGGTAGTTGGTTTGTAATCAGTTGTGGTGAGCCGGGCGCGGCAAAATTGCCAGGGACGATTTTTTGTCCCAGTCAAGCTCTGCACATATAGTGGTAGGTGGTAAACTTACAATATACTGTATAATGTATTACTGTGACTGAAGAGAAGGCTCCATCTCTCACTGAAGCCAATAAAGACTCTTGAAACACAACTGTCTACAACTTACATTCATTTTATGGACAGGTCAGGTTTTAAAAAACCTAAATTGTGATGTTCTGGCATCAAATCTTTGGAACAGTGATCCACTGAACCTTTATTTGAAGGGGTGTGTATTAGGCTTGGGCAGTATTTCACCAGTATACAGTAGATGGCAGTATTGTGTTAAAATAATATTTAAAAGAAAGACATGTAAAAGCTGAGCTTGGGAATCAACTTTATTGAAAAACTTTGTCCAAAACAGTGCTGTGAGGGCTCCATATTCAAAAACAGGACCAATCCAGGTACAAACACAGCCTCATAAACTGCCACTCTCTCAACCAAAGGCCATATCCAGCTGAGGTAGTTCAGAGCACATTGAAAACCCTTTGTATGTGTGTGTGTGTGTGTGTGTGTGTGTGTGTGTGTGTGTGTGTTTGTGTGTGCATGCGTGTGTGCGTGTGTGTAGAGCAGCTATTCTCAACCTTGGGGTCGGGACCCCAATTGGGGTCGCGAGATGATTTCTGGGGGTCGCCAAATCATTTTGGAAGTCACCTCTGTCTCCACTGTGTCAAAATGTTCATGTGTTAATGTGTTTTAGTCTTTTTGGTCATTTCTGGGATTTTTTTGGTCATTTTTTGTCTCTTTTTGGTCATTTTGTGTCTTTTTTTGGTAATTTCGTGTCTTTTTTGGTCATTTTGTGGTCAATTTGTGTCATTTTTTGGTCATTTTGTTTCCTTTTTTGGTCATTTTGTGTCTTTTTTTTGTCATTTTGTCATTTTTTGGTCATTTTGTTTCTTTTTTGGTAATTTTGTGTCTTTTTTGGTAATTTTGTGTCTTTTTTGGTAATTTTGTTTCCTTTTTTGGTCATTTTGTTTCCTTTTTTTTGGTCATTTTGTGTCTTTTTAGTCATTTTGTGGTCATTTTGTTTCTTTTTTGGGTGATCTGAACTGTGTGTGTGAGATTCTGTTCAGTGAGCGGGGGTCACGGACAACATGCATGTTAAATTGGGGGTCGCGACTCAAAAAGGTTGAGAACTAACTGGTGTAGAGCAGTCTACACACAGTTCCTCAGGTGGAACCCTGATACAACATTGGTCAGTTTGGTAACTTTAGGAGGATTAGGCATGGTGATGACACGCTTCAGATAGCAGCGGCGCCTAGAACACAAAATAAATAACAACAATCATGCTCCATAATTACTGCCATCACATTATTATTTTGAGCTCATGTTGTCTGACTGATAATAAAGTTACACGTTACATGATCAAGGTTGCCAATATACATATATGCATGAAAGATATACTGTACCGGTAAGCTCTGTCATAGAACTTTTCATTGGCATATGCGTAGAACTGGCAGTTAGGATCCTGAGTACAGGTCCTCTGACATGTGTCTGCATCGTCCATCAGCTCAAAGCGGATATCAGAACCTCGGAAATCAACTCCAACTTGAGGGACCTTAACCCAGTCTGTTGGCAGAGAGGACCAGAGTTAGACTGCTGCTGGATAAAATACAGAAAGACTTCACTAACAATAAACTGAAAGTATAAAGCACAATGCTTTATTTTTATTTGTTTGCCATGCATTATGAAAAAGTTTATTCCCAGCAATTACAAGACTCAGATTCCAAAGCCGTGCTGAGTCAGCAGTGAAAAATACACTTTTTGTTAAAAAAAAAAAAGAATAAACATTATGTGAATGTAAAAGCAAATCATAGAACAGTCAGATACATTAAGAAAAATGCATGCCTTATGTATCAGTGTTTTGACTTTGCATCAATTGACCTTTCACCCCCTTAGCTACTGTAAGGTAGGCCGCCCATTCACAAAATGCTACAAAGATTAAAATAAAATTGGTTCATAATGGCCTGTTGGGACGTTACAATATTGATATATACATTACAGGGCTATACATTAACTTTTTTTGCTTAGCACTGGTTCTACAGAGGTTGATAGTTTTGTAGCACAATCTGTAAAATTTCTCATTTCTCATTTAACTATAGTTACAAACACCTCATCTGTAGGATACACTCTAGAAAACATGTAAAATAAGATGTGATATTTTGATAGAATGTTAGCCACAAGCCGGCCAATGTGGGATGCAGTGATGCTAGCTATTAGCACTGTATTATGTTAAGCTCCTAGCAACATTGCTAGCAAGCTTAACATGCTAATTTTACAGATGGTAACTAGTTTGTTGGACTAGTTCTGCACTAGTAGTGGTATATTAGTTGACAGGAACCATAACTTTTAAATCCGACTTGGGTTGTCTTACCTAACATAGCTAGACAATCGTTTGTTAGCTTGTTTTCTAGCTAGCACCTTAACTTGGAGCAGACATTTGTGTGTCTTTTGATCTTGGAGATATTAAATTGGGAGTGGGCTCTCCCACACGGTTTAATCCACAGCCAGCAACGCTCCTCTTCTTAGTGTATCTGGTGATTTACAAATCCCGTATACACAGCGTTTCACCTTGTTGCTCAGAGCTCAAAGCTTGACGGACCTTCTTCTCTTAGTAACAGTTGCTAAGGTATGATTGGTCGAGGAGGAGGAGTTTTGAGAACGGTCAATTGTTTTGGATCATTTAATCAATGTATCAATCCAGATTAATGTATTGTTACACCCCTGCCTTAAAGTGTTGCAGGAATGGGTTGTAAATCTGTTAGCATTTTTAGCACTTCTGGTTCCCTGTGTTAAAGTCAGTGGAGTGCATATGTACGACATTAAGTTATTGAGTAAGTCGATTCACACATCCAAAGAAGTTCAGGGGGTCCGTCTCTTCTACTCAAAGTTCTGGTGTTGTTTAGTGATACATACTGTTATCTGGCTGACAGAAGCGTGCTGGTAATCCAGATGTGGTTCCTTGTTTGGCTACCATCACCATTTCATTTTTGTTGTCCTTCAGGTGACAATTGAAGTTATTACTGTTAGAAAGAAAGAAAGAAAGAAAGAAAGAAAGAAAGAAAGAAAGAAAGAACATGAAAGGACAAACCAAATATTTGGCCGGATCAGGACTGTTAAGAAACTGTCAGTTAAGTTGCTACAAGAAGCTAATATGAATTAGCTCTTTCTAATTACACACTGTATTGTCTTATTGGGAACCTGGTCTCACAGAAATCCGTGAAATAGCCACGGATTTCGCTTAACTCAAAATCCGTGGAATAGCCACGGAATCGCTCAAATTTCCGTGAAACTGACACGGATTTCGCTACAATGCAAGTTAATGACAGTCATATCCCGTGGCTATTCCATGGATATTTTTTCCTATTGGTTTGTTCCAAGTCACGTGACTTTCAAGGTTCCGGCGGTCAGAACAAAAAACATGGCGGACAGTTCTCTCATTTTTAGTGAAAAAAATAATATTTTGACTTAGTTTCTGCATAAAAATGGATTTTGATCACATTTCCAGCGAGAAATATATGTTTTATTTTCAAAATATTCACTCAGTGAATGTACATAATCACTTTGCCAGAAAAATATGACTGTCATTAACTTGCATTGTAGCGAAATCCGTGTCAGTTTCACGGAAATTTGAGCGATTCCATGGCTATTCCACGGATTTTGAGTTAAGTGAAATCCGTGGCTATTTCACGGATTTCTTTGAGACCAGGTTGCTTATTGGACACGAAACAGAAAAAAGGTTCATTCCAAGAAAGTTTTGTGAAACACACACACTACCTGGAATAAGAGAAGAAGGTGCAGGAATGATGAGCAGAGCACAGGGCCTGACAGTGTTCAGGAGAGGCAGCAGGAAAAACCTCGATGTCACTTCCTGGGATGTCGGCGGTTTGAAAAAGTTTACCCTCACATGCTGTACAGACACAGATAATACAATAATATTAAAAAAGAGATAAACAATCTGTTTCCTAATGCTTTTGGTATGACTGTTGGTGTACCTGCTTTAGACACATGAGATAATGCTGTGTTGTGGGAGAATCCAGATGTTACACCAACTGTTTTTTCTACAATAGGAGTCTTTGGTAGTGACCAGCTAAATTTAAGGTGACACATGTACCTGAAAAAGGACAAGAAATAACATAATTAGAGGATTTTAGAGCCTGTGCCGTGTCGCCACCCTTCACTGTAATAAATTATTCTGTAGTCATTTCATTTTACTTAATATATTTGATAAAATGTATCAAATATTAATGCATCCTTGATTTTGAGGCAGTTGTTTAAGTAACTTTAATATAAAAATATTCTTCTACTTAGAATCTACTTATTTTAAACACACTAAATATAATTTTATGTGTTTGTAATTCTAAATCAAGAGAATTTTGAATGAATCCAACACAATAGTCCGTTTTTAATTGACAGGCACTTCCTGTTAAGTTGTTATTAACTTAACCTGTAACGTAGTTAGATTTAATTAATAATATTGCATGCAATCTGTTGCCTCAATTTTATTGAGTACCTATTGTTTATCCTTTTTTACAGTGTTCTGTTCCCAAAAAATAATCTTCCTTCTCATTGGTTGAATTAAAAAAACTTATCCACATACAACAGCTTGTATGACATGTTATGATCATTTTAACATTGTGAAATTATTACAGCTTTAAACATGTGGTTAACATAGTAAACAAAACTGCACTCGCCACTTTATTAGGTACACCTGTTCAGCTGCTTGTTCACACAAATATCTAATCAGCTAATCAAATGGCAGCAACTCAATGCATTGAGGCATTTAGACATGGTGAAGATGAGCTGCTGAAGTTCAAACGAGTCAGAATAGGGAAGAAAGATGATTTAACCCATAAGAACCTATGGTGACACGGTGTCACAAACATTTTATGTTCTAGTAATGTTCATGTATGTTTTCTCAAGTACAAACGTGTGTTTTTTTAGTGTCCTACAGCTACAGTAGCTTATTGAGAAGCCGTCCAATAAGGCAGTGTTATTTATATTTATTTATTCTCGATTTATTATTATTTTGTTTCTTAAAAACAAATCTGAAAGGGAATTTGTTGTCTAACAGCACTATTAATGTCACAATTTTGATACATGTTATGGAGATGAAAACAAAAAAGGCAGATGGTTATTTGTTTTTATTTATTATTGATTTAATATTATTTTGTTACTTAAAAACAAATCTAAAAAATAATTTATTGTTAAACAGCACTGTCAATTTCACAATTTTGATAAATGTTGTGGAGATGCAAAGAAAAAGGCAGATTTGTGTTTCTATAAGCGGAATAGGTGTCCAGTTTATTCATTTTAAAATAAGATATATCATAAGAACCACTTGGTCTGTGGTATATCCCCCATAATTTTCCTTTTTAAGGATTACTGGCTCTGGGTTCTTATGGGTTAAGGGACTTGAACACTGCATTGAGTGTTTCACAAAGTGCTGATCTATGGGATTTTCTCTAGGGTTTATAGAGAATGGTCTGATAAAGAGAAAATATCCAGAGAAGAATGGCCAGACCGGTCCAACAGTAACTCAAATAACCACTTGTTACAACCAAGGTATGCAGAAGACAATCTCTGAACATATAACACGTCCAACCTTGAAACAGATCACCTAATAAAGTGGCTTCTGAGTGTACTCAGTTCAGTTTGGGCACCAAAACTACTTGGAAAAGTTTAGAAAGAAGTACATGGTTTGAGTTAAAATATAACGACTCCTGTATGTAAATACTTGACATAGTTACTTACAAAATGTAACTTCGAACTTACGAATGTAACAAATTAACAATGTCGACATTTGATTTCACAGGGGACATGAACATTATGAACAACGTCTTGTTGGTGATGGTGTGTAAATTTCTTTATTGTACGTCACCTGAGTGGCTCCTTTGCTCCTGTAATAATTACCACAAGATGTCACTGTCTAACGGCAAGCGAAATTTTGAGTTTTTGACCTTCTAATTTGTATCAAATGGCCACCAAATTGCCCATCTTGCACAGTCGTTGGACCATTTCCCCTTAGTTTTTTTGTAAGTAGGCAATCAAGATGAGGAAATTAAGTTTCTAGATCTATAGTCTAGAGTCAGAGCAAGGATATAGTGGAGGCTCAGTGTCTTTTTTATGTATATATATATATATATATATATGTGTGCAAAATACCAACTGGAACATTTAAAAGTGATTGATTGAATATTTATGTCGGCCTTAAAAAATTACACAAATAATGCTTAATTTCACCTTAAAAGTTGGTATTTTGCATATATATAAATATACATAAAAAAGACACTGAGCCTCCACTATATCCTTGCTCTGACCCTAGACTATAGATCTAGAAACTTAATTTCCTCATCTTTGATTGCCTACTCACAAAAAAACTGGAAAATGGTCCAACAACTGAGCAAGATGGGCAATTTGGCCGCCATTTTGATATGCAAATGAGAAGGTCAAAAACTCAAAATTTCGCTTGGGAACCTTTTTTTTTGGATTCAGCATCCTTGAAATAAGTAAAGTAGGCCGGTTCCTGACTTGTACCCATAAATGCTCCTCACTTTCACTTTTTGGACAATTCCGTCTAGACTATAATAAGCAGCAGGATAACGTGGGTTATATATAAATTGTAGTGTCTTTTTTGGGATGAGATGAAGATTTAATTTCAGCAGGAGTGTAAAATTATGTGAGTTTACCTGATCCTCTCTGGTGTATAGGCCTTATTGACAAAAGTAAAGAAGTGACAGGAAGGGTCCTGTGTGCAGGCTCTCTGACACTCCTCATAGTCTGCTGTGAAGAAGGTTCGGTAGTCGCCCCCTGAGAAGTCCACGTTCTGGTACACCTTAGACAGACAAGGCTCTGGGAGACAGGCAGAGAGTAAAGGAGAGTTACTATGCATCAATGGTTTTCATTGTTATTTAAAATGGTTGTGGGCCTACCTGCTTCTGGGTGGCAGGATTTGAGAGAATATCCAGAGGTGACACCCAGCAGAGGAGTCTGAACTTTGGGCTTTCCAGAGGGGGTGTTCTTCAGGTAGCAGTAGAAGTGCCTGCAGAGAGGGGAATTACTGCTTTGTGTGTGTGTCTTACACTTTAAGTAAAAATAATTATGATAATTTGATTAATTATTATGATTAAATAAGTTAATAAAGCAGTTTTGGATGCTAATACCTCAAATCTATTGATGTGAGACAGCAAAAGTTAAAATGAATACTTTTTTTTAATGACAAAAGGCTGTTCTTTTGTCCACATTTCTAATTTAAAAAAAAAAAATCAAAATGTACTTCCACTTTCCTGTTTTGTGAATACTAATCACTCTTCACAAGAAGATGAATATTAGCTAAATATACACTACTGGTCAAAAGTTTTAGAACACACCAACTTTTCCAGAATTTAATTGAAAATGATGCAGTTTAATGTCTCAGTGTACTCTGAAATTAATGCACATTTGCAACATTTAAAATTCTTTATTGAGCATGATAGTGTTTTGAAAGTAAAAAAAAAAAATTCAAAATCACATTTTATGTTGAACTAAAGGACTAAAAAAAGACACAAAATGACAAAAAAAAGACACAAAATGACTTACAAAGACATGAAAAGAATTCAAAAATGGACAAAATAGCCCAAGACTCCATAGAGTTAAGTCCCATTTCTTGTTCCGTGAAAAAAGGCCTACCGGTACTTGCATAATTCTGAAATGTACATTATCTTTCAGTTTTGGTTAAGCTTACCTTTTTTTATTTACCTCTGGCAGTTCACCACTTACCTTTTTACCCTTTCAAGCTGTTCATTTGACTTGAACTGCTTGAATTTCAATAAAAAAATGGAAAAATTGAGGTGTTCTAAAACTTTTGACCGGTAGTGTATATATATTTTTTTTAAGTTTGTGTATTGCTTGTTTTGTACCTGTTGTCTCTGGTCCAGTCAGCCCGAACAAAGGTAAAGAAGAGACAGGAGGGGTGCTGGGTGCAAAGCTGCTGACAGTGTTCAACATCAGCAGCGTAGAAAAATTTAATGTCTGTTCCTGGGAAATCCACATTCTCCTGAAGCTGTCGATTACATTCTGAAAAAATAAGAAACCGCCAAACATACATTTACATCTACAAATAGACACATCTAAGTGGTGAAACGCCAATATATAATGGATGTATTACCTTGACTAAAGGAGAGGCTGCAGATGGACAGCAGAACCAAAACCAGATGAGTTCCCATCTTCTTGGTT
This sequence comes from Centropristis striata, assembly GCF_030273125.1. NCBI lineage: Eukaryota > Metazoa > Chordata > Actinopteri > Perciformes > Serranidae > Centropristis > Centropristis striata. The sequence continues at coordinate 2,584,419 of NC_081530.1, forward strand.
TTAAAGCCAATGAAGATCCTTGAAACACAACTGCAGTTAAAGAGCTGGTTCTGTAACTGCACGGTTGGTCAAAGAATACTCACAATTTGGACGCCCATTGAGTTTTAAAGGCAGATCAAATCTGATTGGCCCCTGCAAAGTTCAGGTTAAAATCAATATTTGGACTTTGGAAAGGGTTCTGTTTAATTGACCCATCTCTTTGAATTTTGCTGTTTATTTTTCACTGTTCTGTTAGTGCTGTAGAACAGTAGTTCTCAACCTTTTTGAGTCTCGACCCCCAATTTAACATGCATGTTGTCCGCGACCCCCGCTCACTGAACACAATCTCACACGCACAGTTCAGATCACCCAAAAAAGACACAAAATGACCAATAAAGACACAAAATGACCAAATACAGACACAAATTGACCAAAAATGACAAAAAAAGAAACAAAATAACCCAAAAAAGAAAAAAAAAAACCAAAAAAAGACACAAAATGACTAAAAAAGACACAAAATGACTAAAAATAACACAAAATGACCAAAAAACCCCACAAAATGACCACAAAAAGACATTAAGTGACCAAAAAGACTAAAACACATTAACACTTTAACACAGTGGAGACAGACCTGACCTCCAAAATGATTTGGCGACCCCCAGAAATCATCTCGCGACCCCAATTGGGGTCCCGACCCCAAGGTTGAGAACAGCTGCTGTAGAAGATGCAATGACATGAGATTCAGAGTTATAATTTGTCTTTTGTTTCATTTGGTATTGGGTTTCTTTTTTCTTCTTCTTTTTTTAAACAATCTATATCTGATAGTGCTGCCTTTTAGGAGACCTAAAATCTGTCTGTGATTTGAACTTTGGAGGCTTATTTGCAAAGAAAGGGGCCGATTTTGTACAAAATGTATATTACCTAATTTAGCCCTTTATCAGGCAAAGAACTATATTTGGTAACTTCAGGTAAAATTTCCAGAAAAAAGTTGAAAATTTACTAGATTAAAGTGGCAAATCTACAAGAAAAAATTTGCAGATTTAAGAGATTTAAAGTGGGAAAAAAGCAACTTTTTTCTCCCAGATTCACCACTTTAAATCTCATAAATCTGGGCATTTTTTTCGTAAATTTGCCACTTTAATCTCGTAAACTTTTTTCTCAAAATATTAACCCCCTTCCCCCGGGTCCGTATGTTTTTTTTTACACATTTCACACATTCTGGCTGTATGTAATATCCTCCAATATTCTCTAGGGTTGAAATTTGGAATTTGCAAGTATTTCAATGAGTGCCCTATTAAGGGTTAAATATGTGCAAATAGAACCGTAGCACCGAGACGCAATGTCCTTGGTAGCGCAGAAGCCTTTGAGGTCTCTGTTTGACAGGAAAGCTGCAAAGTTCAAGCAGCAGAATGGCACAAATCAAACCAAAGGACAGTGAAAGCAGCAGTGGTTTATTTGAATGTAGCGACATCTGCTGTCAAGACTTGTAAATGCCTCATGGTCTGCTAACAGTCACACAACGTATTGTTCTGGCATTAAGACCTTAACAGTGATCTAGTAAACCTATTTGAAGGGGTGTGTATTAGGCTTTGGCAGTTTCATAATACCACACCTTCCATACATTTGACCAAGGTATACGGTATAACAGGCCGGTCTGTGTCTTATAATAAATAGAAATAATAAAAGCTGAGCTGCTGCCGTTGGAAGTCAATGTAGCATGTATAACGTTGTCTAGGCTAAAATGCTGCATCTCTAATATGCAGTTAGCCTACTTACACTAGTCTTGCTGTGTTTAAATAGTAGTGTTAAGACTTCCTCCCTATATTGAACTGGCTGTTTGTCATGCAGCACAGCCCATACATGCATGGAGCCAATCCGCCTGGCGTGCTGTGTAGTCCTTTATAACATGAAAAGTATGGTGGAAGTAGCAAGTTAGCTACACTGCAAAAAAGCCAACTTGTATTTTTTGGCCTAAAACAGTGATTTAAGTTGGTAAAACTTGGAAATATAAATTATTGACATTTAGGGCAATAATGTAAGTTAGCACAACAAAGGAAGCCAGTTGTCTGCTCAAAAACAAGTTGGTGAGTTGTTGTTACTTATATCTTTAACCCATAAGAACCCATGGTGACACAGGTGTAACAAACACTTTAAATCTTCTAGAATCTCCCATATTCAGCTTTATTTTTCACCTTAACTCATTAAATCCCTAAGTGACTGGAAACAGAAATGTGAAAAAGCTTTTTTTTTTTGTTATAATTATAACCAATTTAACAATTCTATTCTGTTAATATGGTGCACTTTATTGCATTTAACCCATTTAACAGCACTAATAATGTCACAATTTTAATATATGTTGTGGAGATGCAGAGAAAAACGCAAATTTGTGTTTCTGTAAGCAGAAAAGGTGTTGAGTTTATTTATATTAAAATAAGAAATATCATAAACATAAATATCATAAATGCCCAATGTGACATATATGTCACATCACAGATATTTGACATTTAAGAGTAGTATTTAAAAAAAAACATCATAAATGTGTTCTATGTGGTCCACTTGGTCTGTGGTAGATCTCCCATAATTTTCTTTCAAGGATAAACAGGTCTGGGTTCTTATGGGTTAAGTTGGGGTTCAAAACAAGGAACAATAGCTCCGCTAACTCTTATTTCTTTGTTGTGAAATTAGCGAAAGCTAGTGGCTAACTGATGCTAGCGGCTAACTGATGCTAGCGGCGCTGCTTGTTACAGCTACAAGAGTAGCCATTAGTGTATCAATGCTAACTCAAAATTGTGGTCACAACATTAGCTGACATTCATAGCGGCGTTACAATCGTACCAGAGAAATTCAGAGTTGAGCAAACTCAAAAACAAAAATTAAAATATTTAATTTAATTGTCCAACTTGAAATTTTATAGAAGTTTGTTGCCTTGAAATTTTGAGTTCACCTAGCTTTTCTTTTTTTTGCAGTGTAGCTAAACCATTGCTAAATGAGTAAAATTTAACAACTTAATGCTTAGTCCATACAATCTTGGTAGTGTAGGAAAGCACACTACTGTAGCTGGACGACTAATATTATTGGGCTCATTTTCTGTATTCAGTGCAGCATGAAAGAATGGTCGAATTAGCAGGCAAGCTAACTAGCCAACCGTCTGCTGGTAAACTACTTTTCATGCTGAAAAGTTCATACTTTATACTATATAAAACATTCCAGTCAAACCAGTACTCTGCTGCTGACTCTGACCTTCAAATTAATAAAAGAAACAAAGCTGAAAGTCATTTTTTTTGTTTATTTTAGTTTACAGAACAAAAAGATTATTCAATTTTTAATAACAAGCAGATTATGTAAGAAAATGACCAGTCACAGCAAATCTTTTTTCTCAAAAATGCAGCCAGTTTAAGTAGTGCAATAAATGGAGTGGTTACATGTGACACAACATGTACATTTCCAGTGTGCCATCTGATGTGTTAGAATCTCAGATGTCTTTCATTAGGTCTGATCCCTTTGGGGTCTCCAGCCAGGGTTTAGGCCAGGTTGTTTTGACGGTGGGTCTATCCTTCACAAGGTTATAATAAGCTGCCAGCTTTGGGTAACGCTTCTCACATAACCTATAGAAAAGAGAAAAGTTAAATAACAAAGGTATTGGAAATTCATGCATTAATTCTGTTGAGGTGATGAAATACATTTTACTTTTACACTTACCCATAACGGTAGAGATAAGCAATGCTGGGAAAAACAGTCACATCAGCCAGTGAAAAGTTCTTTCCTGCCAGATAAGGGCCCTGAAAGAGAGATAGAAAGAGTGAGGCCACATTCATGTGCTGATGGGCATGTTTGACAACCAAAATACTCAATGTCAGCTGCTGAACAGGGCTTCTTTCATTTGCTAGTAAATGTTGGCTGTGGTTGATGCCATACAGGAGCTTAAAATACATTATAGATGCATGTGCCTTTAAAGAAATCCTTCCACTTATTGTGAAATACACTTATTCACTGCTGAGTTAACGCTCAATGTTAGATATATGGATACAGACGGAGACTTTTGTCCGTAGGCTAGTTTTCCTTCATTTCTTCTCTATTTGCGCATGTGAAAGGATAAAGACGAAACAGGAGCAGTCACGAAATGACCAAAAAAAAGGAAGCAAAATGACCAAAAAAGACACAAAATGACCAAAAAACACCCACAAATTGACCCAAAAAAAGGACATTAAATGACCAAAAAGACTAAAACACATTAACACATGAACACTTTAACACAGTGGAGACAGAGCTGACTTCCAAAATGACCCCCAGAAATCATCTCGCGACCCCAATTGGGGTCGGGACCCCAAGGTTGAGAGGCTTTTTTGGTCATTTTGTGGTCAATTTGTGTATTTTTTGGTCATTTTGTGTCTTTTTTTTTTTTCATTTTGTGTCTTTTCTGGTCATTTTCTGGCTTTTTTGAGTGATCTGAACTGTGCGTGATTCTGTTCAGTGAACGGGGGTCGCGGACAACATGCATGTTAAATTGGGGGTCGCGACTCAAAAAGGTTGAGAACTACTGCTCTAGTGGATGTATTGTTAACATCCATGCCGATGTGAAAGACCTCTGCAGTGTATGCGCTCAACGTGTCTATCTTCATATGCAAAGGAAAGACTGATGAGACAAGAAGATCTGTCGGAAAAGATACATTTCTTGTACTTTTGCACATATATTTGGATATCTGGAGTGCTTACCAACTCACAAAATGTGACGTAAGACAAGCCAGTCAGTTTTTACTGGGCTGACTAAATCAGAAAATTTTGGGGTCAGATTTGAGTATTTCCACCCACTGCTTGAGAACTACCTTTGCAAATGTGCTAATATTTTTCTTGCAAGCCAATTGGAGCATGCTGGGATTTTTGAGGAGGGGGGCTTAAAGAGACAGGCGCTAAAATGTAGCACTTCAAACAGACAGTGAATGCAGGTATATTCACACAGACAGTATGAGAAAAAAAAATTAAAAGCATGAAAAACATGTTCTAGTAGAAACCTTACATACGAGTATGAAGCTATTAGTCTAGATGGATTTCAGAATAAAGGCCTCCTATAAGAAGTGAGGAGCATTTATGGGTACAAGTCAGGAACCGGCCTACCTTACATATCTCAAGGGTGCTGAGTCCAAAAAAAATGGTTCCCAAGCGAAATTTTGAGCTTTTGACCTTCTAATTTGTATCAAATGGCCACCAAATTGCCCATCTTGCTCAGTCATTGGACCATTTCCCCTTAGTTTTTTTGTAAGTAGGCAATCAAAGATGAGGAAATTAAGTTTCTAGATCTATAGTCTAGGGTCAGAGCAAGGATATAGTGGAGGCTCAGTGTCTTTTTTATGTAAATATATGTATGCGAAATACCAACTGGAACATTTAAAAGTGATATTGATTGAATATTTATGTCGGCCTTAAAAAATGACACAAATAATGCTTAATTTCACCTGAAAAGTTGGTATTTTGCATATATATAAATAGATAAAAAAGACACTGAGCCTCCACTATATCCTTGTTTTGACCCTAGAATATAGATCTAGAAACTTAATTTCCTCATCTTTGATTGCCTACTCACAAAAAAAACTAGGGGACAATGGTCCAACAACCAACGGCCGCCATTTTGATATGCAAATTAGAAGGTCAAAAACTAAAAATTTCGCTTGGGAACCTTTTTTTTTTTTTATTCAGCACCCTTGGAATAAGTAATGTAGGCCGGTTCCTGACTTGTACCCATAAATGCTCCTCACTTTCACTTTTTGGACAATTACGTCTAGACTATATGATCCCTTTAAAATAGTTTTCAGGGTGTAATTTTACCTTCTGCAGGTATCCCTCCCACAGCTTGATCTCAGCTTTCAGGGCCTCCATGTTTCTCTTCACAGCGCTGTCGTGTCTCTCTCCCTCTGGGACTTTCCAGGTGTAGTAGATAACATCCGCTGAAAAATGTCAAAACAGGCATTCATTTGTGTTGCCTGCTCACGATGGAATGTCAGATATCAGCTAAATCCACCCACTTATTGCAGCTTCCACGCTCTGCACAAGAAATTGCTTTCATTTCCCTATCGCAGCTGAGGGCGGGGTTAGTCAGGGCATTATTGCATAACATCAGTTTCCATCTGAAGACTGTTAAAGCAGCTCAAATTAAGTTTGAAGCAGCCTATTTCCTGAACTGTTTTTCTGGTTATGCATTAGTTGATTGTTAGTGAGCAAAGCAGCTCTCTTCTTTTTGCACTCCTCCCCAAAAAAGTACCCCGTCTCATGACTTGATCTTTGCCTGCAAGCTGAGCATGTGATCCTTTGTGGGATTATTGGGACCTTTTAACTTGCTACCTCTTAAGGGGTGCACCACATGGACTTAATACATGTTGCTATGGCTTAATGAGATTAGATTAGATTAGATTTTATTTGTCATTGCACAGAAATACAACGAAATTCAATGCACTCAGATACTGGACTCATAAAAAAAGCATAATAAATAGTAAATAAGATGCATTCTTATCATCTCATCTCAATAAATAGTAAATAGAAAAGATACATTCTCATTCTCTCAGCACTTAGTATATTCATGTCATTCATTCACTTTACCATCAACTTAGTGCCATTGTATGCAGTAAAACAATACTGTAATTATATAAATGGGTCAGTGACAAATAAGGGTTGGCAAGATGTCAAATGGTGTAACCACAAAAAAATGCTAAATATTAAATACTTCATCCACCTACATTGTATTTAAGTGGATTTATACATATTACTTAATTTTAAAAAAAACATCAAATGAATTTTTATTTTTTTTTAGTATTCCTACATTTACACATTTTGTCAATATTGAGCAGAACATATTCTAAATACAAACATTTTTACCATAAGTTTTGACAAATTATGTAAAAATGTGTTATATACCATAATGTTGCAATCTAAACATGGATTGTATTTTTTCTCATTTTAGTTCATATTTATTTCCCTGTATATAATCAGATTTTATGGGGGAAAAAATACTGGTTACACCAACTGACTCTGGGTTAGATCACGTCATTGACCCAAATATATAAAGTGCAGAGCATTGTGTTAGGTGTGGATATGAATGCACAGCTCGCTCATTAGTTCAGGTGTGTGCTTCAGGTGTCTTGGGATTGGAGTTCATGTTGAGCTCTCTCTGAGGAGATTGGCATGAAGTTTGTTGTATGTTGCCAAGAGTAATGCAGTTCAAAGTCTCATAAGGCAGACCTCATCAGTTAAGTCATAAAGTTATTATGGTAGCTGTCTCAAATCAAGGTTATTATAGTTAACGAAAACTAACGAAATAACGAAAACTAGAATTGAAAAAACATTTTCGTTAACTGAAATAAAAATAAAAACTAGAGTTTTTAAAAAAACGATAACTAACTGAAACTGTATTGTGTGGTTACAAAACTAACTAAAATTATAGTGGAAATGTCCTTAGTTTTCGTTTTTGTCAACTTTTTTCATTCATAATTCAGTTTTTCTATTGGAACATGCAACACATGGTAAATATGTTTACTGAGACTGGGATGTCTACACTTCGACAAAAATTCAAAACAGTTAATAACCTTATTGGGGCTGAGATGATAAACCAAAGGAAATAAAGGCAAAATTTATTATGACCTCTTTGAATCTGGCACCCAACACATAGCCCATTACAAAAAAACTAAAACTAACACTAAAACTAATAAAAAATAAACTAAAACTAAGCATTTTCAAAAAATAAAAAATAAACTAAAACTAGAAAACTCACTCTTAAAACTAACTGAATTTGAAAACAAAAATTCACAACGAAATTAAAACTAAAACTAATGAAAAATCCAAAACTATTATAACCTTGTCTCAAATGTAACCACAATGTTTTTATTGATTATTATGCAGGACTGACAGGGTCCATACCTGATTTCTGGGCGAGTGTGAGACCCTCAAACATGCGCTGGTACATCATTGCTTGCTCAGCGGGGCAGTCAGGGATCAGCTGGGCCCCCTGAGACTTATGCTGACTCTGACATTAAGAGAAATAAAAAAAACACACATTTCACGTGACACTTTGAAGTGGTTCTGTTGTTGGAGACATGAAAAGAGTAACTATTATGAACACAGCTGCAAGGATCTCCGGTTTCTTTCCCCCTGAGGTGTACGGTGTCTGTTTGTCTACCAGGCATTGTTGAACACACACAGCACAATCAGCCCTCCTACTTATTAACTCCTTGGTGGCGTTTAGCTGCATGAAATTTTAACTAAGTTCAGAACTCGAGCAAAGTTCTTACCTCCAGGAACATGCAGGCTGCATAGGACTCATTCAGGACGTACTCTTTGACTTTGAAGGAAGGAAGCTTTAAGAAAGAGGAATGAAAATGTTTAGTAACATTTATTTTTTTAACACAAAAAAAAAAAAAATAAATAAAAAAAAAAAAAAATATATATATATATATATATATATATATATATATACACTACTGGTCAAAAGTTTTAGAACACACCAACTTTTCCAGAATTTAATTGAAAATGATGCAGTTTAATGTCTCAGTCTACTCTGAAATTAATGCACATTTGCAACATTTAAATTCGTTATCGAGCATGATAGTGTTTTGAAAGTAAAAAAAAGATTCAAAATCACATTTCATGTTGGACTAAAGGACTAAAAAAAGACACAAAATGACCAAAAAAAGACACCAAAAGACACAAAATGACTTACAAAGACATGAAAAGAATTAAAAAATAGCCCAAGACTCCATAGAGTTAAGTTGTTAACCCATTTCTTGTTCCCTGAAAAAAAAAGGCCTACTTGCATAATTCTGAAATGTACGTTATCTTTCAGTTTTGGTTAACCTTACCTTTTTTTATTTACCTCTGGCAGTTCACCACTTACCTTTGTACCCTTTCAAGCTGTTCATTTGACTTGAACTGCTTGAATTTCAATAAAAAAAATGGAAAAATTGGGGTGTTCTAAAACTTTTGACCGGTAGTGTATATATATATATATGTATGTGTGTGTGTGTGTGTGCACATCAGAAAAAAACAGACCTTGCATTATTTCTAGGCAATGTTAAAGTCAAAGCTTACCTGTCCCCTGGGGTTCATGTCCAAGACTTGCTGGGACTTGTGCTCCATTTTCTCAAATAAGAGCTGTTTTTGGTTATAACCCTGCAGGCTCTTCTCCTCCAGAGCGATCATGACCCTCCAGCAGGGAGGAGAGCCAGCGCCCCACAGCAGAGTCATGTCCTGGGCCATGGTTTCAGAGTCAACTGCAACACCTAACAGCAACTTAAGTTGGGAGTTGTGGAAAGCAGTGAAGCAGGAGTGAGTTGGGTGCCTGTTATATAAGAAGCTCCCGCCCTTTACATCCGGATTGGTGGAATTTAGTCCCATCCCATTTTTGTGTCATGCCAAAGATCTGTGTCTCAAGACGGTTCAAATAGCTCACGCCCCCTCTTTCGGTTAAAACAGGAAAACATGATGTAATTCTGAAATTCTGCAAATAATTGAACGTATTTTATGTGGATTAAGCCTTCTGCTACTTAAATCTTAAGGCATTAGCAGAGTCACAAAGAAGGAGGAGACACTTCTCTTGCATTGCATGAATACTCTTTGATCTAAACCATGCAGGGTGCAGACATAAGCACACAAGGACTCCAACACTGAAATCATAATGTATTTGTTGCAGTGATAAGGACTCTAAATAATCCTGCCTGGAAGTGTAAGTAGTTAGAGTTTATAGAACTATTCCTGCTGTGATTGTGTGTAAACGGTAGCCACAAATTTGCCTGCTGAATGAAGACTCACAGTGACTCAGCACTTTTCACTCACCTCTGCACACACAGAGAGAGAAAAAAACAGCTCTGGCACTGTCATTAAAACCAAACAATGAAGCAGCTACTGAATGTAATAGACACCACCTATGTAATGTATACCCACGTTTAAAACATGAGCACCCACTATTGACATTATTTACATATAATTTGCAGTTTCTTTATGCCTTGATCTTCCTCTGAGTTTGAGCAAACTTATGATACTTTCCAGAATCAACAGTTTTTGCAATCACTACTTCAGCTTTATTGGTATTGACTTGCATTAAAAAGACATCCTGTTGCATGAAAGAAGGTTGCAGAAATGACATGCTTTTATTTTAATCTTTTCTGACAAGTTTGACAAAAACACTGCATCTCAGTTTACTCAGTTTACTTGTCACTAGCACTTATTGATGCACTAATTATGATTGCGCTATACCTTGATTGTTTGCTTTTACTCTTCCTGTAAGTCGCTTTGGATAAAAGCATCTGCTAAAGCAGCTATTCTCAACCTTGGGGTCGATTTCTTGGGGTCGCCAAATCATTTTGGAAGTCAGCTCTGTCTCCACTGTGTTAAAGTGTTCATGTGTTAATGTGTTTTTGGTCACTTAATGTCTTTTTTTGGTCATTTTGTGTTTGTTTTTTTTGTCATTTTGTGTCTTTTTTAGGCCATTTTGTGTCTTTTTTTTTTTATCATTTTGTGTCTTTTTTTTAAATCATTTTGTGGTCAATTTGTGTCTTTTTTGGTCATTTTGTTTCCTTTTTTGGTCATTTTCTGGTCATTTTGTGGCTTTTTGATAATTTTGTGGTCAATTTGTGTCTTTTTTGGTCATTTTGTTTCTTTTTTGGGTGATCTGAACTGTGCGTGTGAGATTCTGTTCAGTGAGCGGGGGTCGCGGACAACATGCATGTTAAATTTGGGGTCGCGACTCAAAAAGGTTGAGAACTACTGTGCTAAAGGACTAAATGTAAATGTGAATGTACTTCATATCTGAAGGAAATCTAATTCAGAACATTAAGTCTGAAAGTAAGTGATGTGTGAGTGAGAGCACTGGTGACTCTCACACCTCTTCATATCATTTCATCTTCATGCTTCAACTCATGAGCCAGTTCATCAGCATGACATAAACACTTTCTGTTGACAAAGCATTTAAAATAGGGCAAAAGCTATCTCGACTAAAACACGACTGGTTTTTCTAGAATATTTGGTTTTGCTGTACATGCATGACTTGGACATTTTGACTTTAAGTGTTTGTTTGCATCCTGTGTACACAGGGCACTGGAGGACTTTATGTAAAGAAAGGATCGGTTTGTATGACTTGTAACATGACTTGACAGAAAATAAACGACTTGAGACTTGATCTGAAAGGTAAAGACTTGTGACTTGACTTGAAACATGATGACTCGAATTACATGTTTTTGTTCATTTCGTGTTTTCAATTTAAATATTAAAAAATAAATAAATATCAACCCAATGTTGGTATTGTAATGTTACGTTTCTACAAACCATGGATACGTTTCAATCCAATTTTAAGTTGGACAATTAAACTAAATATTTTAAGTTTTGTTTTTTAGTTTGCTCAACTCTGAATTCAGATTTTTGTCAACTCAACTGTAAGTTGTACTAACTTATAATTTTACATTGTAATAACTTTTAATCCTTACTTCTGCTAACTTCTGCAATGTGCTGAATTGGCACGATTGTAACGCCACTATGAAATGTCAGCTAATGTTGCGACCACAATTTTGAGTTAGCATTGATACGCTAATGGCTACTCTTGTAGCTGTGACAAGCAGCGGCCGCTAGCACCAGTTAGCCGCTAGCATCAGTTAGCCGCTAGCATCAGTTAGTCGCTAGCATCAGTTAGTCGCTAGCCTTCGCTAATGACCGAATTTCACCGCTTTCCCGCATTTCCCAACAAAGAAATAAGAGTTATCAGAACTATTGTCCCTTGTTGTGAACCCCAACTTAAAGATATAAGTAACAATAACTCACCAACTTGTTTTTGAGCAGACAAATGTCAATAATTTATATTTCCAAGTTTTACAACTTAAATCACTGTTTTAGGCAACAAATACAAGTTGGCTTTTTTTGCAGTGTGAGGCCTTTTTTGGTATGAAGGTTCCAAAGTAAAATCACATTTTAATTTATTTTCTTGTACATGTGATTATGAGCTAGTAGCATTAATTCAATATTATTGTCATGAGAAGTGTCTGCAGACTTACTCAGTGCTCCTGATAGTGTGCAGGAAAGTTAAATATGCCTCTATATAAGCATTAGTCATTTATTATGTTTAAAAAAACATTTAAAAAATCCCTTTCAATAATTGCCAGCTTTTTTCTGGCTGTTTGCCATTTGCTTAGAGTGTATTGTATTTGATAAATTTGTGTTGACTTTTCTCTGTAGGTGCTTTGCACATGGTTTTATTCTATTCTTTCATTTGTATTTTATCTTATCTTTTCATTTTCTTTTTGATGTTGTTGTAAAGCACTTTGTAACCTGTTTAAAATGCTGCTATATGATTAGAAATATTGAAATTATTATTGAAGATAGACCAACACACAGTGCAGCTGCTGTGAATCTAAAAGAAGCCGTGCACAAAATGTAAAATCATTCGTTTCTGATGCAAATTATCTCATCTTGTTTATGCAAAGTCATGATAACGCAGCGCTTTTAGCTTACCTCTGTGCAGACCAAACAAGTTTGGCACAACCACCTGAACAATCAAACCACCCTGGGTCATGCCCTCAGAGACACCGCCTACCTTTTTTTATGGAGCTGTGAGATTGAAAAACCTGTTTTGCACTGGACTTTAACATTGGGGTTTATTAAGCACTATTGTTCATGCTCTCTTGGTTTTATGGGGCCCATGTTACAGTCGATGTTTACTGGTTATTAATAAGCTGAACCCTATTTATTTAACCTTTTATCAGGCAAAGAACTATATTTGGTAACTTCAGGTAATATTTCGAGAAAAAAGTTGCAAATTTACTAGATTAAAGTGGCAAATCTACAAGAAAAAAAGTTGCAGATTTATGAGGAAAAAGTGGGAAAAAAAACTTTTTTCTCCCAGATTCACCACTTTAACCCTTAACAGAGCACTCATTGAAATACTTGCAAATTCAGCATACAGCCAGAATGTGTAAAAAAAAAAAAAAAAAAAACATATGAAAATAATATTTAGAGAAAAAAGTTTACAAGATTAAAGTGGCAAATCTACGAGAGAAAAATGCGTAGATTTATGAGATTTAAAGTGGTGAATCTGGGAGAAAAAAGTTGTTTTTTTCCCACTTTTTTCTCGTAAATCTGCAACTTTTTTCGTGCAGATTTGCCACTTTAATCTAGTAAATTTGCAACTTTTTTCTCGAAATATTACCTGAAGTTACCAAATAGAGTTCTTTGCCTGATAAAGGGTTAAATTAGACCTTGTAGAATCCATTAAAAACTGCTGTCATGGTGACTTTTATTTGAGTTATTGTTTGACGGGCGTTGATAGATATGCACACAATGTATCTCAGCAACAAAGTCTGCTATGTCAACAATATCACAATGTAACATTCTGCCTGCTACTTTTGCCTGGTTATCATACATTACACATGTTGCATAGACTGATTAATAACTGATTGCCGTAAATTTGACAGAAACATGACTGAAAAACTAGATATAAAAGTTAATAATGAACAAGAAGCACACTGCTGCCATTGTAACACTATATTTAGAAGATTATCTTTCATTTTCATTATCAGCTAAATAATATAGCTCTAATTGACTGTGAACATGAATGCTAAGCTGAAACTATATTAACCCTTTATCAGGCGGCAAATTTACCAGATTAAAGTGGCAAATCTACAAGAAAAAAAACTTGCAGATTTAAGAGATTTAAAGTGGCAAATCTGCGTGGAAAAAAGTCACAGATTTACGAGAAAGAAGTGGGGAAAAAAGCAACTTTTCTTCTCGCATATTCACCACTTTAAATCTCATAAAACTGCGACTTTTTTCGTGCAGATTCACCACTTTAAATCTCTTAAATCTGCGACTTTTTTGCGCAGATTCACCACTTTAAATCTCTTAAATCTGTTACTTTTTCGTGCAGATTCGCCACTTTAAATCTCTTAAATCTGCTACTTTTTTCATGCAGATTTGCCACTTTAAATCTCTTAAATCTGCGACTTTTGTCGTGCAGATTCGCCACTTTAAATCTGCGACTTTTTTCGTGCAGATTCACCACTTTAATCTCTTAAATCTGCCACTTTTTTCGCACAAATTTGCCACTTTAAATCTCTTAAATCTGCAACTTTTTTCGTGCAGATTCACCACTTTAAATCTCTTAAATCTGCGACTTTTGTCGTGCAGATTTGCCACTTTAAATCTCTTAAATCTGCAACTTTTTTCGTGCAGATTCACCACTTTAAATCTCTTAAATCTGCGACTTTTGTCGTGCAGATTCACCACTTTTTTCTTATAGACTTGCTACTTTAATCTAGTAAATTTGCAACTTTTTTCTCGACCCCATTTTGATATCCAAGTTACCAAATATAGTTCTTCGCCTGATAAAGGGTTAAAGAAAAGCAGTAGCTTTTATCTGCAAAAAAACAAAACACTGCAGGCAGATGTGGCTGTGGAGTGTGTGTGTGGATCTCAGAAGTCTTTGAGTGTGTCCTCCTCCGTGGGCTCCTCCAGCCAGTGAGGAGGCCAGCTGGCTTTGATGCTGGGTCGCTCCTTCAGCAGAGCGTAATACTCCCCCAGCTTAGGGAAACGCTCGGCAGACAACCTGAAGAAGGCAGGAGAAATTTGAACTGCAATGTTAAGCCATGCATCATTCATTTTGTTTTGTGCAACAGGCCTTCTGTAAACCAAGGTTATAATAGTTTTGGATTTTTCATTAGTTTTAGTTTTAATTTCATTGTGAATTTTTGTTTTCAAATTCAGTTAGTTTTAGTTCGTTTTTAGAGTGAGTTTTCTAGTTTTAGTTTAGTTTTTATTTCTTGAAAATGCTTAGTTTTAGTTTAGTTTTTATTAGTTTTAGTGTTAGTTTTAGGTTTTTTGTAATGGGCTATGTGTTGGGTGCGTGATTCAAAGAGGTCATAATAAATTTTGCCTTTATTTCCTTTGGTTTATCATCTCAGCCCCAATAAGGTTATTAACTCTTACAGTTCTGGGTGTTTTGAATTTTGGTTCTAGTGTAAACATCCCAGTCTCAGTAAACATATTCACCATGTGTTGCATGTTGAAATAGAAACACTGAATTATGAATGAAAAAAGTTGACAAAAACGAAAACTAAGGACATTTTCACTCTAATTTTAATTAGTTTTAGTTAGTTTTGTAACCACACAATACAGTTTAATTTAGTTTAAAAAAAACTCTAGTTTTTATTTTTATTTCAGTTAACTTAAAATGTTTTTTCAATTCTAGTTTTCGTTATTTCGTTAGTTTTCGTTAACTATAATAACCTTGCTGTAAACTCACCCATATCTGAACAGAGTAGCAACAGTTGGAAAAACAGTCACATCTGCCAGAGAGAAGGACGCTCCTGCCAGGTAGGAGTTGGAGTCCAGCTGTAAAGAAAGAGAAATATATCATGTTTGAATGCCTCTACTGCATGTTGAGCTTGTTTGTATGTGTGTACTGTACATAAAGTACCTTCTGCAGGTAACCCTCCCAGAGCTGGAGCTCAATGGCCAGAACCTCCTTGTTTCTCTTGAGGGCTGAGTCATGCCTCTCTCCTTCAGGGACGAACAAGTCATAGTGGGTCACTCCATCTAGAGAAACATAATCAGGGGATAGTTGATGATGTATGATGTGTATGATCTTATTTCTAAGTGTGGTAATTTAAAACATTAATAGTGTATTGTTTAAATATGAAGCTGCATTATGCTACATTTTTCTTATTGTCAGTATATCCTATGAAAAGCAGATAACAAATACATACATATATATATATATATATATATATATATATATATATATATATATATATATATATATATAAATATATGTATATATACACTGTTTAAAGTTTAAATGGAGTCTCTAGTTGAAATTATGCCGGAGAAGTAGACGTTTAAAAATCTCCAATTATTGTTCTTTTCCGCTCATTTTTTTTCGGCTGTCTCATTTCAATGCAAAATTTTGGGTAGTTTTTCGCGATTTACGTCGTGAAAAATTCATATTCTGTAGAGAAAAGTAATAGCACACCGATCCCGATCACACCGCACGTTTTGATATATAATTTGTCTGCAACTCCTGCAAAATTGCGTCCTGAAGAGGAAGAAGAAGAAATCCACAGTATAACAGTAGTGCAGCGCTGGTCCCTACAGCTATTGCTGTATGGGACCAGTGGCCCTAATAATAATAGTACAGGATATAATATATAAATGTATAATATAATATGTAATAATAAATAGTAACAATATAAAATAAAATACAATAATTATAAATAAAATAATATGATATATAATATATAAATATATAATAATAGTAATAGTAATAATAATAATAATAATAAATAAGGCCAGTATAATAATAATAGTAGTATATTACAGTATATAGTTATAATAATAGTAATGTCAGCAACAGTATATATAATAATAATAATAATAATAATAATAATAATAATAAATAAGGCTGGTATAATAATAATAGTAGTATATTACAGTATATAGTAATAATAATAGTAATGTCAGCAATAGTATATATAATAATAATAATAATAATAGTAATAAATAAGGCCGGTATAATAATAATAATAGTAGTATATTACAGTATATAGTAATAATAATAGTAATGTCAGCAACAGTATATATAATAATAATAATAATAATAATAATAATAATAATAATAATAATAAATAAGGCCGGTATAATAGTAATAGTAGTATATTACAGTATATAGTAATAATAATAGTAATGTCAGCAACAGTATATAATAATAATAATAATAACAATAATAATAATAATAATAATAATAATAATAATAATAATAATAATAATAATAATAATATTAATAACATAGCAGAGTGTCATGCGTAGATTTAGTGCATTTCTGTAATGTTTATTCTGGCAGAGGTCGATGAGTTATAGACTCTTATTGCAGAAGGAAGGAAGGACTTCCTGTATCGTTCCTTGGAGCAGCCAGCAGGTTAAATGAGCCAGAACCTTCCGGATGTGTTTGTATCAAAAGGGGATTTGAATGAATTTATCTTACTGAGTTTTTCGTAGAATGTGAGACCCTCAAACATGCGTTGGTACATCAGGGCTCGCTCTGCTTGGCTGTCTGGGATCAGTTTGTTTCCCTGAGACTCAAACTGGCTCTGCAATTCAGAGAGAAAAAAAGAAAACACACATTTGATGTCACACTTTACAATGTTGAATTTAGTTCTAAACTTGTATTTATGTTTAAACTGATAGGTTCACTCACCTCCAGGTAAAAACAGGCAGCATAGGACTCGTTCACGATGATGCCTCCATGTTTGAAAGAGGGAAGCTTTAAAGCCAAACAGGTTGATTAAATGTTAATGCCACTGGGAGCTCATTAAAAAGAGCTGAGTGTCTCCTGGGGAACAGAAACTGGTGCTGGATGTTTTTGGTTGTTGTTTTTGCTAAAACAAAAATGGCAGCTAGCTTCCTCTTAAGAATTACAGTAGAGTAGAGTAGGCTTCTTCATGGTGAGTAATACTGTATACAGTCAATTATAGAACAACATAAAACTGACTCGAAGCCAAAAAACTTTCAAAGTCCAGTCAATTAAATGTTATCTTGTTTACTCGCGAAATACACACCACATAAACCAACAACCAGAAGCAGAAGCTGCAGAAGCACTATATTTTATTATTACTTGGTCGTTGCTGCCCTCTATGGTGCATTTAAGTGCAAGTGAGCAATTTAAAGTCAAAAAGTCTAAATTCCTCTTTATTAGTGTAGATATTACATATTTTATGTCTAAAATATTCACATAAATTACATAAAGGTAGATTTTACCAAAACAGTTTTTATAGTAAGAGGAGCTCATTAATGTAAGAGCACATTTCAGTATTACTACAACAACCTTCATAGTGTCGTTATTGTCATTTTATGGACAAAAAAAAAATCACATAAATTACTTTAAATCAGATTTTCCCAAAATAATTGCTGTAGTTCTACCAAGAGAAGCTCATTAATGTGTGAGGGGATTTTAGTACGAGTACAACCTTCAATATTCTAGTTATTTCATTTCATTTTGTGTCTTTTTTTGGTCATTTTGTGTCTTTTTTGGTCATTTTGTGGGTTTTTTTTGGTCATTTTGTGTCTTTTTGGTCATTTTGTGTCCTTTCTTAGTCATTTTGTGTCTTTTTTTTGTCATTTTGTGTCTTTTTGGATCATCTTGTGGTCAATGTGTGTCTTTTTTGGTCTTTTGTTTCCTTTTTTGGTCATTTTGTTTCTTTTCTGCGTCATTTTGTGTCTTTTTTGGTCATTTAGTGTATTTTTTTGGTCATTTTGTGTCTTTTTTTATGGTCATTTAGTGTCTTTTTAGTCATTTTGTGTCTTTTTGTGGTCATTTTGTTTGTTTTTTGTATGATCTGAACTGAAGCGTGTGAGATTCTGTTGACTCATGACTCAATTGACCTCGATTTGCAATATAAAAATGAAATATTTTGCAAAAAGTCTTTTATTATTCTCCAATATCACTTCAGGGTTGATATTTTCCATTTCCAGGAGTCCCTATGAAGGGTTAAGTAACACTAAAATGCGTGTTATAACTTCAGCATGCTGAAAGTAAACCTATATTGTATTATTACTTGGTCGTTACTGCCCTCTATGGTGCGTTTATGCATTGAATTGCTCACTTTTCCTTTCACTTTAAAGTCAAAATTCCCCTTCAGTAGTGTACAGATTACATATTTTATGTCTAAAATATTCACATAAATGACATAAAGGCAGATTTTTTCCCCAAAACAATTGTTGTATGTAGATGTGAGAGGGGATTTTCTTACTACTACAACCTTAAACAGTGTTCTTATTGTCATTTTATGGACAAAAATAAAATAAAATCACATAAATTACAAAAAAAAATCTGGTTTTCCCAAAAATTATTGCTATAGTCCTACCAAGAGAAACTAATTTATGTGTGAGGGGATTTTAGTACGACTACAACCTTTAATATTGTAGTTATTGCGTATTTAATGTCTAAAATATGTTGATTATTGATTATTTTTGTAGCATATGGTGCGTTTAAGTGAAAGTGAAAGTGAGCAATTAAAATTCATAAAGTCCAAATTTCCCTGAAAAAAGTGCTGCTTTGTAAACATAATATAAGCGGAATATAGAGGCACATTCACATAACTTACTATTTCACAGGTTATTGCTGTAGTTCTACCAAGAGAAACTAATTTATGTGTGAGGGGATTTTAGTACTAATACAACCTTCAATATTGTAGTTATTGCGTATTTAATGTCTAAAATATTCATATAAATTACATAAAAGCATGTTTTCCCCAAACAGCTGTTCTAGTATGAACAGAAGGGATGCATCAATGTGTGGATGGATTTTTTTTTTACCCTACACCTTTGCATATTGGTTATTTTTGTAGCATATGGTGCGTTTAAGTGAAAGTGAAAGTCAGCAATTAAAATTCAAGTAAAGTCCAAATTTCCCTGAAAAAAGTGCTGCTTTGTAAACATAATATAAGCGCAATATAGAGGCACATTCACATAATTACTTATTATTACTTATTACTTGGTCGTTACTGCCCTCTATGGTGCGTTTATGCATTGAATTGCTCACTTTTCCTTTCACTTTAAAGTCAAAATTCCCCTTCAATAGTGTCGAGATGACATATTTTATGTCTAAAATATTCACATAAATTACATAAAAGCATGTTTTCCCCAAACAGCTGTTGTAGTATGAACAGAAGGGATGCATCAATGTGTGGATGGATTTTTTTTGACCCTACACGTTTGCATATTGGTTATTTTTGTAGCATATGGTGCGTTTAAGTGAAAGTGAAAGTGAGCAATTAAAGTTCATAAAGTCCAAATTTCCCTGAAAAAAGTGCTGCTTTGTAAACATAATATAAGCGGAATATAGAGGCACATTCACATAACTTAGTATTTCACAGTAGATTTAAGATACTCCATACCTGTCCCCTGGCATTTATATCCAACACTTCTTGGGACTTGTGCTCATCTTTCTCAAAGGAGAGCAGTTTTTGGTGATAACCCTGCAGGTTCTTCTCCTCCAGAGCGATCATGACCCTCCAGCAGGGAGGAGAGCCGGAGCCCCACAGCAGAGTCATGTCCTGGGCCATGGTTTCAGAGTCAACTGGTTCTAGAGTCAACTGGTTCTAGAGTCAACTGGTTTTAGAGTCAGCTGCTACCTAACACCAACTTAAGTTGTGGAAGAAGTGAAGCTGAAATGTGCCAGATGTCTCTTTTATACCAAGCGGGTGCAACTTCCTTTTAGTGTGTGGTTGGTGAACATTTCTTTCACTCTGAACTGCTTTGATATGATTGGGGAGTAATGAGTACACTGCAAAAAAAAGCCAACTTGTATTTTTTGGCCTAAAACAGTGATTTAAGTTGGTAAAACTTGGAAATATAAATTATTGACATTATAAATTCACCTTTAATTGATTTCTGTTTCTTTTTTGGATTTTTTTTTTTTTTGCATTACTTTATTGCTTTTTATTATGTTATTGTTTTTATTTTGTATGATTTTTTTCACCCTGTATTACCTTAAATCAGCTATTCTCAACCTTGGGGTTGAGATTAGCTGATTTCTGGGGGTCGCCAAATCATTTTGGAAGTCAGCTCTGTCTCCACTGTGTTAAAGTGTTCATGTGGTAATGTGTTTTAGTCTTTTTGATCATTTTGTGTGTTTTTGGTCATTTTGTGTCTTTTTTTAATCATTTTGTGGTCAATTTGTGTCTTGTTTGGTCATTTTGTTTCCTTTTTTTGGTAATTTTGTGTCTTTTTTGGTCATATTGTGTCTTTTTGGTAATTTTGTTTCCTTTTTTGGTAATTTTGTTTCTTTTTTTGGCCATTTTGTTTCTTTTGTGGTCATTTTGTGTCTTTTTTTAGTCATTTTGTGTCTGTTTTTGGTCATTTTGTTTCTTTTTTGGATCATTTTGTTTCTTTTTTGGGTCATTTTGTTTCTTTTTTTGGGTGATCTGAACTGTGCGTGTGAGATTGTGTTCAGTGAGCGGGGGTCGCGGACAACATGCATGTTAAATTGGGGGTCGCGACTCAAAAAGGTTGAGAACTACTGCTTTAAATAAGCTGCTTGGAATTAGTATAGGATATTAATGTTGGTATTTCGAAATGTTTAATCAAAGTTGGGGGGAAAAACTTTATATATTATATATATTTGATGAACAAAGGAGTCTCCTTTGAGAGAATTCTAAATGGAAAAGTAAACATTAACACACATTTCAATTTTTTTTTAATTCACTTTACCAGAAAACTAACTTAAGGATGTAATGGTGAATACAATGTTTTGTGTGGGGGCCAGCTGGCTTTAATGCTGGCTCTGTCCTTCAACAGGCTGTAATATTTAGCCAGTTTGGGGTAACGTCCAACAGACAGCCTAAAGAGAAGAAAAAACAAGGTTATGATGTCATGGCACTGAACAGTCTGGGCTGATTCTTCCATCAAGTATTACAGATGACCACCTACCCAAAACGAAACGCATAAGCAATGTTTGGAAAGATGATCACATCGGCCAAAGAAAAGGCTCCTGCCAGGTACGAGCCTGCAGCCACCTTAGTGCAGAAATCATGAAACACTGCAGTCAGCATAGTGTCTGAGCATGGAGGCCACCAGGAAGTGCCTTAAGCCTGCAATCCACCGAAAATTCCAGTAGGGGGTGCTAAGTTTGGCTGCAAAAAAAATCTGCCCATTCATTTCAGTGCAAAATTTGAAAACTTCTGACTTGATTTATTACCTCAGAAAGTTTTTTCAGGACAACAATATGGTCTCAATCACTAGTAAAAAATCTTCTTCAAGACAATTTGATGTCAACAGTTCTAATAATGGCCCCATTTAGAAGAAAATAGAAGATAAAGAATCGTATGATTTGGGGCGGGGCTACCTTTGATTGACAGGTAGCCGTCACCAGGAGAGAAGCAGAGCAATATATATATATATATATATATATGCAAAATACCAACTGGAACATTTAAAAGTGATTGATTGAATATTTATGTCGGCCTTAAAAAATGACACAAATAATGCTTAATTTCACCTTAAAAGTTGGTATTTTGCATATATATAAATATACATAAAAAAGACACTGAGCCTCCACTATATCCTTGCTCTGACCCTAGACTATAGATCCAGAAACTTAATTTCCTCATCTTTGATTGCCTACTTACAAAAAAACTGGAAAATGGTCCAACAACTGAGCAAGATGGGCAATTTGGTGGCCATTTCGATATGCAAATGAGAAGGTCAAAAACTCAAAATTTCGCTTGGGAACCATTTTTTTTTTGATTCAGCACCCTTGAAATAAGTAAAGTAGGCCAGTTCCTGACTTGTACCCATAAATGCTCCTCACTTTCACTTTTTGGACAATTCCATCTAGACTATGTGTTCCAGTGTGTGTTCATGATATGAAAGAAAACAGTGAAGAAGAAAGACATGCACATCCTTTTTTTCCCCCACTCAATGTTTTTGTTTTTTATTGCAGAGTGTGTATACACAGCATTTCAAGTGAAAGTGTCCCGTTCAGCTCACCACATTATATTTATGCAGCGATCTATATTTATCTCCCTGTTTGTTGCACTGTGAGAGGAGCAGGTGGTTCAGCTGAGACTTACATTATCCACAAACTGTTCAAGTTCATACAAAGTTCAATGTGACCGCAGAGTTCAAAGTAAATGCCCAAACGCTGCTCCGCTCGCTCAGCAATACCTTGAAAACACACATTTCAGCTACGATCACATCTTTCATTTCTTTTATCTTTGATTGCAATTCACAGAATAGACTCGTTTCCCCACTTTCTCTCAAACTATAATACAAGTTTCTACAGAAATTACAAAAATAATACATCACATGAACCGCACTAAACATGCACACTGTAGTACTACGTAGTACCTGGCAGCTGACGAGGGCATTTACACATTTTTTTCTGCAGAATTATCTGCATGTCCTTCAAAATAGATTATTAAAATTTTAAAAATGTCTTTACCTTTTTGTCTTTTTACACTTTACAAACACTTTCCTCTGAAATAAATACTTCCTTTTGTCTTTGTTTAGTTCATTTCAGCATTAGAAACTTTCAATGTTGAGTAAGGTGCACCATGTCCGAGCTTTGCAAATAAATATTTTGCCAAAATAAAATAAAAAAAGTGTAATCAACAGTCGTACACAATGTAACTAGACCTGTGGATGTGACATTAGTGAGTTATCTGAGAAGTAGGAGGTGACTGAAGCAAGAGGGAGAGATGGTGAAAAGGTACGTTATCGTCCCTTTTTTTTAGATTAAAGGCACATCAGATTGAAAACCTTTCGCGTTCTTACGACACAAAACTACACTCGTCACTTGTCAAACGTGCAGCTGCAGAAGCAAACATTTGCCTTTTCAGAACACAATAATTCTTAGTGAGCCTCTTTTGTTTGTGGCGATTCTCTGAAAGTGGATAAGAGAACAAAATCGAACTTCATCCTCGTCCCGTTAACCTTTACAACCCAAATTCACAGCTTAAATAAATGAAACGTGGTGAAGTCACAGCTGCAGAAAGTGATCTCTTTGGACTAATGCAACATTTCAAATATATGTTTAGATGAGAAATGTTTCCATTCAGAGTCGAGGCGACGTCGCTGGATTTCAAATGTTCTTTTCCTTTGCCAGGTTGAATACATCAGTTCTCTTTCTTCACTTCCACTTTCTTCCTCAAGAAGATTTTTTTCTTTGCGTTGCATAAAAAAACAAACAAAAAAAAAAACACTATTGTGGCTGCAGCTTCATCACTCAGACACATCAGGCAAAATTAGCAGCTGGCAAAAAACCTAAAAGGGGTTTGTGACTTGTGAAACAACTCAGCTGTTTAGTGTGGAGGAGAAAGAGGAGTCGCCTCCTCGACTGTCAGTTTGTTTCAGCGGCTACGACAGCAGACGCATCAGATTCAAGTGTCTGGAGAATCAGTTAGTCCTAAAGCCAGAGCCTCCTCAGGAGTAAGACCGTTCTTCAGAGTCCGCCTCACTGTGAGGAGAGGAGAGAGGAGGAGAGGAGGAGGGAAGAGGAAGAAGGGGAGAGGAGAGGAAAGGAGGAGGGGAGGGAAGAGGAGGGGAGAGAAGGAGCGGGGAGAGGAAAGGAAGAGGAGAGGAGGGGAAGAGAGGTGGAGGGGAGAGGGGGAGAGGAAAGGAGCGGAGAGAAGGAGAGGAGAGGGAAGGAGGAGGAAGAGAGGAGGGGAGAGGAGAGGGGGAGAGGAGGAGGAGATGAGAGGAAAGGAGGAGGGGAGGGAAGAGGAGGAGCGGGGAGAGGAAAGGAAGAGGGGAGGAGGGGAAGAGAGGTGGAGGGGAGAGGGGGAGAGGAAAGGAGCGGAGAGAAGGAGAGGAGAGGAGAGGGAAGGAGGAGGAAGAGAGGAGGGGAGAGGAGAGGGGGAGAGGAGGAGGAGATGAGAGGAAAGGAGGAGGGGAGAGGAGAGGGGGAGGTGAGCAGAGGAGAGGAAGAAGAGAAGAGAGGGAGGAGGAGGAAAGGAGAGGAGGAGGGGGGAGAGGAAAGGAGGAGGGGAGAGGAGAGGAGGAAGAGAGGAGAGGAAGGAGGAGGAGAGGAGAGGAGGAGGGGGGAGAGGAGAGGAAAGGAGGAGGGGAGAGGAGAGGAGGAAGAGAGGAGAGGGAGGAGGAGGAGAGGAGAGGAGGAAGAGAGGAGAGGGAGGAGGAGGAGAGGAGAGGAGGAAGAGAGGAGAGGAAGGAGGAGGAGAGGAGAGGAGGAGGGGGGAGAGGAGAGGAAAGGAGGAGGGGAGAGGAGAGGAGGAAGAGAGGAGAGGGAGGAGGAGGAGAGGAGAGGAGGAAGAGAGGAGAGGGAGGAGGAGGAGAGGAGGAGAGGAAAGGAAGAGAGGAGGAGGGGAGAGGAGAGAGGAGATATCACATGATCATTGTGTGAAAGGTGTAGTGTCTCAGTTCCATATGACATACTAACTATATACCGTATGTATTAAGGATGGGAATAATTAATCAATGATCGATTAATAGTGGAATTTTGAATCGATCTGTGCATATTTTTATTTTTATTTTATCTCTGACTGCATATCAGTTCTCACTGAACAAACATGAAACATGGCCGAGCGTTTAGTTCTGAACGTGAATAAACCGATGAGCTGAGAATTAAGTTGGATAAAGCTCCAGTTTGCAAACTGAAAGTTGCAATAACAACTATAAAACACACGGAGGAATACGAGAGTATTAATTTGAGCAAAATTTGCTTACTGTATCAAACCTTGCTAGCATGAATTACTTGGTTTAATTTGATCCAAAACTTATTTAAACACAGAACACATTTAAATATGCAAGATTATTGGGAAAACAAACCTCATGCCTCTTTTGGGGGCTAAAACATAAAATATTGAACTCCTTGACGTTATCTTTACAGTATAATCTCAGTTGATATAGTTTTTACAATTGACAGGATCAAGTCTCTTTTCGTCCTTTCAAAATAAAAGCATCTGTTATCAAAACAGGCTTTTGCATAGTACTGTATATATAGCTTTTATTTTGCACATGTATGTATGCAGCGATGAATCGATTAATTGATCGTTAATGTTATAGATAATCCAATTGGCAGGTTCCTTCCAAACACCCAATAAGCTTCACAGAATACACTTATTGAATACATAAAAATCTAAATAGTACTATATTAACAACAGTTTTTAAAAAAACATGTTTTAGTAAGTTCTGCTTTCACTCTTGCACCTTTATAAACTTTTATAAACTCTCTATGTGGTCTGTATTTGGGACAGAGGTTAAAGGTCGTACATGACTTGCGGTTGGCCCTGGACCTCCTCCTCTCTCGGGGCTGCGCTCTGGTTCCTGGACCCTGCGTGGCCGACCTCACGATGCGCTCCATGATCTCATCCGCAGCGTCGTCTCCACAGACCTGAGTGTCCTCCACAGGAGGAGTCCACGCCTGCACCGTGCGACCTGAAGGAAAAAAACACGCAGAAGGAGAACGGCATAAGAGAGGAGACCCTTTATAGACCACATGACCAATACCATGAAGGTTGCAGGGGCCGGACCAAAACTCTGAACTAAATTCTGCTCAAAATTAATTTAATCGCTTTATAAAATACAGTAAATGATCTGGTTTTGAGCTGCTACTGATAGGAACACATGTTATGATAAGACTGTTAATGTGGAGTAAATCAAATATAGCAGTAAAAAGTGGTAAATACTCCAATCACTATATCACTTTAACATTTATTTTAAACACAACTGTAAATGACCTTTAGTAAGTTTCCTATTTGTGTTTTTGTATTATAGAGCTTGTTTTTCATGTTTGTACATTCTCAAGGTGTTTAACAATGTTGTGATGCTTTTATTTTGAAAAGGTGCCGTCCAGTGTGAAACGGGTGCTTTCATTTTGAAAGGTAGTGACAGGAAATAACCAGTAGAACAGTTAAATGAAAAAACAAAACAAACGGTAAATAATAACGAGTGCGTCGTAATTCATATAAAGTTGATATAAAGTATGAAAAGGCTTCTATAGTTTATTTTCTTCTGTCATATATATTAGTGGCTATATTTGTTGTCTTCTTAACTATAGTAAAAGTGCTTGTTAGCTCTAGTGCTAATGCTAATGTTTGATATTTTTTTATGCCCAGGTCTGCTTTATAGTGCAGTGAGTCTCTCTGACCATAAAAGGAACTTCCTGTCAGCCTCACCTCCTCTTCCGGGCCGGCATCTTGTCCGTGTCCGGAGCCCGGGCACGCCGCTGGCCTCCTTGTCGCCGCCGCTGAGGCTGGTCCTCAGCACGGCCTTCATGTGCTCGTGTTCTGCAGCGTCCTCGGTGTGGCCCAGACCCTGAGGGTGCTGCACCTCCTGGCTGCCACCGGGGGCGCTGTTGCTGCTGCTGGAGCCATAACGACCAGCCTGATGGAGAGAGAGAACAGAAAGACAGACAGAGGATAAGAACTCAGCCGCTGATGTTTTGATGATTTTAGGCTTTGACTCAAACATGCCAAATCTGAAGCATCAATTAAAAAACATCATGAGATTATAAAGTCTATTCTACTTTATTGACTGATCCAATCAGATGTTAAAACCTGTGAAACTTTGAGGTGAAGTGGTCCAGTCAGGCAGCTGTTCTCAACCTTGGGGTCGGGACCCCAATTGGGGTCGCGAGATGATTTCTGGGGGTCGCCAAATCATTTTGGAAGTCAGCTCTGTCTCCACTGTGTTAAAGTGTTCATGTGGTAATGTGTTTTAGTCTTTTTGGTCATTTTGTATCTTTTTTTGATCATTTTGTGGTCAATTTGTGTCTTTTTGGTCATATTGTGTCTTTTTTTTAATCATTTTGTGGTCAATTTGTGTCTTGTTTGGTCATTTTGTTTCCTTTTTTTGGTCATTTTGTGTCTTTTTTTAGTCATTTTGTGTCTTTTTTTATCATTTTGTGGTCAATTTGTGTCTTTTTGGTCATTTTGTGTCTTTTTTTTTATCATTTTGTGGTCAATTTGTGTCTTGTTTGGTCATTTTGTTTCTTTTTTTTGTCATTTTGTGTCTTTTTTTAGTCATTTTGTTTCTTTTTTGGGTCATTTTGTGTCTTTTTTGGGTCATTTTGTGTCTTTTTTAGTCATTTTGTGGTCATTTTGTTTCTTTTTTTGGTCATTTTGTGTCTTTTTTGGGTCATTTTGTGTCTTTTTTAGTCATTTTGTGGTCATTTTGTTTCTTTTTTTGGTCATTTTGTGTCTTTTTTGGGTCATTTTGTTTCTTTTTTGGGTGATCTGAACTGTGCGTGTGAGATTCTGTTCAGTGAGTGGGGGTTGCGGACAACATGCATGTTAAATTGGGGGTCACGACTCAAAAAGGTTGAGAACTACAGCAGTCAGGGTTAGTGGTTTCATGCACTCATACACACACACACAGATGCAGACAGCCCTTACACAGGATACCTCACTCTCGTCTTCATCATCAGACTACAGGGGAAAGAAAGGGTGAAAGTCAAAGAAAATGAAGAAGAAAAGCAGCTGGCAGATTTGGAAAGAGAAGAAATAGAGTGTAAAGACTGAGTGTGTGTGTGTGTGTGTGTGTGTTTCACATTGAACAAATCATAGCTGAAGAAGGTTCATGAAAACTAGTTTTGACACAAACTGTCCCTGTAAATAAGGCTACAAATGAAAAATATTTTCAAACAATGAGAACAATGCATTTAATATAATTGTTAAAAAATGCTTTGCAATATATGAACATCTAAACTTCAACATAATTTGAACTGTCTCTATTCAATATTATTTTTGTCCTTAATGTTATTTACTATTTTTGCAAATGGCATAATTATAATTGGCTTCTTAGAAAAGTATGTAAAAGTAGGTCCCCATTAGTCACCAAATAATCTGTGTGAAATATGTTAATTAATGTCAATGATGTACCCTGAATGCATGTTTACTAGTTTTTCCGGATGTCCCTATAAAGCCTGATTAAAATATCACTTCATCATTTCAGAGGTTTGAAGGCGTGTATAGGCTAACTTGGCTATAGCAAGTTTACTAAATTATTTTCAGCTCTCTACAACCTCTAGAAAGGGTGGTCCCCACAAGGGATGATAAAACTGAAGTCCCCGTGATGTATGAAAACCAGTATGTGTGTGTGTGAGAGATGCTCACAGGAGCGTTGACGTCCATGATCATCTTTCCTCTCGTCTTGTTGCGTTCGCGGTGGTCGGCTCGTTTCTGTTTCTGCTGCAGCACGCGGTCTCGGGTGGTTCGGTACTCCAGCGCGAACTCGCTGAGGATTTTACTGAACCTGTGGACGCTGATCTCTCTCACACTGTAGGCCGGGTGACCCAGGTACAACAGGAACGAGTGGAACCTGCGAGAAGGAGCGAGAAGTAATGTGTCTCCAGTTTTATGACGCTCACAGGTCGGTGTATGTTAGGCTGTCTAAGGTGAGATGCTACACTGCAAAAAAGCCAACTTGTATTTTTTGGCCTAAAATAGTGATTTAAGTTGGTAAAACTTGGAAATATAAATTATTGTATCAAAAACAAGTTGGTGAGTTGTTGTTACTTATATCTTTAAGTTGGGGTTCACAACAAGGGACAATAGTTCTGCTAACTCTTATTTCTGTGTTGTGAAATGCGGGAAATCGGTGAAATTCATTAGCGAAAGCTAGCGGCTAACTGATGCTAGAGGCTAACTGATGCTAGAGGCTAACTGATGCTAGCGGCTAACTGATGCTAGAGGTTAACTGATGCTAGCTGCTAACTGATGCTAGCGGCTCACTGATGCTAGCGGGGCTGCTTATTACAGCTACAAGAGAAGCCATTAGCATATCAATGCTAACTCAAAATTGTAGATTTGCCACTTTAATCTAGTAAATTTGCAACTTTTTTCTCGAAATATTACCTGAAGTTACCAAATATAGTTCTTCGCCTGATAAAGGGTTAAGATCTATAACCAAAGTTTAACTACCCACTAGAAATTTGAGGCTTTATTTTCTTTTTTTTATAAATGTATTATTATTATTATTTTTATTATTATTATTAATAATAATAACAATAATAATAGTAATAATAATAATATTTTCATTATAATTATTATAATTTATGGTTATTACTCGGCTTCCAAGTAACTGTAATTTTACAACTTAAACTACATTTAATATATTTATTTGTAACAAATGGTTATAGGTATGTAGGTTATGGGAAGTAGGTTGTTTCTAGTCCATTCTATACTTTTATGGTTTCACGAGACATTTAGTAAAATATAACTGAAGTAATGTGGGAACAGCAGAATGTTGTGTTTGTAATGACGGGATGTACCTGTTGATGATCCTGCGGTGAACGATCTTGAGTATAATAATCCTCTCAGCGCAGTCTTTGAGGAAGTCAGACATCTTCTGCTTCAGCTGCGGCTTCATCTCGTGCTTGGCGATCACCTTCAGGTGATCCCATGATGCTTTGCAGCGCCGCTCCATCTGACACAGGTTCTCCTGCAGCTGGTCGAAGTCCACCTGAGAGAAGAGACGATGATACAGGAAAGGTATTTAAAACATCCCACCTAGCCTTCTGTCATAATGTAAAGTAAATATATGATTTATCAATTCATATTTAAGTTTGTTTTCTTTTGCAGAAAATTTCGGAACATATACACAAAAGTTCTTTATGATGATTTTATGATTTGAAGGAAAAGACGGTAACGCTTTATATTAACCCTTTATCAGGCGAAGGACTATATTTGGTAACTTCAGTGGATATCAAAATGGGGTCGAGAAAAAATGTGCAAATTTACTAGATTAAAGTGGCAAATCTACAAGAAAAAAGTCGCAGATTTACGAGATTTAAAGTGGCAAATCTACAAGAAAAAAAGTTGCAAATTTAAGAGATTTAAAGTGGCAAATTTGTGAGAAAAAAGTCGCAGATTTACGAGATTTAAAGTGGCAAATCTACAAGTAAAAAGTTGCAGATTTACGAGATTTAAAGTGGCAAATTTGTGCAAAAAAAGTCGCAGATTTACAAGGTTTAAAGTGGTGAATCTGCGAGAAAAAGTTGCTTTTTTCCCACTTCTTTCTCGTAAATCTGTGACTTTTTTCCACGCAGATTTGCCACTTTAAATCTCTTAAATCTGCGACTTTCTTTCTTGTAGATTTGCGACTTTAATCTAGTAAATTTGCAACTTTTTTCTCGAAATATTTTTATTTTAGATATCCGCTGAAGTTAGCAAATATGGTTCTTCGCTTGATAAAGGGTTAAGGTCCTTGTAATAACCATTAATTAACAAGTAATAAGGCCCTTGTAAGTCCTTACAAGATGCTTATTAACATTACTGTGTGTTTATAAGCCTATATAAGTGTTAATAATGGCATTATAATACAGCTAATAGCAGGCTATAAGAGATGTATAATAAGAACATTAATAAAAGCCTCATGAGTATCTTATAATTCTTCATAATAGCATTACAAACACCCATAACCCACCCATTATGCCTTTATTAATCTTTTGTTTGCTTATTGATATTAAAATATACTTTATTGCTCATCTATTATAAGTGACACTACACTTCATAGTGATGTTTGTTCAAACAGAGAGACTGTTTATGTTTATGTAATCTTCCCATCAGTGAGCGTACCTTTGCAGATCGTGTGATGGCTCCGATCTCGGAGTAGAGGTCGGTGCTCTGAGGGAAGTTCTCCACCACCACGGAGCAGGCGTGATGCAGCAGAGACTGCTTATGAACCGTGTCCTTCACCTCTGGAACCTTCTCCAAATATGTCAGCTCGAAGCCTTTCGCCTGGACAAAACAAGCAAAGAAATAAAGATCCAGAATGTCTATTTCTTCTCTTATCTGTAGTGCTATTTATCAGTCCAGATGTCTGCCTCATCTCAAATATAAGGGAACTAGATGGCGTTTTGAAAAACTCAACAGCGAAGTCTCTTTCAAGGAATCACAAGTCTAAAGTAAAGTACTCGAGATAATCCATAGACCTTTTGTGATCAGTTTTATGTAGGTACCATATATCAGCTATTCTCAACCTTGGGGTCCCGACCCCAATTGGGGTCACGAGATGATTTCTGGGGGTCACAAAATCATTTTGGAAGTCAGCTCTGTCTCCACTGTTAATGTGTGTCTTTTTGGTCATTTAATGTCTTTTTTTGGTCACTTTGTGTCTTTTTTGGTCACTTTGTCTTTTTTTGGTCACTTTGTATCTTTTTTTGGTCATTTTGTTTCTTTTTTTGGTCATTTTGTTTCTTTTTTGGGCCATTTAGTGTCTTTTTTTGGTCACTTTGTGTCTTTTTTTGGTCACTTTGTGTCTTTTTGGTCATTTAATGTCTTTTTTTGGTCATTTTGTTTCTTTTTTGGGCCATTTTGTGTCTTTTTTTGGTCACTTTGTGTCTTTTTTTTGGTCACTTTGTGTCTTTTTTGGTCATTTTACTTCTTTTTTGTGCCACTTTGTGTCTTTTTTGGGTCATTTTGTTTCTTTTTGGTCACTTTGTGTCTTTTTTTGGTCATTTTGTGTCTTTTTTGGTCATTTTGTGTCTTTTTTTGGTCACTTTGTGTCTTTTTTTTTGACTGAGCAAAGAGTATGTGCGTTCTCACCAGTATATAGTAGCTATGTGATGTAATTTTTAATCTACAAATTACAGGCTTAGAAAATCCACACTCTTAAAATCACTGACTATCTCTACAATTACTACAAACTACTGCTCCAAACAAAAGAAGCTTGTCATTATGTCCCAGTGTGATGAACCTGTGACTCACATTGGTGCTATTGAGGAAGTTTCCCATAGAGAGCAGTGTGGAGAGGATGTAACGGAGAGTTTTGTTCTTCTCCAGCTGTTCCATACCCTCCTTCAGATCCTGCAGCGGCTCTGCAACTTCCTGAGGGGAGGAAAACACATACATCATTAGTTCAGTCAATTAGGACTCCCAAAAACATGCGTTTCATTAGTCTACAGCTATAAAAGTGGAGAACAGGTGCACTCCGTCTCCCAGCACAAATCATCTGTGCTTGTTTGAGGTCATGACAGTTTGTTTAAAGGTTGCTGTCTCGGTCAGCCGTCGCTATCAAACCTGCTTCTGATTATATGAAGCGTTTGTTTTTGTGCAGCAGGTCTCTGTTGTGTGCCTGCACGGTATGCTGCCCTCCATTAAGCCTCCCACTACCAAACCGTCCCACAGAGTCGAGTCGGGAACGCCGCTCTGCCGAACGTGCGGTCAGGAATCTAGCCTTTCATGGAGATTAAAGACAACGGCGTCCTGCGGAAAGCCGTAAAATTTACAGGACAGGGAGGGGGAGGGGGAGGGGCGGCGTGTTTTTTTTCGCTCTCTGGGTTTTCACTTTGAACTTCTCCTCCTGGATGCATTCTTCGCCCGAGTAAAACATGGTGTGCCAGAGGAAGACGAGGTGCTGCTAATAAGCGTGCATATTTTGTTATGATGTAACTATGTTGATGCTTTGCGGATGTTGTTTGTACTCAAAGGGATGTTGATACTTTCTGACATCGGGCATAAGACGCACAAATGCACACATGCGGTGCACATTTAGTCAAATCTTTATGGTGCACAGTTCATTTGGCTATGTGTGTGTCTGTCTGGTTCTGCTTTTATGAAACAGAATTCACTTCTTTGGTATGATTTTTAAATGTGGATTTGGTTTGGCCTTCCCTCTGCTCTAGTTTTATATAATCACAACATGGTCTCATGTGTCTAGAGACCTTCTGCGTTGCCTCGTAGTCCATCTTGAAGGCCCAGAGCTGGAGTCTGGCAGAGAGCTCGCTGATGGAGGACAGAGTGAGGAGGAACTGCTCTGCGGAGCCCAGCGGGACGTCAGGGTTGGCCAGCTGGGCCTCCTGGATCTTCTGCTTCTCCTCCTCTGTGGGGATCATCGTCAGGATTTTCTGAGGACAAGGACACAACAAAATATATGTGACAGGTGTCATACAAGATGTGAAGAAATCAGGTTTCAAACATCACTTTCTTCCTTTTCACTATTGTCTGTCTCTCACCCACAGACTGTTTAAAAGAAGTGATCGTAGCCATCGTTAGCCACCCATTGGTTTAAAGCTTCGAGTTTGGCATTTTGGAGTTTTGGAGTATGATACTAAGTGATAAGCTAATGTTTTTAGGTGACTAAAATGTTACAGTTAACTCTCATGATGTGAAAATGCACTTTGAAAGGGTCAAAGTTCTAAGAAGCATACCCTGTTTGTCTTCTATTTTACTATAGATGGTACAATCATTTACAAAACTCACAAGCTGTATTGAAGAAGACTTGAAACTCTAAAAATATAACTAATAAGTCTAATAAGTAGTACTAATAAGAGTCTCCCCCTGCTGGTCACCAGAAAGAATGCAGGGACTGTTGAGTTTATAATCCAAAATGTATATTTCTTCTCTTATCTGTAGTGCTATTTATCAGTCCAGATGGCTTTGAGAAGGGAGGAGTGTCTGCCTCACCTCAAATATAAGGGAACTAGATAGATAGATAGATAGGCTCTTGGCTTGTGGTACCATGTGCTAAAAAACACATTTGAAAAACTCAACAGCGAAGTCTCTTTCAAGAAATCACAAGTAAGGTACCCAAGATAATCCACAGACCTTGTGATCAGTTTTATGTAGGTACCATATATCAGCTATTCTCAACCTTGGGGTCCCGACCCCAATTGGGGTCGTGAGATGATTTCTGGGGGTCACCAAATCATTTTGGAAGTCAGCTCTGTCTCAACTGTGTTAATGTGTGTCATTTTTAGGTCATTTAATGTCTTTTTATGGCCATTTTGTGTCTTTTTTTGGTCATTTTGTGTCTTTTTTGGTCATTTTGTGTCTTTTTTTGACTGAGCAAAGAGTATGTGCGTTCTCACCAGTATATAGTAGCTATGTGATGTAATTTTTAATTAGCTCTGTCTCCAAAGTGTTAATGTGTGCCTTTTTCGGTCATTTTGTTTCCCTTTTTTGGTCATTTTGTGTCTTTTTTTTAGTCATTTTGTGTCCGTTTTTGGTCTTTTTGGGGGGCCATTTTGTGTCTTTTTTGGGTCATTTTGTTTCTTTTTTGGGTGATCTGAACTGTGCGTGTGAGATTGTGTTCAGTGAGCGGGGGTCGCGGACAAAATGCATGTTAAATTGGGGGTCGCGACTCAAAAAAGGTTGAGAACTACTGCTTTAAGGCACTTCCACATTGGCTTCCCTTCTCTGAGAGGGAAGCTGCCGCCTGCTCTCACCTCTATGCCCTCCTTGTTGAGCGCGTACTCGTCAAAGTTCAAGATGGCCGTCTTGATGGTGCGAGGAGGAGGCAGCACCGTCAGACCGATGTTGATGGCGTTACTTCTCTTGGAATCCAACACGATGATCTCCTGACGCTTGCCGTCTGCTGCTGTTTTCTAGGACACAAAAATACAGAGAGGGTCACTGCTGGGTCTGTCTGTCTCTGGTGTGGTCTGCTTTATGGGCTTGTGAGGATTAGAGGGACCTTCACTCAGGTTACATCGACTGCAGCTGTGGGAGTTAAATGGTGAGGAGAAGCAGGAAATACCATTACAGTTAAGTCTTTACAGTGATGGTATGTGGTCGTATTGTCACTGTATGTGAACATATGACCTCACCGGCACTCGAGAACATTATAGGCTATTAATGGGAGGAAGTCGTAATACGTCAGCGCATAAAAGTGTAACAAAGTAGGTGCTAAGATCTGGTTACTGCCACTAGGAAGTTATATATATTCACCATATGGACATGGGAAGACTCTCACTACAGCACCACTCTGACACTATTAACGCTTTATATTAAGGTCCTTGTAATAACCATTAATTAACAAGTAATAAGGCATTGTTCTCACTTTAGATCCCTTTAGCTGCAAAAAGCATATTCAACTGTTAACAAGTGCATAGTTAACTTATAATAGATGAGCAATAAAGTATATTTTAATATCAATAAGCAAACAAAAGATTAATAAAGGCATGGCAAAGACATAATGGGTGGGTTATGGGTGTTTGTAATGCTATTATGAAGGATTATAAGATACTGATGAGGCTTTTATTAATGTTCTTATTATACATCTCTTATAGCCTGCTATTAGCTGTATTATAATGCCATTATTAACACTTAATAAGGCACTCATTAAAATACTTGCAAATTCCAAATTTCAACCCTAGAGAATATTGGAGGATATTACATACTGCCAGAATGTGTAAAAAAAACATATGAAAATAATATTTTGAGAAAAAAGTTTACGAAGTTAAAGTGGCAAATCTACGAGAAAAAATGCGTAGATTTATGTGATTTAAAGTGGTGAATCTGGGAGAAAAAAGTTGCTTTTAATTCTTTGCCTTAACCCTTTATCAGGCAAAGAACTATATTTGGTAACTTCAGGTAATATTTCGAGAAAAAAGAGATTTAAAGTGGCAAATCTGCGCGAAAAAAGTTGCAGATTTACGAGAAAAAAGTGGGAAAAAAAACAACTTTTTTCTCCCAGATTCACCACTTTAAATCTCATAAATCTGCACATTTTTTCTCGTAGATTTGCCACTTTAATCTAGTAAACTTTTTTCTCAAAATATTATTTTCGTATGTTTTTTTTTTACACATTCTGGCAGTATGTAATATCCTCCAATATTCTCTAGGGTTGAAATTTGGAATTTGCAAGTAATCAAAAATCAAAATCAAACAGAGGAAAAAAAGGAGCAAACTATCAAAGACTGATGGTATAACTAAAAAATACACACACAAATTATACAACCACATTGGTAAAAAACCTAAATTAAACTGGTTTGAACCTTCCAACTACCAATCTTTTTATCTAAAATACATACTTAATATTCTAAAGGGAAAAAAACAAAAACATAAAAGCTAAAGAAGGGAACAAAGCTCAAGAAATATGAGTAAAGTTTGCCTTAACTTTAACACTTATCTGCTCTACTCTACTGCCCTTACTTTTTAACTACGCAATGTTTGACTTGTGCTTTTTATTATTTTATCTCTTTTCTTATCCTGCTGTATCTTATTTTATCTTATTTGTATTTTTATTTCTATTTCCCTGTTTTAATTGACTGTTTTTACTGTTTTCAATTGTGTCTTGCTGTTTTAATGTGTATGTAAAGCACTTTGAATCACCTTGTGTTGAATTGTGCTATACAAATAAACGTGCCTTGCCTAACTGACAGCTTTTGTTGAGCTGTGTTGATACTAAAGCTGCAGACCACCATCATACTGTGGCATTACGTGTGGACCAGAAGCCGACCTGAGGTGAGTCCCTGTGGCTCAGGAGTTCAAAGTGTAAGAAGCCTGCTTTCAGCTCCCTGTCTTATCAGACCATACTTTCCTTATTTTTATTATTTAGAGCCTTTGTGAGAATTACCAAGGATTCAAAAAACTCCCGTTGTGTTGGATCAGGATCAGAACTCGCGTGACCTCAGCTTTTCAGCTCAGTATCAGCTTTTAAGTTCTAGAGATAAAGTGCATCAAACCCAGAGGCTGTGTGGCTGGTGGAAGCAAGCTGTTTGTGCTAAAGCACCAGCAACTGTATATTCACCATCCCTAAAAGAAAAACCGCTTTCGCACAAAACTGCTTCTCATATATAGCTATAAAAGAATGGAATGAATTCCCCCAACACATCAAGTCCTCCACTAACATCAAAGAGTTCACTAAACAAACTAAAATGTACCTACTATCTAGCTAGGTTTTCATAATTAGGCTTTTAATTGAACAAAAACACCTACATTCAGACGTGCTTATCGTTCTAAGCAGGCTCTTAACTAAACAACAATGCACCTACGAGCAGATGTGCGCCATGATTTTAATTTTAATTAGGAAAAGTTTTACCCTTGTAGGACTCACCATGATTTTATTAATGCTCTTAAAAGTTTTATCCTTGAAAAAAATATTCTAGCCCACCCCCCAATG
The DNA here is from genome assembly GCF_030273125.1 of Centropristis striata. Taxonomy (NCBI): domain Eukaryota; kingdom Metazoa; phylum Chordata; class Actinopteri; order Perciformes; family Serranidae; genus Centropristis; species Centropristis striata. The sequence continues at coordinate 2,621,715 of NC_081530.1, forward strand.
AAGGACTACCGATGGAAAATAGCACCACTGCTAAATCCGATGTAACCATCTTCTTGTTGTTGTTCATGAAGTGACAATGATTTATGGTATTACATGCTGTCCTTTAAATGAACTCATTCATTCATTCATTCATTCGTTCATATATACAAGTCACAAGGACAAACTAGAAAGAAAAAGGCAAAGGTGCATGAAACTCACTCCTCTAACTTTTGTCAAACTCAAATTACTGATCAGTCCATAATGTGTTAGGTTATATATGCAGGTAATTCAAGGCATAAATACAGTATCATACAATGATACCCATACTGCCTTGCGCGCTCGAATTTCATTTCGAACCTCCAGGCGTTTCTTAGCCGTGTTTTAGGATCCAATCACAGAACGGGGAGGGACGGCAAGACGATGACGCGTACTACTCGGCAGATGGAAGCTTGTAGTTTTGTAGTTTTCTAACAGATCCAACATGGCTGCAGCCGACGCGAAACTGTCTTTAGCTGTAGACGGTGTTTAAATAGTTTAGAGCCAAAGTTTATTTTAAAAGAAGAACAAGGTTTGACTTTACACTCCTGTTTCACCAAAAAGGATGTTTTAGCCTTGCTTCCGACAGGATTTGGGAAAAGCCTAATCTACCAACTCGCGCCGCTACTAGCCCCGCTACTAGCGCCGCTACTAGCCCCGCCACTAGCGCCGCTACTAGCCCCGCCACTAGCCCCGCCACTAGCGCCGCTACTAGCGCCGCTACTAGCCCCGCCACTAGCCCCGCCACTAGCCCGCTACTAGCGCCGGCACTAGCGCAGCTACTAGCCCCGCTACTATCGCCGCCACTAGCCCCGCTACTATCGCCGCCACTAGCCCCGCTACTACCGCCGCCACTAGCCCCGCTACTAGCGCCGCCACTAGCCCCGCTACTAGCGCCGCCACTAGCCCCGCTACTAGCGCCGCCACTAGCCCCGCTACTAGCGCCGCCACTAGCCCCGCTACTAGCGCCGCCACTAGCCCCGCTACTAGCCCCGCTACCGCTCGCTGCTGTAACGCTGGTGTTAGCCAGGCTAAGTCTCTACAGCTCTCTGAAGCCTGCTCAGGGTCTGCTTGTTCACCTTTGTAACTGGTATTTCCTTTGATTTCGTCTCAAACAGATGTTCCAGTTTGGCTGTGTCCATTTTCACTGGTTCCAGTTTGGACCAGAACGAGTCTTCACTCCGCTTGTAGTCCTTGTACTGAGAGTCCGTCGGACGCACCTGAACACAAAAAGAGATGAATTAGCTAGAGACATTTTTTGAGACACTCTCGTGCACCCCCAGGGGTCCACGCACCACACTTTGGGAATCCCTGATCTACTGGATAAATGATGTGTAACACTGTGATATTTGTGGCTGACTGATTATTATTATTAGTTTATTTAAAAGGGGACAGTGCAATTTCATAAAACACATGATTATGCATGGTTAAAAAATGCCAGAGTTAGCCAGAAGGCTAGTTCTCATCTGTAGTCCCCTGGCCATGATGTAAAAAAGCAGAGAATTACGAAACAAAAAACAAAAAAACAAAAACAAACAAAAAAATAAATAAATAAATAAATAAAAAATAAAAATAAATTAATTAATTAAAAAAAATAAATAAAATAAAATAAAATTAAAATTAAATAAAAAATAACTAAAAATACGTACAATATACAAAATACATATACAAACACTTACGATACGATTAAGAAAAAAATACAACATCACATACAACATCACAACATAACATTGATGGCGATGATAATTGCATCTTGACTCACCTCGCTCCAGAAGAGCCTGATTGTCTTCTTCTTCTTGTTAAAAAGTGGCGGCTCTGGGGGAGGAGGCACTGGAATGGGGGCACTAAAGAAAGGTGGAGGAGGAGGGCTCATCATCCCAATCAAGGGAGGCGGAGGAGGGCAGCCGCCCAGCATGTGTGGAGGCGGAGGGAAGCGGGGCGGAGGAGGCGGCGGCGGCGGGAGGTCGCTGCATCCTCCCATCAAAACAGCATCCAGAATGTCTTTGTCGTCTTCCTCCGTCAGGTCGGTGAAGTTGATGTCCCCGATGCGCAGCTCTCGAGGGCTGGCCAGGAGCTGGTCCCAGATCGTGTCCGATTCCTTTTTGGGCGGGGGGGGAGGGGGCTCGTTGGCGGGGACGTCCAGGTGAGGGGCGTTGGAGCCGAGGTCCTTGATCAAGTGTCCGAACCGCTCGGCGAACGGCCGGATGGTCCCGCGCTGATCTGGTTTCTCAGCCTTGTGGTCGATCTCCTCGTCTTCGCCCAGTTGCGTTCCAGCATCCTCCTGGGTTTCTTTGTCCTCCCCCTCCCCTTTCTCTTTCTCCTTCTCCTTCTCCTTCTCCACATCCTCTTCCTCCTCCTCCTCGTCACTGGGCTTCTTGTTCTGGGAGTACAGCATGTCCAGCATGAAGAGTTTACTGTTGAGGAGCTTGCTGCACTCCTCGTTCACCTCGGTCTCCTTAAAACCTGAGGACCAGATTAATGGGGTCAAGAGGGATATATTAGATATAAATTCCTCAGCAAAATGCATTGTGGTACAGCCATGACTTTAGATCATTTTTAATACATACATAGGTAACACTTTATAATAAGGTCCTTAATAACCATTAATTAACAAGTAATAAGGCATTGTTCTCGCTTTAGATCCGGTAATTGCAAAAAGCATAGTTAACTTATAGTTAACTTATAATAGATGAAAAACATAGCAAGTTTCAATAATTTATGTTTTTTTCAGGCTACACAAAATGATGCATGCTGGGAAATCTCCCAATATGCTGATCATGCTTCTTAGTGAACACTAGTATTTTCGGTAACGCTTTATATTAAGGTCCTTGTAATAACCATTAATTAACAAGTAATAAGGCATTGTTCTCGCTTTAGATCCCTTTAGCTGCAAAAAGCATAGTTAACTGTTAACAAGTGCATAGTTAACTTATAATAGATGAGCAATAAAGTATATTTTAATATCAATAAGCAAACAAAATAAAATTAATAAAGGCATGGCAAAGACATAATGGGTGGGTCATGGGTGTTTGTAATGCCATTATTAACACTTATATAAGCTTATAAACACACAATAATGTTAATAAGCATCTTGTAAAGACTTACAAGGGCCTTATTACTTGTTAATTAATGGTTATTACAAGGACCTTAATATAAAGCGTTACCCATACATTTTTAATTAATAATTGAATATTACATGCTTAGAACTTAAATCATTTCAAGAGAGTGACAGCTGAACAAAATCCCTAAAACTGACCTACTGACTTAAAACTAGACCTGGAATTATAACTTGAATTTTAGTTCACAATGCAAAATACTAAAGAACGACCCACCATTCTCACTGCTGCCCCTCTCCTCTCTCTCCAGAGTGCTGCTGGCTGACGAGATGCTGGAGGCGGAGCAGTTGTCCTTCTCATTCACCTCCTCATTCTGTCGCTCTTTGTCGCTCAGGATGCCGCTGTCCTCCTCAGCCTCCGCCTCCGCCTCCACCTCCACCTCCACCTCCTCTTTCTCCTTCTCTGGTTCCTGCTCACCCTCTTCTCCTTCCTCCTCCTTTTCTGCCGATGCTTCCTTCTGTACTTCCTCCTGTACTTCCTCTTCTTTCTGTTCTTCCTCCTCTTCAGCACTGGCTTCTTTCTCCTCTGTTTCTACACTGGCGCTGGAGTCATCAGCGTCTCCTGTCACCAATAAATCAGAGATACTTTATTCTCTAACATTTATTCTCTAACATTCCCAGATACTTTATTCTCTAACATTCCCAGATACTTTATTCTCTAACATTTATTCTCTAACATTCCCAGATACTTTATTCTCTAACATTTATTCTCTAACATTCCCAGATACTTTATTCTCTAACATTTATTCTCTAACATTCCCAGATACTTTATTCTCTAACATTTATTCTCTAACATTCCCAGATACTTTATTCTCTAACATTTATTCTCTAACATTCCCAGATACTTTATTCTCTAACATTTATTCTCTAACATTCCCAGATACTTTATTCTCTAACATTCCCAGATACTTTATTCTCTAACATTTATTCTCTAACATTCCCAGATACTTTATTCCCAGATACTTTATTCTCTAACATTCCCAGATACTTTATTCCCAGATACTTTATTCTCTAACATTCCCAGATACTTTATTCTCTAACATTTATTCTCTAACATTCCCAGATACTTTATTCCCAGATACTTTATTCTCTAACATTCCCAGATACTTTATTCTCTAACATTCCCAGATACTTTATTCTCTAACATTCCCAGATACTTTATTCCCAGATACTTTATTCTCTAACATTCCCAGATACTTTATTCCCAGATACTTTATTCTCTAACATTCCCAGATACTTTATTCTCTAACATTTATTCTCTAACATTCCCAGATATTTTATTCTCTAACATTTATTCTCTAACATTCCCAGATACTTTATTCCCAGATACCTTATTCTCTAACATTCCCAGATACTTTATTCTCTAACATTTATTCTCTAACATTCCCAGATACTTTTTTCCCAGATACTTTATTCTCTAACATTCCCAGATATTTTATTCCCAGATACTTTATTCTCTAACATTCCCAGATACTTTATTCTCTAACATTTATTCTCTAACATTCCCAGAACTTTTTTCCCAGATACTTTATTCTCTAACATTCCCAGATATTTTATTCCCAGATACTTTATTCTCTAACATTCCCAGATACTTTATTCTCTAACATTTATTCTCTAACATTCCCAGATACTTTATTCTCTAACATTTATTCTCTAACATTCCCAGATACTTTATTCTCTAACATTTATTCTCTAACATTCCCAGATACTTTATTCTCTAACATTTATTCTCTAACATTCCCAGATACTTTATTCTCTAACATTATTCTCTAACATTCCCAGATACTTTATTCTCTAACATTATTCTCTAACATTCCCAGATACTTTATTCTCTAACATTCCCAGATACTTTATTCTCTAACATTTATTCTCTAACATTCCCAGATACTTTATTCCCAGATACTTTATTCTCTAACATTCCCAGATACTTTATTCCCAGATACTTTATTCTCTAACATTCCCAGATACTTTATTCTCTAACATTTATTCTCTAACATTCCCAGATACTTTATTCCCAGATACTTTATTCTCTAACATTCCCAGATACTTTATTCTCTAACATTCCCAGATACTTTATTCTCTAACATTCCCAGATACTTTATTCCCAGATACTTTATTCTCTAACATTCCCAGATACTTTATTCCCAGATACTTTATTCTCTAACATTCCCAGATACTTTATTCTCTAACATTTATTCTCTAACATTCCCAGATATTTTATTCTCTAACATTTATTCTCTAACATTCCCAGATACTTTATTCCCAGATACCTTATTCTCTAACATTCCCAGATACTTTATTCTCTAACATTTATTCTCTAACATTCCCAGATACTTTTTTCCCAGATACTTTATTCTCTAACATTCCCAGATATTTTATTCCCAGATACTTTATTCTCTAACATTCCCAGATACTTTATTCCCAGATACTTTATTCTCTAACATTCCCAATCTGCAATGAAACACAGTCTGATACATGTAGCATGGCTGTGTTTGATTCCTGCCCCCTGTATCAACACACGTTCACACGCACTTATAAGAAAAACAAAAACACACACCCATACGCTAATGTAAACAATATGGCGGGTACAGAAAGCCAGGTTGTTGCAGGACCAGGATATGAACAGGAAATGAAGAATTAAAGATCCTGTTTATGTCAAAACACACATAAACACGTAAGTCCCCAGTACAGTCCATGCAGTGATGCAGGCGGGGTTAGAATAACACGACACTGTGAGGCCTCATGCACTCAGCTAACTGCGCTACAGTACCTCAGCTCATGGCTGTGCATGCATCAGCTCCATAACAAGGCCTTTTTTCTTACACAAGATGTTTTGGCATTACACTTTGAAAAAGGTCTTTCAAAAACGCATTTGACCTTTTCACCCTTTTCCTCTCTCTCTCTCTGTTTTTTTCTTTCTGTCCCCTCCTCTCTGTCAGTATTTTCCACAGTCTGTCTCGCCTCTCTTTCTTTAGCTCACGCATGCATTTCTAATGAAAATGGCAGGCAAAATGAAACAATTTCAGGTTAAGAGTGATTGCTTTGGAGCGTACGGTTGGGATATGAACTGGCGACCTTCTGGTTTTAATTTGAAGTCCCCACCAGTGGCGGTTCTAGACCAATTTTGCTGTGGGGGGCTAAGCAGGGGCCAGTGTTTAATCAGGGGGGCACATTAAAAATCGTCAAAAATGATATTTAAGCATTCAAAACCTTTATTTTAGCTAAAAATCTCACATTTGGAAGAACTACGTTGATTGAAACACTGAGACTTACAGACATTAACAGTTATTTTTCTATGACAATGACATTTCTCATTTTTGTGCACAATTACTTTTTATTTTGAAAGTGCAGTACAGTGAGAATGATCTTTATATTTAGCTTTTATTGCACATTATTATTGTGTACAATGAGAAATTGTTCTGTCGTTCATTGTTATAAATTGATCATTTTATTATTAATTTGACACAGGGGCCAAAGCAGGGGCCAAAGGCTTCTACACAGGGGCAGTGGCCCCTGGAGGCCCCTGTGTAGAACCGCCACTGGTCCCCACAGTATTAACCACTAGTATTTTGGGTAACGCTTTATATTAAGGTCCTTGGTATAACCATTAATTAACAAGTAATAAGGCATTGTTCTCGCTTTAGATCCCTTTAGCTGCAAAAAGCATAGTTAACTTATAGTTAACTTATAATAGATGAGCAATAAAGTATATTTTAATATCAATAAGCAAACAAAATAAGATTAATAAAGGCATGGCAAAGACACAATGGGTGGGTCATGGGTGTTTGTAATGCCATTATTAACACTTATATAAGCTTATAAACACACAGTAATGTTAATAAGCATCTTGTAAGGACTTACAAGGGCCTTATTATTTGTTAATTAATGGTTATTACAAGGACCTTAATATAAAGCGTTACCCATACATTTTTAATTAATAATTAAATATTACATGCTGGAACACAGCTTAGAACTTAAATCATTTCATAAATTTCCCCGTAAATCCCTACACAAATCCTCTCAGGTGTCCTACCAGTTTCAGACGGGGTGGCGGGGGTCCCCGCTTCGAGGTCGGCCTCTGCGTCCTCCTGGGAGGCGAAGGAGGACGGCGTGCTGCTGCGTGATGACGAGGGCCAGGCCTCCGCGGGTTCAAAGGTCAGGTCGAGGTCAGGGCGAGTCCTTGACACCCGGACGTGCTCCCTCTCAAACTCCTCCGCCGCCAGACGCTCCACGTTCTTATACCTGAGAGAGAAAGAGAGAGAGAGAGAGAGAGAGAGAGAGAGAGAGAGAGAGAGGGAGGATCAGAATCAGAAACAATGCGTCTCCTGTGTTTCCTCTCTCAGTTTATTTTTTATTGTTAAAAAGATCCCCATTAGCTGTCACCAAAAGTGGGAGGAGCTAGTCTTCCTGGGGTCCACAAGACAAAACAAAAATCACTTAACAATTAAACATTGTAGACATTATTATATACGTCATCAGAAATCATTCCGAATAAGTTATTACATTCATATCTATTACATTAATTCTCACTTTCATACAGTAAATATGTTAATTCACTACTTACAAATTTAAATCGTGCATTCTCAAGTAATAATTAAAAGATACTTTACTATTCAGTTCACGTATATTCAGCGGGCAATTATTCCAATAACTGATAGCACGATAAATAACTGTTCTCTTTAAGCTACCTTTTTTGGTCAATTTGTGCCTTTTCTGGTCATTTTGTGTCTTTTTTGGTAATTTTTTATCTTTTTTTTTGGTAATTTTGTGTCTTTATTATCATTTTGTGGTCAATTTGTGCCTTTTTTGGTCATTTTGTGTCTATTTTTGGTAATTTTGTGTCTTTTTTGGTCATTTTGTGTCTTTTTTGGTCATTTTGTCAACAATTAAACATTGTAGACATTGTTATATACATCATCAGAAATCATTCCGAATAAGTTATTACATTCATATCTATTACATTAATTCTCACTTTCACACAGTAAATATGTTAATTCACTACTCACAAATTTAAATAGTGCATTCTCAAGTAATAATTAAAAGATACTTTACTATTCAGTTCACGTATATTCAGTGGGCAATTATTCCAATAACTGACAAATAACACGATAAATAACTGTTCTCTTTAAGGCATTTGATTTTGGACATGGTGACATCATCTGACCACCATTAGCTGACCTTGTCACATAAGAATGAACCTGATCACATCTGACAATTTGGTTCTATAAGAAAACAGGTTGAAAAGAATAGACAGTGTTTCTAAAAAATGTTGTTGTATTGCACGCCAACCAAGGTTATAATAGTTTTGGATTTTTCATTAGTTTTAGTTTTAATTTCGTTGTGAATTTTTGTTTTCAAATTCGGTTAGTTTTAGTTAGTTTTTAGAGTGAGTTTTCTAGTTTTAGTTTAGTTTTTATTTTTTGAAAATGCTTAGTTTTAGTTTAGTTTTTATTAGTTTTAGTGTTAGTTTTAGTTTTTTTGTAATGGGCTATGTGTTGGGTGCAAGATTCAAAGAGTTCATAATACATTTTGCCTTTATTTCCTTTGGTTTATCATCTCAGCCCCAATAAGGTTATTAACTCTTACAGTTCTGGGTGTTTTGAATTTTGGTTCTAGTGTAAACATCCCAGTCTCAGTAAACATATTTACCATGTGTTGCACGTTCAAATAGAAACACTGAATTATGAATGAAAAAAGTTGAAAAAAACGAAAACTAAGGACATTTTCACTATAATTTTAGTTAGTTTTGTAACCACAAAATACAGTTTCAGTTAGTTATGGTTTTTTTAAAAACTCTAGTTTTTATTTTTATTTCAGTTAACGAAAATGTTTTTTCAATTCTAGTTTTCGTTATTTCGTTAGTTTTCGTTAACTATAATAACCTTGACGCCAACCTGTATAAATCAGGAGCTGCTTTCACTGTTGGTTTTTGCCAAACAGCCCTAAACTACTCTAGATAGCACGCTGCTGGTTTACTTCAATCCATGACAACCTTCCAACATTCTTTGTTCACCTGAAAAACACTCATACCACCTCTTCACTCTATCAGCCTACCTCACTCCTCTACCTCGCCCCATTTATCGCCCACAAAGCATTCAATGCAATTATCACTCATTTCCTGCCACCGTCCCGCTCTCCTCTCCTGTCTCGCTAAATACTATCACCAGCAGTCCAAATATGCACCCAGAGGGAGTTTGGAGAAGAAGAAACAATGTTAGGGAGGAGAGGAAAGGAGAACGACAAGAGAGAAGAACGGTAGAGATGGTTAATGTTAGCATGGCTGCTGAAAGGCCAAACATCAGAAGTGAATCAGAGTAAACCTGTTCAAGATGTTCCTCCATCAGCTCTCCTCCCTCGTGCTGCTCCTCTTTCTTCCTCACCATGTTCCCAAACCAAATGTTACCACCTGCCAGCCACAACCGAGATCTATGGCACAGAGTCAACCCTCTCTCTCTCTCTCTCTCTCTCTCTCTCTCTCTCTCTCTCTTTCTTTAACCCCTCCTCTTTCCCACCATACCATGAATGTGTGGAGCTTCTGTTCAGAGTTCATTAGCATCAGGCCACTTCAGAGGTCTGAAGAAACTGGATCCTGTGTGTGTTTGTGTGTGTGTGTGTGCATCTGATTAAGAGTGTTGGTTGCTTTAACTTGGATCAAACACCGTAAATATGCTGTATGTCTTTACACATTGAGAAATAGAAAGAGCGAAAAAACTTAAACTATTTATGTCCATAAATCATTCTTTGATAAGTTGTTGGCCCTATTAGGATGGTTACCTGTTTAACCTACACTGCAAAAAAGCCAACTTATATTTTTTGGCCTAAAACAGTGATTTAAGTTGGTAAAACTTGGAAATATAAATTATTGACATTTAGGGCAATAATGTAAGTTAGCACAACAAAGGAAGCCAGTTGTCTGCTCAAAAACAAGTTTGTGAGTTGTTGTTACTTATATCTTTAAGTTGGGGTTCACAACAAGGGACAATAGTTCTGATAACTCTTATTTCTTTGTTGTGAAATGCGGGAAAGCGGTGAAATTCGGTCATTAGCGAACTCAAAATTGTGGTCGCAACATTAGCTGACATTTCATAGCGGCGTTACAATCGTGCCAATTCAGCACATTGCAGAAGTTAGCAGAAGTAAGGATTAAAAGTTATTACAATGTAAAATTATAAGTTAGTACAATTTACAGTTGAGTTGACAAAAATTTGAATTCAGAGTTGAGCAAACTCAAAAACAAAACTTAAATATAAAATATTTAGTTGAATTGTCCAACTTAAAATTTTATTGAAGTTTGTTGCCTTGAAATTTTGAGTTCACCCAACTTTTGTTTTTTTGCAGTGTAGCCAGCTCTACCCTCCCATTGAAATGTTGTAATTTATGTCTAAAAAGGGTTTAGCTCCTTTAAAACAGTAGTCAACAAACCAACAGGTTATGTCATCAAGGCTACATCCACTTATTTTAGACAGTCTGCTTAATGCTATAAGCTAAAACATCTGCATGCAAACCTGTTTAGCGGGTATTTAACCATATTCTGCATCTTAGCTTGGTGTGCTAGCATGCTTCAGGAATCCAGATTCAATCCAACTTCAGTGTGTAACTAACGAACATTCATTTTTTGGACTCTGGCATTTGGACTCTGGTATTAGGGCCATTATATTTCATGTAAGTCCTTTATGTCAAGGTGTTACAGTGCTATATCTTGCATCCCGGATTTTTTTCTGATAACTGTGAAATACAACAAATATATCAACCTCTGTCACTTAGCAGCTGATTCCCTCTCTGTCTTTCTGTCAACTCTTTCGGTCTCATGCTTGTTTCTGCAAAACTTCTTTAAGTTCTCCTTTATTTTGCTCTGTCAGCTTTTATTTCTTTTTGCTCTGTGTAATATCAACAGTTCTTTCAACTGAGGGTGAAAGATGTCTGAGCGTACAGAAAAAGTGACAGCACTTGGCACAATACATAGTGCTATGGTGTAATTGTTTTAAGGTTAAAAGGGTTGGGGGATTCTGAATTGATATATTGTATGAATAGAATAGAATAGAATAGAATAGGTCTTTATTTGTCATTGTCACATGTACAACGAAATTCAAAGTGCTCTCCAGTAAGTGCAACATTTAAGAGTCTATAAAAATATGAATATAAAAAGAGAAATATGTACAATTCAAACAAATGGCTGCATTTTGTCTGATCAGTCCTGAATCTGATCGTGACCTCACATACCCTCTTAAGTAAATCTCTTGTTTCCCATTGCACACAAACATATATTTATTACCCTCATATAAATTCCTCTTGTGTGTGTTTAAACGCACATGTGCCTGAGTAAAACGTGCATCGGTGCATGTGTACGTGCGTTCAGTGTGAAAAGCTTGACGAATCCTGGAATCTGATTTTCTCACAGCATGCAGCCAAAACAATCAGGCCCTTGGCAGAAAGGCAGTTAAAATACAGCTCCTTAAGAAAAGAGAAAACAGGCAGACAGAGCAAAGAAAATCGATTCAGTACCCCCCCACCTCCCCCAAACCTTTTTAACCTGAAAACAATTACACTATTACCGAGCTTCCCAAACCACAGGCTGCAACATATTCCCTGCAGGTTCAGCTGTTCTGTGAGTGCGTTGTTTTGATTTAGTGCACACACTTACCTCTCCTCCCGCGCGAGCCTGGCCTCTTCCATTTTATCCACATAGTCGCGGCTGGTAGAGATAAACAAACAGAACATTTTAAAGGTAATAATCATCACCTACACATGTACGTATGGTCGTCTGTAGACCTCCTGGTGCACTGCAAAAAAGCCAAGTTGTATTTTTTGGCCTAAAACAGTGATTTAATTTGGTAAAACTTGGAAATATAAATTACTGACATTTAGGGCAATAATGTAAGTTAGCACAACAAAGGAAGCCAGTTGTCTGCTCAAAAACAAGTTGGTGAGTTGTTGTTACTTATATCTTTAAGTTGGGGTTCACAACAAGGGACAATAGTTCTGATAACTCTTATTTCTTTGTTGTGAAATTAGGTCATTAGCGAAAGCTCACGGCTAACTGATGCTAGCGGCTAACAGATGCTGCTTGTTACAGCTACAAGAGTAGCCATTAGCGTATCAATGCTAACTCAAAATTGTGGTTACAACATTAGCTGACATTTCATAGCGGCGTTACCAGAAAAATTCAGAGTTGAGCAAAACTCAAAAACAAAACTTAAAATATTTAGTTTAATTGTCCAACTGAAAATGTTATCGAAGTTTGTTGCCTTGAAATTTTTCTTGAAATGTGTAGATTTATGAAATTTAAAGTGGTGAATCTGGGAGAAAAAAGTTGCTTTTTTCCCACTTTTTTCTCGTAAATCTGCGACTTTTTTTCTTGTAGATTTGCCACTTTAAATCTAGTAAATTTGCAACTTTTTTCTCGAAATATTACCTGGACTTACCAAATATAGTTATTTTTCAGTCCATAGCAATGCAATAGCAATGAAACAATATATTTGTATTTGTTTTAGGTGGAATAAATTGTTGGAGTGATACATTTTTATTTAATCTAATCTCTCATCTCAATCTGTGTAGGGCTCTTTCAACAACAAAGCCTGCGCTGCCTCACCTGTGCTTGTTCCTCTCCTCTCGCTCTATCCTCTGCAGTCTCTCCTCTCTCTCCACACGGCGGCGTTCTCGCTCTGCTGCCAGAGATTCCTGGTGTTGTCGATAAGACGACGACAGAAGACCTCCCAGAGCAGGCCTGAAGTAAAGAGAGAGAAGAAGAAAAAAGATTTCATGCACCAGTGCATCAGTATGATGCTGTGATTCTCAAACATCATTTGTTTTTTCAATAAACTTTTTATTCTAACAGTCATGTACCAAAGATTTGGATGATGTTCCATATTTCATTTTTTTTTAATTTGCTGGTCTATTTTAATATGCAACCCAAGCACCACTGTGAAGATATGATGATATAAACAGCTGAATCTGTTCATGAACACAACATATACAGGGCTTCTATATGTGTAAGTATTTATGTAACACGTCATAAATTATGTTAATGACTGTTTTCTCCATAGAGGTAATATGAGCACACTGCAAAAAAGCTGACTTGTATTTTTTTTGGCCTAAATCAGTGATTTAAGTTGGTAAAACTTGGAAATATAAATTATTGACATTTAGGGCAATAATGTAAGTTAGCACAACAAAGGAAGCCAGTTGTCTGCTCAAAAACAAGTTGGTGAGTTGTTGTTACTTATATCTTTAAGTTGGGGTTCACAACAAGGGACAATAGTTCTGATAACTCTTATTTCTTTGTTGTGAAATTCGGTCATTAGCGAAAGCTAGCGGCTAACTGATGCTATCGGCTAACTGATGCTAGCGGCGCTGCTTGTTACAGCTACAAGAGTAGCCATTAGCGTATCAATGCTAACTCAAAATTGTGGTCACAACATTAGCTGACATTTCATAGCGGCGTTACAATCGTGCCAGAGAAATTCAGAGTTGAGCAAACTCAAAAACAAAAATTAAAATATTTAGTTTAATTGTCCAATTTAAAATTTTATTGAAGTTTGTTGCCTTGAAATTTTGAGTTCACCCAACTTTTCTTTTTTTGCAGTGCAGTTCAGTAACCGGGGACCATTATCATGAAAGCACCACATAGCTCCACACTGTCCATACTTGTTACACATGTGAGTTCATGCAAACACACATGAATATGTACTTCTATGTGTATTTGTTTACGCTACACAAGCATGAATTCTAAAAGTTGTTGTCATGTAAGAATGCAGGCACATGTTGGAGTGGGCTCACCTGGAGCTGGTGGGCGTACTTGGGAGGGAGGAGTAGGACAAGCCATTCCTGGAAGAGAAGATAGGTGAGAGTGAGTGACCTCTCCACTCAACCAGTTACACGACACCGATCGACCAGTGCAAAACTGGTGGCGAGGAACAAATGTGACACCTTGTTACATAACGGGACTGATACTGTCAGGGCAACACGAGAGGGACCTGTGGTGTTTATTCCTTTATGTTTCTGTAAAAAATTCCAGGCAAGGTGTCTCTCCTCACTTAAAGTCCACTGTGAACCTGAAAAGACCCTTTACTCAAATATATTTAGCTTGACAAGTCTTTAAACCAGTGTTAGCATGCTACAAGTTTCTTTTTTAAGCTGCTGGTTTGTTATTTAAAGGCATAGTCTCGAGGTTTTGTGAGGTACTTATCCATAGTCCACCACCAGCACAGTCCATAGAGACTTTTAAAAAAAGGACTAAAAACATTCCTTTTTAGTAAAACCTTTGGTTCCTCCCATCTAGATGGTTTTTAGATTATGTATGTATGTTTTCTGTTTTTAGCTGTTTTTTTTTTTCCTTTTTTTATCCTTTTTATAATTAGAATGTTATACTTTTAACCTGTAGCACTTTGAGATTTCCTGTAATGTAAAGTGTATTACAAATAAAATGAATTATTATTATTATTAGTCAGTGTATTAGCTGTCTGACAGCAATGTAAAATGGTAAATTAATTAAATATAGTGTATACTTTTTATGATTATGATTTATTTAAATCTGGGGATTTACCGCCTGCCATCTTCTGTAGGTAATACAATGACTATGGATAAATACCTCACCTGAAAAAATCTGAACTATCAATTTAAGTTTTTGTTTAAACATGCAAAATAACAGTTTTTATTTAGCTAATTATTAGCTAACAAAAATATCAGCATCTGAATATAGGATAATCATAAAAAGGCTATATGTGGGCAGTGTCAACTACATATGGAAATACAGTATATTTAACACAAAACAAATTGTACACAGCATTAGAGTGAATGGAGAAAGTAAAGCTGAGAAAATGCAGTTCTACTAAAATAACAAAACAAGAAGCAAGGACAGACTATATAGATATAGAGGTGCTGTACTTGTGCTGTTCCTGAAAAGAAGGAGAGAGAGAGAAACAAAGGGAGGATTGCAAACAAGTGCAGACTAAACACGTACTGACAGAACTAAGAAAAAAAGATGTGAAGGAACAAAAGGTGATAATAACAGAGTCGACAGGCCGAATGTGAGAAGCCGTGCAGTCGAGTGAAAAAAACTGTTGAAAAGGGAGGTGATGATTAACAGAAGTGATGCAAAGAGATCCAAGCTGGTGCGAGAAAAGCCAGAAACAGAAGTGGAAACTTAAAAAAAAAAGGAGAAGTGAAACGTCGAAGAGATGCTAGGAGAGGTTTCTGTGCTTCTTGAACTCGTGAGATTGAGTTCTGCTGTCCGTCTGACCTGGGAGACGTGGATTTGGGGGAGTCTTCGCTGGGTTTGGGTGGAGCTGGCTCCTCATCGAGGTCATAGGAGAAGAGGTGGAAGGGGGAGTGGGGCAGGTAGGGCATGCGTTCGGGGGGGGAGGGGCGGGAGCTGCCGCGGGACGGCGGGCTGACCTCCTTAGTGGCCGGGACGGTGACGATGGACCTTTTCCTGGCCAGGAGGGACGCCAGGAGGGAGGTGGGGGTTGCGGGGCTGACAGGGGAGGAGAAGGAGGGGGTAGGAGGGGAGTGGAGGGTGGGTGGTGGAGGCGGTTCAGTCCGATTCCTCTGCTCCTCCTCTTTGGTGTTCTCCTTCCTGGAGGTGATGGTGATGGACTGGACGGTTGTTCGGTGAACTATGGGTGGAAGATGTCTGGCCGTGCTAGGAACAGAGGAATAAATGGATGAAACTGGGAACATAATGAGAAGTAACACCATATGTACCCCATCGGAGCTTTAACCCAGTAGTTCTCAACCTTTTTGAGTCGCGACCCCCAATTTAACATGCATGTTGTCCGTGACCCCCGCTCACTGAACACAATCTCACACGCACAGTTCAGATCACCCAAAAAAGAAACAAAATGACCAAAAAAAGTAAACAAATGAGCAAAAAAGACACAAAATGACCAGAAAATACACAAAATTACCAAAAAAAAAGACACAAAATGACCAGAAAAGGACAAAAAATTGACCAAAAAAAGACACAAAATGACCAAAAAAGACACAAAATGACCAAAAACAGACACAAAATGACCAGAAAATACACAAAATGACCAAAAAAAGACACAAAATGACTAAAAAGGAAACACAAATTGACCAAAAAAAGACACAAAATAACCCAAAAAAATTTAAAAAATTACCAAAAAAAGACACAAAATGACTAATAAAAGACACAAAATGACCAAAAAGGAAACAAAATGACAAAAAAAGACAAAAATTGACCACAACATGACAAAAACACGACACAAAATGACCAGAAAAGACACAAAATTACCAAAAAAAAGACACAAAATGACCAAAACCCCCCACAAAATGACATAAAGTGACCAAAAAGACTAAAACACATTAACACACGAACACTTTAACACAGTGGAGACAGAGCTGACTTCCGAAATGATTTGGCGACCCCCAGAAATCATCTCGCGACCCCAATTGGGGTCCTGACCCCAAGGTTGAGAACAGCTGCCGTATAACTTTCCTTTAAGGATAAATAGGTTCTTATGGGTTACATTACCCAGAAATACAACTGAAAACAGTGACACAGAAGACATGTAATAGCTTTATAGCATTATATATATACAGAGCCCTAAAACATACCAGAAGACCACAGGACATTACTTTATTATCATGTTACCATCATGTCCCAGAATACCTGAGGGTGGTCTGTTTAGACGCAGCCCCCTCCTGCTCATCCGAATCAGACTCAGTCACTGGAGTCTCCTCTTCCTCCTCCTCCTCCTCCTCCTCCTCCTCCTCTATCCCAACCTCACATTCCTCCTCTCTGTGGAGGTGGGGAGGTGGATGGATGGATGGATGGAACATTTAAGGGGAGGATGGAGGGAGAGATGATGCGATACATAAGATAAGCATGCAAACGGAAATCACAACATTTTTAAAGGAATAAAGAGATGGAAGAGAGGAAAGGGTGGAGGGAGAGATGGAGGATTAGATGAGAATGATGAGTGGAAATAAGGTTTACAGCTGCACAACATTTATCACGCTCAAAGACAACAAATAAGGACATGGCATCTATCAGAGATAAAGTGACAGGAAACTAAAGGGTTTAAGGGATAGTTCTGATCTTTGAAAAAAAAAAAAGTGGTTGTATGAGATACATAGTCAGTTTATTAAGCTAAGAAATGTACTGGGTTAACGCAGCTGCAGTTAAATGTATGTTATTAGCCACCTAAAAATATGTGTACGCTATATTTTCTATATTTTCACAACTTCATCTTGCTATCAGAGACCCATTTTTGAGGGGGAAATGAAGCAGTTCTATCCATCTACACTGCAAAAAAGCCAACTTGTATTTTTTGGCCTAAAACAGTGATTTAAGTTGGTAAAACTTGGAAATATAAATTACTGACATTTAGGGTGTTGTTGTGAAATTCGGTCATTAGCGAAAGCAAGCGGCTAACTGAAGCTAGCGGCTAACTGAAGCTAGCGGCTAACTGATACTAGCGGCTAACTGGTGCACATCCGGCCCGTTGGCTGTTACCAAGGTTACCCAGAAATTAGAAATCAATATAACCGCAGTGCATTTATTTTGAAAAAAATAGCAAAATTAGCATTAGCACTAGAGCTAACAAGCACTTTTACTATAGTTAAGACAACAAATATAGCCACTAATATATATGACAGAAGAAAATAATAATAATAATAACTTTATATCAACTTTATATGAATTACTACGCACTCGTTATTATTTACCGTTCGTTTTTCATTTAACCGTTCCACCTGTTATTTCCTTTCACTACCTTTCAAAATTAAAGCACCTGTTTCACACTGGGCGGCACCATTTCAAAATAAAAGCACCACAACATTGTAAAACACCTAGAAAATTTACAAACATGAAAAACAAGCTATATAATACAAAAACACCTATAGGAACCTTGCTAAAGGTCATTTACAGTTGTGTTTAAAATAAATGGAAAAGTGATATAGTGATTGGAGTATTTACTACGTTTTACTTGATTTACTCCACATTAACAGTCTGATCATAACATGTATTCTTTTCAGTAGCAGCTCAAAATCAGATAATTTACTGTATTTTATAAAACGATTACATTAATATTGAGTAGAATTTAGTCCTCATACAACCTCTTCACTAAAGCCAAACTATCCCTTTCCGACAAGAAAAACACATAAATAAAAGAGGGGAGATGAATGTTTCCTATTACACACTCCATGCCTCCAGTCAGGTAGTTTCACATGCACAAGTAGAGAAAATATGATGACAAGGAAGAGGGAAAGGAATGCTAAGAGGAGAATAAGCCACCGCTGAAGAACTGACTTGGGATCAGTGTCACCAAACAGTTTTGTCGAGTGAAACCAGATGATTCTTGTTGCAGCCGAGTCAGCGTGTGCTGCCAGGTGTTGTTCCACAAGACCAGAGACATGTGTGTGACCAATGGGACGGCCAATAAACGTTTGTTTTTCTGTGTGTGCATGTACACTACTGGTCAAAAGTTTTAGAACACCCCAATTTTTCCATTTTTTATTGAAATTCAAGCAGTTCAAGTCAAATGAACAGCTTGAAAGGGTACAAAGGTAAGTGGTGAACTGCCAGAGGTAAATAAAAAAAGGTAAGCTTAACCAAAACTGAAAGATAATGTACATTTCAGAATTATACAAGTAGGCCTTTTTCAGGGAACAAGAAATGGGTTAACAACTTAACTCTATGGAGTCTTGGGCTATTTTGTCCATTTTTGAATTCTTTTCATGTCTTTGTAAGTCATTTAGTGTCTTTTTTTTGTCATTTTTAGGTAATTTTGTGTCTTTTTTTAGTCTTTTGGTGTCTTTTTTGTCATTTTGTGTCTTTTTTTGGTAATTTTGTGTCTTTTTTTAGTCTTTTGGTGTCTTTTTTTGTCATTTTGTGTCTTTTTTTGGTAATTTTGTGTCTTTTTTTAGCCTTTTGGTGTCTTTTTTTGTCATTTTGTGTCTTTTTTTGGTAATTTTGTGTCTTTTTTTAGTCTTTTGGTGTCTTTTTTTGTCATTTTGTGTCTTTTTTTGGTAATTTTGAGTCTTTTTTTGTCATTTTGTGTCTTTTTTTGTCATTTTGTGTCTTTTTTTTGGTCATTTTGTGTCTTTTTTAGTCCTTTAGTTCAACATAAAATGTGATTTTGAATCTTTTTTTTATTTTCAAAACACTATCATGCTCAATAAAGAATTTTAAATGTTGCAAATGTGCATTCATTTCAGAGTACACTGAGACATTAAACTGCATCATTTTCAATTAAATTCTGGAAAAGTTGCTGTGTTCTAAAACTTTTGACCAGTAGTGTATAAATATGAAGCAGTCTCTGATACAAGGAGCATTCACACACAGCCCTTCATACAATATACACGTGGATTCACACAGTTATGTACATTTTGACTCCTGTTTTGAAATACAAATGTGTGCTAGCATGCACACTCTAACATGCAACCACTAGTTTAATACCAGCGGAAGCATGGGACATAATCTGCTTCAGTCACGTTACTCTGACAGGATGAAGAGATGAAGGAAGAAGAGAGGAAAGATTTACCTCAGGTAAACAGCTACATCCGGCTCCAAATTCCCCTATTTGTGCAGACACACACAGCACTGAATAAGCCTGTGCTGGTTTAATAACGTGTAAGCTTGTATTAGAATTATAATCCCCGAAGGCTAGTGCAGCTGCAGAGATCTTTTTTATTTCTTTTAGTAGAGCAAAAGTCTGCAGCAGTGTTTCATTGCAGGATAAAAACAGAAACTCAAGAGTGATTTATGTCAGCTGTTCTCAACCTTTGGGGTCGCGAGATGATTTCTGGGGGTCGCCACATCATTTTGGAAGTCAGCTCTGTCTCCACTGTGTTTAAGTGTTAATGTGTTTTCGTCTTTTTGGTCACTTAATGTCTTTTTTTGGTCATTTTGTGGGGGGGGTTTGGTCATTTTGTGGGGTTTTTTTGGTCATTTTGTGGGGTTTTTTTGGTCATTTTGTGTCTTTTCTGGTCATTTTGTGTCTTGTTTTTGTCATTTTGTGGTCAATTTGTGTCTTTTTGGTCATTTTGTCTCCTTTTCGGTCATTTTGTGCCTTTTTTTGTCATTTTGTGTCTTTTTTTGGTAATTGTTTTTCTTTTTTGGGTTATTTTGTTTCTTTTTTTTGTCATTTTTTGTCAATTTGTGTCTTTTTTTTGTCATTTTTTGGTCATTTTGTGTCTTTTTTGGTCATTTTGTGTCTTTTTTTTGTCAATTTGTGTCTTTTTTTTGTCATTTTTTGGTCATTTTGTGTCTTTTTTGGTCAATTTGTGTCTTTTTTCGTCATTTTGTGTCTTTTTTGGTCAATTTGTGTCTTTTTTGGTCATTTTGTGTCTTTTTTGGTCATTTTTTGTCTTTTTTTGGTCATTTTGTGTCTTTTCTTGGTCATTTGTTTACTTTTTTTGGTCATTTTGTTTCTTTTTTGGGTGATCTGAACTGTGCGTGTGAGATTCTGTTCAGTGAGCGGGGGTCGCGGACAACATGCATGTTAAATTGGGGGTCGCGACTCAGAAAGGTTGAGAACTACTGCTTTATGTGACATGAGACATGCTGTTACAGCATGTAGTGAGGAGCAGGGGTCAGAGGTCAGCGGATGACCTTTCCCTGAAAGACCTTTGAACTTACATGGATGGAAGGAAACCTGACAGTGCTCTGGAGCAGAAAGTGTTGGTACGAGACAGTCAGCGAGTCCAGTTTACACATGCATGTCTCAAAAGTGATGACTTAATATTTGGAACCAAATTCATTCCTTACACTTGCTGAAAACCAACCGGTTTATGAGACGATTTTAATCGCCTGATAACTTGTTATTTGTGACACATCACCGTCTCTCACCTCTCGCTTGTGTCCTCAGCTTTTTGTCCATTGAACGGATGGAAGCCGGCCCTCTGTGGGGACGCGGGGCTGCAAGGGGACGCGTGACCGGATCGCCCAAGAGAGGCCCTGCGGCTCCGCCTTCTCTCCAGGCCGCGCTTTTTGTCCCCGCCTCCGAGGCTGACTCGCCGGCGGTCGCGGCGTCCCGTCGGTGGAGGCTGGCTGTCATCGTCTCCGTCTTCATGTCGAAGAGTCGTCTAGGGAGAAAAGTGGGAGAGGTGATGGATGCTGGATTTCAGAATAAAGGCCTTCTATAAGAAGTGAGGAGCATTTATGGGTACAAGTCAGGAACCGGCCTACTTTACATATCTCAAGAGTGCTGAGTCCAAAAAAATGGTTCCCAAGCTAAATTTTGAGTTTTTGACCTTCTAATTTGTATATCAAATGGCCACCAAATTGCCCATCTTGCACATCATTGGACCATTTCCCCTTAGTTTTTTTGTAAGTAGGCAATCAAGATGAGGAAATTAAATTTCTGGATCTATAGTCTAGAGTCAGAGCAAGGATATAGTGGAGGCTCAGTGTCTTTTTGACCACTACTGGTCAAAAGTTTTAGAACACTCCAACTTTTCCAGAATTGAGAAGAGAAACAGAAAATTATGCAGTTTAATGTCTCAGTGTACTCTGAAATTAATGCACATTTGCAACATTTAAAATTCTTTATTGAACATGATAGTGTTTTGAAAGTAAAAAAAAGACACAAAATGACTTACAAAGACATGAAAAGAATTAAAAAATTGACAAAATAGCCCAAGACTCCTTAGAGTTAAGTTGTTAACCCATTTCTTGTTCCCTGAAAAAGGCCTTGAACTGCTTGAATTTCAATAAAAAACTGGAAAAATTGGGGTGTTCTAAAAGTTTTGACCGGTAGTGTGTATATATATATATATATATATATATATATATATATATATATGCAAAATACCAACTGGAACATTTAAAAGTGATTGAATATTTATGTCGGCCTTAAAAAATGACACAAATAATGCTTAATTTTACCTTAAAAGGTGGTATTTTGCATATATATAAATATACATAAAAAAAGACACTGAGCCTCCACTATATCCTTGCTCTGACCCTAGACTATAGATCCAGAAACTTAATTTCCTCATCTTTGATTGCCTACTTACAAAAAAACTAAGGGGAAATGGTCCAATGACTGTGCAAGATGGGCAATTTGGCCGCCATTTTGATATGCAAATTAGAAGGTCAAAAACTCAAAATTTCGCTTGGGAACCATTTTTGGGGGATTCAGCACCGTTGAAATAAGTAAAGTAGGCCGGTTCCTGACTTGTACCCATAAATGCTCCTCACTTTCACTTTTTGGACAATTCCGTCTAGACTAAAATCAGATCTTAAACTACCAGATTACAATATTTTACTTATTCTTATGACTTTGTGTGTCTCAAACCTCATAAAGGTTAAGCTGCTCAACCAAGTCCAGATCAGTGCCTTTCCGCCCCAGATGTCTCTGGGACACTGTCTCTATGCCCTGCTCCTCCAGACCGTCCACCATGTCATAAAATGAGTCCTGATCAGGCAGAGCTGCAAGTGTCTGTGAAAAGAAACAGAGACCGATAAGCCATCTAGTAGGCTGCTCCAGCTCCAGTCAAAGGGACAGATATAAAAAATCTTTCCTTCCACATGCCATCACACTGTACAATAACAAATAGTCTGGTTCATTACATACAGTCGTTATGCACTTTATGTGTTTTTTATGCACACTGTTCATTGCACCTTATTTGTTTCACAGCACAAACATTTTTATACTGCATATTCATATTTATTCTGCACTGGAATTCTACTCCTTAATACACACTCCTTCTTTAGACACTTTATTTTTACATTACATTTTATTGTATTTTTATATGTTATTGCTTGAAGTATGCCTAGGTTGTTCTTTTTATTTAATTGTGTTGTCATTGTCTCTGTGTGTAATGCTGCTGCTACACTGTAATTTCCCAGCTTGGGATAAATAAAGTACATCTATCTATCTATCTATCTATCTATCTATCTATCTATCTATCTATCTATCTATCTATCTATCTATCTATCTATCTATCTATCTATCCATCCATCCATCCATCCATCCATCCATCCATCCATCCATCCATCCATCCATCCATCCGTCCATCCATCCATCCATCCATCCATCCAAGTAACTGAGGTTTACACATTTTGGTGGCTAAATTCCAAATCATGTTACTGCAGAATCAGCTATTTCTATTTCAACAAAAGGTGGAAATGGAATATAGATTCTGAATGCAGAATCTATTTTCACCTGTACCTGTTACAAAATCACATCACCTCATTGTTAACTGGCATCAGCTTGTGTTTTTATTTTCTACAAAATAAAAGGAATATCTGTGGTACTTCAAATAAACATGTGAAGACTTTTTTTTGATCGTTATATTTACACAATAACACTGGTGGTCACTTTGGCCCATATCATTTCCTGTTATAGACACAGAAAGAAAAGTTGATGTGGCCCCCATCGAAAAAAGTTTGGGGACCCCTGCTGTATACAGTACTTGAAAAAATAATTCTAAAAAGGGTATTAATAGTCAGTTTATAGACACAGTAGACATGGACACCTTATTGATGAGGGTCATGGCGTAGACCAGCAGCTCTGTGTCCACTCCGTCCTTCTCCTGCAGGATCTCCATGGTGTTGGACCACGGCTTGCTTCCTGGAAATCAGTCCATGACAAATGAAAACATGAATTACTTTCACTTTCCACCAAGCCCCCCTTCCCTACATGCCAACCTGGGCAGTCACAGCTAATAAAAGAGTCTGACAGAATAATGAATGAGAACCAGCTCCAGAGCAGCTGGTGAGTTATTAATACCTCTCTTGGTGTCCACGGAGGTGATGGCGTCTATCAGCAGCGGGGCGTTGGACTCGGAGTACTCCACAAACACCAGCAACAGCTTCAGGGTTGTTTTCACCACCAGGCGGAACTAGAGAGGAGAACACCGTGTTTCTATTAGGCCTCCTCACTGTCGGCTTTTAAAAGAAATTTTGGAGTTTCCATCTAGTTTTTCTCATGTGAATCTTGAAAATACACATACAAATTTGTTGATGGAAACACAACTTTTATCTTTAAATAAAATGTATTTTTCTTTACTACAGGTCCCCATCATGAGATCATGTATACTGCAGTCAAATGTGATTGACATCCCCTCAAACCCCTGGAAAGCCACTAATTAAGTATTTCCAACTTCCAATTTTAGGGGAAACCCTGTTTTATTAAAAAAACTACAACTCCCCAGACCTCTCTTCAGTACTTATGTGGACATCAGCACACTTGTTGTAGTTCTTCCGTTTTAGGGTTGTGAAAACCTATTTCTACTCAAAATATCGAATATTACACACTGTCTAATAAATAATTATACTGCATGTATATTATCTATGCTAAAAAAAGACAACAATGTTTGTTTAATGAAGATATTTTAACTAAAACAGGAGAGCAGAGTCCGGGCAATTTACAGTGAAGCGCGTTTCAATGAGATCACACAGCACATCCGGTAGATTACAAAATAAAACAGATTTCAAAATAAAACACAGCAGATCGTCTTTTTCTGGCGAGATCTTCGCTACAAAGTGATTATGTACATTCACTGAGTGAATATTTAGAAAATAAAACATATATTTCTCGCTAGAAATGTGATCAAAATCCATTTTTATGCTGAAACAAAGTCAAAATATTGATTTTTTCACTAAAAATTAGAGAACTGTCCGCCATGTTTTTTGTTCTGACCGCCGGGACCTTGAAAGTCACGTGACTTGGAACAAACCAATAGGAAAAAACACCAGGTTGGGATATGACTGTCATTAACTTGCATTGTAGCAAAATCTGTGTCAGTTTCACAGAAATTTGAGCGATTCCGTGGCTATTCCACGGATTTTGAGTTAAGCGAATATGTGGCTATTTCACGGATTTCTGTGAGACCAGGTTGTGCAGTCTATATCACGAGTGCTTCTGTTTAAATAGCTCAATAAATATAATTTCTTGATAAAAGATATAGGTAGAGAGAGGGAGAGTATTTGTTCAATATGTGCTATGAGTTATCCATATAGAAAATACATTCAAACAAAGTAAACTAAACTAGAAATAGAAAGAAAACTTTAGACATTGGAATCAAGATTGATACTTTCAGTGCAAAACAGAAATGTACCTTCAAAAACACCACAAACCCAACAGAAGACACAGAATACAATCAGTGGCAGATGTGTTTGTGTGTGTGTTTCTGGGTATAAAAGCTAAAAATAATGCTCAGCAAACAATGACTGGCTAGCTCAGAGTCAGCCTGCTCACAGTTTGAGTGTATGTGTGCTTGTTTTTGTGTTTGTATGTATGTATGGCTGTACCTTGGAGCCAACAAGAGTGTACAGCCACTGGATTGTTTCAGCATGCCCGATGACTCCGTTCATCCCGTCTACATACAGCATGATCTGCCCCAGAGCTGAGGAAAGGCAGAGAGGGAAGAAACAGAAAGTTAGAGAGAAAGGATGATTCAACACTTGCTGTAAACAAGCCAGTGACAACTGTATACAGCAGTAGTTCTCAACCTTTTTGAGTCACGACCCCCAATTTAACATGCATGTTGTCCGTGACCCCCGCTCACTGAACACAATCTCACACGCACAGTTCAGATCACCCAAAAAAAACCCAAAATGACCACAAAAAGACACAAAATGACTAAAAAAAGAAACAAAATAACCCAAAAAAGAAAAACAATTACCAAAAAAAGACACAAAATGACCCAAAAAGACACATAATGACCACAAAATGACAAAAACAAGACACAAAATGACCAGAAAAGGACATAAATTGACCAAAAAAAGACACAAAATGACCAAAAAAGACACAAATTGACCAAGAAAGACCAAAAATGACCAAAAAAAGACACAAAATGACCAAAAAAGGACACAAATTGACCAAAAAAAGACACAAAATGACCAAAAAAGACACAAATTGACCAAAAATGACAAAAAAGAAACAAAATAACAATTAATAATAATATTTAATATAATAAATAAAAACAATTACCAAAAAAAAGACACAAAATGACTACAAAAAAGACACAAAATGACCAACAAGGAAACAAAATTACCAAAAAAGACACAAATTGACCACAAAATGACAAAAACAAGACACAAAATTACCAGAAAAGACACAAAATGACTAAAAAGAACACAAAATGACCAAAAAAAGACATTAAGTGATCAAAAAGACGAAAACACATTAACCCATTAACACTTAAACACTGTGGAGACAGAGCTGACTTCCAAAATGATTTGGCGACCCCTCAAAATCATCCAGCGAACCACAACTGGGGTCCCGACCCCAAGGTTGAGAACAGCTGGTCTACAGGATATATCTATAAATAACTGGGAAAGCCATCAGGGGCAAAGAGTTTCCTTCCCAATTCTTTAGGACGGACAACAACTCGGCAGAAAACAGAAAAGGTTTGGAAAAGGTAATTGTTGGCTGTGAGGGACCGAGCAGAAAGACACAGGTGGCTACTTGGAAAACATATTATTTTTAATCTTCAAAAGTAGTTATAAAACCTTGTGTTCACACAAAAGGTATGTCAGACAATAGACAATTTACAAGCAGGAGCTACAAACAAGCTCCAATAACACATGCTGGCCTAATGCCACCTAATCAATCTAAAAAATAAACAAAACAAAAATGTTGGGTTGCTGTCAAAAATGTACATAAAATAGGACATATTACATTCAATTGAAAACTGCACAAGGACAATGTATTTTGTCTTTAAATTAATAAACTTTTGTTTTGTAAATAGACGCTCTAAATTTGACAAATTCTGTTTTAATTTACAGCTTCCCAACTTGAGTCTGGTGTGGTTCATTGTATTATAGTGAATCAGAATTATATTCTAGAAGCCTCAAAGTTTTTATGGGAAGAAGAAGATGGAGAAGAAGTGCACGCAAATGTTTCGAAGTTGCAATTTTTTATTTTTTATTTATTAAAGCAACGGCCTCTGAGCTTCCTTTGAGCAACAGTTAAATTAAATATAAAAACACATTTAACTGTGATGGTAGAGAAGTACATCTCTTTACTAATAGTTCTGCTAACTCTTATTTCTTTGTTGTGAAATTTGGTCATTAGCGAAAGCTAGCGGCTAACTGATGCTGGCGGCTAACTGATGCTAGCGGCGCTGCTTGTTACAGCTACAAGAGTAGCCATTAGCCTGTCAATGCTAACTCAAAATTGTGGTCACAACATTAGCTGACATTCATAGCGGCGTTACAATCATGCCAGAGAAATTCAGAGTTGAGCAAACTCAAAAACAAAACTTAAAATATTTAGTTTAATTGTCCAAATTAAAATTGTATCGAAGTTTGTTGCCTTGAAATTTTGAGTTCACCCAACTTTTCTTTTTTTGCAGTGTGCTATTTACACTAATTTACACAACAAGAATGTAGTATTGGACTGTTGTAAATATACGCTCTAAATTTGATAAATTCTGTTTTAATTTACAGCTTCCCAACTTGAGTCTGGTGTGGTTCATTATATTATAGTGAATCAGAATTATATTCTAGAAGCCTCAAAGTTTTTATGGGAAGAAGAAGATGGAGAAGAAGTGCATGCAAATGTTTCGAAGTTGCAATTTTTTATTTTTTATTTATTAAAGCAATGGCCTCTGTGCTTCCTTTGAGCAACAGTTAAATTAAATATAAAAACACATTTAACTGTGATGGTAGAGAAGTACATCTCTTTACAGGAAAAGGAAAAGCATCCCTGCTGTCACTGTCTGTCAAAGGTTGTATTACATCCATTCAAAAGTGAAAGTATTCATGCTGTGTATAAATACACACTCTTGTGACATGTTAACAGAGCACACACTCATCGAGAGCGAGAGGAGAAAGAAGCAGCCATGTATCTGGACTCCAATCTGAGAACTGAAGTTTTATCTTCACTTCTTGGACACCATGTGAAACTCTTTAACAAGACAGGATTTGGGAAAAGACAGGATGTTTTGTCTGTCCGTGAATTTCATCTCCGCAACCTCATTGGCAGACGAAATGATCGTATGAAGGAACTTTTCATCGACTTGGAAGAGTTCTTCGACCCACAGTACGACTACGACTTCACTGATCTCTCTGACTCGGCTGAGTGCAGCAGAGGTGGTGAGCTTTATGAGCGCCCTAAAGGTTGGTACCGCATGGCCTTGAAGGTTAAAGATAAATATCCAGGTGGAGACACCTGGTTGGGTCCAGATGGATGGAGGAGTCACTCTGTAGCTGGAGAATGGCCTGTTTCCTACCATGGGACCAGCTTAGATGGAGCCAGAGGCATCATCAGGAGTCACTACAGAACAGGAGGAGGAAATAACTATGGACGAGGCATCTATTCTACTCCAGACGTACAGGTTGCTGAGATAGAGAGGTACGCCGAGACCTTCACATCAAAGACAACGGGGAAAAGTTACAAAGTGATCCTGCAAAATCGAATCAATCCCCAGGAGAGAAAGATCTGCACACGATCTGACTACTGGCTCATTCCTGTTGATAAAGAAACGTCTGCCGAGGAGGAGAAAGAGATCGTGGAGCGCTCCATTCGACCTTACGGCATTCTGATAAAGGAAATAAAAGACAATGATGATGATGATGATGATGATGATGATGATGATGATGATGATCTTGCAAGTACGTTTCAACGAATTAAGATTATTTCCCTCTGAATAAAGTTATACTGCAAAAAAAGAAAATTTGGGTAAACTCAAAATTTCAAGGCAACAAACTTCAATAAAATTTTAAGTTGGACAATTAAACTAAATATTTTAAGTTTTGTTTTTGAGTTTGCTCAACTCTGAATTCAGATTTTTGTCAAGTCAACTGTAAGTTGTACTAACTTATAATTTTACATTGTAATAACTTTTAATCCTTACTTCTGCTAACTTCTGCAATGTGCTGAACTGGCACGATTGTAACGCCAATATGAAATGTCAGCTAATGTTTCGACCACAATTTTGAGTTAGCATTGATACGCTAATGGCTACTCTTGTAGCTGTAACAAGCAGCGCCGCTAGCATCAGTTAGCCGCTAGCATCAGTTAGCCGCGAGCATCAGTTAGCTGCTAGCATCAGTTAGCCGCTAGCTTTCGCTAATGAATTTCACCGCTTTCCCGCATTTCACAACAAAGAAATAAGAGTTATCAGAACTATTGTCCCTTGTTGTGAACCCCAACTTAAAGATATAAGTAACAACAACTCACAAACTTGTTTTTGAGCAGACAACTGGCTTCCTTTGTTGTGCTAACTTACATTATTGCCCTAAATGTCAGTAATTTATATTTCCAAGTTTTACCAACTTAAATCACTGTTTTAGGCCAAAAAATATGAGTTGGCTTTTATGCAGTGTGGGTCAGCAAGTGAATCACATGGATTTAATATCACTGTGTCTAAAAATAAAACCGGCTCCATTACCAGAATGAGGTGACTGTACAGTTAACATGTCACTAATATAAACCAACTGTAAAAAAGTAACCAGCTTCTGGCTGCTAATCTGTGGTGCTGGGCCATTCTGTAACAATACCAACCACAGTAGTGTTTTCAGGAGAGTCTGTCATGTTGAGCTGTCTTTAGTGCTCTGCTGTTTTAAAGCTTTGATATAAAGTAATGAGACAAGCCAACACAGCACTCAACCTCTGCATGTAGAGCTAGTGCTCTGATGTTTTATGTTTTTTTCAGAACCTTCTTTAATCCAGTTTGAAAATGATGTACTGATTCTTCATGTGTTACTATATATAAATAAATACTTGTAAATGATCCCCTCTTCAGTGTTTTTTGTGCTTGGGTGTTAAGGATCTCTGTAAGAAAATCCCCTTTCAGGTTTTAAATGTATTTAAAAAAAGGCCGCTATAGTTGTTATATAAACAGGCTGATTTGAAGTGAAGAACATGGAGACCTCTGTATAAAGAAATATGATTAAAAACAGATTAAGAAGGTAAATCTTGAGTCTTAACCCATTGAAGCCTGGAAAGCGGATACGTCATTTTGTAGTATTTGTATAAGCTCTCAAATACTTTTTGAATTTCATTTCTATCTGCTACTTAGGCTGAAAAATCTATTATTTAGTAGAAGAGTTGACACTTTTTTTCCACAGAATTTTTCCAGAATTTCCAGAAAATTAGAGGCTTATTTTAAAATCGCCCAGCAGTTTTTCAGGCCTCAATGGGTTAATGTGGGCCACATTCCAGAGTCAAGAAAAAAAAAAAAAAGATATCCGTCTTTCTAAGGCGTAATGCCACGTTTCCAGTTGTTGTCAGTAGACGCCCTGAGCATGAGTCAAACTGAAACTGAAAGGAAAAATCATCACTTGTTGAAGAGAAGTTTCTGTGCAGAGGGAGCGCTCAGCTCACACAACTTGACAAAGAGAAGAAACTTTGCTTCCGACCTCCTCAGTTATGTATCTGGACTCAGATCTGAAGCTTGAACTCATATCTTCACTTCTTGGACACAAGATTAAAGCCTATGATGGGAAAAGATGTGCAAAAAGGGGAAATATTTTGTCTGTCGATGACTTTCATCTCCACAACATCCTCGGGAGACGACACACTTCAGACCAAGAATTTTTCATTGACTTGGAAGAATTCTTCGACCCACAGTACGACTTTGACTTCACTGATCTCTCTGACTCGGCTGAGTGCAGGAGAGGTGATGAGCTTTATGAGCGCCCTAAAGGTTGGTACCGCATGGCTTTGAAGGTCAGAGGTAAATATCCAGGTGGAGACACCTGGTTGGGTCCAGATGGATGGAGGAGTCACTCTGTAGCTGGAGAATGGCCTGTTTCCTACCATGGGACCAGCTTAGATGGAGCCAGAGGCATCATCAGGACTCACTACAGAGCAGGAGGAAGACAATTACATGGCAGAGGAATCTACTCAACTCCACACATAAAGATTGCTCAGATAGAGGGGTACGCTAAGACCTTCACATCCGAGACAACGGGGAAACGTTACAAAGTGATCCTGCAAAATCGAATCAATCCCCAGGAGAGAGAGATCTGCAAAGATGAACCTAAGTACTGGCTCATTCGTGTTGATAAAGGAACGTCTGCCGAGGGGGAGAAAGAGATCGTGGAGCGCTCCATTCGACCTTACGGCATTCTGATTAAGGAAATAAAAGACAATGATGATGATGGCCGTGATGATGGCCGTGATGATGGCCGTGATGATGGCCGTGATGATGGCCGTGATGATGGCCGTGATGATGGACGTGATGATGGACGTGATGATGGCCGTGATGGTTGTGGCTCCTGCTGCTGTTTCTAGTGGGGCCTGGAGTAAGTTGCTGGTTGACAGGGGGGTCGGGCCAGCCCGGCAATCTGGCAATTGAGGACACCTGTGCAGGTGATGGGTTTACTATATAAACTGTTGCTCATTCATTCTGTCTCTCTCTCTCCTTCCAGATAGACGCCTGTCTCCCGGGTGGTACGGCAGCTCTAGTTTGAGTTTTGTTGTTATTCTGTTATTTTCCACACAACATCCACACACACCATACTTTTCAGACATGCACATCCTACACCACTGATCTTACTGACTTTCACACCTCATTTTATTGTATCATTTATCATTTATGTTAAATAAATATGTTAAACTTTATCCAGTTGAAGCGGTGCATCTCTCGTTTTTGTCATGGCTTAGAGCCAGCTGTGACAATAATGATGATGATGGTGATGATGATGATAGCGGTGATGATGATGATGATGATGATGATGATGATGATGATGATGATGATGGTGCTGGTTTACTTGGTTCAGTTGTTCGTTTACTCTTTTCTACAGTTTTTCTTTTTTTTCCTGTCTTTCAAAAGCTTTATTCCTGGCTCATCTTTCCACAACAGGGAAAAGTTACAAAGTGATCCTGTAAAAATCGAGATTGTGGAGCGTTCCATTCGACCTTACGGCATTCTGATTAAGCAAACAAATTAAAACAATGATAGCAGTGATGATACCGTTGGTTTACTTGGCATTTTTCAGTCATTCCACCCTAACAAGTAAGAACAAATGTCTAAGTGTCTGATGCTCAAAAGCCTTTCAATTATTATATGCTTAACTCATGTTTCCTGCAATCATTTTGTTATTTTCATGCATTTACTGTATTTGTGTCAGTTCTGTCTTCACCGTTTGAGAAAGGCAGGCTTTTTCCTATAGAAAAATACTGTTTTCAGACAAGTTCTTTGCAGCATGATTATTTTTAGCCATGATTAGAAAATATGTGCAGAATTTACTGTATCAAAGCGTCAGCGCTCTAATGCTTTAACTATTTTCACTGAACTTTACTCAATCTATTTTCCTTGTTAAACATGAAAAGCATGTATGGACTGTTTATTTGCTACTTTATATAATAAAGAGTTGTAAACTATCTTAACATTGGTGTTTTATTGCTGCTGGGGTGTTGGGGGATTTCCTGCAGAGACAGAAACTAACTGTTTAACCGTCAGACCAGCGGGGTGTTTTCGCTGTGTGAACAGCAAAGAAAAAAACCACCTTAGTGCTTATAATGCCAATTCTTTGATTAGATTTGAAGTGAGGAAAAATGAGACCTCTGTGTACAAATAATAATGATTCTGATAATAATGACAGAAGCATGTTGTTAGTCTTATATGTACTGTAGTTAAGACATGTTTCCCTCTCACTCTATGAAGTTTAAGCTCAGTATTTATAAAAGTATGCATTGTTATTGTATAAATAATTTGCTTTTGTCTTATTTTGATGTGTGGTGAACACTTGCAATACATGCATTATACATGCAGTATGTCTGTCAAGTGCAGAGCAATATGCACTTTTTTTTTAGAACTGTACAGTTCATTTAAAAGAGACAGGAAACAGGAAGGAAGTGTACAAAAAAAGACTGAGAATATGAGCGACCTGCTCTACCTAAAACTCTTTCCCTCCAATAGATTCATGTTTTCACATCAGCCTCAATGGAATTATTAGCACTAGCTATTATATTATCAAAAAAAGTTAAAAATTGCTTTTGTTATTTTTATTTCTACAAGTAATTGTGCTGTGTGATTACTCACACACATACGCAAAACTAAATGGTGCTTTTAAGTTGTTTATAAGTAATAATATATTTTTTTTTAAATATGAAAACTGCTGTTTTTAAGTCCAATTTTTGTTGAATATTATACATAGGTGTATAGTTTGTTTGTTTGTCTTTCCTTTAGCAGTGTTTTTGAAATATATTTAACATTAATGTCAGCACTTATACTTGCAATACTGTATCTGATTATAATCATAAGAGAGAGAAACTATACCTCGTAATATGTAGTTCTGGTAGTTCTGGTCAGCTTCTGCTCCCACTTTGATGAGACACGTCAGACCTTCGGCCATCACAAACTCATGGACCAGATCTTTGTCATCCTGAGGGAAAACACACAGAAAGAGGAAAAGCATAATTAGTAATAAGCCCAAACAATATACAGAACCACAAAATCCCTCTTAAATCTTGTTTTTTTTTTATACAAGTTGCATTTTCATTTTTCACCACATGATGTCAGTAATGTGCAGGATTAGAGTAAAGGTTGAACAAACTGCCAATCCCCCACTGGTTCAGGCCAGCTCTCTCTCTCTCTCACACACACACACACACACACACACACACACACACACACACACCACATGTCAACAACCATGTGTCCCATAATTTGTTGCTCATGACAGATCATCTCCACAAACACCACATTTCACATTTAAAAGGCTGATGAAAGCACTTTAACCCTTTATCAGGCAAAGAACTATATTTGGTAACTTCAGGTAATATTTAGAGAAAAAAGTTGCCAATTTACTAGATTAAAGTGGCAAATCTACAAGAAAAAAAGTCGCAGTTTTAAGAGATTTAAAGTGGCAAATCTGCGTGAAAAAAGTGGGAAAAAAGCAACTTTTTTCTCCCAGATTCACCACTTTAAATCTCACGAATCTGCACATTTTTTTCTTGTATATTTGCCACTTTAATCTTGTAAACTTTTTTCTCAAAATATTATTTTCATATGTTTTTTTTACACATTCTGGCAGTATGTAATATCCTCCAATATTCTCTAGGGTTGAAATTTGGAATTTGCAAGTATTTCAATGAGTGTCCTATTAAGGGTTAAAGTGGTGAATCTGGGAGAAAAAAGTTGTTTTTTTCCCACTTTTTTCTCGTAAATCTGCTACTTTTTTCACGCAGATTTGCCACTTTAAATCTCTTAAATCTGCGACTATTTTTCTTGTAGATTTGCCACTTTAATCTAGTAAATTTGCAACTTTTTTCTCTAAATATTACCTGAAGTTACCAAATATAGTTCTTTGCCTGATAAAGGGTTAAGGTAGATTTCTATCCAAACGCATTAGACTAAATTAATGTTGCATTCAGGTGCATTTATCCTCATTCAGGGGCCTTTTTGATGAAAGAAATATGCATGGAACTATGAGAAAGTCATGTCATTAGTAGAGGTTGTGTTTTTTCTCTTGAAACCAAGAAACAAACGTCATGCATGAGCAGCGGGATGATGAGATGTAATGGATGCTTTCATTCAACTGACTGCATTTTCCTTCTGGTACTAATTGCTCTGGACACATGTTTTTCTGGGCATTTAACTGTGTGCAAAATCTAATCACGACACTTAAATGCTGCCTTGAACTTCTCTTATAGCTGTTTTGTTGCTGTTGGTATATTTAAATATTCTTCTGTGTGTTTGTGTGCTCCAGAAAAAGCTCTTGGTGTTTTCGGTGGCTCACTCTTCTTGTCTTAAAATAAAGATTCACACAAAAACAAATGAAAACACCCACACACACATAGAGACCTACACACACCCACACAGATACACACTGGGAGAGAAATGCCACGTTGATGGAGATCCCTGTCATCATGGAGGCGCACTGCGGCCACAATAACCAACTGTATTCTGCAACAACAAACTGACAGTAATTGCATGTGAAATATGCGTGTTACCTGAAAAATTTGCTTTAGAGAGAACAGAGCCCTTCTCAAGTCACGTCCATTGGAGTTATACAGTCTTTCTGGAGAGAGAAAGAGACAAAGAAGTGGTTATTTGTCTGCAATTCAACAAAAAGGAACAAGGTTCTTTGATGCAGAGTGACCCATTTAATAGAAAATGTGAAAACGATTTTAAAAAAATGTTCCCACCTGACTCAGAGCAAGCTTTTTTTAGTTTGACACAATGTGCTTGTATTGTTCTTTCATGTGTTTCATGACGAGATCAATAAAACTTGGATGCAAAATGAGTCTCAGCTGTGCAAAAGTTGCACAATAGTTAGATATGCAGGGGAGTCAATGGAACCAATCACACTGCTGGGCTGTGATCACCTGAGGCAGGCACTTCATCACACACTTTCACTGCGTCCGCACTCGCAGAGCAACACGTGCATGGTGTTTCTGTGTCTCACACACACACACACACACACACACAAATGCACGCACACACAGTGGTGATTAGAGTTGTATCGGAATGTTAATGAGCGGCTGGCCGGGCTTCAACGGTGAGGTATTCAGGTCACGACACGGAAAGAACCAACGACTCTTACACTGCCATGCTGATATTTAGCTTTATTATCTTTATCCTCAAACACAAACACATCATTAATATACTCCTATGATATTACAGGGCCTTAATGTTTATCATGAACTGTGTTATAGAACTTTGTCCATTCTTTAGTATTCTTTTAATACCATTACAATCACTATATTTCTACTATATAGCTTATTAGCAATCATGTAACTATTATGAGGCAGGGAATTCAGATTCAGGACAGAACAATTGGAAACAGAGAAAGTGCCTACAGGGTAGTGATGGCAGGGTTTGGTGAACCTCCACACAACAGGTATCATCAGAGAATTAAAACTCATATTGGATGTATTTTATAGAAAATAAGGAAAAGTGGGTTTTCCCAAAACTTGACCAATTCTTCCGATGTAGACGTGACTAAACTAAACTAAACTAAACTAAACTAAATCAGAGACAAAGACTTTAACCATTTTGTTTGTGGGTGCGTTCCCGACTTCGGAACCAAAGTCGTATTGATAACCTTGTTTTATTTCTGGCTGGGTGAGTAAAAGTTATCTTTTTTATTGCTGACATCAGGCTACTATGGCCTCACGATACGATTCATATCGATATTCATGCTCTTTTTTATTCTGTACAACAACAGCTCAATTAAAAAAAACTTAAGATTCAGGTGCATATATATCCATACTGTTTCTAATCGCAGACTAATAAATAAATTCAAATAAAATATGGTAATATAAGACATGTGCTGCTTGGGTAATGTGGATTGGCCTTTGCTGCCACCTACTGGCTTTAAGGTGCACTGCGACATAGGTGATGGATCTTTTCCAACACTGCCTTCACAACATTTGGTGCTGTATCGATACAGATGCTGCTGCCTCTCATCAACGAGGAATAATGTTCTGATATTTTGCTGTATCAAAATTTTTGAGTACTAGATCAGTGATTCCCAACAGGGGGGGCCCGACCCCCCAGGGGGGCGCCAAAGATCCACAGGGGGTCACGAAGCCCTCTTGATTTTAAGGGATGTAATAAATCTAATGTGTTAAATATAGATGAGTCAGTATTTAATTCATTAGTGGGACAAAAATAAGGGCTACATTAAATGTTTATTCATTTATTTAAATAGAAAAATCACTATAAAGAAGTTTAAAAATAAAGGCTATATCGTGAGAATAAGGACATGTGTAACATCCCTCCTGCAGTATACACAGGTAACCTCACCTAGCGGCAACCTCACGTAGCGGTAACCTCACCTAGTGGTAACATCACCTAGCGGTAACCTCACATAGTGGTAACCTCACCTAGTGGTAACCTCACCTAGCGGCAACCTCACCTAGCGGTAACCTCACCTAGTGGTAACCTCACCTAGCGGCAACCTCACCTAGCGGTAACCTCACCTAGTGGTAACCTCACCTAGCGGCAACCTCACCTAGCGGTAACCTCACCTAACGGTAACCTCACCTAGCGGTAACCTCACCTAGCGGTAACCTCACCTAGAGGTAACCTCACCTAGCGGTAACCTCACCTAGCGGTAACCTCACCTAACGGTAACCTCACCTAGCGGTAACCTCACCTAGCGGTAACCTCACCTAACGGTAACCTCACCTAGCGGTAACCTCACCTAACGGTAACCTCACCTAACAACAGAAACACAGAGCTAATGGAAAAATGGTGAAGCGTCAGGGAGACGAAAATGTTGAATATCTCAAAAAGAAAAAGGGAGGGTACCATGAAAGTCACGTTGAGTTCGGCTTCATAGAAGCAATGGACAATAGAGGGGTCGCCAAAGTTTACAATGGTAAAAATGTCAAGAAAAAGGTTGGGAACCACTGTCCTAGATTATAGGCAGCTAGCCACCGTAGCTAACTTTAGCTGTCTTTCTACCTGAACCTTTCCCAGAGGTCTGGAGAAACTGTTAAAATCTAATCGTGGCTAAAAAATTAAGTTGTTTTTTTTAGGGTTAGGGTTAGGGTTATATACCACTTTATATAACTATTTCCAGACTCAAAAGTACTTCTTGATCGATTGAATCAGCTGTAAGAAGCTCAGATCCAAAGCATTTGCGGTGCAGTGTTAGTAGTCACAGAGCCTGCCTTCAGTTGCCCTCCATGTTGACAGTTGGCTGATGTTTGATGTCATATACAAAGAAGCTTTTCAGATAGTCATGGTTCTATTTTGATGTTTTATAGTGAGGATGGACTTAGTGCTGTTGTAAATGTATCATACGTCCTATCATTCCCCTTGTCTTCCCCTGTATATAAGTAGTTTTATTTGCATACTTTACTACTGCACCATGCTTATTTGCATATACAGTACATACCACTATAATGATCAGACAGAATCAAACAAATATGTTCCTCGGTGCGCTTCACTAAGCTCAGAGTCTGCTCAGCTGAGTCTTCCTACTGTTCATTTGCGTGTTTTTGAACAGTTGTGCATTTAACTGTGTGTCAGCAGGGGGTTCAGGAGTCTGCGTTTGTAAATCCAAAATATGCGTGTTGATGACAAATCCTTGAGTCCATCAGGAGGGGGTTAAAAGCACACAGAGGTAAGGGCCTGCTGTCTGTAGCTCAGCGGTAACCGTCGCTGAGCGAGACAAGGCTAACCCAAGGCCAGGGTCAAAATCATTATCATTCCGCATACAGATGAAGAATTACAGCCCTGTCTGTCACTCCATCTGCATAGCGCTTTCTGTGAGCTCAGCATTCATGAAATACATCCAGCAGAGATAATCAACTCAGCCAGATTTTTAGTGCCAAGAGGCAACTTGTGAGTGTCAATGTGTGGAGGGAAGTGACTCGAAAGCAAAGAGTATAGCAGGAGTAAAAAGAGTTAAGAACATTAATACATATTAATGGATGAGGGGGACAAAGAGAAAGAGTAGAAACAAAGAAAAGGAAAGGAAATAAAGTGGCCAATGAGTGCAGGCCCAGGTCTGAATTGAGAAAAACTATGTCTACTTCTCCGGCATAATTTCACCTAGAGACTCCATTTAAACTTTAAACAGTAGACACAAGTCTTGTGTATCGGTGTATTAATCCACGTTTCGATAGGTCATATAGTTTTTTATCAATCCCTGTTCAATGACCATGATCATTTTTGGAGAAATTCTGAGATTATAATGGGTGTGTATTGCATGGAATGTTTGTGTCACAGTGTGTGACATCATCACCAGAGTGTAGAGGGAGAGAAAAAATTGTCAAAAAATAAATTTGAAAACTGCGCTCCAGGCCGCAAATTCCACTCTACAGAAATAATTTATACATAGAAATGTAGGAAAATTAGTCTTCTCCCTCACAATCCTCTGGTAAAGCTGTCAGAGTTATAGTTTGGGCGTAGGACGCACAGATGTGCCACCAACACCACCAACAGCCTCATTGGCTCCCATATTACAAACACAGGAAGATTTCTGAAAAGGGAGATGTAACAGTTTTTTTAGATCGCTCTAACAAAGCTATTTTTTCATTTTTCTTAAAACACAAACATATGTAGACGTTCAGGAAGAACTCAGGACGCTCAAAGTGAAGTCGGATCAATGATAGGTATTATGGTTTTGCCAAAAATGCTTTCTGTTCGAGGCCAGAAATTCCAGTCTGTCCACCTCTGCTGTCACTATGCCGGAACAGGTGTCAGTTAATTCTGTTGATTGCTTTGATCTGATTGCCTTTGATCTTTGATGTGATTACAGTTACCTTTCAGAATTTCCCCAGAGGAATTTTTCTAGTTTATTTTAATGTTGTTTTTTAAACAGAGGAGAACACAAATGCAATGACCCCATTTGCACAATCACCATACACTACAAACTGTCGCTCTAACTACTCTCTTCAGTTTTGGTCTGAGTTCCTGGTTCTCGTCGCTCTAGGTTTCCCTGGAAATCAAGCGGCGATGCAGGGAACACTCCGTCTGGCCCTCGAGGGTCAGCAGACGCTCACGTGTAATGTTCATGTTCTTCATCAGGCCGTGAGTGGTGCTATCGGGGTAACCTTTACCAGAACGTCTGCGGTCCATCAGGATCATGTCAGCGGCAGTGATAAGTCTCAAACTGGCTTCATTCATCCTGCTGCTGCTGCAGCCAGGTGTGAAGAGGAGGGAAGTATAATTAGCTGGGCTTTATAGTGGTGAATCTGGGAGAAAAAAGTTTATTTTTTCCCACTTTAAATCTCTTAAATCTGCAACTTTTTTTCTTGTAGATTTGCCACTTTAATCTAGTAAATTTGCAACTTTTTTCTCGAAATATTACCTGAAGTTACCAAATATAGTTCTTTGCCTGATAAATGGTTAAGTTTAGAGGTACACGGCTTCATTTCTGTCAGTTTACTTTGACTTAAATTAAAAGTATAACACCAAAGTGACCAAAGGGGAAATTAAATAGATAATTATGTGCAATTCCTGGAAGGTGACACTAAAATGAATGAGTGAAATTGATAAATAAACTCACAAGCGCATGGTTTAAAGTACATTTCTGATTCATAACCCTAGCTGGATACGTGAAACAGGATTGGATGAGGTAACTTCACCTGATTTATTTCTTGCATTAAACTTATTAATTTTCTTTACTTTTGTTTTCAGACATAATCCCGTAGTAGTACATTTATTAATCTTATTATGATGTTTTTTGCAATTCAACCAACCGTCCTACAGACATGCCAACATCAATGTTGTAACAGCGATACCCTGCAACCACCCGATAGCTGCTAACAAAGTCCTGTCAACATAATTACCCTCGTGCTCCAGAGAAAACACAATTTGACACACTAAATAATCAGTGGGCCATTTTCCCATTGGCACAAAGGGCTGCAGCTGTCTTAACACTGCATGTCAGGAGTGATGGTGGTTTCAAGCTGGAAATAATTCAGACAAATGACTCTCACCTTTAACCTGGAGCCAACCGAAATCAGTTGCCTACCAACACCACCTCAGTGCTGGTATTTCTGTAGAGCGAGACTAAAATAACAGCAAAACACAAACTAGGAAGATAATGCATCTTAATTAGATGCCCTCCACTCGTCTAAGACAGTAGTTCTCAACCTTTTTGAGTTGCGACCCCCAATTTAACATGCATGTTGTCCGCAACCCCCACTCACGCACACGCACAGTTCAGATCACCCAAAAAAGAAACAAAATGACCAAAAAGAGTAAACAAATGACCAAAAAAG
Source organism: Centropristis striata (assembly GCF_030273125.1). Classification (NCBI taxonomy): domain Eukaryota; kingdom Metazoa; phylum Chordata; class Actinopteri; order Perciformes; family Serranidae; genus Centropristis; species Centropristis striata. Next base: position 2,662,401 of record NC_081530.1, read on the forward strand.
ACACAAAATGACCAGAAAAGACACAAAATGACCAAAAAAAGACACAAGATGACCAAAAAAGGACACAAAATGACCAAAAAAAGACACAAAATGACCAAAAAAGACACAAAATGACCAAAAAGGAAACAAATTGAGCAAAAAAGACACAAAATGACCCAAAAAAGACACAAATTGACCAAAAAGGAAACAAAATGACCAAAAAAAGACACAAGTTGACCACAAAATGACAAAAACAAGACACAAAATGACTAAAGAAAGACACAAAATGACCAAAAAAAGACGAAAACACATGAACACTTTAACACAGTGGAGACAGAGCTGACTTCCAAAATGATTTGGCGACCCCCAGAAATCATCTCGCGACCCCAAGGTTGAGAACTTTTTTTTTTTAAAAAGATGGTTTTTGAATGGAGGTTTTGTCTGTCCACGTGTCTTTTACTGGTCATTCTACTTTTTTCCTGGCCCGGGATTTTATTATTGTCACAAGAAAAGCTGAAACACTCACTGGGATGTGTCATTGTGGTTTGTGCCTGTGCTTGTGTAAAGTGTGTGTGTGTGTGTGTGTGTGTGTGTGCTGAGTGCAGACAGACAGATGAAGGAAAGACAGAAAGGCACATTTCATTTATAGGTTCGCTTGGAGTTTTACTGTTTTGTTTTGGAGGACTTGCAGTTCTTGTCCACACTGTTTCACCATGACCTCACATGCACTGCAACATGTCAGCGTTAACTAGTCATTTAGCTCCATATTCCCTCTTAAAAATTTTAATTTTCTTAAAGCAGGAGGGGAAAAACTGCCATCAGAGTGACTTTTTTCCACTTATTTCTGATGCAGTTACTTCTGTTTATAATTTAATCTAACACAATTAAGAAAAAAGCTCTCGGTTCCACGGGCCTTTATGGATATTTAACAACACACAAAACCCGTAAACTACACCAAGTGCCTATAATAATCCATAACTTAAGAGCCTCTCTCAGTGTGCCAGTGTTTCCCCTAATATTATAGCTTTATGACTATAATAGTGATATGGACACTGGAGTCCAGTTAGTGTTTGAGTTTGGTTTACACTGTGAAAGGATTTATCACATCCTGAACACTGCAAGCCAGGACTCAACAGATATGAAAAGATGCCATCATATCTATGATGCATCATCTAATTCTTCTGTTCATTTGTCATTCTTAAGTTAAAAACACACAGATCCAAAAAATAATGGATTTAAATACAACTTTATAGAGTGTAAATGACAGATTAACTTAACAGATGCTTTAGGGCGGCATGGTTTTGAAAATATATCTAAATATTTCATTTTTTGTGGCATGTTTAAGCTTTTTAGACATATTTTTGACTGATATTGCATAGCATGTTTTTGTTTTTTTCTTTTTCTTCTTCTCTTTCTTTTCCTTAATGAAACAATTAATTGAATAAGCAAACAATTAAAAATGAATATCTTATTTACTTATTTATTTATTCTTTTGGCATTGCCTCTTGTAAAAAATGCATAAATGTGGCAGGATGAATTGAATATGTGATGAAGCTGTTAATATTTGTAATTTCATAACCTGCAATAAAGTAATAAAAAAAAATAATATTGCATGGCATGCATTTGATTCTCCAATCACCAAATGACAATTTAAATGACAATACCTATTTATACCTATTTGTGTACAGATTTATTCTATTATAGAATAATAACTGTACAGCACTTTGGTCAACTGAGGTTGTTTTTAAATGTGCTCTATAAATAAACTTTGACTTGACTTGACAAATGTTTTGTTTTTAATAAACACTGCTTCTTGTGATTTGGATATTGTACTAGTCCTTATTGCAATTTCAATAAAAACTGGATTCACTGTGCAGCTCTAACTACCGTATCTGTTTGTCTGGCACAGAAACATGCAGTGGAAGAACCAGTTTGTGCATTAGCACACATGTGCATGTGTGCATAGGAGTGTATGCAGTGAAACAGGGATTCCCCCGGTGCTCAGGCTGTTCTGCTAAGTCAGATCCCTCCTTCCCCTCCTGCCATAATGAGATTAGTGCTGTGACCCTTCAGCTTTGACTAATCCCTCAACATTTACTGCACCATCTACACATCTCCAAACAGAAAAACACACAGGCCAGCTCAGGCTACACTATGCCTAATCCACAGCAATTATACTCAAAACCGCACTGCACTTTGTTGTACTGCTGCAACGCATCAAATGCAAAATCCCAGAGTCCCCAAGTGACTGAAGTCTAATTCTGTTTAGTTGGCCTCAGCAGAGAGCAGCAACAGTCTACTACTACTATGCTTAAGCCTCGGATTTAACAACAGGCAGCCGGATCAGCAGATGTTTCGTTAAGTCAACCTGGTTACAGAAACAGAGAAACAGTGTTGTAAAGTGAATCATAGAAATCTGTTCTTATATGTCTTATATGTATACATACAGTACAGGCCAAAAGTTTGGACACACCTTCTCATTCAATGCGTTTTCTTTATTTTCATGACTATTTACATTGTAGATTCTCACTGAAGGCATCAAAACTATGAATGAACACATATGGAATTATGTACTTAACAAAAAAGTGTGAAATAACTGAAAACATGTCTTGTATTTTAGATTCCTCAAAGTAGCCACCCTTTGCTTACTAGAATATAAGACATGTTTTCAGTTATTTCTCACTTTTTTTTGTTAAGTACATAATTCCACATGTGTTCATTAATAGTTTTGATGAATCTACAATGTAAATAGTCATGAAAATAAAGGAAACGCATTGAATGAGAAGGTGTGTCCAAACTTTTGGCCTGTACTGTACATGCTATGTATACAATGCTCAAGACTGGCTTAAGACAGATAAAGAGCCATATATAGTATTTTTGTTAGAAATTTGTCATAAATCTTATGGTCAAAAACATGTTTTGTGAGGTCACACTGACTTCTGACACCAAAATCGAATCAGTTAATCTTTTTTTTTTTTTTTAAAGATTATTTTTTGGGCATTTTTGCTTGATTTAAAGTGATAGATAGAAAGGGGGAGACACAGGGGAGGACATGCGGCAAAGGGACCTCAGGCCGGATTCGAACCGCCGCAGGAAGGACTCAGCCTTAATGGTACGTGCTCTACCAGTGTGAGCCACCGGGACGCCCCGAATCAGTTAATCTTTGATTTTAAAGAACAATTAATTCCTGAGATATTTACATTCATGGAATGGCACAGACGGATGGACGACCGACAGACATAATGCCTCAGGCCATGAAAATAAAGTAAACTGTTAAAGCCACTGAGAAAAAAAAAATCCTAACATGCAGTTCCTCTCATGACCACTAGATGCTGGCTCAAAGTACGACTTCTCTCTGGAAAACCATTTTTGCAAGGGATAGTTGGAGTCTCAGCAACTTCAAGTAAGAGCCCCACACTCTTTGGAAGTAACTGTAAGAGGTCTGCCTTATCATTTCCCTTTACTAATCCCTTTTCCAGCCACTGACTAAATGCTGAGCATACTGTAAGAGCGTTAAGAATTGATGATTAAAACAAATGCAGCATTAAATATATAAATGCTGGAGAGCACAATCACCAACATGACACATAGAGGGCCTCAAATTACAAGCAAACCTGATCAGAGGGAATTATTTCAGTGCAATATGTTTATTGGGTCACAGGATATTTACAGATAGGCAGGCACCGAGGTCAACCAAGGGTAATATTTTTTTTTCGGGACGGTACAACTGTCTATGGGTCATGCGAGAAAGGGGCGGGTCACAGCTGGTGGTCCTGCATTTAAGCCCAGTTATAACCGCTGACTCGTGTTTCTGGAGGATTTCATTGCAGCCCTTTAGAAAAGCCTCCACACGGCTGTCTGGGCCAATCAGTCAGTTGGCTTTCAGATAGCTTTTCGGTGGGATCTAAAATAAAGAAGTGAGAGGAGCCTGAGGTGTAATGGCACGCTGGAGAGCTTCATTTAATCCCAGGAAGTCTTTCCCTCTCCGTGCTGGTATCATGCTAAAAATAAGTGGGTTGGGTATCCAACATACTGTAAAAAGCCTAGATACTGGGTTCACTCTTTGTCCAGGTCATGCAGTGCACAGTGTGTACGCCCTGTAGCCCTGTACTGTATTAAGTCAAGGCAAAATAGTCTGTTTGTTCATAAAGTTATTTTTAGTTTGACTGTTTTAAACCTCTGGGCTACCAAACAATTGAATTCGCTACATAACGTTAGCTACAGTAGCTGTACGAGCAGTCCACTCATCTGAAGTTAGCAAGTTAGCATGGCAACGTTAGCCAACGTTAGCTACTAGCAGCTATTTCATTAGACTGAAATGACATAACATGATTAAACCTGACTAAACGTGACATGAATAAAAGGTTATTACTTAACCCTTTATCGGGCAAAGAACTATATTTGGTAACTTCAGGTAATATTTTGAGAAAAAAGTTGCAAATTTACTAGATTAAAGTGGCAAATCTACAAGAAAAAAAGTCGCAGATTTAAAGTGGCAAATCTGCGCGAAAAAAGTTGCCGATTTACGAGACAAAAGTGGGGAAAAAAGCAACTTTTTTCTCCCAGATTCACTTTAAATCTCATAAATCTGCAATTTTCTTCTCGTAGGTTTGCCACTTTAATCTCGTAAAGCCTTTTATCAAAATATTATTTTTGTATGTTTTTTTACACATTCTGGCTGGATGTAATATCCTCCAATATTCTCTAGGGTTGAAATTTGGAATTTAAAGTATTTCAATGAGTGTTAAAGGGTTAAGGGTTAAAGCTGTTCCGTTGAGTTGCCTTTTAGCAAAATGCTACAAGTAAGTTCACTCTGCTAAGCTGTGATGTAGCGTCTGTCTCAGGCTTTTATTGTGAAAGGTAAGAACAGAAGGTGCTGGTACAGACTACTGAGCCTCCGTGTTATTATTTATTTCCTTCATGAGTACAGTGGCGGCTCATAAATCTCAACTACACTAACTTAACTTGTATGTGAACATTATTTCTCCATGAGTCACATCATATTTGCAATACAGGTTGATTAACAATACAAACAACAACTCCCGTACCCACGCTGCTTCATGCCATCATCAAAAAGGCATTTTGGAACCGATTCAATTTTTTTTTGTAAGGACTTGAGCACTTGAATAAAGAAATGATTTTAAAAACCCATTCCTGGTCTCTAGCTAATGACTGTAAACATAGAATTCCACAGCACATATTTGTTTTCATTTTTTTAAAGACAAATCCATCTAAAATTCAGTCTCCGTAAAATTAATATTTCTTTGCAAAAAAAAAACAAAAAAAAAATCAACATTTCCGTACCCATGTGCTAAGATACTGTTGGGTGGTATTTTCTTCTCATGTGCACATATTTGTGGATCGGCATGTCCATTTGTCTGTAGTTAAAAGAATAAATACTCCATCAATCTGTCATAATCGAATATAGTTTGGACAATAATGCATGATTTCAGTCTCATGTCAAGTGAAGTGAAAAGGAAAAGTTGGCAGGCAGCAAAGGCCAGACTGCTGACGATAAGTCAGTTATTTTGCGACTGTCTATTTTTTGTCTGTTGGTCTTGGCCTACAGTACGAGTACTGGAGACGGCTGATGGTACAGATGACGATAGAGGCCCCATGAGCTCAGTGTGTGTGTGTGTGTGTGTGTGTGTGAGAGAGAGAGAGAGGAAAAGAGAGGGAGAGTGGGACCTCCAAGGCTTCACTGTAGGATTCATGAGATTTAAAGAGTGGCGACGGAGCTAGACAGAGATTACACTGGGCTCAGCAGTGACACACATACACAAACACACACACAAGCGTGTACACTGTAAAAAAGCCAACTTGTATTTTTTTTTTTGCCTAAAACAGTGATTTAAGTTGGTAAAACTTGGAAATATAAATTACTGACATTTAGGGCAATAATGTAAGTTAGCACAACAAAGGAAGCCAGTTGTCTGCTCAAAAACAAGTTGGTGAGTTGTTGTTACTTATATCTTTAAGTTGGGGTTCACAACAAGGGACAATAGTTCTGATAACTCTTATTTCTTTGTTGGGAAATTCGGTCATTAGCGAAAGCTAGCGGCTAACTGACGCTACACTGCAAAAAAAGAAAAGTTGGGTGAACTCAAAATTTCAAGACAACAAACTTCGATAAGATTTTAAGTTGGACAATTAAACTAAATATTTTAAGTTTTGTTTTTGAGTTTGCTCAACTCTGAATTTCTCTGGCACGATTGTAACGCCGCTATGAAATGTCAGCTAATGTTGTGACCACAATTTTGAGTTAGCATTTATACGCTAAAGGCTACTCTTGTGGCTGTAACAAGCAGCGCCACTAGCATCAGTTAGCCGCTAGCATCAGTTAGCCGCTAGCTTTCGCTAATGACCAAATTTCACAACAAAGAAATAAGAGTTATCAGAACTATTGTCCCTTGTTGTGAACCCCAACTTAAAGATATAAGTAACAACAACTCACCAACTTGTTTTTGAGCAGACAACTGGCTTCCTTTGTTGTGCTAACTTACATTATTGCCCTAAATGTCAGTAATTTATATTTCCAAGTTTTACCAAATTAAATCACTGTTTTAGGCCAAAAAATACAAGTTGGCTTTTTTGCAGTGTAGCGGCTAACTGATGCTAGTGGCTAACTGACGCTAGCGGCTAACTGACTCTAGCGGCTAACTGATGCTAGCGGCTAACTGACGCTAGCGGCTAACTGATGCTAGCAGCGCTGCTTGTCACAGCTACAAGAGTAGCCATTAGCGTATCAATGCTAACTCAAAATTGTGGTCACAACATTAGCTGACATTCATAGCGGCGTTACAATCGTGCCAGAGAAATTCAGAGTTGAGCAAACTCAAAAACAAAACTTAAAATATTTAGTTTAATTGTCCAACTTAAAATTTTATCGAAGTTTGTTGCCTTGAAATTTTGAGTTCACCCAACTTTTCTTTTTTTTGCAGTGTACCCACATCTTCAGGCAGATACAGTACAACAACACAGGCCGCAATGCAAACACACTGTGAGTGTAAACACTCGGGAGTACATGAAAACAAACTTTTATATGATTCCCATAAATCCATCCCTGTGGAGGCAAATGGTCGCTATGTTTTAAAGTTAACATACTGATATACACTACATGCAACACACACACACACACACACACACACACACACACACAGTCTCATCTCCAGACTGTAACCTTGACCCCTCATGGATGTCATCAGCTGTGAAAGAAGCTCAGAAGCAGATGTCTTCAGGAAGGAAACTTACTGCCACATAAACACACGCACACACATAAAAATACACACACACACACACACACACACACACACACACACACACACTCGCAGACCCAGTATGTCCCGTCACACTCCAAGTCCAGAACGTGACCTTCATATGCCCCTGCCACCTCTGAATTAGTCCACAAACAAACACACACACACACACACACACACACATAAATAGTTACTCACAACACAAACACAAATATCCCCAGCTTCTCTTACAGGCCCCCAGTGTTACCACGGCGATGACAGGTCTGAGCCCAGCAGGCAGCTACAGTACTGCTCTATATTCACACACACAGACTACATGAGTTACTATTTCCACAGGGACAGTGATAACTTATTATATACTCACATATCACATCAGTATCTCAATGAATGACACAGATATATACTTAAAACATGACTTCTGCAGCTATAAAAGTTTGTTTTTTTGTAGCATTTCTTGATATTAATCAGTGTAACTGTAATAGCCTGTTTTACATAGTGTTATTAATTAATTTTCACCAAATAAAACATATTTTAACCATTAATACATACATACATAAATTAAGTATATTTGGAAGATACAAATACACTGATTGAAACAATGAGACTAACCAACAATAATAACTATTTTTGTTCAACAATGACATGTCTCATTTCCTCATTTCTGTGCACAATTACTGTTTTATTTTGAAAGTGCAGTACAGTGAGAATGATCTTTATATATATATATATATATACAAGCTTTCATTGCACAATTAAACTATTTTGGTTACACATTCTGGGTTCCTTTTGTGTACAATGAGATATTGTTTGAACAAAAAATAGGTAAAAATTGTTCTGTCGTTCATCGTTATAAATTGAGAATTTTATTATTAATTTGACAAAGGGGCCACAGCAGGGGCCAAGGGCTTCTTCACAGGGGCAGTGGCCCCCTGTGTAGAACCGCCACTGGCTACATTGCATTTTATCTGTGCATAATGCATTGTTATAAAGTGTGACCTGATTTCCTGCTGCGTGCAGCCACGCACAAAAGCTGATTGTGGGAAATGTTGTGGTGTTCAATCCCACATACAAGTGCGCACGTGTGAAACAAGCGTCCAGTGTTTTCCCCAGCTCTCCCCTCGCTCTCTGCCATGCGCTCTCCCTCGCTCGCTCTCTGTCTCGCTCTTCTCACGCTGGCTGTTGATGTCATTGTTAACTGACTGGATTCACTGGGCATGTGTAAAGAAATAACAATGTCGAAAAATGGCAAGCAGAGAGACGGAATTAAGTTTTGCATCACTCTATGTTCTCAGCTTTGGAAGCAGAGTGAGCGCTGGTGGTTATGTAATACAATGTAATAATGTTGATAGGCCAAATGATCATTTAAAAGGTGGTTTTAAATGTCTAAAAATCTCTTATTGGCTTAGAAAACGTACTTTGGCAGTGTTTTTGATACTCAGTCGTCCAAATAAATTGGCTGGATTGGGTATAAAGAAAGGGGGGAGCCTGACAAAAGGAGAGAGAGGAAGACAGACAAGTTTGTGAGTTGTTGTTGTTTATATCTTTAAGTTGGGGTTCACAACAAGGGACAATAGTTCTGCTAACTCTTATTTCTTTGTTGTGAAATTCGGTCATTAGCGAAAGCTAGCGGCTAACTGATGCTAGCGGCTAACTGACGCTAGTGGCTAACTGATGCTAGCGGCTAACTGATGCTAGCAGCGCTGCTTGTTACAGCTACAAGAGTAGTCATTAGCGTATCAATGCTAACTCAAAATTGTGGTCACAACATTAGTTGACATTTCATAGCGGCGTTACAATCGTGCCAGAGAAATTCAGAGTTGAGCAAACTCAAAAACAAAACTTAAAGTATTTAGTTTAATTGTCCAACTTAAAATTTTATCGAAGTTTGTTGCCTTGAAATTTTGAGTTCACCCAACTTTTCTTTTTTTTGCAGTGTACCCACATCTTCAGGCAGATACAGTACAACAACACAGGCCTGAATTAAGCTTTGCATCACTCTATGTTCTCAACTTTGGAAGCAGAGTGAGCCACGGCTGGTGGTTATGTAATTCAATGTAATAATGTTGATAGGCCAGATGATCATTTAAAAGGTGGTTTTAAATGTCTAAAAATCTCTTATTGGCTTTGAGAACGTACTTTGGCAGTGTTTTTGATACTCAGTCGTCCAAATAAATTGGCTGGATTGGGTATAAAGAAGGGGGGAGCCTGACAAAAGGAGAGAGAGGAAGACAGACATGAAAGAGAGAGTGAGAAAGGCAAACACAGTAGAAGTAGACGGAGAAACCAGAGTAGGACTAGCAGCAGCCAGAGCCAGTAAACAGAGAGGATATTGGAGGATGTGTGCTGCTTGCTCAGTGGATTAGCTGAGTAAAATCTTGCTCTGACTCATACCACACTTGCCTGTTATTATACTCCTCCCTTGCTTTGTGCCTGTTTATTTCGGTGTGTGACCCTAATACAGCAGACATGATGACATACACTACTGGTCAAAAGTTTTAGAACACTCCAACTTTTCCAGAATTTGATTGAAAATGATGCAGTTTAATGTCTCAGTGTACTCTGAAATTAATGCATGTAACAAATAAACAATTGAAGTTAAAAAATAAATCATAGAATCAGTTTAGAAAGGAAAATGTATTCTAAACTGTTGACTTGGCTTTCTTTTTACTTTTTTACCCTTTTATTTGTCTTTTTTTTTATCTCTAACTCTGTTTTGGATTGAGTTTTTATTGCTATTTTATTTTATTGTTTTACTGTTTTTAGTATTTTATTCTTTTTATTGTTTTTATTTATACCCAGTTGTGTATGATTTATTCTATTTTAATAACTGTACAGCACTTTGGTCAACTGAGGTTGTTTTTAAATGTCTATAAATAAACTTTGACTTGACTTGACTTGACTTGACTCATTGAAGTAGCCACCTTAACAGATAAAACAGCTGAACACACTTGTGGCATTCTTTCTACAATGGAAATCAAATATTCTTTAGAAAGTTCTTCCCAACTCTGTTGCAGAAGTTCCCATAAATGTGGAGCAACTTGTAGGTTGAAAGTGATCAAGAAAAGTTGGGACACCTGTAGGAATTGGTAGCAACTTAGCAACTTTCAAGGCTTGATCAACCTCCGTTGCTGCAGAACTGCTTTAAGTTTTTAACCCATTTCTTGTTCCCTGAAAAAGGCCTTTTTGTATAATTATGAAATGTACATTCTTTTTCAGTTTTGGTTAAGCTTACCTTTTTTTATTTACCTCTGGCAGTTCACCATTTACCTTCGTACCCTTTTAAGCTGTTCATTGGACTTGAACTGCTTGAATTTCAATAAAGAATTGAAAAATTGTGGTGTTCTAAAACTTTTGACCGGTAGTGTATGACAAAAGCTACTGTATCAGGGAGCTCTGGCAAGTATATTTACAGACTTTTTTGGGACTACTCATTGTCTGTTGGTTTTGTCTTACAAGTATATATTATATAGGTTTTAATAGAGGACCCATAGTAGGGACAATATAAGACTTTAACTTAGGAGGAAAATTAAATTGGTTGCGAACGAACTTCTAAGGATAGAATGGGAAATTACCCTGCAGATGACCCAAACACAGACAAGCTAAGTAACACTGTATAAAACTGCAGAAATCATTTGTGGGACTAAAAGGGGGCATGGTTTGCACTGGTTATGAAGGCTGAACTGGCATTGCAATAATTTTTTTGCAGCATATATTGGGATTTGAAAAAAATAGCCTACAGAAAAATGTACCCTCTAGGGAGCATGTTCTCCCAGAAAAAAAATGTGTTGTTTGTTTTAAAGTTAAATACATCAATCTGCTAGCTGCTCAAGAGTAGCTATTGTTTATCTTTTTTTTTTTACAGTGTATCAGTGAATTTTGAATCTGTTAATGTTAATTTATGGGAAACACTGGATGAAAAATAAGAATCGTGTGAGTTTTCCCCTTGTATCAAGCAGCAAAAAGTTGTAGCATGACGTGTTTTAGTTTATTTGCGTTACTTGATGACTGTTGCATAATGACACAAGGCAATGTAATGCAGCCTTACATGGCTTACAAAAGCATAACAACTGGGGTTAGGAGCAAAGTTAAGTCAGTGTAGCCACATTATTCCCTAAATTAAACTGCCAAAGCAATTATTAACTTCTCTGGTCTGGTGTCTGGAAGCCCAAAATAGAAGAACATTAGACGAAAACCAAAACGCTCAGCAGGACGGCACCACGTTGGGACGTTTTTCTGTCTTTCTTCGCTCTCCTCACCTGTACGAAGGCAGAGCTGTGACATAACTTGCGGAGCTGCTGGCTGACTGCTGCTGCTCTGTCTGGCAGGTGCATTTCCTCCTTTCTTTGTTTTTCCCTTGTGTTTCCTTCCCTAAGTGATTCACCATTTCCCTGGAAATCGTCCCTCTCCCCTTCTCTCTCTGCACACATCCCCTAAACCCATCATCTCTAAAACCCCACGGCTGGAGACGATGCCAAGCCCGCAGATTCTCCAGTGTGTGTTCTGGATGTTTAGCTTGTGGTAATTGTAATGTTTTATTGCATTATGTAATAGTTTCAAAATGATTAAAACAGACCAGCCAGAGGTTTGTGCCTCATATGAACAAGCCCAGACGTAACACTCAGACAAGCACATGTGTAGTTATATATTTCTTACTTTCTTCCAGTAATAGCATTGAGGGTTGGGAGAGCAAACCTCAAACAGCATCATGCTGCGCCACCGCACAACAGTTGGGCTGCTCGTGTTTGTCAGCATAACTAGAGCCCAGGGAAAACCCTGCCACATCCACAGTGAGCACAACACTAACATACAGACCGGCTCCGCCACAGCACAGCAACCCATCACAGCGACAACAGACACACAACAGGATTAAACAGCAAAACCATAAAAGCCATAAATAATTATTGAAGTTGTACTGACAGCTGAGTGCAATATGCACAGTTTTTATTTGTGTCTGCTCATGGTTACTGCAACAGAGAACGTAATCTAGTTACCAGGATAAATGATGGCATTGTATGTTTCTCCAACTACAAAATCTTGGAATCTTGATGTTTCTGACGCACAGTTACATTGAATTGTTTCTGAACCATTGCCATCATTTCTACGCTGGGTCTAAGTTTAAAAGCCATTGTTAACGTTGTGAATTCAAACAACAACAACAAAAGCTACTTTGTTATTTATGTTTAGGCCCCAGAACTACTTTGTAATGTTTAGGCAACAAAACTGTTTGGTTAACCCTTTATCAGGCAAAGAACTATATTTGGTAACTTCAGAGAAAAAAGTTGCAAATTTACTAAAGTGGCAAATCTACAAGAAAAAAAGTTGCAAATTTACTAGATTAAAGTGGGGAAAAAGCCACTTTTTTCTCCCAGATTCATCACTTTAAATCTCATAAATCTGCAAATTTTTTTCTTGTAGATTTGCCACTTTAATCTCGTAAAGTTTTTTTCTCAAAATATTATTTTCGTATGTTTTTTTACACATTCTGGCAGTATGTAATATCCTCCAATAATCTCTAGGGTTGAAATTTGGAATTTGCAAGTATTTCACTGAGTGTCCTATTAAGGGTTAAAGTGGTGAATCTGGGAGAAAAAAGTGGCTTTTTTCCCACTTTTTTCTCGTAAATCTGCGACTTTTTTCGCACAGATTTGTATACTATAAGTTAACTATAAGTTAACTATGCTTTTTGCAGCTAAAGGGATCTAAAGCGAGAACAATGCCTTATTACTTGTTAATTAATGGTTATTAAGGACCTTATTATAAAGCGTTACCGGGGAAATACTAAAACAGCTAGTCTCATGAGTTCAGACACTTCCATTAGTTAACTAAAATACAGAGAAAAGATCAAAAATTACAAAATTATGATATCCAAAATATAAAAAGATATCTAGTCTCATATCATGATATCAATACAAAATTGACATATTGCCCAGCCCTAACATCAACATATCTGTAATTTACAGAAATGTGCAATGCCAACATTTTTATTCTGGTGACTTCTGGAGTCTCCTTCTCCAACCTGATCTTCTACTAAACTGTAAGAAAGGAAGCTGCAAGATATTTATTATTTGAAGCGTGCTACTGCAGTAGGAATGGAGAACAGCTGCAGGATAGATGCGTGTTACAGACTTTTCTACAGCAGCTACCGCTGTAAAGTTATTCCACCACTTCCACTGCTCTGCACCTCCATCCCTGATGCCTCATCAGCCCATCTCTCCATCTCCCACAGCAGTAACTAAGGCATGACTCATGTGGGCGCAATGCTCTCAGTCGCTCCTCAGGGTCTCAGCTGCTGGTGAGGGTAGAGGGGAAACTATTTGAGTGATTTTCTCATTCCTTCTTTCTCTGTGAAACACAGATGAAAAGCGAGTGGGGCGTCCTGTATTCTGAACGCATAACTGCTTATTTGAGGGACTGATGAGATAGTAAAAAGAAAATACAGACACACAAACACACATTTGCACGGAAGATATCACGCCTATGCACAGATAAAACCGATTGAGTGACAGGTCTAAACTTGTCATGGAGCATGCAAACAATTCATAGGAGGAGAAAAATATCCTTGTTGACTCAAACACGTGTGCACAGAGAGATCATAAGGCACAACTCCTTGAGCCAAAGCCACAGGTGTTTATAAGAACAAAGAGTCAAGAAGCGGAGCAGAGTAAATATAGATTTAGAGATCAGAGCGGGCAGGCCGAAAAAAGAAAGAGGTTTTAGGGGTTAAACGACAGAAGTGTTGGAGAAAGAGAGACGAATGTAGAGCAAAGAAGATTAATACAGGATAAAGGGGAAATGATGCCAGATTGAAAAGTAGTTAGAGCATGCTGGCTAAGGTAAGCACAGATATTAAAGTGCAGCGTGTCAGCAAAACCATATAATGTGTCTGGAGTTTTACAGCCGCACAGCCACAGATGTCGTATACCACTGCCCCCTACCAGCTTACCCATTACCAGGCATTATCTCCCTGTCACACCATGCCATTACCAGGCCTTATCTCCCACAGCGGGGGACGGCAACACTGTAAATCACTGTTAGAACCAGCTGTAGCCTTCTCTTTCTGCAGCATCTTAAGGCCTGACTGCTGTCACTGGCACTGCACCCACCATCGCTTGAAAAACAATGTCTGCAAGCTCATATTTACAGAGATTTGTGTGACTCTCATTAACCGTGTTTCCATTGTGAAGGAAATTTGGTGTTTCCTGCATGGTGGGACATGAAGTAGGCGGCGACCTACTTGATATTCAAGACGCACGGCATTGTGGGAACTCATTCTGTGAACTTAACTCTGATAACACAGTGTTTCGTCATAATCTTATGCTGCAATAGTCTTCTATGAAAATATGAAATCATGTTAAGTTGAACTCAAGTATGTACATCTGCATTGAACATCATGGTAAAATGTATGCTTACCTCGTATACTCTTCTATAATCATGTAACTCTTCATATAATGTCTTGTACTACTTAATACATATTATAATCATGTTAATATACATTATAATCATGTTAGGATGAATGACTTCATGTTATTGTCTGTATAAATGCTGTAATGATGTAATTGTGTAATAATTGTTTGATTTAATGTGGACCCCAGGAAGAATAGTCTTCATCTCTATGAAGACTAATGGGGATCCAAAGGATACAATACAATACAATACAACGCCATGAGAGAGGGGAACTGAAGAATCAATGTTGGGAAATACAACAGATATAAGTCAAGCGGTGTACGGGACTTTGTTGTACTGTAAAAGAGCCATTCGGGATTGTGCGGTGTATGGAACACGAATGAGCTAATAAAACCTGCTGAACAGAGTATTGAGTGCTTTGTGTTTGGCCAGCTCACCCATTAACTTAGTGCAGTTGTCAAAATAGAATTTTGAAGCAAAATTTTTAAATGTTGCATTAAAGAAAATGCAAGTTAGTGACGCTTTCATCAACTGGTTTGGAGCAAATAAACAAAGCTGCATAAACGTACTTTGGTCAGAAGATGGCAGTGTAACGTATTGCTGTCATCAATCTGTCATCTGAAGAAGAAGAGATTGAGCAAGACAGAAAAAATAATAAAAATATGTTGCTAATCCGACATCTTTGGCCACCCGTGAGAGAAAATATGTCTTCAGAAATTAGATTCAATTAAGCAAACAGCTGATCAGTCATGTGAGTTAAATGTTCGCTACGTCAGAATTTATTCGCAAAAATTATTTCCATCTGCCCTGTAACACATTAACTATTTTTCAAAAAGGACAAAAACCACCTCAAGTGTTAAATCTCGCATTTTCCACAGTTTTTTTTTCTCCATCAAACTTTTGTTAATGGAAACACGGCTACTGATGTCATCAAATCTTCAAAATATCTCTTCACAGTGTAGAAGTACAGGTACTACAAACCTCTGTTTTTCTATAGTGGCCTATAATTACTTTTTTATCCAATCAAGGCAGCATCCAAAACATCAAGAAAAGACAGACAATCTTCAACTCTGTTTTGGATAAGATGCTAATTTGTTATGTAACAGCCCAACCAGAGAAAATCAAAGCAAGTCAACCTTCACTCCACTTCTACCTCCGGCCCCCACCTCTCTTTTACAATTCTGTGGGGGGTGATTAGAGACGGATAATTGGGGCGCAGAAATCCAACAGTATAGGAGCCAAATTTTTTTTAAAAAGGGCTAAATTCCAGAGGTAAGTGCCAAGGGATTGAACAGGCTCCAAAACACATGCGAGGTCTTTTGTTCTGCACTACGGCTCTTTTGTTTCACCTGCTGTACAACTCATTACAGGGAGCTTTACCTGTCAGATAGCATACCCTCTCTACATTTGATCACTTAAACTGTATTTAATTACTGCATGTCCTTTCACTCCAGGGGAGGCTGGGAAATGAGGCTCCATGGGAAACAAGAGCTTTGGGATTCAGGAAATAATGTGCAGTTTCACAGCCTACAAATGAGAAAATTACAGTTTATACTCAGCCAGTGTGGATTCATATGTGGCTTCATCATTAATCTTTAGTGCTTTTTCTTAATTGGCCATTGAATTTATTCATCTGTATAAATCTTTTTCTATAGTATGTGTAGAAAATATCGCTACATATAATACTTAAAGTGGCTACAATCACTATTTATTTATATTAACAATATTTTTTTGCATGTACAACAGTTCCCACAGAGAGTTATCACCTGACTTTGTAGTCCGCACAGCACCACAGAATTTTACAGTTTTAGAATATTACATGGCTAACTACTTGGCTAAGTAGCTTGCTAAGCTAACTACTTAGCAAAGAAGTTAACTAAGTAGTTAGCTTAGCGAACTACTTAGCTAAAAAATGGATATGTGCCATTTTTCACCCATGTTGTGCATTAGAACAGTAGTGGCACAAAAAGGGATTTTAATAAAATATGAATAAAGGAAAACGTAAAATACTGAATGATGTAAGCTACCACTGAGCTAAAGCTAAGCTTTTTCATTGGAGAATTATTAACATATAGCTCAAAATAACATAATATTTGCCAAGGTCAAGGTTTGCCTTCTCTGATTATACAGGATCAACACATTACTGACAAGTAAACGGAGCCTCAACAGGAGCTCGTTCTGAGTCTTTCTTTCCAAATTAGTTTGATCATAATGGTCCGTTATAATCAAATCTAGTTGGTTTGCGCTTGGTTCCACGTTGCTTTTTTTATATTTTTCACCGGCAATATTTCAACCAATAAGAGAAAATAGTGCAAGTAGATTTCCAGCCTTCCACCTTCGTACACGCCTCTTCAAAACATTTTTTTTCAATTGGTCCACTTACATTTCTGCACTTTGAAAGCAAACCAGACTAAATACTAACTAAACCAAGTGTATCAATTTCACTCTGATTCGGATGAACCAAACAGACTTGGATTGTGAAAGCGACCTAAGATTCTTGCTCGGTGCATTGTTTACAAGGAGAAACATTGCACCAATAAGTTGCACAACAAGAGATGTAGTTTAGGTCATTCCTTATACTACCCAGCAACATAATTTCTTCCAATTATCCTCCATCTTCCTCAATCAACGCTTCCTTTTGCACCTTTTGCTTCCTCTCACATTGGGAGCTCCAGCACCGTGCTGCCTTCCTCGCATGTTTCTGTGCTGTCAACACGTTCTAAAGATAACACCTTCACTTCACCCCCACCATGAACCACCTCTCTCCACCCGTCAGCTACTGCGACAGAGAACGCTAAAATTAACCCTGAAACAAGGGCGTCTGATTGGCACTCTGAGGGGACTGCAGACCACAGGATCAGCTGAGAGAAGAGGTGAAAATATAGGCAACAGGGCAGATGAGTAGATATAGAGCAGGGGTGGGCAATTAAATTTCCCAAGGGGCCACATGACCAAAACTCTGAACTAAATTCTGCTCACAATTAATGTAATCGCTTTATAAAATACAGTTAATTATCTGATTTTGAGCTGCTACTGATAGGAACACATGTTATGATGAGACTGTTAATGTGGAGTAAATCAAGTAAAAAGTAGTAAATACTCCAATCACTATATCACTATTCCATTTATTTTAAACACACCTGTAAATGACCTTTAGCAAGGTTCCCATTGGTGTTTTTGTATTATATTGCTTGTTTTTCATGTTTGTACATTTTCTAGGTGTTTTACAATGTTGTGGTGCTTTTATTTTGAAATGGTGCCGCCCAGTGTGAAACAGGTGCTTTAATTTTGAAAGGTAGTGACAGGAAATAACAGGTGAAACGGTTAAATGAAAAAACGAACGGTAAATAATAACAAGTGCGTAGTAATTCATATAAAGTTGATATAAAGTATGAAAAATGCTTCTATAGTGGCTGGCTGACAGGAAACAAGGTTTGTTAAAGTTTATTTTCTTCTGTCATATATATTAGTGGCTATATTTGTTGTCTTCTTAACTATAGTAAAAGTGCTTGTTAGCTCTAGTGCTAATGCGAATGTTTGCTATTTTTTTCAAAATAAAAGCACTGCGGTTATATTGATTTCTTATTTCTGGGTAAGCGACAAAAGAATGAATGACAGACAAAATGATCAGGCTCAGGCCAAACCCTGTTCAGCCTTAAGCTGAGGACACTCAGGACACCTGCCCTGCATAAAAAAAAGAGAAATTCCTGTTAAATTAACCCCAACCTCCCGCTGGGGGCAATGCAGTGAGTACTGAGAGGAGCTGCATGGTTACAGAGCCACGAAGGCCTTTCTAGTGCAGACACAGTGCCTGCAGAGTGCTTACACCAGCAGACAATGTCCCCACTTTGCTGACCATGCCAGTGTGTTCTCCTTTTCATATACAACAGAAGAACTCATTAACTCACACACACTATCACACCCTCACTCACACATATACGCATCACAGAGCATCCTTAATCCCAAATTGGCAAGCCTGAATGTAATTTGATCTTTCCGTCAGCAGCCATGCCAAGAAATACCAAGGAGAGGAGCTGTGTTTCTCACAGTTTTACTCATTTCTTTTCAATCTGAAAGAAGATCAATGAACCACCGAAGAAGGTTACGAACCCTAAGATCTCCCTATCATTTGACCTTAATACAATCAAATCCTGATCCGTGTCAATCAAACCTAAAAGCTGATGAACACCAGCAAGATTAGGAAAATCTCTAAGGAATTGATTATTTCCTGATTTTCAATCACATAAATGAAATAATTACTATGCATCTGGCATGATCAGAAATCCATGTTTTCGATTTAAAACCATGACATGAGCTTCTACTATATTGACCAACTAATTGTGAGTCACAGTTACTTGACTCCACAAGCAATTTGTATCCTTGATTGTGACAGACTTTTCATTTAGTGGGTAGTATGCTGACCACTGCTCAGGCGATTTGAAGGTCAAGGCCCCGGAGGATTAGAGAGCGTTAAACTGGCAGATGAGTGGATATCTGAACGGACTCTGAGAGGGGGTGGGAAATGGTCAGTAGATTTCTAAAGTGAATGGATCGCTCCGACTTCCTCACGCTATCTGATTATACGTCTAATGCAGCAGAATTACAGTGCTACGATAGAGTATCAGCTCCAGTCAGGATCTGGTTGCTGCGCAGCATCTGTGCCATGCTGGATGAAATCTGGATTGTGGGTAATATAGAGAGCAGACTCTATCATCAGGCCTTGGCACGGGGCAAAAAATTCAAGTTTCACTGATGCCCCTTCAAAAGGAAATGCATCTTATATGGCGATGATGCAGGCTTCTCTCGATCAAAAAGCTCTGTTCTTGTAAGTTGTTTTTCAAATTATGCCAAGACAAATATAGCCGCGCTCTGTTTTTTTTGATGAGCCATGGGAAGATCCCTCATAAAAGCTTGTTTGTGTGTGTGTGTGTGTGTGTGTGTGTGTGTGTGGGTGTGCGCGAGTGTGGGTGTGTGTGTGTTAAATGTGCAAGTGTGAGAGAAAGATTTAACTTAAACCATGTCACACTTAACCCTTTATCAGGCGAAGAACTATATTTGGTAACTTCAGTGGATATCAAAATGGGGTCGAGAAAAAAGTTGCAAATTTACTAGATTAAAGTGGCAAATCTACAAGAAAAATAGTCGCAGATTTAAGAGATTTAAAGTGGTGAATCTGTGAGAAAAGTTGCTTTTTTCCCCACTTCTTTCTCATAAATCTGTGACTTTTTTCCACGCAGATTTGCTACTTTAAATCTCTGAATAAATTTAAAATGGGGTCGAGAAAAAAGTTGCAAATTTACTAGATTAAAGTGACAAATCTATAAGAAAAAAGTTGCAGGTTTACGAGATTTAAAGTGGCAAATCTGTGCGAAGAAAGTCACAGATTTAAGATACATACAACATCAAACTAACAAACTCTATGCTTTTTCTTCAGTGCACGTTTTCTCTCCATACCACCAAGAGTCCCTCTCCTAGTGACCTTTGACCTCATCACGTTCTCAACCAATCCGGGGAACAGATTTTAGGATCCAGAATTAGCACTGCTATCACTGGCATGGAGAATGTTGACCATGCAGACAAGTCATAGAGGAAAGGGGTGAGCTCAGTCAAAATGTGGGGTGAAGAGTGAGTTGCAGACAGAAAAAGGAAGACATGGCTTATTATATGACTGGGCTGTTGGCCAACTCCTGATAAAATAATGAGAAAGCTGACACCAAAATAACCCAACCTGCTGTACATTAAATTATAAACCAGTAGTTAAAAAAATACATTCATAGCTGAAAAAATGAAATCAGCAGCTGTCAATTATGAATCATTTTAAATGAGAAGTGGCCAGTTCTGCTGCTAGTTATTAAGAGTCTACAGCTATGCTGCAAAAAAAGACAACTTGTATTTTTTTGCCAAAAACAGTGATTTAAGTTGGTAAAACTTTGTTGTGAAATGCGGGAAAGGGGTGAAATTCGGTCATTAGCAAAAGCTAGCGGCTAACTGATGCTAGCGGCTAACTGATACTGGCGGCTAACTGATGCTAGCGGCTATCTGATGCTAGCGGCTAACTGATGCTGGCGGCTAACTGATGCTGGCGGCTAACTGATGCTAGCAGCTAACTGATGCTAGCGGCGCTGCTTGTTACAGCTACAAGAGTAGCCATTAGCATATCAATGCTAACTCAAAATTGCGGTCACAACATTAGCTGACATTTCATAGCGGCGTTACAATCGTGCCAATTCAGCACATTGCAGAAGTTAGCAGAAGTAAGGATTAAAAGTTATTACAATGTAAAATTGTAATTGTAAAATCTGAATTATTTTTATTCAGAGTTGAGCAAGCTCAAAAACAAAACTTAAAATATTTAGTTTAATTGTCCAACTTAAAATTTTATGGAAGTTTGTTGCCTTGAAATTTTGAGTTCACCCAACTTTTCTTTTTTTGCAGTGTGTGAATAGGGATGACAATTTATACAATTTTATAAATACCAATGCAATTATTGATTTTGCAAATCAGTCTGATTCTTCTGGAAAAAGGTAGGCCTAAACAGTTTTTTGAGATTTCCTTATTGACCTAAAATTATCATTTTAGAGATACTTCAAGCTAGCACCACTGTTTTCATTGCTGTTCATGAAACGAAGCCATGACAACTGTTTCTCCCTCTTCACCTCCCTGTTGCAAGTTTCCAGCAGCATAAACATGT
Source organism: Centropristis striata (assembly GCF_030273125.1). Classification (NCBI taxonomy): domain Eukaryota; kingdom Metazoa; phylum Chordata; class Actinopteri; order Perciformes; family Serranidae; genus Centropristis; species Centropristis striata. Next base: position 2,683,731 of record NC_081530.1, read on the forward strand.
GAGTCCATGATTTTACAACACAGAAGTGCCAGAAAAAAAAATGCCAGCATCAATAAAAGGTATTGATAAGCTATCGCTGATCATTTTTTTGGCTTTGGGTTGCTTGACAGGAGCCGAGTTTCCATTAAAGTTGAAACAAATTTTCAAGCAAAATTTTGGAATGTTGCATTAAAGAAAATGGGAAAAAGGGACGCTTCCATCAACTGAGAGAGAGTTTAGAGCAAATAAACAAAGCCGCATGAACGTACTTTGGTCAGAAGATGGCAGTGTAATGTATTACTGTAGTTTACTTACTAATCCGTCAGTAAACAATAAAAGAAGTAGAGAGAAAAAACAACAACAAAAAGAGGCTGAAAAAGTGGCAGAGCGTAAAAACAGCTGATCAGTCATGTGAGTTAAATGTTCGTTACATCAGAACTTATTTGGATAAAGCGTTTCCATCTCCCGTTTATTGCATTAACTATTTGTTGACAAAGACAAAAAACAACCTCAAGCGAGCGTAAAAACTTTTCTGCACGTTTCCAAAAGTTTTATCAATGTTGGTGTTTCCATCAAGCTTTTCTCATGCGAATCAAAATGCGCATAGAAATTTGTTGATGGAAACACAACACCCTCTCAGCTCCATCTCTTATCATTTCTCTCTCTTGCATGTCAGTTCTTCACTCCTAACCTTATCATAACATATTTTCCCTTTTATGCTGCTATCTTTAACTTTCAATGCCTAACTTTCACACCCTCCCCCCTCTTCTTCACCATTAAAAAACCTGGAAAAGTTAAGGGCATCAAACTGTGAACACTTCATCAGCCCCAGAAGGGAAGAAACTGAGCTTACACTTACAGCCAATACACATAAAAAGCTTCCATTCACCTTTCTCTCTCCCAACCGTGTAAAAGCTCCCATCATACATGTTTAATGCCGTTACTGACATGATCACAATACCACATTGAATTTGGAGAAATTTCACATACCATTGAAACCTGCCTCAGAGTGGGGGGTCCCAGGTCTGACCCCAGCACGTACCACGTGTAAACCCCTGGACAGCCATCTAAGCGTGTAGTACAGTGTGTTCTTAGGCTTGCTGATGTGTCTGACGGGGCATGTGTGTGTGTGTGTGTGTGTGTCCAGGGAGAAAGTCATGTTAAACACATGCATAAACATGTCAAGCAGCACTCACCGATGCAGGCGTGTACACGGACGGTCAGCTGGGTCCGTAGAATAACACTGTGCTTCTTCCCTCTGGACCTGACAACGACAGAAGCAAAAATATCTTTATGTAAGCAACAGAGTGTAGTGTCTAGTTTCTGCACGATAGCTTCACTTACAGCCAAATGTAATTAACTAGACTCAATCAAGCGTAATTTTCTTGGCATTAGTGGAGTGATCTGTCTTGTTTCACATCTTATTCACATTAGATTCTAGAATATACTGTGAAACACCACTGGAAAAGGAAGTGCAATTATCTCAGTAGCTGGCTACTGCTTTAAGGAAAATGAAAAAACTTGTTACTTGTGTCAAGGAAAATTAGATTTTAGGACAAACTATGAGGCAAGGACTTGTTATGATGGTTTTTCATAATGTAGATGCACTGCAAAAAAAGAAAAGTTGGGTGAACTCAAAATTTCAAGGCAACAAACTTTGATAAAATTTTAAGTTGGACAATTAAACTAAATATTTTAAGTTTTGTTTTTGAGTTTGCTCAACTCTGAGTTCAGATTTTTGAACTTATAAATTTACATTGTAATAACTTTTAATCCTTACTTCTGCTAACTTCTGCAATGTGCTGAATTGGCACGATTGTAACGGCGCTATAAAATGTCAGCTAATGTTGCGACCACAATTTTGAGTTAGCATTGATACGCTAATGGCTACTCTTGTAGCTGTAACAAGCAGAGACGCTAGCATCAGTTAGCCACTAGCATCAGTTAGCCGCTAGCATCAGTTAGTTGCTAGCATCAGTTAGCCGCTAGCTTTCGCCAATGACCAAATTTCACCACTTTCCCGCATTTCACAACAAAGAAATAAGAGTTATCAGAACTATTGTCCCTTGTTGTGAACCCCAACTTAAAGATATAAGTAACAACAACTCACCAACTTGTTTTTGAGCAGACAACTGGCTTCCTTTGTTGTGCTAACTTACATTATTGCCCTAAATGTCAATAATTTATATTTCCAAGTTTTACCAAATTAAATCACTGCTTTAGGCAAAAAATACAAGTTGGCTTTTTTTGCAGTGTGGCATGATGGGAATGGTGCAGACAAACAGTGGCCTGCATTGGATTGGTACCCCTATACTGATACACATCTGAGCCTTGAGGACAGACACAACACACACACCTCCACATACCATGGTGCCATCATACACAGCATACTTCCAGTGGGAAAACAAAATTAGCACACAAACATAAAGGTAAATTATGATGGTATTTTGAGAGCAACTCAAACTCGCTCTCCTTTCTTTGGTTGTTATCCTGCAATCTGTAGGAGTTAATCACTGACTTCCATCACTAACATGATGATAGCATCCAAAACAAGCAGGGAAAGCACTGCTCTGATAACACACACTGCTGCAATACACTCAAAACAGGAGACCAGCTGACCCACTGTCCTTCTGTTAAGCTGCGTTATCAGCTTTGCTCGGAAATAGAGCAAAATGTTAACACAATCTGCTGAGATGCTGATAGAACTGTGTTTTTCTTGCAAATTCATTAATCTTGCTGTACCTGTCTGTAGTGTATTGTGTAAGAATGACAGTCAGAGGCTCGGGGAGGGTTCATGCCAGTGGAAGGATGTTTTGACTGAAGATGCAACCACTGTATGTGAACATGTTAAAGAAATGTTAAATGGACCTGCACTTATACCCTGCAAAAAAGCCAACTTGTACTTTTTGGCCTAAAACAGCGATTTAATTTGGTAAAACTTGGAAAAATAAATTACTGACATTTAGGGCAATAATGTAAGTTAGCACAACAAAGGAAGACAGTTAGTTCTGCTAACTCTTATTTTATTTGTTGTGAAATTTAGCTAGTTAGCTAGCGGCTAACTGATGCTAGCGGCTAACTGATGCTTGCGACTAACTGATGCTAGCGGCTAACTGATGCTAGCAGCTAACTGATGCTAGCGGCGCTGCTTGTTACAGCTACAAGAGTAGCCATTAGCGTATCAATGCTAACTCAAAATTGTGGTCACAACATTAGCTGACATTTCATAGCGGCATTACAATCGTGCCAGAGAAATTCAGAGTTGAGCAAACTCAAAAACAAAACTTAAAATATTTAGTTTAATTGTCCAACTTAAAATTTTATCTTAGTTTGTTGCCTTGAAATTTTGAGTTCACCCAACTTTTCTTTTTTTGCAGTGTATAGGGCTTTTTTAGTCGCTTTTGCGACCACTCAAAGCGCTTCACACTACAGACATTACATTCAGCCATTAACACACACATTCATACTGGTGGCAAAGGCTATCCTAAACGGTGCCACCTGCCAGCATTGGGAATTCCTTCACACCCCGATGAACGCAGCATTGGGAGCAGTTTGGGGTTCAGTATCTTGCTCAAGGATACTTCGACATTAGGGCTGCCATGGTCAGGGATCGAACCACCAACCCTCCGATCAGTGGACACCCACTCTTTTTTTTTTGAGATAATCATCCCAGAATTCTGAGAAAAGTTTTCATGTTCAGTGTTTTATGTTTAAATTAAAAAAGTTCATTATTTAAATATTCAGATGGAAAAAAAAGCATGGATAGTGTTTGACCCTCGCAGTACAGTACAGTCTAAATGTGAAAAATATATTTTTCTTTTTCTTTTTTTATTAATGAGATAATTTTGTCAGGATTCTGAGAAAAGTTTCAATGTAAAAAGTATTTGCCTTGCTTTTAATCAATGACATAATTATCTATAATTCTGAGAAAATGCTCTATGTCAAAAAATATTTTATTTCTATTCATTTTATGAATAATATATATCTGAGTTAATTTAATATATATATATATAAAATTATTCGGAACTCTCTAGAATCCACTTCTGTAGGATAAAAAGGGACGTTTTGGATTCAAAATGCTCGTGAGATTGCCATGACAGGAGAAATAGGATATACTTTATTCTGTATATTTTTAAACTACAAGAACAGCCAGAATGGATTGGGGGTGACCCTGGCTCCTCTGCATTATAATCTCCAGCAGTTTTCCCAATTTTTCTATTTACATTCTTTTAGTGAAAGCATACTCTGGACTGTCGTCGTCACCAGAGGACCTTGTTTACTGTCAACTGTGGTTAGCAATGTCCTGCCGCAGCTGGAATCAGCACATTTTTGATGCGTGGGAACATCAATTCTGAGTGAAAATCACTTTACACCAATCTGCTCTTTATAACACTCTGCATTTTTCAGTGAAAGGCAATTTATAATTTTGCAGTCCAGGTTTTCGCGAAAAGTAGAAAAAAGCCTCAGTTATATACTATTGAAATATATTTATACACTACTGGTCAAAAGTTTTAGAACACACCAACTTTTCCAGAATTTAATTGAAAATGATGCAGTTTAATGTCTCAGTGTACTCTGAAATTAATGCACATTTGCAACATTTAAAATTCTTTATTGAGCATGATAGTGTTTTGAAAATAAAAAAAGATTCAAAATCACATTTTATGTTGAACTAAAGGACTAAAAAAAGACACAAAATGACCAAAAAAAGACACCAAAAGACACAAAATGACTTACAAAGACATGAAAAGAATTCAAAAATGGACAAAATAGCCCAAGACTCCATAGAGTTAAGTTGTTAACCCATTTCTTGTTCCCTGAAAAAGGCCTACTTGTATAATTCTGAAATGTACATTATCTTTCAGTTTTGGTTAAGCTTACCTTTTTTTATTTACCTCTGGCAGTTCACCACTTACCTTTGTACCCTTTCAAGCTGTTCATTTGACTTGAACTGCTTGAATTTCAATAAAAAATGGAAAAATTGGGGTGTTCTAAAACTTTTGACCGGTAGTGTATATATATATCAGATGTGAACACCGTGCATAAAAGCAAAATTGTTGCCTTTATGAAATTAAAACTGCAAAACACTGCCTTACATCAAAGCACAAGTCAAATATGTGGTGTGAGGCCGAGACATTGAGTCAGATTAGATTACTAATTTTTGACACTATATAAATAGTGTTTAGGGCAGGACAGGCTTAGGCAGAAGCATCCATCGTCAATCTTTGTGATGTTTAGCCAAGGCAGGGTCAAACCCAACCCAATGTGTAATTCATTTCCTCCTGTCAGTACAGTGTGACCTTGGCTGGATGACAGACAGGCTTGTCCCATCCAACCAGTTCCTCAAGATCGCAGCCACTTCAGAAACACACACAGGCCTTTATACACCTGCCCATCACCTGTCAGGGCCTACCAGGCGCATAATAACAACACACACATACACACACTTTGACTCACTACACCAGTAGTCAACTCAACCTTTTTGAGTCACGACCGTCAATTTAACATGCATGTTGTCCGTGACCCCCGCTCACTGAACACAATCTCACACGCACAATTCAGATCACCCAAAAAAGAAACAAAATGACCTAAAAAAGGAAACAAAATGACCAAAAAAGACACAAATTGACCACAAAATGACCAAAAAAGACACAAAATGACCCAAAAAAGAAACAAAATGACCAAAAAAAGACACAAAATGACCAAAAAAGGACACAAAATAACCAAAAATGAACAGAAAAATACACAAAATAACCCCAAAAAGAAAAAAAATACCAAAAAAAGACACAAAATGACCAAAAAGGAAACAAAGTGACCAAAAAAAGACACAAAATGACCAGAAAAGACACAAAATGACAAAAAAAAACAACCCACAAATTGACCAAAAAAAGACATTAAGTGACCAAAAAGACGAAAAACACATTAACACAGTGGAGACAGAGCTGACTTCCAAAATGATTTGGCGACCCCCAGAAATCATCTCGCGACCCCAATTGGGGTCCCGACCCCAAGGTTGAGACCAGCTGCACAAAATAAATGTACACTTGGAAACTAGCACACACAAACAGACAAAGATGCCGCCAAAGTCTCCAAAAACACACACCGTCACACACTTACATTAACCGTTGGTTACATGACAATGCCTTTGTCACCCATTTTCGAGCTAACAGCAGAGAACAAAGTACATTTCTAAAGCTCTGACTCAGCCTTCTTAACAACAGCATTGAATACAGTGCACATACTGTTTTCAGACTGGGAACATACACCAGTTTAATGCAGATAAAGTTTCTTTTGTCGCTGCGGCTAATTAGCTAATGCCACTCAAGCATAACACTTAGCTAGCAAGATTATGTATGCTAGCTAGATTCTAGTTTGTAACGTTGGCTAGCTTTGACCTAGTGTTTGTTCTTCAATTATAAGTTTATGGTTTGCTAATTTGACTGCAATGCTGGCTAGTTAATGTTAAATTTTACATTGTAATAACTTTTAATCCTTACTTCTGCTAACTTCTGCAGTGTGCTGAATTGGCACGATTGTAACGCTGCTATGAAATGTCAGCTAATGTTGTGACCACAATTTTGAGTTAGCACTGATACGCTAATGGCTACTCTTGTAGCTGTAACAAGCAGCACCGCTAGCATCAGTTAGCTGCTAGCATCAGTTAGCTGCTAGCATCAGTTAGCTTCTAGCATCAGTTAGCCGCTAGCTTCTGCTAATGACCGAATTTCACCGCTTTCCCGCATTTCACAACAAAGAAATAAGAGTTATCAGAACTATTACTAATAAAATGTTGAGGTTAGCTTACTGTGCTAACTAGCTAGCTTCCCTTGTTGAATCCAGGTAGAATCTTTGTTAATGGTGTCTAAATTAGCGAATGCATTTTGTATCAAGCCTCAGGTTTTCTCAAAGTGTTTTCCAGCAGGTGTGCTAAAATAAAGACTGCTTCACTAACAACATGAAAAAAAGCAAAATACTTTTATGAAATAAAAACATAACCACCATGTCTGTGGTGATATGGTGGTGCCAGGTGAAAAAAATCAGATCCAGGGTCCGTTTGTCATAATGATAAAAAAACAACAACTGGCAGGAAAGCTGTGTATCATTTCATTATATGGGAGGGAAACCCTAAACATGTTGAATATCTGGTATATTTAGAGGTTTTTGAAATTGTTCATCCTGAAAAGAGCTTTATTTTTATTATCATACAAATTTGAAAATTATCATATACCTGGCAACTTCACACAGAAAGGCCATATATTAATTGCGTTTCGCCATTGTTAAGGTCACAATCAACTAACCAAATTGAACAAAAAACAAGGTGTGTCAGTGTCTAGGTGGCTTACACTCAGTTTCTAAGGGAACGCCTGTGTCCTAATAACAGATTTCCATTTTCCATTTCTCTTGCTAACCCAAAGAGGGACACCAGCGCTGCTGTTAGCTGGGAGACATAAGAGATTAAAAATACTTCACAGCAGTGCTGTGACAAAGTGATCGTGCTGTTTCTTTTAGCGCTAACAGGTTTGCAAACTGTGAAATTTAGTCAAAAGGACGATTAGAATATCAATTATTGTAAAAACACAGTGAGAGAGCTGTAGCTGTGGGAGGGAGGGAGGGAGGGCACATCTGTCCTGCTTTCCACAGAGCTTCATACTTTCCATGAACTTATGCTTCCAAGAAATCCATATCCAGCCGCTTGTGATTCTTCCCATTTTATAAGAATGGAGAGACTCGGAGAAGATGTGTGTTTGCTCGGGGCGGGAGAAGGGCAAGGGGAGTCGTCACTTTTAACAGTGAAGAGTGAGAGTGTAGAAGTCTGATGTGTTTCAAACGATAGGCTATAAATGTGAATGTGTCTCACCCTGTGTCATCCTGCTGGAAGCCTTCCAGCTCGTCCCTTTGCTCCGCCAGAGAGGACTCCAGATCCAGATAGGTGCCATTGTGGGAGAGCTGCAGCGTACAGTCATCAAGCTATGGAAAAGAATGGGATCATAGAGATAAAAAGTTGTTACTTATACTTCTGGTGGCAAGCAAAAAAGCAGTCTCAAGAAGGTGGTTAAAACAAGACCCACCTACAATAGGAGAATAGCTAGATGTGGTCCATGATATATATACAATGGAAAAGTTATCCTACTCCCTTTAAATCCAGACTGACACATTTTCTAGAATATGGTCTAAATGGACTGGGTATGTTGATCATATAGGCTTAAGATCAGATTTTGTTTGAGTATTTTTTGTTTTTGTCTTGTTGTAATTATCTATGTGCATGCATGTCCCTTTTTCTTTATTTTCTTTCAGAGAATTAAAGTGAAACTCCCTCTTATGTTCGAACTGTTCATAATGTTAATACATAAAAATGTTAAAAACTTGGGCCTGGGAAGAAAACTGATGTTGATGTATATCTATGGATACAGAATGAAAATCCTGATGGTTATCTTTTCTATGATTTAGTTTTCTTTTCCTTTCTTTGCTTTTCCTATGTATCAGGAACCTGTACATATAAGAGAAATTATGTTTTGTTTTTTAAGAAGGGAAAATATCCTATGTTGTATGTAACCTGTTGGCCTCAATAAAGATAAAAATAAAAAAATAAAAAAGCTATCTAAAAGAAAGAAAAAAAACATTTTGAATAGAAAAGTCTTAATGAATTATATGGAACCAAAAAACTTGATTTAACTGCACTGAGCAAAACTAAAAGCTAACTTAAAAACTGGCATTCGTACCTAGATTAGGAATGGAAAATATGATTGAACTCTTGGACATGAGGTGGCATGTGAAATCCCTCCAGCCATGCTGTGATGTACGTAAATGAACCACCCACAGGAATGACATTGGTCTCTGGGCACACTATTTTTTAATACTCACTCGCTGCATGTGTTTCACACCCCTTTTTAAAACAATTTGAGCCTGTAAAATAAAGCCAGTTTACAGGGCAAGCATTTCAACACGAGTGTGTATAGTGTTCCATGAAAAAGTGGGAGAGCCATATGCGGTGCAGCTCTGCTTTCAGCATTACAAAGCTGTTAAGGGAATTAACTAGTAGAAACATAGCCATAAAGGCTGCAGAACATGAAACCAAAACCAGAGGGAAACACAGACAAAGAAAGAGAGATAATGCATTTAAATACCAGCTGAAAAATATAAAGCTACAGAACATTTAAGTCCGTCTGTTTGCAGACAGAGCAATCAGTAATTTCCGTATTTACATTTATGCACATGGACGTTTCTGTTTTTCACTTTAAAGCAGTAGTTCTCAACCTTTTTGAGTCGCGACCCCCAATTTAACATGCATGTTGCCCGCAACCCCCACTCACTGAATAGAATCTCACACGCACAGTTCAGATCACCCAAAAAAGACACAAAATGACCAGAAAAGACACAAAATGACCAAAAAAGACACAAAATGACCAAAAAAGACACGAAATGACCAAAAAAAGACACAAAATGACCAAAAAAATACACAAAATGACCAAAAAGACACAAATTGACCAAAAAAGACCAAAAATGACCAAAAAAAGAAACAAAATAACCCAAAAAAGAAAAAAAAAATACCAAAAAAAGACACAAAATGACTAAAAAAAGACACAAAATGACCAAAAAGACACAGATTGACCACAAAATGACAAAAACAAGACACAAAATGACCAGAAAAGACACAAAATGACTAAAAATAACACAAAATGACCAAAAAAAAAAACACAAAATGACCACAAAAAGACATTAAATGACCAAAAACACGAAAACACATTAACACAGTGGAGACAGAGCTGACTTCCAAAATGATTTGGCGACCCCCAGAAACATCTCGCGACCCCAATTGGGGTCCTGACCCCAAGGTTGAGAACAGCTGCTTTAAAGAACAGACCAATCTTTCGTCCATTCTATGTGTGATTGCATGATCTTAGGTGGAAATGCAGAGTGACCAGCTATGCGGTGTAATGAGAAACCCTGCTGAGTTGGAGGCCAGGTGCACAGTAATATATCTGCACACCACTGGCATTGATGTTTATGGGTACAGTCACAAGTTGATAGCAGGTGCAAGCAGCCATCCCAGCTACAACTCATAAAAAGTAACATACATCATGGTGTTATTGTTACAACAAGCTTTGAAACTTATTGTTAGGATAACAATAGATAAATGAGTCATGAGTTGAGTTAGCATCTAGCACCTCTATAGCATCTAAGCTAGCCTCTGGTGCGCTGCCAAACGCCCCCCGAGCTGCATGACGACACTCCCTGACCAGCAGAGACCGCAGATCACAAGACCTGCTGCTGTCCCTCCTTCTCACTGGGAAACAGAGAGACGGACTGTCGGATGGACTCGCAGCATAAATATAACCTTGCTATATTTACTCTGCACTGAGGCAGCATGCACGCAGCTCAAGGGTGGGTGTGTCTGCAGGGGCTGGGAGCTAACGGGGGGCCACTGCCAAGGCCAACGTGTTGCAAAGCTGATTGTCATCCATGTCGCAAGAAACACAAATTCTTTAAGCAATCCCAAGCTCAGCGCAAGGAATTATGTGCCATAAGCAAATGAGGTGACTCTGGGTCCTGCTGCTCCAGTTTCCTCTCTTCCCCTCACAACAACATTAATCCATGTGTGCCAAAAAAGCTAATCCCCAAAGCCAAACACACAGTTCTCAGACACATCCCTGGCTGAAATTCAGTCATTTAGACCAATTAAAATGCTGTTAAAACCATATTTTCCCAACTAGACCACTGGGATATAGTCTAGACCAGTAGTTCTCAACCTTTTTGAGTCGCGACCCCCAATTTAACATGCATGTTGTCCACGACCCCCGCTCACTGAACACAATCTCACACGCACAGTTCAGATCACCCAAAAAAGAAACAAAATGACCTAAAAAAGGAAACAAAATGACCAAAAAAGACACAAATTGACCACAAAAAAAAGACACAAAATGACCAAAAAAGAAACAAAATGACCAAAAAAGTCACAAATGGACCACAAAATGATCAAAAAAGACACAAATTGCCCACAAAATAATAAAAAAAAAACACAAAAAAAGACAAAATGACCAAAAAACACACAAAATGACCAAAAAAAAAGACATTAAGTGACCAAAAAGACTAAAACACATTAACACATGAACACTTTAACACAGTGGAGACAGAGCTGACTTCCAAAATGATTTGGCGACCCCCAGAAATCATCTTGCGACCCCAATTGGGGTCCCGACCCCAAGGTTGAGAATAGCTGGTCTAGACCATGGATATATAAAGAGAACTGGATACAATATTAGGGGAGGGGCCCTGTTCACTCCTATGATTTTTTCTCAGCGGTAAAGAAGCCAGAAAAATTTTATTCCTGTGTATAAATTTACCTGGAACTCCCACATCTATGAGCCCTAGGAGCAGTGCACTAATGTTTCCTATAACACCATCTCATTTAAATTAGGGCTATGTAAGTGTGTGTAATGGGGAACCGCAAAAAACAACAACAACCAGACCCTAAATTACTATCTTTACCTAAAAGCTTTACCTAACAGCACTAGCATTGACAAGAGAGCTGCCAATCAACCTGAAGCTTTCTACAGGAAGTCATTTCTGACTTAACAGATGCTTGTTAGGGGGTTGCAGTTTGAAACAGTAGCTGAGTAATGTATTAAATGCAGCTATTAAAACGGTTAGACTCAATTAAAACATAATGCATGCACATTTGAAGGCCAAACGAAATTTTTCTGAGGGCTGTGGGCCTCCTATTGAGCAACTATGGTATAAATATATTTTAGTCTAAACAAAGTGGTGTACCGACTAACTTTACCATCTCCAGTGTCTGTTTGGCTCCTAAAAATATGAACTAATTACGTGCAAAACAACACAAGCAAGTAGAGAAAATATTTTAAGGGAAATCTTTGTACACAGCAAAATCTGTAGTGTTGTTTTTTCAGTGTTAATAATTTTGAGTAGGTGAGTGTTGATTTTGGAGTTGTTTTAACAAGTGATCAAAAAGCGTTACATGTTTCAGATTTAGTGACTTGTATGTTCGGCTAAAGGCAGAATGCACTTTGAATGTATCATAAAACAAAAACAATGAATGTTAATTATCACATTAGTGAAATGAAATAACATCATTTTAGGGTTAAAACTACACTTTAATGTGTCAAAGTAACACAATGTATGTTCAAAATTAACACTCAAAGTGAAAAGGAATAACACAATTTCGAGTAAAAAAGTGCACTTATGTGGTGTCATAAAACAACACCAAGGGTGTAAAATATTTAACACTATTAAAGAGTTAAAATATTAACACTTTTCAAAGTGAAATTTTAACTCAGAATCCGTGAGAACTATATAAAAACTATATTAAAAAGTGTTAAATTTAACTCCCTGTGAGTTGAATTAACACTCCCGATTTTACCCCAGTTTCAGCAGCCATTGAACCCAAGTGCACTGCCATTGTTATTCACACTTTGCCAATATGGCATGTGAGATTTGGTAAATCTTAGATAAAGGTTGGACTAAGTAGAAGGGGGTAGGAGGTGGGGTAGGGACACTGGGGGAGTTAATCATGCCCTGTCCCACTGCCCTGCTTTTAAAGTTGGAATTAGACAAAAGCATTTCTTGTGCCCAATCTGCCAGCATTATTCAGCAATATTCCGCTTACTTAACATTCTTGAATTCTTAAACGAGGCTTTATGTCTCTGAAAATCCCCCATTCTGTCTAACACAGTAGTTCTCAACCTTTTTGAGTCGCGACCCCCAATTTAACATGCATGTTGTCCGCGACCCCCGCTCACTGAACAGAACCTCAAGTGCACAGTTCAGATCACCCAAAAAATAAATAACATGACCAAAAAGGGTAAACAAATGACCAAAAAAGACATAAAATGACCAGAAAAGACACAAAATGACCAAAAAAAGACACAAAATGACCAAAAAAGGACACAAATTGACCAAAAAAAGACACAAAATGACAAAAAAAGACACAAAATTACCAAAAAAGACACAAAATGATGAAAAAAACACAAATTGACCAAAATAGACCAAAAATGACACAAAAAAAGAAACAAAATAACCCAAAAAAGAAAAAAAATGACCAAAAAAAGACACAAAATGACCAAAAAAGGACACAAATTGACCAAAAAAGACACAAAATTACCAAAAAAAAGACACAAAATTACCAAAAAAAGACACAAATTGACCAAAAAAGACCAAAAAAAGAAACAAAATAACCCAAAAAAGAAAAAAAATTACCAAAAAAAGACACAAAATGACTAAAAAAAGACACAAAATGACCAGAAAACACACAAAATGACAAAAAAATACACAAAATGACCAAAAAAGGACACAAATTGACCAAAAAAAGACACAAAATGACCAAAAAGACACAAAATTACCAAAAAAGACACAAAATTACCAAAAAGACACAAATTGACCAAAATAGACCAAAAATGACCAAAAAAAAGAAACAAAATAACCCAAAAAAGAAAAAAAATTACTAAAAAAAGACACAAAATGACTAAAAAAAGACACAGATTGACCACAAAATGACAAAAACAAGACACAAAATGACTAAAAAAAAACACAAAATGACCAAAAAAACCCACAAAATGACCACAAAAAGACATTAAGTGACCAAAAAGACTAAAACACATTAACACTTTAACACAGTGGAGACAGAGCTGACTTCCAAAATGATTTGGCGACCCCCAGAAATCATCTATTGGGGTCCCGACCCCAAGGTTGAGAACAGCTGGTCTAGATGCTGCCCCACCACTCCTCCTCCTCCTCCACCTCCAGCTCCCTGCTTTCCTTTGCTGCTCCGCGTTATCTACACACATTACTCAATCATACAAATACTGCTTGGACAGCGAGAAGTGAGCCCCGGACCAGCCTGTAACACAAGACGTTAACAGCTCACCCTCCAAAGGGTGTCTCTTTCCTAAAACACTTCGCTTGGGTAATAGAAGTAATAACATAACAAAACACATCATGCTGGACGGAGCCGGCGGAGAGGTGGCTCCAGAAGGAACCGCAAGCTCTTCACACTCGAGGCTCTGGGACGGGCCAGGGAAACACTTAGTGGCTAGTATACTTTACACTCATTTAATCAAATTCTCCCAGAAGAGCAGAGCTGGGAGAAAGAAAGTGGGGGTAGGGGAGTAATTACTTCCACGTTAAAACAACACCGAGCCTGCTGGCGATCACGGTGGGTCGACAGTTAACAATACCCTTACGTAACTTAAACGATGAGTTTTTAAGAACTTTTTTGTGTCAAAATCAGAGCCACAGAGGATTAGGCGCTTTGAAGAGCGTGGAGGAGGGTGTGTTCGGCACGGCTATTAAATCTCCCAGTGTTGCTTTAATGGGAAGCCTTTGGTAATAAAATAAGTTGAGCAGTGAAGTCTAGGCTTTGTTGTTTTTAAGGGAGATTTTCCTGCAAAACTGTGACTGATGGTGAAGCTTCTGCATCGAGGTGAACATCTATGTATCATTTTTGGGGGGTTACTTGTCTAAGTGCTTAATTTAAAGGAATCATTTGGATTTTTTTGAAGTGTGGGTGTATGAGATGCCTGTGTATTACCTACAGTACACTGCAAAAAAGCCAACTTGTATTTTTTGGCCTAAAACAGTGATTTAAGTTGGTAAAACTTGGAAATATAAATGATTGACATTTAGGGCAATAATGTAAGTTAGCACAACAAAGGAAGCCAGTTGTCTGCTCAAAAACAAGTTGGTGAGTTGTTGTTACTTATATCTTTAAGTTGGGGTTCACAACAAGGGACAATAGTTCTGATAACTCTTATTTCTTTGTTGTGAAATGCGGGAAAGCAATGAAATTCGGTCATTAGCGAAAGCTAGCAGCTACCTGATGCTAGAAGCTAACTGATGCTAGCAGCTAACTGATGCTAGCGGCTAACTGATGCTAGCGGCGCTGCTTGTTACAGCTACAAGAGTAGCCATTAGCGTATCAATGCTAAATCAACATTGTGGTCGCAACATTAGCTGACATTTCATAGCGGCGTTACAATCGTGCCAATTCAGCACATTGCAGAAGTTAGCAGAAGTAAGGATTAAAAGTTATTACAATGTTAAAATTATAAGTTAGTACAACTTACAGTTGAGTTGACAAAAATCTGAATTCAGAGTTGAGCAAACTCAAAAACAAAACTTAAAATATTTAGTTTAATTGTCCAACTTAAAATTTTATGGAAGTTTGTTGCCTTGAAATTTCGAGTTCACCCAACTTTTCTTTTTTTTGCAGTGTAGGTGGCGATCAACATGGCCCCAGTTTGGAGAAACAGGTAAGAGTACTGGCACAAAAGCTAAGCAATGTGCTGCTCTGAGGTAAAGGTAAACATATTTTAGCCACCTCAAAAAGTCAATAAGTTTAAGTGTATGATACCTAATACAACCCCACACAAAAATCAGAACTATCCCTTTAACTCACTGATTTTTTCTTCATGGTAACACTTTTAACCCTTTGATGCACAACATATTGACAAGTAGTTAGCTTAGCAAGCTACTTAGCAGAATACTTAGCCAAGAAGTTAGCTAAGCAGTTAGCTTAGCAAGCTACTTAGCTAAATACTTAGCCAAGAAGTTAGCTAAACAATGTATGTATGATGATCAAAAACAAACTAATTGAGGAAAACCTGGAATACTGAATGATGAAAATAATTTTTTGCAAAGATATAGAACATAAAGCCTCTGTCGGGTCACTTTAGACCCATGTTGTGCATCAAAGGGTTAACATTCAAGTGGTTGAATTAGATAATCTTTGTTAAGCCTCATTTATTGATTAAGGCTTATTTCTTGAAGAGAGAATGATGTGTGAGAATCAAAAGGAGACTTCTTTGTTCAGCAGTTTGGATAAAATGACCATGCACACAAACCAGTGGTGCACTGATTTAGCCCTGGCAGGCGTGTGTATGTATGTGTGTGTTTTTGTGTGTATATGTGTGTTTGTGTCAAGTCTACAAACTGGTGCATGGTCAGAGAGGTTAAAGAGAAGATGGAGGAAGAGGTCAGGAAAACCACGGCAGCCAAAGTGAGGAGAACAAAGTGTCGCAGTGATCCAGGCCTCGGCCACAGGAATTCTGGGACAAGTGACCTATACTTTACATGAAGCCCAGCCAGCCTATCACAGCATAATAATACAGTAGGCCTCTCTCAGAGAAGAGCACACATGGTTAAGACAAAAAGAAAGAAGAAGAAAGCTGCTTTAACAAAGAAAGGCTGAGCAAGTTGTCAAACTCTTGCTAGCTTTGACATTTTCCAATATTATAATAACATTTAACACCAATTTAGAGATCTGGACAGTCTGACAGGGCAAATTTGCAACAGTTGAGCTTCACCCCTATAATCTAAACACAATATCCAGTTGCCATTGCGCACACAGTCTTCCTTCTGATGTGAACAAAATTGCAAACACGAATGCAGGCTGTGCCATCTGTCTGTGTATAGGTTGTAATCAAAAGCTTTTCTGTGCTGTGGGCCATTTTTCATTTGTTTTGTGGTTTTTAAAGATGGGGCAGCAAAAGATCTATTTGGTCTGGAAAACCACTCTGCTGTTGAACGCTGGTTTGCTGTCAGGGTTGTGTGCCAGCACTGGGACTGTCTCTTTCTCTTGATAGTGTCTCACTTTTATTTTCAATTCAATCTACAGTTTTCAGCCTGATTTATGTATATTTTTTAGCCTGGCTAACACCAGACTAATCACAAATGAGATTAGTCTGGAAACCAGCCGTTCATTTCTCCGTACAGGAGGCGTGGTTTACGATCCTCCAGAGCCGTTTATTGGGCTAGAAGTGGAGCTAGAAGCGGGGCTAGTAGCGGGCTAGAAGCGGGGCTAGTAGCGGGGCTAGTAGCGGGGCTAGTAGCGGCGCTAGTAGCGGGGCTAGTAGCGGCGCTAGAAGCGGGGCTAGTAGCGGGGCTAGTAGCGGCGATAGTATCGGGGCTAGCAGCAGGGCTAGTAGCGGTGCTAGTAGCGGGGCTAGTAGCGGGGCTAGCAGCAGGGCTAGTAGCGGCGCTAGAAGCGGGGCTAGTAGCGGGGCTAGCAGCAGGGCTAGTAGCGGCGCTAGTAGCGGGGCTGGTAGCGGGGCTAGTAGCGGGGCTAGTAGCAGGGCTAGAAGCGGGGCTGGTAGCGGCGCTAGTAGCGGGGCTAGTAGCAGGGCTAGAAGCGGGGCTGGTAGCGGTGCTAGAAGCAGGGCTAGTAGCGGCGCTAGTAGTGGGGCTAGTAGCGGCGCTAGTAGCGGGGCTAGTAGCGGGGCTAGAAGCGGGGCTAGAAGCGGGGCTAGTAGCGGGGCTAGAAGCGGGGCCAGTAGCGGGGCTAGAAGCAGGGCTAGTAGCGGCGCTAGTAGCGGCGCTAGTAGCAGCGCTAGTAGTCGGAAGCAAGGCTAAAACATCCTTTCTGGTGGTGAAACAGAGTGTAAAGTCAAACTTTGTTCTTCTTTTAAAATCAACTTTCGCTCTAAACTATTTAAAACACCATCTACAGCTAAAGAGAGTTTCGCGTCGGCTGCAGCCATGTTGGATCCGTAAGAAAACTACAAAACTACAAGCTCACATCTGTCGAGTAGTACGCGTCATCGTCTTGCCGTCCCTCCCCGTTCTGTGATTGGATCCTAAAACAGGGCTAAGAAACCTCCCTGGTTTCCAGACTGCCTGGAGGTTCGAAATGAAATTTGATCGTGCAAGGCAGTATGGGTATTCCCAGGCTATATCTTTTTACAAATGAAGAATAAAAACAAGATCACATGGTGTCTGCTTGTGTAGCATCTGTGTGTGTGACTCAACCCTGTCAGTGAGGTATGTGTTGCTGTTTATTTCTGCTTTAAATATACTAAGAATGGCACACAGAGAGTTTCACTCAATCACACACCCATCGTAATCTGACTCGTCACTAAATGTGATCACCAGTGATTCAGGCTTTTCTCTGGGAACCAGAGACACACACACACACACACACACACACACACACTGTCACATATATCTGGTTGCACTGATGCAACCTTTGCACACCTGTCACTGTGACAGCGTGCAAAAAACATGTTGAAAAACAGGGAAAAAAAGGACTATTTACTTTTAGACAGGGGTGTATTCTTATTTTAAGCCACCTCAACAGAGAGGTCAAAGGTTAGAGTCTGCTTTAAGGTTTCTTGGAGCTGGTAGCATCCTTCTCAATGGCACTTCGGCAGCGCAAATGTATGCCAACATGGGATTAAATCAGGGTATTTAGTTTCCAAAACAAATGCGTAATGTTGCTGTGGGCTTTGAGGGAAACATTTGCAACCTTGTTTCAGACCTCAAGCTGGAGAGCCAATCAGTTGTGCTTGCATGTGTTCTCAAAATAGCCTCTGAATGGTGGGTATGGAAGTTTATTTGCAGTAGTCTTGAAGTGAAATACAGCAGTCTAAACAACCTCACGGAGCACTGATTTAAACCTCTGTAATCACAGTGTGTTTGAATTTAAACCAATATTAATAATTATTATATTATATATTATATATACTTGACTTGACAATCATAATAAAGCAAGTTACTGTTAGAATTTGACTGTAAATTGACAGCAAAGTCTTACAGTGTACACTACTGGTCAAAAGTTTTAGAACACACCAACTTTTCCAGAATTTAATTGAAAATGATGCAGTTTAATGTCTCAGTCTACTCTGAAATTAATGCACATTTGCAACATTTAAACTTCTTTATTGAGCATGATAGTGTTTTGAAAGTAAAAAAAAGATTCAAAATCACATTTTATGTTGAACTAAAGGACCAAAAAAAGACACAAAAGACACATAATGACTTAAAAAAGACACAAAAAGACACAAAATGACCAAAAAAAGACACAAAATGACTTAAAAAAGACACAAAATGACAAAAAAGACACCAAAATGACTTAAAAAAGACACAAAATAGACACAAAATGACTTAAAAAGAGATGAAAAGAAGACTCCATAGAGTTAAGTTGTTAACCCATTTCTTGTTCCCTGAAAAAGGCCTACTTGTATAATTCTGAAATGTACATTATCTTTCAGTTTTGGTTAAGCTTACCTTTTTTTATTTACCTCTGGCAGTTCACCACTTACCTTTGTACCCTTTCAAGCTGTTCATTTGACTTGAACTGCTTGAATTTCAATAAAAACTAGAAAAATTGTGGTGTTCTAAAACTTTTGCCCGGTAGTGTATATTAGTAGCAGCTGTTCATGTTACTCCTACCTTGTGCGGGGCTTTGAGGAGCCGGTGGACTCCTGCTAGCTGGTTGATCAGCGGGATATCCTCCCTGAAGGTGTACAGCGGAGGTCTGGTCGGTTCCGGAAAATTGGTGCTGTTGAACGGATCGGTGTCATCTAAGAACTGAACCCTGCAGACAAACGTGGCCATGGTGCATCCATGCAAGAGTCTCCTCTGAGAGGAGAGGGGGGCAGCCCGGTGGACTGGGACCTGCAGCAGATCCGGCTCCTCTCCTGGTAACGACAACAAACCACCGCGCGTCACCAAGCGGTTCTCCTGCGCGCAGCCGGTCCTCCCGCAGGACGAGGGGGGGTGAGAAGGTGCTGGAAGCCGGGGATGTGTCGCACAAGAGCCGGTCAAGTCTCTTATGTCGCCTCCTTGGTTTGGCTGCTGGTCGGAGTGTTATTCTCGGGGAGGCAGGTGGTCCAGAGGCAGCAGACTGACTGCAGCTTGTTGTGCAGAGTGAAGGATCAGCGCAGCTCGGGACAGCCGGTCTGCTGTCTGTCTGGGTCCCAGTAAATCCTCCTCCACCCCCCCTCCGGATCTATTTTCCTCTCTGCCTCATCTCTCCCTCCTCCCTTCAGATCACTACCTCTGGCTTAGCGCTGCTTCCCTATATAAAAAATGAACCGCACTAATCCTATATTAAAAAATAAATACATAGCCTATAAATAAACCATTAATATAAATGCAAAATAACTTAAAAGAGAAGGCAAAGCATACGCTTATAAAGTAATCACAAAGCAATAAGTCGAGTAAATCCCTCCACGACTTCAAAAACCAACTCAAAACCCACCTTTCAAAAGTTTACAATACCTGAACTCATAATCTGTATTTTGTGTTTGTGTGTATCTAATTTCCTGTCATGTTAAGCAACTTTGAGTACCTTTAAAAGCCCTATAAAAATGTAATGTATTATTATTATTATGGACGCCAGACTCTCGCCCAATGACAGCTGGGATAGGCTCCAGCCCCCCGCGACCCGATTGCGGATAAGCGGTTAATGGTAATGAATTATTATTATTATTATTATTATTATTATTATTATTATTATTATTATTATTATTATTATTATTATTATTATTAAATAAAATATATCGGTATTCACAAGGCTGCATAAGCATTGGCACAGTATTAGTCTTCAGTGATAGTTATTGAATTATTTAATAAATAAGCTTTTAACATAATGAAAACCAATACGTTCTTAAAACAAGCTTAAAGATAGATAAAGGGATGAATATTTGCTGTTAAGAGTTTTGCTGCAAGGTAAAGTGCAAACTTGTCCAATGCTGACCTCTTGTGGCTAACATAGTCTTTTTTTAGTTGAAAGTCACGTCTGACATTAGTGTTACAGTGCTTTTTTTGTGTTATAGTGCTTTTACTAAAGTAATAACTTCAATCATCATCAGTGGCAGTTCTAGACCAGTTTTACTGTGGGATTATATTTAAGATTATATTCAAGCATTCAAAACCTTTATTTTATCTTATTTAAAAATCTCATTTAAGTATATTTGGAAGATACAAATACATTGATTGAAACAATGAGACTTACCAACAAGAACAGTTATTTTTTGTACGAAAATTATATTTTTCATCTTTGTGCACAATTACTTTTTTTATTTTGAAAGTACAGTACAGTCAGAATGATCTTTTTTTAAATATACACAAGCTTTTATTGCTTTTATTGCAGTATGTGTAAAAAAACATACGAAAATAATGTTTTGAGAAAAGAGTTTACGAGATTAAAGTGGCAAATCCACGAGAAAAAAATGTGCAGATTTATGAGATTTAAAGTGGTGAATCTGGGAGAAAAAAGATGCCTTTTCCCACTTGTTTCTTATAAATATGCGACTTTTTTCGCACAGATTTGCCACTTTAAATCTCTTAAATCTGCAACTTTTTTTCTTGTAGATTTGCCACTTTAATCTAGTAAATTTGCAACTTTTTTCTCGAAATATTACCTGAAGTTACCAAGTATAGTTCTTTGCCTGATAAAGGGTTAAGGCTAGTGAACACTTCTGGGTATGCTTTGCCACAAGGGGGCACCGTTATCTCTGATCCTACTTTCATCTGATCCCAGGTTGAGCAGTAGGGACTTGGGGGGGTTATGAGCCATTCCAAGGCGTTTTACCGAGTACTGACCCGGCCCGACCCCACTCAGCTTCCAAGATCAGCATATTCAGGCTGGTATGAGCAAAGGTGCACACAGGTCTTTTATAGTTGTGAAATGCAACTACTGATACTAGTGATAATGAGTTAAGTGTCATTCGAGTTGGAGCTTATTTAGTGATTTAGACGCCTTTTATGTCTTTTATGTTGAAAGCAGGTCGTAGTACAGTCAGGCAGCACAACATTTCTGTCATTTCCACCAATCATTTGATTAAGTATAAAATAAAAATGGCTCATCTAAGTAGTATACAATAAACATATCTGCATTTTCTAACCCTAATCAAGTGGGTTTTTTCAGCCTTAACGTAGCAATTTCTTCACCACAGCGTTGTCAATCACACAATACACTGTAATAAATGATTCTGTAGTCATTTAATTTTACTTAATATATTTGATAAAATGTATTAAATATAAATGCGTCCTTGATTTTGAGGCAGTTGTTTAAGTAACTTCAATATAAAAATGTTTGAGATAGAATCTACTTATTCTGATCACATTAAATATAATCTTTATGTGTATGTAATTCTAAATCAAGAGAATTTTGAATGAATCCAACACAATAGAATTAGTCTGTTTTTAATTGACAGGCACTTCCTGTTAAGTTGTTATTAACTCAACTTGTAACGTAGTTAGATTTAATTAATAATATTGCGTGCAATCTGTTGCCACAATTTTATTGAGTAGCTATTGTTTATCTTTTTTAACAGTGTATTTTTAAAGAAGAACACGAAAAAATACACAGGGATCAGCCGGATCAGTTAACTAAGCAATTTGTTAACAATGCCACCGGCACTGTCAACTCTTATCGGCACATTTCTGTTTGGATGGAGCCACAGTGTGTTAGTGGTGTTATCTGCTGATGTGTTTAAAATTTCTGAAGTTCTGTAATTTAAGACAATATCTCTGAACACACTGGTGTATTTATAGTAGATGAAAACATGAGAAGAGAGAGAGGTTCACCCTCTAATCACAGGGTTTGAGTCCAGGCTCCTCCTGTCCACATGTCACAGTGTCCCTCAGCAAGACACTGAACCCCAACTGCTACTGATGGTGTTTGAATGAGAGTCTAATTAACCCATTGACGCCTAAAATGCCTGTAAAACCTCTGGGCAATTTTAAAATAAGCCCCTAAAACCTGAAGTTTTTCTGGAAATTCAACAGAAGTGTCAACGCTTCTACTAAATAATAGATTTTTCAGCCTCTGTAGCAGATAGAAATGAAATTAAAAAATTATTTGAGAGCTTATACAAATACTACAAAACGACGTATCTGCTTTCCAGGCTTCAATGGGTTAAAGTAAAATGACCATTTACTACATAACTAGGCGTGTGTCTCTGCACCATCTGTGTGTGTGAGTAACATCTATTGTGTCACATGTCATTCGATTGTTAATGGGAAAATCCGTAGAGTTGTTTGTTACCCTTAGAGGGCAGAAAGCCACTTCTTATAACACGAGATAGAAGAGAAAAACACTCCAGACCCCTTTTATAATAACATGCATCTGGTTGTAAAGTGAAGAGCAAAGTACAAAGGTTTCTTCACACACCCTGACAACCACTCACATGTTGTTTTATCTGGAGCTCAATCGCATTTTCTGGCATGGTTAAGAATTACCAGCAACACTGAAACACAGACTGGAGATTTTTTTTGCCCCTTTTGTGAAATCACAGCGACTACAGTCACAGTGACCTGAGGACATCTTAACCCTTTATAGGGCACTACTGGAAATTGAAAATGTCAACCTAAAGTGTTATTTGAGGATATTACAATAAGACTTTTTGCAAAATGTTTCATTTTTATATTGCAAATCGAGGTCAATTGAGTCATTTTTATTATTATATTTATTATAGTCTCTTCCCCACAGCAACCCTACAAGACAATAACACATAATTTGCATCCGTCACCACTTTATCTTTTACCTTTAAACTATTTATTATCTTTTTAGACTACTTATTACATATGCGTAATGTCTGAATGTCTTTTTTAAAGCACCTTATATATGAGAAGCACACGTAAAGTTAGTTTGTATACTTTTTTAATACAATAAAAGCGAGGAGACCTGTTATAGATGTCCGCTGAAGTTACCAAATATGGTTCTTTGCCTGATAAAGGGTTAATGATCAGCTGTGCAAAGTTTTGGACAACAGTAATGGGACATATTTTCTATAAGAATGCAGTGAAATAACCTTATCATACAGTTAGGATATAAGTACCACTAAGGATAGGAGGAGCAGCAATATGCATTTCAGCCACCTAAGAAAAGACAGACAGTGTATGTTGGATTTAGAATAGTTTTAACATAATTACCTTGCTGTTTAACTTTAAAAAGTGGGGACAGAAGCCGTTCTATCCTCTCGTCAAGGCCACCAATTACCATTGACAAGAACAGTAATTTTATAACACAGGTGTTGCTGCCTCGATCAGATAGTTTGCGTGTCATGTTGTGTGACTTTGGTAAATCAAAACTAGCCTTTTAAAACACCAAATTCTCACAATAACACAATTAATCCAACTGATTGAAGCAGCAGTAGACCAGCAACTCCCATGTTGAGTGAGGTGAAAAATGTGCATTTTTTTCAATGGAGCCTACACTGTAAAAAAAGAAAAAGTTGGGTGAACTCAAAATTTCAAGGCAACAAACTTCGATAAAATTTTAAGTTGGACAATTGGTTTTGTTTTTGAGTTTGCTGAACTTTGCTGAATTTCTCTGGCCCGATTGTAACGCCTTTATGAATGTCAGCTAATGTTGCGACCACAATTTTGAGTTAGCATTGATACGCTAATGGCTACTCTTGTAGCTGTAACAAGAAGCGCCGCTAGCATCACTTAGCCGCTAGCATCAGTTAGCCGCTAGCTTTCGCTAATGACCAAATTTCACAACAAAGAAATAAGAGTTATCAGAACTATTGTCCCTTGTTGTGAACCCCAACTTAAAGATATAAGTAACAACAACTCACCAACTTGTTTTTGAGCAGACAACTGGCTTCCTTTGTTGTACTAACTTACATTATTGCCCTAAATGTCAGTAATTTATATTTCCAAGTTTTACCAAATTAAATCACTGTTTTAGGCCAAAAAATACAAGCTGGCTTTTTTGCAGTGTGGTGGCTTTGACAAAATACATAAAGGCTTTAGTTCCCCCTCAAGTCAACTTAAACAGAGGTGTCGAACGGCAAAGTAGAGCAGTGAAAATATTCTTAATATGGCACTTCATATAATTAGGAGGGCATTTATTAAGGTGGCTAAAGCTTACTTGAAAATGATTGTCGTCTGCTCCTCCAAACTGCAAACTGGGGACATGCCAACTGCCATTCACCATAATAATAATAATAATAATAATAATAGATTAAAAGGTAATAGATTGACTGTGGATACCTCATACAACCCCTATATGAGTCTTGATGAGGTTTTGGTTTTTCATATAATATTCATGTGAGAGCAAATACTCCTGTCTGTTTTTTTTTTTTAAACTTCTGGGTTTCTTTGTAACAGTTGTTAATAGCTAACATCTATCATTGGTGCATATTTCAGTTAGGTCTAGTAACCTTTTGCTAGGAATGTAAAACTACTTGTGACGAAACGGACGAAACACAAAGGCCGATTGGTTCATGGTTAATAATTTATATTATATTATATATATTATTATATAATTGCCCCTGCATGCCCTGTCCAATTTTCCATCACACACACATTCAAACACAAGCTGTGCCGATTGGCAGGGATGTTTTATGATGGTGACACACAGGTCACATAGATGTTAGATGAGCAGGACAGATAATAGAACATGCTAGTTCCACCCATGGTCAGTGTCTGTGCAGCACGGAGGATCTCCCAGCTTTGATTGAGGAAGCCTGTCTCACATTTTGGATCTCTAAACTGGACTAACTCCACATACACCATGAGGCTGGTTCTTCCAAACCCTGGGCTTACAGAGAGGATCCCTTCTCACGGGGACCTGGAGAGGATGGAAACGGAGGAGGCAGGGGACAGGCCCAAATGGGACAACAAAGCCCAGTATCTGCTCACCTGTGTGGGCTTCTGTGTGGGACTAGGCAACGTCTGGAGGTTCCCTTACTTGTGTCAAAGCCATGGAGGAGGTAGGCTCTTCTCATCTGTAGCTTGAATGTAAAATAATGCATATAAACCATAGTGAAAAACTGTGTTTAAAATGAAATTAATTTCTTTAACATGTTGTCAGATAAATACACAGATTATAATAGTTTGTGTGTCTCAAGTGTTAACTAGGTAGCCCTAAAGAAGTAAGAAGTTTTGTTAGCATCATAGTCCATAATTCATCATAATTTGTTTTGGTTAGAGCAGTAGTTCTCAACCTTTTTGAGTCGCGACCCCCAATTTAACATGCATGTTGTCCGCGACCCCCGCTCACTGAACAGAATCTCACACGCACAGTTCAGGTCACCCAAAAAAGAAACAAAATGACCAACAAAAGTAAACAAATGACCAAAAAAGACACAAAATGACCAGAAAAGACACAAAATGCCAAAAAAAAGACACAAATTGACCAAAAAAAGACACAAAATGACCAAAAAAGACGAAAAATGACCAAGATAAGACACAAATTGACCAAAAAGGAAACAAAATGACCAAAAAAAGACACAAATTGACCAAAAAAGACCAAAAATGACCAAAAAAGAAACAAAATAACCCAAAAAAGAAAATACATTACCAAAAAAAGAAACAACATGACCAAAAAAGACACAAATTTACCAGAAAATGACAAAAACAAGACACAAAATGACCAGAAAAGACACAAAATGACTAAAAAAAACCCACAAAATGACTAAAAAAAGACATCAAGTGACCAAAAAGACAAAAACACATTAACACTTTAACACAGTGGAGACAGAGCTGACTTACAAAATGATTTGGTGACCCCCAGAAATCATCTCGCGACCCCAATTGGGGTCCCGACCCCAAGGTTGAGAATAGCTGGGTTAGAGGGATGTATTTTTTGTAGAAGGTGCTGTACACATCTTTCAGAACAAAATTCAGTCTGAGCCACAGGGAAACATTGAGGTGGCTGAGTCGACATTGCCGTGGCTAGTAGTGCTAGATGGGCTAACGTTGCTAATGGCGATATATTACCAACATCGTTATCGTTGCTAACAGCAATAACGGTGGCAACAGTCCTAATTAGGGTAAGCACACACTCAGCAGGGTAGGGCAAATATAAAACCTGAGGAAACATGTCCTAAACAAAGATACTCCATTATTGAAAGTGGCCCAATAAAACCATCACGCCTCATTATGAGCTCAATATCTGCACTTAAAGTGATTTAAGTTAAATATTAACTCATAGAGGTGAATGGATTTTGCTGTATAAAGTTAATTTTACAGCGAAGAACCACTGATGCGTTTAGCTGATTTAAATGGTAATTAAATGATTTTTGTATTTTATTACTATTAGTTTAAACGTGTTAAGCCTGGGAGTTTTCACTAGTATATTGGAAAACTGGTTTGTGAATTGTAAAAGAAGTGTTTTGCAGATGCATTGAACTTTACCTCTTGGCTGTGAAGGCCATGACTACATGTAAACAAAAACATGGCCTTGTTCTGATATCACCATCACTTATCAGACAAACCAGCATATCTCAAGTTGGCTAACACTAAAAAATCAGCCAGATTAGCACAGGTGCCAGTACAATGCAAACAGGAATTAAATTGTAATCCGTTACTTTTTGTTCAGGAAATAAATCACAATTTTCATAAAACTTTATTACCTTTTAACAAGTCATTGGTCCTCAAAATGGGGTATAGAGGTACAGGAAGGGACATGCAATCTTAAATAGTATCCCTGCACTCATGTATACCCTCTAGTGTTCAGCAAAAGAATAAAGAAAAAAGTTGCAGATTTTTGAGATTTAAAGTGGCAAATCTGCGTGAAAAAAGTTGCAGATTTACGAGAAAAAAGTGGAAAAAAACAACTTTTTTCTCCCAGATTCACCACTTTAACCCTTAATAGGGCACTCATTGAAATAATTGCAAATTCCAAATTTCAACCCTAGAGAATATTGGAGGATATTACATACAGCCCGAATGTGTAAAAAAAAAAACATACGAAAATAATATTTTGAGAAAAAAGTTTACGAGATTAAAGTGGCAAATCTACGAGGAAAAAAAGCGAAGATTTATGAGATTTAAAGTGGTGAATCTGGGAGAGAAAAGTAGTTGTTTTCCCACTTTTTTCTCTTAAATCTGCGACATTTTTCGCGCAGATCTGCCACTTTAAATCTCGTAAATCTGCAACTTTTTTCTTGTAGATTTGCCACTTTAATCCAGTAAATCTGCAACTTTTTTCTCGAAATATTACCTGAAGTTACCAAATATAGTTCTTTGCCTGATAAAGGGTTAAACTACAGTACCTAGATCTTTGATATAGCTATCATACGAAGGCTATTGTACATGGGACCAGCTGAGAGGAAACACCCTCTTATCTTGAACTTGTAGTGAACCTTCAAGCAATAGAAGATAAGAAAGATAAGCTAAAAAAAGACCTTCTACAGGTGGATATCCGTTTTTCCGACCATCTCTGAGCCACTGGTGTCAAGGTAAAGCCTAAGCTGCATATTAACCACTGCAGAGTGGCTAACAGCCCGTAAAACTACTGACACCTTTAAACCTCATAGACCACAACATGTCACAATGACACAACTCCTCCTCCAGAATTTTAAATGATTATTTATTATAATTTTCAAAAGTTTTTCCATACGTTTCCCATATCAGCTGCAAGATGTCTTGGATGTTTTTTATCTGAAAAAATCCTGATAGCAGAATGAACCTTGAGCCGAGCCTGCTCCATCAGCATTGTCATGCTTGATAATGAAAACAATAAAAACTCCTGTCAGTACCTTTTGTTTGTTGCCATTACACTGTAAATGTAGTCATTTCACATGAAGCTCCTATAGATTAACCCTCTATGGCAGCTGTTCTCAACCTTGGGGTCAGGACCCCAATTGGGGTCGCGAGATGATTTCTGAGGGTCGCCAAATCATTTTGGAAGTCAGCTCTGTCTCCACTGTGTTAAAGTGTTCATGTGTTAATGTCTTTTTGTCTTTTTGGTCACTTAATGTCTTTTTGTGGTAATTTTGAGGGTTTTTTTTGGTAATTTTGTGTTATTTTTAGTCATTTTGTGTCTTTTCTGGTCATTTTGTGTCTTGTTTTTGTCATTTTGTGGTCAATTTGTGTGTTTTTTGGTAATTTTGTTTCCTTTTTGGTCATTTTGTGTCTTTTTTTAGTCATTTTGTGTCTTTTTTTGGTATTTTTTTTTCTTTTTGGGTTATTTTGTTTCTTTTTTGTCATTTTTGGTCAATTTGTGTCTTTTTTTGGTCAATTTGTGTCCTTTTTTGGTCATTTTGTGTCTTTTTTTTGGTAATTTTGTGTCTTTTCTGGTCATTTTGTGTCTTTTCTGGTCATTTGTTTACTTTTTTTGGTCATTTTGTTTATTTTTTGGGTGATCTGAACTGTGCATGTGAGATTGTGTTCAGTGAGCGGGGGTCACGGACAACATGCATGTTAAATTGGGGGTCGCGACTCAAAAAGGTTGAGAACTACTGCACTATGGTACACATTATGATGCCAGTTAGGAAGAGAATGTTTGGAGTGTTTTTTTGTCTTAAAATAGACTAAATAAACATAATCTGAAGAAATGGTATATATATTTAAAGTTTCTGGGGTTTGTTGCCTGTTGCCATGTGTCAATTATAAAACTAAATTGCATGAAACTATCGAAAATGAAGGTTTACTCACTTATTAGTAGGATTTTTTTTCCAGATGGAAAAGGGCAACAAAATGATGTTTTGAGTGCTTTTTTGTGGTGCAAAATGGCAAAGCTGTTTCCTTTGGAAAAGTCTGCAAAGAAGGGTTTCAATATGGCCTCCTGGAGGTCATGTGTCAAATTAAAGCATTGGTAGTGGTTCCCTAGACTCTTCCCTCTTTTTAAAAGTATCACATCACTGAAAAACATACACTGTAGAAATTTGACAGGCCAAAAATGGGAATGTTGCCTGAGGGCAACACCGTACTATAAAGCAGTAGTTCTCAACCTTTTTGAGTCGCGACCCCCAATTTAACATGCATGTTGTCCGCGACCCCCACTCACTGAACAGAATCTCACACGCACAGTTCAGATCACCCAAAAAAATAAACAAAATGACCAAAAAAAGCAAACAAAATGACCAAGAAGAAACAAAATGACCAAAAAAGACTCAAAATGACCAAGAAGAAACAAAATGACAAAAAAAAGACTCAAAATGACCAAAAAAGACACAAAATGACCAGAAAAGACACAAAATGACCAAAAAAAGACTCAAAATTACCAAAAAAAGACACAAAATTACCCAAAAAGAAAAAAATTACCAAAAAAGACACAAAATGACTAAAAAAAAAGACACAAAATGACCAAAAAAAGGAAACAAAATTACCAAAAAAGACACAAATTGACCAGAAAATGATCAAAAAAAGACACAAAATGACCAAAAAAAGACACAAAATTACCAAAAAGACTAAAACGCATGAACACTTTAACACAGTGGAGACAGAGCTGACTTCCAAAATGATTTGGCGACCCCCAGCAATCATCTCGGGACCCCAATTGGGGTCCCGACCCCAAGGTTGAGAATAGCTACTATAGAGGGCTAATAACTGTATAAAATTAATTTGTGCCCAATTAATAACTGTATATTAAATACATAATGTCGACAGTGGAAGATAATGAGGTAGAAATGATTGACTGCTGACTGTGGCGGTATTGTAATGAATATCTAATGTTCCAATGATAACACATAGTTACAGTAAGCAAGTTAACAAGCACATCTCTATGTCTCCAGGTGCTTTTATGATCCCTTTTCTTATCCTGCTCGTCCTGGAGGGGATCCCGCTGTTGTACCTGGAGTTTGCCATCGGCCAACGCCTTAGAAAAGGCAGCGTAGGGGTTTGGTCAGCAATTAACCCCTACTTGACTGGAGTTGGTGAGTGCACACTGTAAAAAAGTCAATTTGTATTTTTTGGCCTAAAACAGTGATTTAAGTTGATAAAACTTGGAAATATAAATTATTGACATTTAGGGCAATAATGTAAGTTAGCACAACAAAGGAAGCCAGTTGTCTGCTCAAAAACAAGTTTGTGAGTTGTTGTCACTTATATCTTTAAGTTGGGGTTCAAAACAAGGGACAATAGTTCTGATAACTCTTATTTCTTTGTTGAGAAATGCGGGAAAGCGGTGAAATTCGGTCATTAGCGAAAGCTAGCGGCTAACTGATGCTAGCAGCTAACTGATGCTAGCCGTGCTGCTTGTTACAGCTACAAGAGTAGCCATTAGCGTATCAATGCTAACTCAAAATTGTGGTAGCAACATTAGCTGACATTTCATAGCGGCATTACAATCGTTCCAATTCAGTACATTGCAGAAGTTAGCAGAAGTAAGGATTAAAAGTTATTACAATGTAAAATAAAATTATAAGTTAGTACAACTTACAGTTGAGTTGACAAAAATCTGAATTCAGAGTTGAGCAAACTCAAAAACAAAACTTAAAATATTTAGTTTAATTGTCCAACTTAAAATTTTATCGAAGTTTGTTGCCTTGAAATATTGAGTTCACCCAACTTTTCTTTTTTTGCAGTGCATGCGTGAGTGATTTTAAGTCAGACATGAAAGCTTTTCTTGAAATATTGTCGTCTGGTCTTGAGTTAAGATTTTGGATAGTCTTAGCCAGCATGTAGGATTCATAATTAATGTCTGAGGTGCAAAATCCGTTGCTTTTCCCCTTCTGTTGCAGGTATTGCGTCTATGATTGTATCATTCTTAGTGGGGATGTACTACAACACCATCATCGCCTGGGTGATGTGGTACTTCTTCAACTCTTTCCAGAGCCCCCTACCATGGAGCCAATGTCCTCTCAATGATAATCTTACAGGTACTGTATGGCACCATCTGTCTTTTTTTCAACATGATCTCACAGAAATCCGTGAAATAGCCATGGATTTCTCTTAACTCAAAATCCATAGAATAGCCACGGATTCGCTCACAATGCAAGTTAATGACAGTCATATCCCGTGGCTATTCCAACATACAAAGTGATTATGTACATTCACTGAGTGAATATTTAGAAAATAAAACATATATTTCTCGCTAGAAATGTGATCAAAATCCATTTTTATGCAGAAACTAAGTAAAAATATTGATTTTTCACTAAAAATGAGAGAACTGTCCGCCATGTTTTTTGTTCTGACCGCCGAAACCTTGAAAGTCACGTGACTTGGAACAAACCAATAGCCACGGGATATGACTGTCTTTAACTTTCATTGTAGCGAAATCCGTGTCAGTTTCACGGAAATTTGAGTGATTCCGTGACTATTCCACGGATTTTGAGTTAAGCGAAATCCGTGGCTATTTCACGGATTTCTGTGAGACCAGGTTGGTCTTTTTTTTGTCTTCAATTTTAGTTGAGCATTTTCAAATCCACTCACTTTGATTTAACCCCCTCCTGTAGACCTCGTGTCAGAATGCAAACGCAGCTCTCCAGTGGACTACTTCTGGTACAGAGAGACCTTGAACACCTCACAGACTATAGAAGAGGCTGGAGGTTTGCAGTGGTGGATGGTGTTGTGTTTGGCTGCTGCTTGGATTGTACTCTATTGTTGCTGTATTAGAGGGATTGAGACTACAGGCAAGGTAGGCCAATGCCACATAGATTCCTAAAACCACGTATCAACAGTATATTTCTCTATATCAGTAGTTCTCAACCTTTTTCAGTCGCGACCCCCAATTTAACATGCATGTTGTCTGCGACCCCCACTCACTGAACAGAATCTCCTCGCACAGTTCAGATCATACAAACTCAGTTGATACGACGTATTTTGGACAAATAATGAAGCAGACAACAACTAAAAACAGTCAGCTTCAAGCCAGAGACTCCTTGTACAGAAATAACTTGCTACTTTGGCATTTGTCAGAAAAGACACAAAATTACCCAAAAAAGAACCAAATTGACCACAAAATGATCAAAAAAAGACACAAATTGACCAAAAAAGACACAAAATGACTAAAAAGACACGAAATGACTAAAAAAGACACAAACTGACCACAAAATGGTAAAAAAAAAAAAAGGACACAAAATGACAAAAAAAAGACACAAAATGACAACAACAAAAAAAAGACATTAAATGGACAAAAAGACTAAAACACATTAACACATGAACACTTTAACACAGTGGAGACAGAGCTGACTTCCAAAATGATTTGGCGACCCCCAGAAATCATCTTGAGACCCCAATTGGGGTCCCGACCCCAAGGTTGAGAACAGCTGCTCTATATGATACTACAACATAGTGCATGCTACAGGCCATGCACATCCATGATTGGTATGTCCTTTGTCCGGTTTGCTACACCTGGGAGGTCAGGGGGTTTAACTTTTTGCATACTGTGAATGATGGGAAAATTCCATTAACCCTTTATCAGGCAAAGAACTATATTTGGTAACTTCAGGTAATATTTTGAGAAAAAAGCTGCAAATTTACTAGAAACTAAAAAGCAACTTTTTTCTCCCAGATTCACCACTTTAAATCTCATAAATCTTCGCATTTTTTTCTCGTACATTTGCCACTTTAATCTCGTAAACTTTTTTCTCAAAATATTATTTTCATATGTTTTTTTTACACATTCTGGCAGTATGTAATATCCTCCAATATTCTCTAGGGTTGAAATTTGGAAATTGCAATTATTTCAATGAGTGCCCTATTAAGGGTTAAAGTGGTGAATCTGGGAGAAAGAAGTTGTTTTTTCCCACTTTTTTCTCGTAAATCTGCAACTTTTTTTGCGCAGATTTGCCACTTTAAATCTCTTAAATCTGCGACTTTTCTTCTTGTAGATTTGCCACTTTAATCTAGTAAATTTGCAACTTTTTTCTCAAAATATTACCTGAAGTTACCAAATATAGTTCTTTGCCTGATAAAGGGTTAAGTGTTGACCCAATAATACTCATCCCCTGGAAATGTTACACCTGAAGGGAATGAAGCTCTAACTTTATTATCATTTATACCTTTTTCCCCTGCTATGACAAAAAAATATCTGCAATTAAAAAGGTCTATTAGCAACATATACCGCATTCACGTTTTATGGTTCAGACCACAATAATGAGCATGCAATGATTGGGAAATTCTGACTGTGACTATATCACACAAATGGGATTGCCCATTTATTTCCCAACTCCACCTTGATATTGGGAGTAGTTGCAATTCATGTTGGTTTCTACCATAAACCATATCAGTTACTCAAATGATAATGTTGTTTTATAATGGTACAAGTTGCTCCTTTAAGACTTCTCTTTCCTGTCTCTCAGGCTGTGTACATCACCTCCACTCTGCCATACTTGGTCCTCACCATCTTCCTCATCAGAGGACTGACTCTGAAAGGATCTGTAGATGGAATCAAGTTCCTCTTCACACCAGATGTTAGTATCGTAGCATCATTTCACTAAATTATCGCTGCCATTGTAGATGCAGTTTCTTCCCAAAATAGAGTGTTTCTCTGAAGGAAAATGCAGTGAGCCAGCCGGTGTGATCAATCAAAGCCTTTAGTTACGTGTACTCGGAGAGAGTCTCAGCCATTCCTCTCGACAAAGTAAACTTTCTTCCTTATATACAAAATTTCAGTCTTACATGATCAAAGAAGACGAG
Source organism: Centropristis striata (assembly GCF_030273125.1). Taxonomy (NCBI): domain Eukaryota; kingdom Metazoa; phylum Chordata; class Actinopteri; order Perciformes; family Serranidae; genus Centropristis; species Centropristis striata. The sequence continues at coordinate 2,717,769 of NC_081530.1, forward strand.
GAAGTTACAGGTGAAATCGCGTCTTAATGTGATTAACATACATGATCCAGACATTACAGAGTAGTGAGAGAAACTTCAAAGAAACAATAGAAAGTGGATCAGATACTTGCCATGCAATACACATTGTAATCCCCTGCAGTTAGCGTTGTCTGCCCATTTGTCCATGAGACAGGATTTAATTAAATGTTGTGTAAATGTTTATTGTTTAAATATCAAGAATCTAATACTATTTTTCCACACCATTAGCATGGAAGACATAACTCTCTGCTGATGATATTATCAATTTCTAGCTAGACGAATTGATGAACCCAGCAACTTGGTTGGACGCAGGAGCCCAAGTCTTCTACTCCTTCTCCCTGGCCTTTGGAGGTCTCATCTCATTCTCCAGCTACAACCCCATTCAGTAAGTCAATGTTAAGTCTAAATGGAGATAAACAGAATAAAGTACCATGAGATATTCATACTCTATTCATACGCATTATCTTTCTCTTTGCATTGCACTGCAAAAAAAGAAAAGTTGGGTGAACTCAAAATTTAAAGGCAACAAACTTCGATAAAAGCTCATTTAACTGCTGTTTTAAAATTCTAATTCACACACAAATACACTCTTTTAACATGTTCATTTTTGTTTTTAATTGTTTTTGTTATTGTCATTATAACTTGTTGATGTTATACATTTGTTTTTTCTATTATCAGTTTATTACTTTCTAATAACTATGAAATTTTAGGTGGAGGCTTTAAATAAATAAGCCCATCTGGGTTTTCTGCCTCTCCCTGCACTTTACATTATATGTTATTTTTGTCATTTTACGTAATTCTAACTGTGCAAATAAAATAAAACCTAAAAACCTAAAACCTAAACCATCAGTTAGCTGCTAGCATCAGTTAGCCGCTAGCATCAGTTAGCCGCTAGCTTTCGCTAATGACCAAATTTCACCACAAAGAAATAAGAGTTAGCAGAACTATTGTCCCTTGTTGTGAACCCCAACTGAAAGATATAAGTAACAACAACTCACAAACTTGTTTTTGAGCAGACAACTGGCTTCCTTTGTTGTGCTAACTTACATTATTGCCCTAAATGTCAATAATTTATATTTCCAAGTTTTACCAACTTAAATCACTGTTTTAGGCCAAAAAATACAAGTCGGCTTTTTTGCAGTGTGTGTAATTAAACTTTAAAAATCAATTTTTACCTTTTTTTCTAGCAATAATTGTGAGCAAGATGCTGTTATCATCTCCATTATTAATGGCTGTACTTCAGTCTATGCTGCCACCGTCATCTACTCCATCATTGGCTTTCGGGCGACAGAGCAGTTTGACGCCTGCCTGAATGAGTAGGTGCATGGAACGCTACCACAATTAATTTGAATTAATCCACAATTTTTTAGTCACTCATGTACCTAAATTTCCTCTTTCAGAAACATCATGATGCTGCTAAATGCGTTCGAGCTGAGTGAGGGAAGCATCACTGAGAGCAACTATGATGAAATGCTGTACAAGCTTAACAGCACCATCTCAGGGTCAGAGGTCATTCAGGGGCTGGACCTCAGCACCTGCAACCTGAGGACTTTTCTCAGTGATGTATGGTTTTATTTGGAGGCATCATTATAATTGTATTCCTTTCACAGTGAATAATATAAGTCCCTTATAGTCTGGACGGAATTGTCCAAAAAGTGAAAGTGAGGAGCATTTATGGGTACAAGTCGGGAACTGGCCTACTTTACTTATTTCAAGGGTGCTGAATAAAAAAAAAATGGTTCCCAAGCGAAATTTTTGAGTTTTTGACCTTCTCATTTGCATATCAAAATGGCGGCCGTTGGTTGTTGGACCATTGTCCCTTAGTTTTTTTGTAAATAGGCAATCAAAGATGAGGAAATTAAGTTTCTAGATCTATAGTCTCGGGTCAGAGCAAGGATATAGTGGAGGCTCAGTGTCTTTTTTATGGATATATATATATATATATATATGCAAAATACCAACTTTTAAGGTGAAATTAAGCATTATTTGTGTCATTTTTTAAGGCCAACATAAATATTCATTCAATATCACTTTTAAATGTTCCAGTTGGTATTTTGCATATATATATATATATATATATATATATACATAAAAAAAGACACTGAGCCTCCACTATATCCTTGCTCTGACCCTAGACTATAGATCTAGAAACTTAATTTCCTCATCTTGATTGCCTACTTACAAAAAAACTAAGGGGAAATGGTCCAACGACTGAGCAAGATGGGCAATTTGGTGGCCATTTGATACAAATTAGAAGGTCAAAAACTCAAAATTTCGCTTGGGAACCATTTTTTTTGGACTCAGCACCCTTGAGATATGTAAGGTAGGCCGGTTCCTGACTTGTACCCATAAATGCTCCTCACTTCTTATAGAAGGCCTTTATTCTGAAATCCGTCTAGACTACAGTATTAAGTGTAGCTGCTGATTATGTGCTTGTTTTCCAGGGAGTGGAGGGAACGGGTCTGGCCTTTATTGTGTTCACAGAGGCCATCACCAAGATGCCTGTTTCTCCACTCTGGTCCGTCCTCTTTTTCATCATGCTCTTCTGTCTCGGGCTTTCCACCATGTTTGGAAGTGTAGAGGGAGTTGTTGTTCCTCTGCAGGACCTTAATATCTTTCCCAAGAAGTGTCCTAAAGAAGTGCTCTCTGGTAAAGGATCCTAGACACTCGTGTCTGCTCACAGTACATACACTGTAAAAATGATTAGGGTGGTTTGACTTAAAAACTTAAGTTGAATTGCTGCCTTAAAAACATGAGTAAACCTAACTTCAAGACAAGTGTTATTTCAACTCATAAAGTAAAGTAAGACAAGTAGTTTAATTAATTAATGATCATTTATTATTTAAACTTGATACTCTGAGTTTAAACAACTAACTATATTACATTGCCTAATGAAGAAAACTTGCATTCTCTTGTCAAAGAAAGTTACAATTCCATACCATGTCAACTCACATTTTCAAGTCAAGATAACAACCTACACTGAAAAAAGAAATAGTTGAACCTACTTAATTGAATTGTTTCATTTGGTAACACCTAAATGAATTAAGTTCTTTCAAATTAATTTAAAATCAAATGTGTTAATCTAACTTATTAAATTAATTTGAAAGAACTTAATTCATTTAGGTGTTACCAAATGAAACAATTCAATTAATTTGGTTCTTTTTTCAGTGTATATTCATACCACTTACATTTTAAAGTTGTTTCTACTCGTGTTTTTAAGGCAGCAATTCAACTTAAGTTTTCAAATTAAGTAGACTAATGTTTTTAAGTTTAAATCTTATCTCATCTAATAATGGCAGGTTCACCAGTTTCCTTAAAGATCACACTTAAACTTAATTTACATCTAACTGAAGTGACCTGCAAACCTGAGTTTTAATGATGATAACTCATAAAGTTGAGTTAAAAATGAATGACTCAAGTTATGTGGAAGTAAATTGTAGAAAGAAGTTATTATGACTAATTGATCAGATCCTTTTTTACAGTGTACTGTACGTTTCTACAGTTTAATAATGGCTAACTGTGAACTGTTTTTGATTTTAGGAATCGTATGCCTCTCATCCTTCTTGATTGCCCTCATCTTCTCTCTGCGGTCTGGTAACTACTGGTTAGCACTCTTTGATGCCTACGCAGGCTCCATCCCTCTGCTCATTATTGCCTTCTGCGAGATGACAGGTGTAGTCTACCTGTACGGAATAGATAGGTAAGTGTTTTTTAAAACTCAAACAGGAGATTGCTAAGCCTATTTTGCCATAATGATGATCTATAATACAGTTATTGTGTTTATGTATGTGCCATTATACGTCTTAAATCAAGTTTTATTAATAAAATGTTACAACATAACTCTTAAAGTCTTAAACCTGCATTCTTCCTCATGACCAGCAGGGGGCTCAAGTGATAGTCAATTGTATATTTATTATATACAATATTTATATATTTATTATCAGTAAACATTTTCCTAATGAGTTTGTGGTCTAAATTGCTAGTTTCAAGCCTTCTCCAATACAGCATGATGTTAATTTAGTAAATTATGGTCCCATTTAAAGTAAAATAGATAATAAAGCAGGGTATGCTTTAGAGTGGTGCTACCAACTGTAGGACCTGATAATGTAATTAATTCCCGATCATGTAATAACCCGATAATGTAATAAAAATCTGCACTTTAGTCCATTGAAAATGGTATAAAACCTGATAATGTAATAAAGTGCAGCTGTGTAGCTGTAACAAGCAGCACCGCTAGCATCAGTTAGCCGCTAGCATCAGTTAGCCGCTAGCATCAGTTAGCCGCTAGCTTTCGCTAATGACCAAATTTCACAACAAAGAAATAAGAGTTATCAGAACTATTGTCCCTTGTTTTGAACCCCAACTTAAAGATATAAGTAACAACAACTCACCAACTTGTTTTTGAGCAGACAACTGGCTTCCTTTGTTGTGCTAACTTACATTATTGCCCTAAATGTCAATAATTTATATTTCCAAGTTTTACCAAATTAAATCACTGTTTTAGGCCAAAAAATACAAGTTGGCTTTTTTGCAGTGCACTGCCTAATAATTGTCAGTATAGAAGTTCAAAACATTTTTTGATCTTATCATTGTGGATATATGCCAAATACTTAAAACACTCTGTGTTATTTCAACAGGTTTAATGAAGATATTGAGTTCATGATTGGTCACAAACCGAACATCTTCTGGCAGGCCACATGGAGAGTGATTAGCCCTTTGATTGTTTTGGTCATCTTTGTGTTTTACTTTGTCACCAAAGTCAGCGCCACGCTGACATACAAAACCTGGAATCCAAGCTCGGTATGTTTCACAAACACTTCACTGGTAATAGTCTAGATGGAATTGTCCAAAAAGTGAAAGTGAGGAGCATTTATGGGTACAAGTCAGGAACCGGCCTACTTTACTTATTTCAAGGGTGCTGAATCCAAAAAAAAAATGGTTCCCGAGCGAAATTTTGAGTTTTTGACCTTCTCATTTGCATATCAAAATGGCGGCCAAATTGCCCATCTTGCTCAGTTGTTGGACCATTTTCCCCAAGTTTTTTTGTAAGTAGGCAATCAAAGATGAGGAAATTAAGTTTCTAGATCTATAGTCTAGGGTCAGAGCAAGGATATAGTGGAGGCTCAGTGTCTTTTTTATCTATATTTATATATATATGCAAAACACCAACTTTTAAGGTGAAATTAAACATTATTTGTGTCATTTTTTAAGGCCGACATAAATATTCAATCACTTTTAAATGTTCCAGTTGGTATTTTGCATATATATATATACATAAAAAGACACTGAGCCTCCACTATATCCTTGCTCTGACCCTAGACTATAGATCCAGAAACTTAATTTCCTCATCTTGATTGCCTACTTACAAAAAAACTAAGGGGAAATGGTCCAACAACTGAGCAAGATGGGCAATTTGGTGGCCATTTGATATGCAAATTAGAAGGTCAAAAACTCAAAATTTCACTTGGTAACCATTTTTTTTGGATTCCCTTGAAATATGTAAGGTAGGCCGGTTCCTGACTTGTACCCATAAATGCTCCTCACTTCTTATAGAAGGCCTTTATTCTGAAATCCGTCTAGACTATAACTACATTCCTCCAGTTCATAACTTTTTTTTTAAATTTCTACAATTTTTAAATGTTTTCCTTGTCTGGTTTACAGATAAACTTCCCGGTTTTGGAGGAGTTACCCTATCCCAGCTGGGTCTACGTATTTATCTTCCTCCTGGCTGGACTTCCTAGTCTTATGATCCCAGGATTTGCTTTGTACAAATTATTCCAAAGATGCTGCTGCAAAAAAAACACCAATAAAGAAGAGCTCAACACTGTTTCTGCCAAAGTCAACATGTATGACACTAAGTAGATTGACAAGTGAATTGCACAGATTAAATGAGACACTTGACATATAGTATTAGTGCATGAGGAATCGACACTTTTAAATTTGAGGCCAGTGCAATAATGATTATTTATTTCACGGTTGGGTTTGCTTTTGTTTTCTTAAGAGAAAATTGAGCTATTTGATTTTGAGAGTAACATTCTGTATTTTCTTTATTGACAATGTGTTAATAAAAGTTTGTAGAATCAATGTAGATGTTCATGAAGATTATTATAATTGTATATTTTGTGGAAATATGAATAAACACTGAGATATTCTACACTAACATTGATTTTATTTTATTTTCATTATCCTATCCTGATATCCTACAAAATAATAGTGGCTGTTTTAAACAAGTGACAGTTGCTTAGTTAGGTTAAGGCAACAAAACTACTTGTTTAAGGTTAGGAAAAATAAGTTAAGCTTCAAATGCTGATTCCAAAATCCTGGGTTTTTAGGTTTTGTGTTTGGGGAGTTACTTTTAAAATGTATGCCACTACTGATTATTAAATGCATGCCCCTAAAATTTAATTTGTAACATATTCCATTAAATTACTACAATTAAGTACCTAATTTTAGATTATGTAATAAAGTAATAAAGTAGTAGTAATAAAGCCAACCTGGAAGTTGGCATCATCATAGGGTCTATTGAGAATTCCCAGCTGGCAACCTCCGTGTCTGAGCGTGGAGGCCAACCAGGAAGTGCCTTAATCCTGCAATCTACCGAAAATTCCAGCAGGGGGCGCTAAATTTGGCTGCAAAAAAAATCTGCCCATTCATTTCAGAGCAAAATTTGAAAACTTCTGACTTGATTTATTACCTCAGGATTTTTTCAGGGACAACATTATGGTCTCAATCACTAGTAAAAAATCATCTTCAAGACAATTTGATGTCAATAGTTCTAATAATGGCCCCATTTATAAGAAAATAGAAGATAAAGAATCGTATGATTTGGGGCGGGGCTACCTTTGATTGACAGGTCACTGACAAGGCGAGCCGTCACCAGGAGAGAAGCAGAGCAATGCGTATCCATGGCAACGTGTCAATAAAGTTATATATAACGTTATATGGATAAAAAAGAGGACGTTTACCGATTTGGTCTCATAACTTTGACCCTTTCACTGTATTTTCACTTAATGAATTAATGAATTAATTGTTCAGTAAATGTCTTGTTCAGTGTTTGGTTGGACTAACAGACACTCCAAGGAGTCGCTGCTCAGTTTTATGAGGTCAGAAAGATACATTTTGTTTTTGTTTTTTTGCTAGCCAAACTAACATCCCAGTTAATGCTCCAGTTAATGCTAACATGAATTAGCAGCAGCTTCTCTCAGTCCGGTTGAGGTGTAGAGAGGCTGTAGTCAGTGATCAGATCCCTCTCCTCCTCCACAGTCCAAATATGGTCTGCTCCCCAACAAACAAGATGGCGACACAAGATGGCGACGAGTGTAACGCTGAACTCGAGGCTTCCAACGGGCCACAAACCAATGGGTGACGTCACGGTGACTACGTCCATTATTTATATACAGTCTATGGTTAGACCCCACGGTGCTAAAATGCTAACTCACTTCCTGGTTTAAGGATTCATTCATGTGGCGCCCTATTCCAAATACCGCCAATTTAGAATGCTGTTATTATACTGATATTTTGGATTTTAAATACATAATCCTGTTGCCTGTATTCTACTCCCCAGCCCTGGTAGTTTGCATGCCCTGGGCCTGCATGATCTTTCTCCTGGTGCTCTGGTTTCCTCCTACAGTCCAAAGATTGAAGGTCAGTTAGTGTGTGTGACAGTAAGCCTGAATGTTTCAGCTTGTGATTGACCAGCGACCTGTCAAAGACATACCCGCTTCTTGCTCACTGTCAACTGCACTGTAAACAATTGTCTTGTAAATTAACAGTAAAATACTGGCAGCAGGGTTTCCAGCATTCTACTGTTAATTGTACAGTTCCTCTACTGTTATCTACTTTACAGTATGTTACTGTGATAAAACCACATACTGAATTACAGTAAAATCCTGCATTTCATTGATTTTTACAGTAGACTAAAACACAGTATAGTGCTGAAGCTAGTTGCAATATTGTTGCAGTATACAATGCAGTCATTTTTTGTAAATAGAGCATATTACTGTCTGAAAGCCAATTACTATGAATTAAGCGCTGTCTTCACTGTAACCTCAGTAATTTTAATAAAGCATATACTGAATGAATTAGTTAAATAAAATACAGCCATTAAAAATGTGTACAAGAAGAGACTTAGAAAATATCATAGATATATATTATATATTTTATGGGAAATGGCAAGCTACCTACAAATATTGCCCAGAATGCATTGTTTTCTACAGTATAATAACTTTTTAATAGATAGATAGATAGATAGATAGATAGATAGATAGATAGATAGATAGATAGATAGATAGATAGATAGATAGATAAAACTTTATTGGTCCCTTGGGATGGCTCCCTCAGGGACATTGAGTTTCCAGCAGCAAACAGGTTAAAAAGCACACAGTATCAAAAGTAAAAAAAAAAAAAAAAAAAATGGAATGGAAAACAGTATGTTACTGTCACAATTTGGCTGTTTTCTTACAGCAATTTGTTACAGTGTGTGATTGGCTCCAGCCCCTTGCATAAAAATGAATTTCTAACACAGTGAAACAAGGAAAATATTAATTGAAAAACGGGACAACACAGAAACACTGTATAATTTAGGTAGATGCATGATCTAACTGAAGTAACACACAAGTGTACACTCGCTAAAAGCTTTATGGACATCCTTACAATAACCCCTGGTAGATAGCTGCAGATCACGAGTCAGTACAGAGCCTTCTGTTAGTGCCGACACGCGTCCTTCCTTGGTTAATAATTGCATTAGAAAGGTACACTGATAAGGTTTATATGGACTCTGAATGACTTTACAATTACACTGCAGGATTTTTTTCCAATACAAATTTGAAAAGGAAAATGCCTTTTTTTCCTGCGCTCTAACATTTTGATACTACTCAAATTATTTACATAAAAATAATAAAAGAGAGAACACGGTCTAAATTTGCTGCACTGACTGATATCCTTGAAGATCCCTCCACAATAAAACAATCAGATCTCTCAAGGACTGAAAAGGAGTGACCTGATAGTTAAGATAAGCTATGATGGGAAGTGAATGTACAATGTTTCATTCTTTCTTTCTACCAAACAAAGTGAGACAAAAAAGTTTTCTTTCACAACACTTATTGGATAAGCTTGTTGGCCATCGGTAAGAGAAGTGATATAGTAAAAAAACAAACAACTTCTCAAAGTTTTGTATACTAAACTCATCTTTCAAATCAAATCAAATCAACTTTATTTATAGAGCCCTTTAAGACAGTCTCATGCTGGGTAAAACAAAAAACAGTAAATAAAAGTGGGTTTTAAAATGAATCTCAATTTTAAAATGAATCTTTCTTTTAAAAAGCCACAAAGAACAAATAAAAACAAAAAATAAAACGGAGCAAAGGCTCATGTTGAGTTAAAAGCCAGTGAATAAAAATGAATAATAATAAATAATAAATAATAATAATAATAATACATTTTATTTGTAATGCACTTTACATTACAGGAAATCTCAAAGTGCTACAGGTTAAAAGTATAACATTCTAATTATAAAAAGGATAAAAAAAGGGGGAAAAAACAGCTAAAAACAGAAAACATACATACATAATCTAAAAACCATAGGAGGAACCAAAGGTTTTGCTAAAAACGAATGTTTTTAGTCCCTTTTTAAAAGTCTCTATGGACTGTGGGTTTTTTAAGATTCCTTTTAAAAGCGGACAGTGAGGAGAAGGGAAAATCGCCTCATGTGATGCATTAACCATTATCAAGAAGGCTTCACCTCTTTCCCTTCAACCCTGCTGACATTACATAATGCAACACAGACTATAATGAGCTACTGATAACTGCGGTTCAGGTCGCAGTAAATACCTCAGCACCCCTTAACAGGACGTACAGTAGTTACAGGACTCGGAGAGAGACAGAACACGGAGAATCAGTAACAGTTTCAGCAGAGGAGAAACTGTCTGAGATAATAGGACGCAGCCTCTTTAAGGCTCCAAGGAAAGTAGCAAAAGCAACAACGGGTCCACCAAAAGGAGACTCAACGGCTACATTTTACATTTTCTGAGTCCTGTATAAGAAGCAACCATGAAGCTGAAGTTTCCAAACCGAGGACTGGACGACCGGATCCCGTCTCACGGGGACCTGGAGAGGATGGAAAAGGAGGAGGCAGGGGACAGGCCCAAATGGGACAACAAAGCCCAGTATCTGCTCACCTGTGTGGGCTTCTGTGTGGGACTAGGCAACGTCTGGAGGTTCCCTTACCTGTGTCAGAGCCATGGAGGAGGTAGGCTGGGCTGGGACTGGGTGTTCTGTGGTTGAGATGCCTGAAAATGTGAAAATATGGATCACAGTGTCTATTATCAAAACGGTGATGACTGTTCTAAATAAAGACAAAATGTAAAAAAAAAAAGAAGAAAAAAAAGAAAAAGAAAATGAGCAGTGTGTATGAATCAGTAGAAAGGATTTAAAAGGATTTAACTGTTTTCATTAACTGAAGCAAGCTTTCCCAAAACTGTTCTTTCAGTCAAAATTAAACATAGTATATAACATCCATACTTTTTTTTTCTCCAAAACTTTATTTATTGAGGTTTTTCCCAAAAAGTAATACACCTCCCTCTCATAACCAACAGTAATCTCGGAGGAAAACAAATACTTGAGTTAATAAAAAAATAAAAAAATAAATTTATTAATTAATAAATAATAATAATAAATAAATTGAATTAAATCATATTAATGAACAAATTAAATAAATTAAATATTTAAAAAAATAAATAAATGAAAATAATAATAATAATTTAAAAAAATTGAGAGGAAATAAATAAACTATAACATCCATACTTATAGTGGATTCTTAATAATAATAACAACAATAATAATAATAATACATTACATTTTTATAGCGCTTTTAAAGGTTCTCAAAGTTGCTTAACATGACAGGAAATTAGACACACACAAACACAAAATATAGAAGAAAACAACTAAACAGAGATGAGAGATTATGAGTTCAGGTATTGTAAGCTATTTTGAAGGCGTGGAAGGAGTCGGAATTAATTTAATTAAAACATTAAATAACACACCTGTAGGTATTTTTTTTATTTTAAAAAAACATTATTTTATCAAAATGTGTTGGTAAGATGTTTACAGACTGCAGAGATCCAGGATTTGAGTCTGAATTCTGCTCTAATTCGCTTAAAAATCATAGCCTTTTTTACATTTCACATCTTAAAAGTTAAAAACGAATCACTGGATCATGAATCCTAGAAAATAGTCTACCAACCTAAATTTGTTTGCAGCGATCTACATATTGAAACTATTGGGAATTATTTACTTTCACTGTACTTTCTCAAACGTAAACACTATATGTAAAAGTGAATCTGTGAGTCTATCAGGTTTTTATGGTACCTTGCAGGTGATAAAACACGTATAATGCTTTTTATAGTTTATGGGAGTCTTTATGGGAACAGATTTGTGAATGAAGTCGACTGCTGAGTATTTACTTATGACAATGATGAATGTTGTGCTTCTAGGAGCGTTTATGATCCCGTTCCTCATCCTGCTGGTCCTGGAGGGAATCCCACTGCTGCATCTGGAGTTTGCCATCGGCCAACGACTGAGGAAAGGCAGCATGGGGGTCTGGAGGTCAATCAATCCATACCTGACTGGAGTTGGTGCGTAAAAGAAAAGCATATATAATTAGTGTGTCGATTAGGGCTGGGCGATATGGCCCTAAAAGAATATCACGATATTTCAGGCTATTTTTGCAATAACGATATTCTTGACGATATTACCAAATACTTAAAAATATATAGAAAATATGTTGTTGTTTTTTTAGTCTGTATAAATAAATGAAAGTCTGAAATGTAGTGTGAAGTGCAAATCTCAACAGTTGCCAAATAAAAATTTTTTACTCTTGACTCCAGAGTATGAGCAAATAATAAAAATAACCATTTAGGGGTTTCGGGGGCATATTTTAATGACATTTTGTAAAGGAGAATAAAGGTTCTTGTATGTTTTATTTAAGGCATCTTATTTTGACAGTCTTCTTGTAAGTTCTGTGGTGGATTCTGTCAACACACTGTGCTCTTATTTTGAAAGCTGCATGTGTTTAGCGACAGGGAGTAAGTAGCTTTTTGTGATTAAAACAACTTTAACCACTACATCAAGAAGTAGGAACGTTGCCAATATCATGATATGCATTTTTTTTAACCATAAAAAAAAAATACTGATATTATCGTGAATGATACGATATGGCACACTCCTAGTGTTGATCCAGAAAAGACAGCACTGACTGGAGGCCAGATGGTTGGTCCACCTTTGGTCCCGACTGAATTATCTAAAAATATATTCAATTGATTAACATGACATTTTTTCACTATGATGAGGTTCACCAATTGGTTCAGAGACATGCATGTCCCCAACAGAGTTGATGAATTATGATCATTTTGGTGATGCTAACTTTTCATCTCGTCTTTCACTACGCTGGTTTTGGCGCAATACCTACAAAACTCTCGTTATCCCCATCAGTTTCAGTTGTACTTTGTTTTCAGTGATACCTAGCTAACATTAGTATGGTAACATGCTTATCTAAAGTGGTTAACACAATAAACATAATAGCTGCTTCACACCAGCATGTTAGTGTTGCCATTGTGAGCATGTTAGCAGGCTAATGTTAGCATTTACCTTGAAACATTGGTGTATTTTCAGCCTCACATTGCTGATATAATAACTAATGGCTACGTGACTAATTGTTTCATGTTGTTACAGGTATTGCGTCCTTACTTGTCTCATTTCTGGTGGGTATGTACTATAACACCATCATGGCCTGGATCATGTGGTATCTCTTCAACTCCTTTCAAGATCCTCTGCCTTGGAGCCAGTGTCCCCTCAACGCCAACAGGACAGGTACACCTTGATCAAGACAACAGTCAGAAAGAATTCAAAACCTGCACATGTCCTGTACAGCAGTAGTTCTCAACCTTTCTGAGTCGCGACCCCCAATTTAACATGCATGTTGTCCGCGACCCCCGCTCACTGAACACAATCTCACACGCACAGTTCAGATCAGCCAAAAAGAGAAACAAAATGACCAAAAAAAGTAAACAAATGACCAAAAAAGACACAAAATGACCAGAAAAGACACAAAATGACCAAAAAAAGTCACAAAATGACCAAAAAAAGACACAAATTGACCAAAAATCACCAAAAAAAGAAACAGAATAACCCCAAAAAGAAAAAAATTACCAAAAAAAGACACAAAATTACCAAAAAAGACACAAAATTACCAAAAAAGACACAAAATGACCAGAAAAGACACAAAATGACAAAAAAAGACACAAATTGACCAAAAAAAGAAACAAAATGACCAGAAAAGACACAAAATGACCAAAAAAGGGCACAAATTGGCCAAAAATGACCAAAAAAAAGAAACAAAATAACCCAAAAAAGAAAAAAATTACCAAAAAATGACACAAAATGACTAAAAAAGACACATAATGACCAAAAAGGAAACAAAATGACCAAAGAAGACACAAATTGACCAAAAATGACCAAAAAAAGAAACAAAATGACCAAAAAAGACACAAAATGACCAAAAAACACACAAAATGACAAAAAAAAAGACATTAAGTGACCAAAAAGACTAAAACACATTAACACATTAACACAGTGGAGACAGAGCTGACTTCCAAAATGATTTGGCGACCCCCAGAAAAATCATCTCACGACCCCAACTGGGGTCCCGACCCCAAGGTTGAGAACAGCTGCTGTACATTATGTGGCAACATCTTTCCCCTTTGCTATCTGCGTATCTGTTGTCTGCAGGTCTGGTGGAGGAGTGTGCTCGGAGCAGCACTGTGGACTACTTCTGGTACAGAGAGACTCTGAACACTTCAACAGCTATCGATGAGTCTGGAGGTCTGCAGTGGTGGATGGTGCTCGCCCTGGTTTCTGCCTGGACTCTGCTCTACGTCTGCACCATTCGGGGCATTGAGACCACAGGAAAGGTCTGAAAGTCACATTACACATGAATAGTCTGATGTGTGTATTTATGTTAGAGGTCTGTCCAGAAATACAGATATAATATAAGTATTTTAGTCTAGATGGAATTGTCCAAAAAGTGAAAGTGAGGAGCATTTATGGGTACAAGTCAGGAACCGGCCTACTTTACTTATTTCAAGGGTGCTGAATCCAAAAAAAAAAAGGTTCCCGAGCGAAATTTTGAGTTTTTGACCTTCTCATTTGCATATCAAAATGGCGGCCAAATTGCCCATCTTGCTCAGTTGTTGGACCATTTCCCCTTAGTTTTTTTGTGAGTAGGCAATCAAAGATGAGGACATTAAGTTTCTGGATCTATAGTCTAGGGTCAGAGCAAGGATATAGTGGAGGCTCAGTGTCTTTTTTATGTATATTTATATATATGCAAAATACCAACTTTTAAGGTGAAATTAAGCATTATTTGTGTCTTTTTTTAAGGCCGACATAAATATTCAATCAATCACTTTTAAATGTTCCAGTTGGTATTTTGCAAAAAAAAAAAAAAATATATATATATATATATATATATATATATATACAGTACAGGCCAAAAGTTTGGACACACACCTTCTCATTCAATGCGTTTTTCTTTATTTTCATGACTATTTACATTGTAGATTCTCACTGAAGGCATCAAAACTATGAATGAACACATATGGAATTATGTACTTAACAAAAAAAGTGTGAAATAACTGAAAACATGTCTTGTATTTTAGATTCCTCAAAGTAACCACCCTTTGCTTACTAGAATATAAGACATGTTTTCAGTTATTTCACACTTTTTTGTTAAGTACATAATTCCACATGTGTTCATTTATAGTTTTGATGAATTTAAAATGTCAATAGTCATGAAAATAAAGGAAATACATTGAATGAGAAGGTGTGTCCAAACTTTTGGCCTGTACTGTATATACATAAAAAAGACACTGAGCCTCCACTATATTCTTGCTCTGACCCTAGACTATAGATCCAGAAACTTAATTTCCTCATCTTTGATTGCCTACTTACAAAAAAACTAAGGGGAAATGGTCCAATGACCAATGGCCGCCATTTTGATATACAAATTAGAAGGTCAAAAACTCAAAATTTCGCTTGGGAACCATTTTTTTGGGACTTTTTTGCACCCTTGAAATATGTAAGGTAGGCCAGTTCCTGACTTGTACCCATAAATGCTCCTCACTTCTTATAGGAGGCATTTATTCTGAAATCCGTCTAGACTGTTTGGATCATGTTGTCCCTTTCCTTTCTCAGGCTGTGTACATCACCTCCACTCTGCCATACTTGGTCCTCACCATCTTCCTCATCAGAGGACTGACTCTGAAAGGATCTATAGAGGGGATCAAGTTCCTCTTCACACCAGATGTAAGCACTGTTGTAACACTGCCACCAACATGTCACTATTCCCTATTGTCTTGTTTTTCCACTGGATGGTAGAGCTTAACTCGATTAAACTCAGTTCCCTATGATTTCTTTTGTGAGGACAGTACCTGGTACTCTTTAATTATCACCTTAGTTGAAGTTCCAAGCAAGTTGAAGTGATACCAGACAGTGGGCTTAAACACTGCAGACCACTGATTGGTCAGAGAGAATACTGCACAAAACTTAAAATTATTTTTAGTTATTTTTATTATTCATTCAACTCAGATTGTTCAAATGTGGCATCCCGCAAACTAAAAGCCTGCATTAACCCATTGAAGCCTGGAAAGCGGATACCTCGTTTTGTAGTATTTGTATAAGCTCTCAAATACTTTTTGAATTTCATTTCTATCTGCTACAGAGGCTGAAAAATCTATTATTTAGTAGAAGAGTTGACACTTCTGTTGAATTTCCAGAAAAACTTCAGGTTTTAGGGGCTGATTTTAAAATCGCCCAGAGGTTTTACAGGCGTTTTAGGCCTCAATGGGCTAAGATGTATAATTGAAGACATGCAGACATTCTTCTGTTTGTTTGCTGATAAAAACTTGTTTTTTCTGAGCAAGGATTATCTGACCCAGTTTTCCAAAAGGAAAGTTATGGGGGATATATCACAGTTAGTAATTTTATGTTTATATTATGATTAGTAATTTTGTGTCTTTTTTAGTAATTTTGTCTTTTTTTGTGTCTTTTTTTAAGTAATTTATTTATTTTTCTGTCATTTTGTGTCTTTTTTAAGTAATTTATTTTTTTCTGTCATTTTGTGTCTTTTTTAAAAAAAGCAATTTTGTGTCTTTTTTAAGTAATTTAGTTTTTTTCTGTCATTTTGTGTCTATTTTTTGGTAATTTTGTGTCTTTTTTAAGTAATTTTGTTTTTTTTCTGTCATTTTGTGTCTTTTTTTAGTCATTTTGTGTATTTTTTGGTCATTTTGTGTCTTTTTTAAGTCATTTTGTGTGGCTTTTTTGTGTCTTTTTTAAGTAATTTAGTTTCCCCCACTATTCCCGCCCCACATAACTGGTGATGACCTTGTTGTCCACTAGGTGGGCTGGCCCCTTGGGCATTTTCCATAATTGCCAAATTGCAAAGATTGCGCATTACGATGTTACAAGAATGCCCCAAGTGCTATCCAACGTGGAATACGAAATAGAGAAAAGGACCCGGTACCAAGTTCAGTTGAGCATAGCCATACTATCCAAACACAGCAACAAGGCTGCAGCCAGCAGATGTTTTGTTTAGTTTTACTATTTGACAACTATGACACGCAAATGGATGTTTTATGCTCAGTGAAAAACAAGCATTCGGTGTGATTTTGGCCATTGACCTTTTGTAATTTTCATACTTTAGACCTCTCCTGTGTGATTAAGCAATCAATCTTCAATCATCCAGTTTCTTTTTATGATCTCACACAGCAATGAATCATTTTTAAACTCCTCAGCTGTTGGTTTTATTGTGCGTCCTTGAATATCAGACTCTTGGTGTACAGTGCTATCTCTATATATAAATCATTAACAACAGCCAGAACAGTTGCTGTGGAGGAGTGTTTACTGCCTGTTCTGCAGAGCACAACAGGAAATAATTAGCATAGGAATCCTGGCTCAGTTTTACCGTTTATATGAGCTACTTTCTATTCTCTTTAAGGTAAATGAATTAATGAATCCATCGACCTGGTTGGATGCAGGTGCTCAAGTTTTCTACTCCTTCTCTTTGGCCTTTGGAGGACTCATCTCATTCTCCAGTTACAACTCTATTCAGTGAGTAACTGCACAGTCGTTCAACGAGCCATCTTTTGAACATCTCCCCTCACATTATTATAATTATCTTTCAGCAACAACTGTGAGCAGGATGCCGTCCTCATCTCCATCATCAACGGCTGCACTTCAGTGTACTCCGCAACAGTTATCTACTCCATCATCGGCTTCAGGGCCACGCAAAACTATGATGCCTGCACAGCAGAGTGAGTTTCACACACTGCAAAAAAGCCAACTTGTATTTTTTGGCCTAAAACAGTGATTTAAGTTGGTAAAACTTGGAAATATAAATTATTGACATTTAGGGCAATTATGTAAGTTAGCACAACAAAGGAAGCCAGTTGTCTGCTCAAAAACAAGTTGGTGAGTTGTTGTTACTTATATCTTTAAGTTGAAGTTCACAACAAGGGACAATAGTTCTGATAACTCTTATTTCTTTGTTGTGAAATGCTGGAAAGCGGTGAAATTTGGTCATTAGCGAAAGCTAGCGGCTAACTGAAGCTAGCGGCGAACTGATGCTAGCGGCTAACTGATGCTGGCAGCTAACTGATGCTAGCGGCGCTGCTTGTTTCAGCTACAAGAGTAGCCATTAGCATATCAATGCTAACTCAAAATTGTGGTCGCAACATTAGCTGACATTTCAAAGCGGCGTTACAATCGCGCCAATTCAGCACATTGCAGAAGTTAGCAGAAGTAAGGATTAAAAGTTATTACAATGTAAAATTATAAGTTAGGACAACTTACAGTTGAGTTGACAAAAATCTGAATTCAGAGTTGAGCAAACTCAAAAACAAAACTTGAAATATTTAGTTTAATTGTCCAACTTAACTTGTTGCCTTGAAATTTTGAGTTCACCCAACTTTTCTTTTTTTGCAGTGCATGTGACAAAAGAAGCATTGAAAACATTAACTAGGATTCACTTAGACTAAACTCATCTCTCATCTTTTTGAAACATCTTTTAGCAACATCCTCAAGCTGATGAATGCCTTCGATTACCCTGAAAACAACATCACAGAAAGCAACTACGATGCGACCCTGGCCCACCTCAACCAGACCAACCCAGACATCATTCAAGGATTAGATTTAGACACCTGTAGCATGCAGGCTTTCCTCAGTCAGGTCAGTAGATATTGATCGAATATCTGACATTTATTAGATTTAAATCTCACTCGTGGGATTTAGCTGAGGGTAACTGTTTAACCCATAAGAACCCACACCCCAGTTATCCATAAAGGAAAGTTATGGGAGATATATCACAGTTAGTAATTTTATGTTTATATTATGATTAGTAATTTTGTGTCTTTTTTTAGTAATTTTGTCTTTTTTTGTGTGTCTTTTTTAAGTAATTTATTTTTTTTTCCTGTCATTTTGTGTCTTTTTTTAGTAATTTTGTGTCTTTTTTAAGTATTTAGTTTTTTTTCTGTCATTTTGTGTCTTTTTTTGTTGTTGTAATTTTGTGTCTTTTTTAAGTAATTTATTTATTTTCTGTCATTTTGTATCTTTTTTTTTAGTAATTTTGTGTCTTTTTTAAGTAATTTAGTTTTTTTCTGTCATTTTGTGTCCTTTTTTAGTAATTTTGTGTCTTTTTTGGTCATTTTGTGTCTTTTTTTTTAGTAATTTTGTGTCTTTTTTAAGTAATTTATTTTTTTCTGTCATTTTGTGTCTTTTTAAAAAAAAAAAGTAATTTTGTGTCTTTTTTAAGTAATTTAGTTTTTTCTGTAATTTTGTCTTTTTTTTGTAGTTTTGTGTCTTTTCTAAATAATTTAGTTTTTTCTGTCATTTTGTGTCTTTTTTAAGTAATTTAGTTTTTTTCTGTCATTTTGTGTCTTGTTTAAGTAATTTAGTTTTTTTCTGTCATTTTGTGTCTTGTTTAAGTAATTTTGTGTCTTTTTTAAGTAATTTAGTTTTTTTCTGTCATTTTGTGTGTTTTTTTTTTAGTAATTTTGTGTCTTTTTTGGTCATTTTGTGTTTTTTTTTTAAGTCATTTTGTGTGTCTTTTTTGTGTCTTTTTTAAGTATTTTAGTTTCTGTCACTTTGTGTCTTTTTTTTGCTGTAATTTTGGTCCTTTTGATACTGCCTATAGCGGCCCCCAGTTAAATTGAGTTTGAGACCCTGTTCTAGAATATTTAAAGTGTTTGTTACATGGGTTCTTATGGGTTAAACTCTTTGGTGTTCTCCTTCAGGGTGTGGAGGGAACAGGTCTAGCCTTCATCGTCTTCACAGAGGCCATCATCAAAATGCCTATTTCTCCTCTGTGGGCTGTCCTGTTCTTCGTTATGCTCTTCTGCCTCGGCCTCTCAACTATGTTTGGGAACATCGAGGGAGTGGTGGTTCCTCTGCAGGACCTCAACTTACTGCCCAAATCTTGGCCCAAAGAAGTGTTCTGCGGTAATTTTCCAAATTTCCTATTAAATGTAAATGACTTTTCATGTTGGGATAAGAACATTTGATCCTGAGATATACACTACCGGTCAAAAGTTTTAGAACATCCCAATTGAAATTCAAGCAGTTCAAGTCAAATGAACAGCTTGAAAGGGTCCAAAGGTAAGTGGTGAACTGCCAGAGGTAAATAAAAAAAGGTAAGCTTAACCAAAACTGAAAGATAATGTACATTTCAGAATTATACAAGTAGGCCTTTTTCAGGGAACAAGAAATGGGTTAACAACTTAACTCTATGGAGTCTTGGGCTATTTTGTCCATTTTTGAATTCTTTTCATGTCTTTGTTAGTCATTTTGTGTCTTTTGGTGTCTTTTTTTTGGTCATTTTGTGTCTTTTTTTAGTCCTTTCGTTCAACATAAAATTTGATTTTGAATCTTTTTTTTATTTTCAAAACACTATCATGCTCAATAAAGAATTTTAAATGTGCATTCATTTCAGAGTAGACTGAGACATTAAACTGCATCATTTTCAATTAAAGTCTGGAAAAGTTGGTGTGTTCTAAAACTTTTGACCAGTAGTGTATGTGTAACTAATTCTTCTATCCTTTTTTCAGGTCTGACTTGTTTAATCTCATTTGCAATCGGGCTGATCTTTGCCCAACGTTCTGGAAACTACTGGCTGGCTCTATTTGACAACTTTGCAGGCTCTATCCCCCTTCTGGTCATCGGATTAAGTGAAATGATAGCCATTGTGTACATCTATGGCATAGATAGGTGAGTCTATCACAGAAGGGAATGGTGCTATTTGATGCTAAATGCAAAACTGCACAGGGGGGCTCCATCTGTGTCTGTATTTTGATGTGAAAACAACATGTAACGTTAATCAGAATATGCACGGCTCAGACACATAAACAGTTTAGTAGAAATATTGTCTTGTCCAGAATATTTTGTGCATCTAAATGTAGTCATTGAGATCATGTTAGCATGCTAAAATTAGCATTTAGCTCAAAGCACCACTGTGCCCAAGCCTCAGAAAGACACTAGCGTGGCCAGGCTCTTTGGCTTGTTATTGTCATAAATGCATGAGGCATTCACAGGACATGCTAGTCAGTGGAGTTGTTTTTTTCTATATAAAAAAAGCAGTAAATAACAGAACATTGTTTTCTGACCTTGGAACAGAGATAATGTGTCACTCATCACCGGAGAGATAAATAAGTACAGTATGTCTAGTGATGTAGCAAGACTATGGTGAGGAATGTGGAAAATATGTGTATCTTGCCCAGAGTGTCAATAATACTGTTGATGAAAGCAGTGAAAATGCTACTTAGATGTTCTAAACTGTTTCAAAATAGTCTATTTCCAGACTTTCTGTTTCGTGAGAACACAGGACTACAGAGTTTTATTTCCTCGAAGTCCAGTGCACTGCAAAAAAACCCAACTTGTATTTTTTGGCCTAAAACAGTGATTTAAGTTGGTAAAACTTGGTTATATAAATTATTGACATTTAGGGCAATAATGTAAGTTAGCACAACAAAGGAAGCCAGTTGTCTGCTCAAAAACAAGTTTGTTAGTTGTTGTTACTTATATCTTTAAGTTGGGGTTCACAACAAGGGACAATAGTTCTGATAACTCTTATTTCTTTGTTGTGAAATGTGGGAAAGCGGTGAAATTCGGTCATTAGCGAAAGCTAGCTGCTAACTGATGCTAGCGGCTAACTGATGCTAGCGGGGCTGCTTGTTACAGCTACAAGAGTAGCCATTAGCGTATCAATGCTAACTCAAAATTGTGGTCGCAACATTAGCTGACATTTCATAGCGCCGTTACAATCGTGCCAATTCAGCACATTGCAGAAGTTAGCAGAAGTAAGGATTAAAAGTTATTACAATGTAAAATTATAAATTAGTACAACTTACAGTTGAGTTGACAAAAATCTGAATTCAGAGTCGAGCAAACTCAAAAAAAAAAAACTTAAAATATTTAGCTTAATTGTCCAACTTAAAATTTTATAGAAGTTTGTTGCCTTGAAATTTTGAGTTCACCCAACTTTTCTTTTTTTTGCAGTGTGCAGCTTCAACATGTTTAACACACATGCTGCTTTATTTACCGTGTCTAATAAAAGTACAAGGTTGTCTTTTATGGGTGCTTTCATACACACTCAGCTAACATTACACCCCCTCTTATTGCTTCCAAACAGGTTTAACAAGGATGTTGAGTTTATGATCGGACACAAGCCCAACATCTTCTGGCAGGTGACATGGAGGGTGGTCAGTCCACTCATTATGATCGTCATCTTAGTTTTCTACTTTATAACCCAAGTCAGCAAGAGTCTCACCTACTTGGTGTGGGACCAGGAGGCGGTAAGTGTGCTCATCACAATACTTTAAGCCTAAAGACCTTTTTAGATGTGTTAAGTTATTAACCCTTAATAGGGCACTCATTGAAATACTTGCAAATTTGCGAAAAAAGTCGCAGATTTACGAGAAAAAAGTGGGGGAAAAAACAACTTTTTTCTCCCAGATTCACCACTTTAACCCTTAATAGGACACTCATTGAAATACTTGCAAATTCCAAATTTCAACCCTAGAGAATATTGGAGGATATTACATACTGCCAGAATGTGTAAAAAAAACCATACGAAAATAATATTTTAAGAAAAAAGTTAACGAGATTAAAGTGGCAAATCTAAGAGAAAAAAATGTGTAGATTTATGAGATTTAAAGTGGTGAATCTGGGAGAAAAAAGTTGCTTTTTTCCCACTTTTTTCTCGTAAATCTGCGACTTTTTTGGTGCAGATTTGCCTCTTTAATCTCGTAAACTTTTTTCTCAAAAAATTATTTTCGTATGTTTTTTTTTTACACATTCTGGCTGTATGTAATATCCTCCAATATTCTCTAGGGTTGAAATTTGGAATTTGCAAGTATTTCAATGAGTGTCCTATTAAGGGTTAAAGTGGTGAATCTGGGAGAAAAAAGTTGCTTTTCCCACTTTTTTCTCGTAAATCTGCAACTTTTTTTGCGCAGATTTGCCACTTTAAATCTCTTAAATCTGCAACTTATTTCTTGTAGATTTGCCACTTTAATCTAGTAAATTTGCAACTTTTTTCTCGAAATATTACCTGAAGTTACCAAATATAGTTCTTTGCCTGATAAAGGGTTAATGGAGGTAATAATTCACCTGCTGTAGGTTGTACATTGCTGTGAATTTTAACAATTCTCTCTCAATAGGAGAAGTTCCCCACCCTGGAGGCGCGTCCGTTCCCACCCTGGATCAATGTCATCATCTTCATCCTGGCTGGAATTCCCAGTTTATCCATCCCGTTGTTCGCCCTGTTCAAATTCATCCAGAGGAAATGCTGCAAGCAGAAGGACTACAGTGACGGAACAGTGGACACTATCTCTGCCAAAATACAAATGAACGACAAAATGAAGTTGTAGATAACTTTTACTTATATTTAACAAAATATTTTATAATAAAATGAATATGGACTTGTTTTATTGTTTAATGTATATTACCCCTTTTTTCTTTCACATGTCTTGTACAATGACAGACGAGCATACTAACTAGTTGCTAAGGACTTTTATCGGTGGAAAAGTATAAAGTAAATTTGAAATATTTTCTGTAAATTAATGTAAATTTGGAAAGAGAGAAATTATTGCTTGTTTCCCTAGTATTGCGTGATTCGTTTCTTGCTTTCTCATGTTTCACACGTGTATGACATGTTGTACATTAAAGGAATAGTTGGACATTTGGAAAAATGCACTTTTTACTTGCTGAGTGTTTAATCAGAAGATCGATACCAGTCTTATGTTTGTGCATTAAATGTGAAGCTAGCCAGCAGCCAGATAGCTTAGCTTAGCATAACAGTTAGCCTGGCTATGTTGAAAGGTAACCAAATACCTACTAGCAACTCTAAAACTTACCAATGAACATGCATCTTATTTGTTTAATTTATAAAATTTGTGGTTGAGTCAGGCTAGCTGTTTCCATTTTCTATAAGACCAAGCTAATATACCAAGCTAAGCTAACTAGACGTTAGGTGTAGCTATTTATTAAGGATTCATTTAACTCGGTTTCCAAAAATGTCTAACTAATCATTTACGGCAGTATTGCAAGTTTACTACATGCATTTGTATGGTATAGTTAAATAATGTTTTATTTGAATATTTTGTAAATAATGTCCAATTGAGGAGCTAATTGGTGTTCAAACCTGTGAAATAGCCAACTGTAAGCATTTATTCTTGTGTGTTGTTTATATCACTGCACTAACACTGCCATTAACCATCAGCTTATGATCTGGTAATAACCTGTCATGATATTTTATTTAAAGGGACATTTTGTCTCTGAACCAAAAGTACATCAAAATAAACGAACAATTCTTTCTAAGCAACTCTTTTTAGTATCCAGTATGTACCGTGTCAGCCTGCTGAATATACCGACTTCTCACACTCATGCTGCAGCAAGACAACCAATGAATGATTGTGAATTGTTGTCCTATACAGCAGTAGTTCTCAACCTTTTTGAGTCGCGACCCCCAATTTAACATGCATGTTGTCCGCGACCCCCACTCACTGAACACAATCTCACACGCACAGTTCAGATCACCCAAAAAAGAAAGACACAAAATGACCAAAAAAAGACACAAAATGACCAAAAAAGAAACAAAATAACCCAAAAAAGAAAAAAATTACCAAAAAAAAGACACAAAATGACAAAAAAAGACACAAAATGACCAAAAAGGAAACAAAGTGACCAAAAAAGACACAAATTGACCACAAAATGACAAAAACAAGACACAAAATGACCAGAAAAGACACAAAATGACTAAAAAAGAACACAAAATGACCAAAAATGACCAAAAAAAGAAACAAACTAACCCAAAAAAGAAAAAAATTACCAAAAAAAAGACACAAAATGACTAAAAAAAGACACAAAATGACCAAAAAGGAAACAAAGTGACCAAAAAAGACACAAATTGACCACAAAATGACAAAAACAAGACACAAAATGACCAGAAAAGACACAAAATGACCAAAAAAAGACACAAAATGACCAAAAAGACTAAAACACATTAACATATGAACACTTTAACACAGTGGAGACAGAGCTGACTTCTAAAATTATTATGCGAACCCCCAGAAATCATCTCGCGACCCCAATTGGGGTCCCGATCCCAAGGTTGAGAATAGCTGCTATAAAGGGTAAAAAGACAGCTAGTCACTGGATGAGCTCAGAATACATCCCAGTTCATTTTCTTGAACTGGGATGTATGATTGAGCGAGAAGTGATTTAATTGGAGTCGAGTCAAGACAACCAGGTAACTAAACTCACTGAAGAGGTGTTACCTCATATTTCTGTAATATTGTGTTATTTAGGACTGGCTGTCAAATGGGCATTTGAAACGGACTCCATATTTTATAAAAAGTATCAAAACTCAAAAGGTTTAAACTTATCAACTTGAAGGAACTGATTCTGTGAAACAAATCTGTCCATCATAAGTGAATGGCCCTCAGCTCATAGTGCTCAAAGCAAAATTCAGAAAATATAAATAAGTAAGATAATCCACTGATTTGTGTTGTGAGCAGTTTCATGTAGGAACTTCTTTTATATCTACGACTGATACCACCAACACTGACACTTGAAGAGAATAATGAAGTGGTTTCTATTTGAAGAAATACAAGTAATTAAAATAAATCATGTGGACTGTCACAAGGTAACTGGCGTGTTTAAGGATTTTTCAGCAAGGCACACTTTTTTTACACAGCCAATTAAATCTGCTTTATTTCCTGTCTTTTTGAATAAACCCCTTCAAAATAAAATAAAAACTATCACAAGGTAACTGGCGTGTTTAAGGATTTTGCAGCAAGGCACACTTTTTTTTTTACACAGCCAATTAAATCTACTTTATTTCCTGTCTTTTTGAATAAACCCCTTCAAAATAAAATATAAAACTTGAGCAACAAGCATGATCCGTTCTCACATGTTAGAGAAAGGTAATTAAAGTTAATGATTGACTGATTTTAAAGTTTAAAATCCCTTTGCAAGCTGACATGATTTCTTTTATATTTATCATTTATATTTTAAATTATAATCCTAAACTGCTACATGAAGGTAAAAGTACAGAGTGTGCACTTACTGACTAGTTTATGGCCAGCCAGCAACAGATAAAGTAAAAGATTGTAAACTTGTTTCAACATTGCTCCTGTGCGGCTCACACTTATGTGAACCTCTCCTTAATGCTTCAACCGGAGCAGACACCACTTCACTGCTTCTCTGCTTCAGTGCACCGGTGGTCACTATGAGGCTGGTGCTTCCTAACCCGGGGCTGGACCTCCGGATCCCGAGCTATGAGGACCTGGACAGGATGGAGAAAGAGGAGGCGGATGACAGGCCCAAGTGGGACAACAAAGCCCAGTACATCCTCACCTGTGTGGGCTTCTGCATCGGGCTCGGCAACGTGTGGCGTTTCCCTTATTTGTGTCAAAGTCATGGAGGAGGTGAGTCAAGTGGCTGACATAACCAAAAGTCTTTTATTGTGAAATTTATGACATTTATGGTGAATTCATATTCAATATTAAAAAAAAGACATACAATTAAATTGCTGTTCCTAAACTGGATAACAGATCAAGCTCCCTCTAGAACACAATGGCATAAGGTTGTAATAGAATATATATCTCTTGACTATCTGACATGTATGCTGCGTGATAAAGATGACATCTTTCATAGAATATGGGACCCTTTTATGTTATACATTGGTATGAATATTTCAACCATATTTACACGAGGATTTACATAGGACTGGAACATGTGGGGTGCTTAACTGTCATTAGTTTTGTATCTATATAATTTCTGAATCATCTGTCGATATGTATTTTTATTTATTTATTTTTTCTCTGTGTCTGTGAGCCGAGTTGTAGTGTAGTATAGCCCAGTGTGGGTTCTTTTTATTTTATTTTATTTTTATATATTCTATTTTATTTGTTTGATTGTTCTTTGTGTTTGTTTGTTTTTCACTGGGTGCTGTGAAAATCAATAAACATATTGTTTAAAAAAAAAAAAAAAAAAATTGCTGTTCCTTATTAAGGCTAAAAGGAAACAATATAAAACTCATGCATGGCAACAAGAGAGCCATGGAATCACCATTAAGTTATATTAATGATTCTCAAGAGGAAGACCTCTTCTAAAGTAATGATTTACTTTTTGCATGACATATGAGTTACAGACTGAGCTGTATGTTGGCTTGAGTAGGAAATTAATGCTAGGAATTCCTACTATTTGTTTATTTGTTTATTTATTAAGGATCCCCATTAGCTGGTACCTTAGTAACCAGCTAGTCTTCCTGCGGAGTCCACAGGAACAACACAGAATATACAGAAAAACATATTCTCAATATATCAAACATTTACAGGTAAAGTCAATCACTATAAACCTAAAAATGGTAAGAAAAGGAAAGAAAAGGTAAGAACATTTAAAAATGTACAGCTTGTATAAAATAACATTTCAGTTTCTTTTTAAATACCTGTTTACTTTCAGTGCAACAGAGGTAGTGAGGCAGATTATTCCACAGAGTAATTGCTCTATAGATAAAATAATCTCTATAGATATAAATGTATGTGTATGTTGTTGTGTTTTTTGTGTGTAATGTGGGTCACTGTTATTCTTCAAGAATGCTGCAGATTGAGCCAGGTGGCACAGGGTTCAAAGGCATGCATACTCATTGAAATTAAATCTGTTGTTTTTATGTGACTTTTTAAGCCTGTACAGTTAAAACTGCTGTGCATAGTCCAGGTCATCAGTCAAAGTAATGTGGCATATTTTCTTGGGCAAGGCAAGTCAAGTCTCAAGTCCAGTCAAAACATAGCACATAGTTATTCAACTGCACTGCAAAAAAAAAGCCAACTTGTATTTTTTGGCCTGAAACAGTGATTTAAGTTGGTTTAACTTGGAAATATTAATTATTGATATTTAGGGCAATAATGTAAGTTAGCACAACAAAGGAAGCCAGTTGTCTGCTCAAAAACAAGTTGGTGAGTTGTTGTTACTTATATCTTTAAGTTGGGGTTCACAACAAGGGACAATAGTTCTGATAACTCTTATTGCTTTGTTGTGAAATGCAGGAAAGCTGTGAAATTTGGTCATTAGCGAAAGCTAGTGGCTAACTGATGCTAGCGGCTAACTGATGCTAGCGGCTAACTGATGCTAGCGGCTAACTGATGCTAGCAGCGCTGCTTGTTACAGCTACAAGAGTATCCATTAGCGTAGAAATGCTAACTCAAAATTCTGGTCACAACATTAGCTGACATTTCATAGCGGCGTTACAATCGTGCCAATTCAGCACATTACAGAAGTTAGCAGAAGTAAGGATTAAAAGTTATTACAATCTTTAAACTACAGTCTTTGCCATGCCTTTATTAATCTTATTTTGTTTGCTTATTGATATTAAAATATACTTTATTGCTCATCTATTATAAGTTAACTATAAGTTAACTATGCTTTTTGCAACTACCGGATCTAAAGTGAGAACAATGCCTTATTACTTGTTAATTAATGGTTATTAAGGACCTTATTATAAAGCGTTACCAATTGTTTTGTACCATTTGGACCACTTGCAGCATTCTTATTTATGGCTCAGAGAGAAAAAGGTGTGTGCCTCTTTCACATTTTTACGATGTCCTGAATGTCGAGTTTGTAGGCATCATGCATAGAATTAATAAATAAGTCAATTAAAATACATTTTCAGGTGCCTTTTTGATTCCTTACCTGATCCTGCTGGTGCTGGAAGGAATGCCTCTCCTGCTGTTGGAGTTTGCCATCGGCCAGCGTCTCAGGAAAGGCAGCGTGGGAGTGTGGAGATCCATCAGTCCTTATCTTACTGGTGTTGGTAAGTGAAATAGGCTCATAACAACACATAACTTATCAAAGGATATAAGGCTTACTGTGTGTGGTATCCCAATAAATGATGTTGTTCCTCAGGAATAGCCTCCATGCTGGTGTCCTTATTGGTTGGACTGTACTATAACACCTTAATAGCCTGGATCATGTGGTATCTCTTCAATTCCTTTCAAGACCCGCTGCCTTGGACCCAATGTCCTCTCAACGAAAATGGGACAGGTGAATATTCAAACATGTTCAGCTTACATGGGGCCACGGGGCGGCTGTGGCTCAGTTGGGAGAGTTGGTTGGCCCCCAACCGAAGGGTTGGTGGTTAGATCCCTGACCATCGCAGCCTACATGTCGAAGTATCCTTGAGCAAGATACTGAACCCCAAATTGCTCCCGATGTGCTGTGTTCATCGGTGTGTGAATGAATTCCCAATGGTGGCAGGTGGCACCGTTTAGGGTAGCCTCTGCCACCAGTATGAATGTGTGTGTGAAAGGGTGAATGAGTCAGTCTGTAGTGTAAAGCGCTTTGAGTGGTCGCAAATCGACTAGAAAAGCGCTATATAAGTGCAGGTCCATTTACCATTACATGTGTCCAAAGCACCCACATTGCATCACTGTTTGTGTATATTTGTTGCCCCTTCAGGATTTGTACCAGAGTGCCAACGGAGCTCCCCCGTGGATTATTATTTTTACAGAGTGACTCTGAATACTACGACCTCTATAGCTGACTCAGGAGGAATCCACTGGCCCATAGTACTCTGCCTGCTAGCTGCCTGGACCGTCGTCGCCATCTGCTGCATTAGAGGCATCAGCACTTCAGGCAAAGTTTGTTGAACCTTTAGTAAATTGACTGTTAGCAAAGCCTCGTCGACTATGGTCAACTTGGTGTCTTTCTCACTAGATTTAGTGACTTTCCAGACCATTTTGCTTTATTTCTAAAAACCCAATAGCAATTTTCTTCATTCCCACCATCAGGGAAAAGGCAAGAAATATATCTGCTGTATTGTAATAAATTCTCATGCATGCTGCTCAGAGAAATATTTTTTTTGCATTTAGTGCATGCACAGAACAGTTCGAGAGCAGGAATGATGCTATGTCATCGGTTAACATTAGTGCTAGCTAGCTAGCTAGCTAGCTTGGTTAGCAAGGGGTAAAAATAAACAGCTGACTGAGTGTCTTTTAGTCCAACCAAACATGGAACAAGACATTTCAGAGTAACCAAAATGTTACAGTTAACTTTGAAAAAGTAAAACACTGTAAAAGGTTATAAGACAAAAGCACACTGCACTGTGGTAGCACCTGTCAATCATAAGATAACCACAACCTTAATCATCCCCTAGTCAATTACATCATCAGCATACTCTTCTTTATCATCTATTTTACTCTAAATGGGACCATAATTTACAGAACAAAAACATGATGCTGTATTGAAGAAGACTTGAATCTAGCAACTGCGACCATAAACTCATTACTGAGGTACTAAATCAAAGGAGAAGTAGTCAGGTAATTTCCCTATTGAATTACATGAACAAGGACTTATTTTTGTACGTGGTGGTTTCTCCCCCTGCTGGCCTCTAGAAATACTGCAGGTGTAAAGAGCTTGGGCATGGCTTCACATTGCTGTTTGATGTGGGGCAGGCAATATGCAAATGAGCAAATTATAGCAGCTGGTGACTTTTAGCAACTCTTGAGGCTATTGCTATATTCTTTGAAAAATACTTGGTATCACTGCTCACAAACTACATTTATACTAATAACAGATTTACTCTGCTTTCCCCCTAAATCTGTAGTCAAATTCCAAACAATATGTCCTTGGTTATGGGTAAAATATCCAAAGCTTGACAAACAGGCCTCTGTGCTAGGATGCTAAGCTACAATTGGACAATTGCTGTTATGGGAAATTGTCAATCATGATACATTACTGAAAAAAAACAACAATCTGAAGTCCTACCCTGCAAAAAAGCCAACTTGTATTTTTTGGCCTAAAACAGTGATTTAAGTTGGTAAAACTTGGAAATATAAATTATTGACATTCAGGGCAATTATGTAAGTTAGCACAACAAAGGAAGCCAGTTGTCTGCTAAAAAAGTTGGTGAGTTGTTGTTTCTTATATCTTTAAGTTGGGGTTCACAACAAGGGACAATAGTTCTGATAACTCTTATTTCTTTGTTGTGAAATGCGGGAAAGCGGTGAAATTTGGTCATTAGCGAAAGCTAGCGGCTAACTGACGCTAGCGGCTAAATGACACTAGCGGCTAACTGACGCTAGCGGCTAACTGATGCTAGCGCCGCTGCTTGTTACAGCTACAAGAGTAGCCATTAGCGTATCAATGCTAACTCAAAATTGTGGTCGCAACATTAGCTGACATTTCATAGCGGCGTTACAATCGTGCCAATTCAGCACATTGCAGAAGTTAGCAGAAGTAAGGATTAAAAGTTATTACAATGTAAATTATAAGTTAGTACAACTTACAGTTGAGTTGACATAAAATCTGAATTCAGAGTTGAGCAAACTCAACCAACTTAA
Source organism: Centropristis striata (assembly GCF_030273125.1). Classification (NCBI taxonomy): domain Eukaryota; kingdom Metazoa; phylum Chordata; class Actinopteri; order Perciformes; family Serranidae; genus Centropristis; species Centropristis striata. The sequence goes on from NC_081530.1 coordinate 2,748,728, forward strand.
AATTGTATGGAAGTTTGTTGCCTTGAAATTTTGAGTTCACCCAACTTTTCTTTTTTTGCAGAGTAATTAACTTTTTTCTTGTCATGACCTCAGGCAGTTTACGTGACAGCCATTCTACCGTACATCGTGCTCGGCATCTTCCTGATCCGAGGACTGACTCTTAAAGGTGCCCCGAGTGGATTAGAGTTCCTCTTCACACCAGATGTATGTTTCAAATCTTGATTGAAAAAAAAAAAAGCACATCTAATAGTTAAAAGCCACATCACAATCTATGCCTCACTCTTGCAGGTGGACGAGTTGATTAACCCAACGACTTGGCTGGATGCAGGTGCTCAGGTCTTTTATGCATTTGGTTTGGGATGGGGAGGCCTCATCTCCTTCTCAAGCTACAACCCTGTACAGTAAGAGACATTTAGATTTCATTTTCATTTCACCTTTATTTATTCAGGGAAGGCCAATTGAGAGCAAGCTCTCATTTCCCATGGCGCCCTGATTACAGTACAAATACAATTTTAACACATTACACGACATATCCATAATAATATATAATCAACAGAAGCACAATAAATTCAATGAGTACATACACATTCAGAAATCATAAGATTAATAATTAATTAATAATAATTAATTAAATGTCTTTAAAATGATTAAAAGGAAGCAGTGTATCCAACTGAAGCTGTGACAGTAAATTATTCCATTTAAAAGGAGAAAAATAAACAAAAGCGAATTTCCCAACCTCCGTTTTAATAGCAGGGATATTAAGAGCCAGTGGGTTATATGAATGAGTTGGAAAGTTAAAAGATCTGAAGCTCACTAGGCTCGATAAGTGGAATGGAAGTTTTTTTAGTAGTGCCTTATAAATAAACAATATACAGTGTTGCTCCCTTCTTAGAGCCAGGGAAGTCCAACCAACATTGTGATAGAGGTGGCAATGATGACCTTTTATGTCTCAATTAATTGGAGAAAAATAGCTTTTTTCAAACCTAAAGTCAATGTGTGTCTTCCTTATTAATTTCCCAAGCAACAACTGCATGAAAGACGCTATGATCCTGACAGTTGTAACTGGCCTCACCTCAATCTATGCTGCCACAGTCACCTACTCCATCATTGGCTTCAGGGCCACAGAGAAATATGACAACTGTATCAGCAGGTGAGTCACAGGATGGAGGTTTCAATGTTTTTGGAACTGAATAGTCCTGTAGAACCTGATAATGTAATAAATTCCCGATAATGTAATAACCCCGATAATGTAATAAAAGGTCAAAGTTGAATGTTTATTAACTTTTGACCCGATCATCCGTTTTTCACAAACGAGGTATCCATGACAACACGAATGCATTCAACAGCTTCTTGAAATCTAAAGGTGCTTGGTGTTATATTTTTTATTACATTATTGGTAAAAAGTGTATTACATTATTGGGAAATGCACTTTATTACATTATCGGGAAGTTATTACATTATCAGGTTTTATTACATTTTCAATGGACTCAAGTGCAGATTTTTATTACATTATCAGGGTTATTGCATTATCGGGAATTTATTACATTATCAGGTTCTACAAGTCCTAAAAGTACATTCTACTTTACTTTACACTTTAAAGAAAACTGTATCAGTTAGTGACGTGATCACAGTTCATTTCAAAGTTCCACATATTGTTGGACATAATGTTTCACTTATGATAATTTGACTAACACAAAAAGGACATAACTCTTCAGTTAGCCTATGTCTAGTCAGTATATCTCAAATTTATTTGCCACATCTATTTCAATACATCATTTACATGCTCATATGTAAGTTCGGTAACGCTTTATATTAAGGTCCTTGTAATAACCATTAATTAACAAGTAATAAGGCCCTTGTAAGTCCTTACAAGATGCTTATTAACATTATTGTGTGTTTATAAGCTTATATAAGTGTTAATAATGGCATTACAGACACCCATGACCCACCCATTATGTCTTTGCCGTGCCTTTATTAATCTTATTTTGTTTTCTTATTGATATTAAAATATACTTTATTGCTCATCTATTATAAGTTAACTATAAGTTAACTATGCTTTTTGCAACTACCGGATCTAAAGCGAGAACAATGCCTTATTACTTGTTAATTAATGGTTATTAAGGACCTTTTTATAAAGCGTAATCAGTTATTGATCATTATACCCTGAAGGATATTTACCAAAGTAAAAGTCTTTTGGCCATGCTAGCATTTAGACTAAGATAGACTTGAAATATCTGAATTGATCCTTTGATGTAAATGACAGTAATGCAGGGTTACTAATATGTAACATCTTTTCTTCCCAGTAATATTATGACATTACTAAATGCATTCGAGCTTCCTGAAGACAGCATCACTACAGACAACTATGAGGCAGCCTTTAAACATCTCAACAGCTCCTCTCATGATATTGTTCTTGGATTGGACATCCAAACATGTGACAAGCAGAAACTTCTCAGTGAGGTGAATATATTAACCCTTTATCCGGCGAAGAACTATATTTGGTAACTTTGGTAACAGTGGATATCAAAATGGGGTCCCCATGTCTCTCTGTGAGGTCATAATAATTCGAGAAAAAAGTTGCAAATTTCCTAGATTAAAGTGGCAAATCTACAAGAAAAAAAGTTGCAGATTTAAGAGATTTAAAGAGGCAAATCTATGCGAAAAAATTGCAAAAAAAGTGGGGAAAAAGCTACCTTTCTCTCCCAGATTCACCATTTTAAATCTCATAAATCTGCACTTTTTTTCATGTAGATTTGCCACTTTAATCTCGTAAACTTTTTTCTCAAAATATGAAAACCCTCCCCCGGGTTCATATGTTTTTGGTTTTTTTTAACACATTCTGGCTGTATGTAATATCCTCCAATATTCTCTAGGGTTAAAATTTGCAAGTATTTCAATGAGTGCCCTATTAAGGGTTAATAATGAATTATCAGATTCTCAAGTTATTGTAGTTTTTTACTCTTATCTGCATTGTGACTTACTTGTGTTTGTACAGGGAGTGGAGGGAACAGGTCTGGCCTTCATTGTGTTCACAGAAGCCATCACCAAGATGCCTGGTTCTCCAATTTGGTCTGTCCTTTTTTTCGTCATGCTCTTCTGCTTGGGAATCTCCACCCTGTTTGGCAACATTGAGGGAGTGGTGGTCCCATTAAAAGACCTGCATGTATTCCCTAAAAAATGGCCCCAAGAAGCACTGACTGGTATTCTATTTTGTAGTTAAAAAGTCCACACATTGGCCTTGCAACATCAGATAAATTGAGTTTCTGATTCTTGTTTTTGTGTTTGTGTGTTTCAGGAGTAACATGTGCGGTCGCCTTCATCATCTGCTTCCTGTTTGCACAGAATTCAGGGTTTTATTGGTTAACTCTCTTTGACAACTTTGCTGGATCAGTTCCACTTCTGGTCATTGGGTTGTTTGAGATGATAGCTGTTGTTTACATCTACGGCATAGACAGGTCAGTGCTTATTCAAACTCTATTGGCAATATCTGTCAGCCTGTATTTGCTGCCAGCCCCTCTTATATTCCTTCTTCTTCTTGTGTACTAATAGCCCTGAAGGTGGCACTACAGTGACTGTTTAAAGCTTAAATCTCATGTAAAATCAGTCAACAATCAGCCGCTTTTTACTAAAATGTAGGCCCAATTGGGCAGAGGTGTTCAGGTGCTTTGAGCTGGCAGGAATCATTTAGTCTATCTATTTTCTCAAAAACTGGAAAACGAATTAATCTCCTCCCACATTTTTTTGCATAGCTGACACCAACTACACTTTGCTACACTGTATCTTCAAACTGCCCTCCACAGATGATCCAGACAGATTTTTGATTAAATTATTGAGTCAAAATTAATCTCCAATGGACATGAAAATGAATGAGAAACTGCTGATGTCATTGTTTCTCTTCTCTTGGTAGGTAGTTTACCAAGCAAATGACCTGCTGATGGAACTTTGTGTATGTGTCACTTACCTTCCTCCTCTGCCTTTTAAAAAAAAAATGATCCTCTACTTTTCTGTCTTCTGCTTCCTCCTGAGAACACCCGGCTCAGGCTCACTGCAGTGCAGCAGCAGTAATTGGTCTTGATATTTGCTGCAAAATAATTATACAGCATTAGCAGCATCATGCTGTGCCTGTTATGGAGCAACATTTTAATCCTGTGTAACAGACATGACTTCCTGACATATTTCCAAACTAATTAAAACCCTCTTGTGTGGCAGGTTCAATGAGGACTTGGAGTTCATGGTGGGACATAAGCCAGGCCTCTACTGGCAGGTTTCATGGAGGGTCATCAGTCCACTCATAGTTCTGGTTATTTTAGTTTTCTACCTGGTGACACAAGTCCAAGAAGAGCTCACCTACTTAATCTGGGATCCCAACTCTGTAAGTACACACCTTCTGTGATCAGCTGATGTATCATGTATTTTGTAGCCTTTTCCTCTGATGTTCCCTCATTGCAAAATACACAAACTGTATGACATGCTTTGGATTTTAAGTGAAATATTTCTCTTTTTTTCTCTGTGGTGCAGCAATTTGTCAGTGCACTGCAAAAAAGCCGACTTGTATTTTTTGGCCTAAAACAGTGATTTAAGTTGGTAAAACTTGGAAATATAAATTATTGACATTTAGGGCAATAATGTAAGTTAGCACAACAAAGGAAGCCAGTTGTCTGCTCAAAAACAAGTTGGTGAGTTGTTGTTACTTATATCTTTAAGTTGGGGTTCAAAACAAGAGACAATAGTTCTGCTAACTCTTATTTCTCTGTTGTGAAATTTGGTCATTAGTGAAAGCTAGCGGTTAACTGATGCTAGCGGCTAACTGATGCTAGCGGCTAACTGAAGCTAGCGGCTAACTGATGCTAGCGGCGCTGCTTGTTACAGCTACAAGAGTAGCCGTTAGCGTATCAATGCTAACTCAAAATTGTGGTCACAAAATTAGCTGACATTCATAGCGGCGTTACAATCGTGCCAGAGAAATTCAGAGTTGAGCAAACTCAAAAACAAAACTTAAAATATTTAGTTTAATTGTCCAACTTAAAATTTTATCGAAGTTTGTTGCCTTGAAATTTTGAGTTCACCCAACTTTTCTTTTTTGTGTAGATAATATCTTGTGATATCTTGATATCTTGTGTAGATAATCATACTTCAGCACTAATCGTAAGGTTTTTCGGTTTACAGGAGGAGTTCCCGTCTCTGGCATCAGTACCTTACCCTTCATGGATCAATGCAATTATCTTTCTGTTGGCCGGAATTCCCAGTCTGGCAGTGCCTCTATATGCATTATGTTGGCTGGTCTATGTTTGCTGCAAGAAAAAATAGTATTGAAGCTGTCCTCAACTCTTTAAAAGTCATATGTTTCATTGCAAGATTGTAGAAGCACAATATTTATGTTTTATTGATGCACCTCAGTAAAATATTCATAATCCTGCTCATGTTTTGTGCAAATGTATTACTACTGTATCTATATATACTGTACTGTTTAATGAATGACTGGTAGTAATAAATGGTCGTATAAAAGAGTGTGCACTATAAAATATGATTCAGGAATGTAAAGAGGGAGCAGCTGAGGCTGCTGGAGCAAGGTCATCATGTTACATACCCAGCGTTATGCTAACAGGCTCTTTCGGGATTAGCCAGGACTTGACATGAATGCTGTTTGATCATGCCAAAAGAGTTCTACTTCTGCCATATGGGGCCTATTGAGCAAGTGCACTAGAGACTTCCCTGTGTCGAAGCGGCTAAATTAGCGCCAAGCTAACTTGAATGGCCTGTCTGAACACTATAGCTACCTTCCAAAGCTCATACTTTTTCTCTTTACCTTTAGTATGTACACCAGCTTTCCTAACAAAGTATTTTCTGTTAACATGGCGCCTCTGACTTTCTAGCTCATATTTACAGTGAGATGTGCAGAGGACTGTGGGTAATCTAGGACAGTGGTTCCCAACCTTTTTCTTGAGGGACCCACATTTTTACCATTGTAAACTTTGGCGACCCTCCCATTGTCCATTGCTTCTATGAAGCCGAACTCAACGTGACTGTGTTTCTGTTGTTAGGTGAGGTTACCGCCAGGTGAGGTTACCGCTAGGTGAGTTTACCGCCAGGTGAGGTTACCGCTAGGTGAGGTTACCGCTAGGTGAGGTTACCGTTAGGTGAGGTTACCGCTAGGTGAGGTTACCGCTATTGGTGAGGTTACCGCTAGGTGAGGTTACCGCTAGGTGAGGTTACCTCTAGGTGAGGTTACCACTAGGTGAGGTTACCGGTAGGTGAGGTTGCCACTAGGTGAGGTTACCACTAGGTGAGGTTACCGGTAGGTGAGGTTACCACTAGGTGAGGTTACCACTAGGTGAGGTTACCGCTAGGTGAGGTTACCGCTAGGTGAGGTTACCTGTGTATACTGCAGGAGGGATGTTACACATGTCCTTATTATCGCAATATAGCCTTTATTTTTAAACTTTTCTATAGTGATTTTTCCATTTAATTAAGTGAAAAAATGTTTAATGTAGCCCTTATTTAGTTGTTTTTGTCCCACTAATGAATTAAATGCTGACTCATCTATATTTAACACATTAGATGTATGATAAATCAAGAGGGCTTCGCGACCCCCCGTGGATCTTTGGTGCCCCCCTGGGGGGGTCTGGACCCCCCGGTTGGGAATCACTGATCTAGGAAATTGCCAGAAAGACATGCTGGCTTGCATACTGCAAACAACAATATTTTTAGATTTTTGTCAAACTAGATAGATTTGAGATTTGACTTGGTAGTCAGAGACTAAATACATTTGTGTATAAATCATAAACTATACACAATCTAATGTATTGGACTTTTGGAAATATTAAAGAATTTAGCAATAAAAAACTTTTAAGAAGGATGTGAGGATGGATAAAATGAGATCTGTACAGATTTGAAGCCTTGACAGTCTTTATCTGACTATTAGACTGTATTTATCGTATATATCTTTCTTGTCTGTTTTTGACTGTTAATGATTTCATGTATTTATGTAGTTTGAGAGGGTCAGGTTTGCTGATATGACTGGTATGATGCTGATTAAAATGAGAACTTATACCTAAATGGAGGTTGAACCACACTGCAAAAAAGCCATCTTGTATTTTTTTGGCCTAAAACAGTGATTTAAGTTGGTTTAACTTGGAAATATAAATTATTGACATTTAGGGCAATAATGTAAGTTAGCACAACAAAGGAAGCCAGTTGTCTGCTCAGAAACAAGTGTGTGAGTTGTTGTTACTTATATCTTTAAGTTGGGGTTCACAACAAGGGTCATTAGCGAAAGCTAGCGGCTAACTGATGCTAGCGGCTAACTGATGCTAGTGGCTAACTGATGCTAGCGGCCCTGCTTGTAACAGCTACAAGAGTAGCCATTAGCGTATCAACGCTAACTCAAAATTGTGGTCACAACATTAGCTGACATTTTATAGCGGCGTTACAATCGTGCCAATTCAGCACATTGCAGAAGTTAGCAGAAGTAAGGATTAAAAGTTATTACAATGTAAAATTATAAGTTAGTACAGTTTACAGTTGAGTTGACAAAAGTCTGAATTCAGAGTTGAGCAAACTCAAAAACAAAACTTAAAATATTTAGTTTAATTGTCCAACTTAAAATTTTATCAAAGTTTGTTGCCTTGAAATTTTGAGTTCACCCAACTTTTCTTTTTTTGCAGTGCATGAACAGAAATTACATATGGCCTGTATGACATTTACATAGGCTACTCTGACATGAATAAAACAATTGGAGAAAGCATACAAACTGTTATATGGTATATCTGATAAGCTTTCTGTCACCGCCCTCCCCTGCTGCCTCTCTTCCACTTTATCCACTTCATCTCAAACGAGCCTAACGTTTGCACCTGCAACATTTAGATGGTGAGTTTCATTTTTGTGACTTATTATCAAATTATATTATAGTGTTAGGTCCTTCAAATTGTGCACCAGTTTAGGCTATTTAAGTTTAATAGTCATCCATTTAACAGCCAAAATGTAATACCCACTGTTAATATTTGCTAAGACTATTACTTAATTAATCGATTGTGCTGGTTTTTGAGCAGCTATTTTTTTAAAAAGCAACAGTCGGGGTAAGTGTTAAGACATCGGAATATGTTATTAGTCAATAATGTAATAACTTACAGTCATGGAAAAATTATTATACCACCCTTTTTTTCAATATCTTGTTCATTTTAATGCCTGGTACAACTAACCAAACATTTGTTTGGAGAAAGATAATGATAACAATAAAAATAGCTCATAAAAGTTTAATTTAAGAGCTGATATCTGGACATTTTCCATGGCCAGATAATCACCAGGCATTAAAATGAACAAGAAATTAGAGTAAACAAGGGTGGTCTAATATTTTTTTTCCATGACTGGATATGTACAAGAAGTCATTCAGACATTGTATTAAATTATTTGCTTGTTAGGAGTCACAGTGACCTGTGTTTGTCTCTGAGTTTAACTCCTTCCTGTCCAGTGCTTGATTGTTTAGTTACCTGTGAGTTATGAATGAGACTGCAAGTGGCTTTGAGGACTTTAGTCAATCTGGATTAGTGAATAACTTTTTATATAATGCATAATAAACTGTTATAAGATCATGTATATGCCAAATCCATTGATGTGGAGGTAGAGGTTGTGTCTCAGATTGAATTATCAACATCACCCCTCATAAAAAAAGGAGTGAAACTTTTTAAAACTAATACATATATATATATATATATATATATATATATATATATATATATATATATATATATATATACATATATATATATATATATATATATATATATATATATATATAAAATATTGAGTTGGTAAGCTGGTTTTCACTGCTTGTATAAATCTAGTTGCGTTCGTAATTAATGTGTTGATTTGACTTGTGTATTATTTCCAGTAAGAAGTCAAATTGACCAACATGTTCCACATGCTTTGTATTGAGAGCAGCAGAAATAAAAATTTAGTTTAAAACTTAAAAAAAAAAATATTCTGAGATTCCTTTAAAAAAAAAACAAATTCTCAGTTTACGGCAGTGAGCCCGCAGGACACCCTGTAAAACAATTTTAAGCACTAACAAGTGCTAAAAGCCGTCTTACAATAAAAGCAAGAGTTTTACATTTTTGGGAAGTTTTAAAATATTATTGCATGTGCCCTGTTGTAACGACTGGAAAGGTCTCTGCAAGACCTCCAAGAACTACTGTGTAACATCTCTGCCTCAGTGCACTGCAAAAAAAGCCAACTTGTATTTTTTGGCCTAAAACAGTGATTTAAGTTGGTAAAACTTGGAAATATAAATTATTGACATTTAGGGCAATAATGTAAGTTAGCACAACAAATGAAGCCAGTTGTCTGCTCAAAAACAAGTTGGTGAGTTGTTGTTACTTATATCTTTAAGTTGGGGTTCACAACAAGGGACAATAGTTCTGATAACTCTTATTTCTTTGTTGTGAAATGCGGGAAAGCAGTGAAATTTGGTCATTAGCGAAAGCTAGCGGCTAACTAATGCTAGCGGCTAACTGATGCTAGCGGCTAACTGACGCTAGCGGCCAACTGATGCTAGCGGCCAACTGACGCTAGCGGCTAACTGATGCTAGCGGCTAACTGATGCTAGCGCCGCTGCTTGTTACAGCTACAAGAGTAGCCATTAGCGTATCAATGCTAACTCAAAATTGTGGTCGCAACATCAGCTGACATTTCATAGCGGCGTTACAATTGTGCCAATTTAGCACATTGCAGAAGTTATCAGAAGTAAGGATTAAAAGTTATTATAACTTATCATGTGAAATTATAAGTTAGTACAACTTACACTTGAGTTGACAAAAATCAGGTTGGGCAAACTCAAAAACAAAACTTAAAATATGTAGTTTAATTGTCCAACTCAAAATTTTATTGAAGTTTGTTGCCTTGAAATTTTGAGTTCACTCAACTTTTCTTTTTTTGCAGTGTGGGATCACCATGAGACTGTTAATTCTTAACCCTGGACTGGATGACCGGATCCCTTCCTATGAGGATCTGACCAGGATGGAGAAGGAGGATGCCGGGGACAGGCCCAAGTGGGACAACAAAGTCCAGTACATCCTAACCTGCGTGGGCCTCTGTATTGGGATTAGCACTGTGTGGCGATTTCCTTACTTGTGTCAAAGTCATGGAGGAGGCAAGCTTGGACGAAAAATGGGAAAGGGGTATCTTATGATTAAGCTGTCTATTAACCCTTTATCAGGCAAAGAACTATATTTGGTAACTTCAGGTAATATTTTGAGAAAAAAGTTGCAAATTTACTAGATTAAAGTGGCAAATCTACAAGAAAAAAAGTCACAGATTTAAGAGATTTAAAGTGGCAAATCTGCGCAAAAAAAGTTGCAGATTTACGAGAAAAAAAGTGGGAAAAAAGCAACTTTTTTCTCCCAGATTCACCACTTTAACCCTTAATAGGGCACTCATTGAAATACTTGCAAATTCCAAATTCCAACCCTAGAGAATATTGGAGGATATTACATACAGCCAGAATGTGTAAAAAAAACATACGAAAAAAATATTTTGAGAAAAAAGTTTACGAGATTAGTGTCAAATCAACGAGAAAAAAATGCGTAGATTTATGAGATTTAAAGTGGCGAATCTGGGAGAAAAAAGTTGCTTTTTAGTTTCTAGTAAATTTGCAGCCTTTTTCTCAAAATATTACCTGAAGTTACCAAATATATTTCTTTGCCTGATAAAAGGTTAACTGTCATTTGTGCCACAGGGATCAACACATCTTTTTGAAAGCTAATCAAACAACTGCATTTGTAGATGTTGAAGCCCTTATGAGTGGTAGCCATGAAAAAGATGACACAAAAAAACATGTATGTGACTTAAGAGTGAGCATTCTGTTGGACAACTCAAGACAGTTGAAGTTTGCAAAGATGCGTGAGTATATATTATTAATATTAATATACATTTTCAGGTGCCTTTTTGATTCCTTACCTGCTCCTGCTGGTGCTGGAAGGAATGCCTCTCCTGCTGATGGAGATGGCCATCGGCCAGCGTCTCAGGACCGGTAGTGTGGGAGTGTGGAGATCCATCAATCCTTATCTTACTGGTTTTGGTAAGTGAAAAGACTCTACGGCTGCACGATTTGGAACAAATATCAATTGCAATTAATTTGATTGCAATTGCAATATGATTCTAGCCAGACTAATCACAAATGAGATTAGTCTGATGTATGTAGAGCGACAGAAATTGATGCTTACATCTATAGTTTACATAGCCAGACTAGCCCATCTCTACTTTGAGGCTAAAATGCTCAATTCTACTTCTGCAACGTTTTTCTGCAGCATGTTCACATTCAGCCACACATCCACTGATTTTATGGGCAATAAACAAGCAGCTGCGGGTCTCTTGGCGGCTCCGCTGTCCCCCAGCTTGTAGCGAGATCACCGGCATTACGGTAGCGGGGCAAGTAGCGGCACTAGTAGCGGGGCTAGTAGCGGAGCTAGTAGCGGGGCTAGTAGCAGGGCTAGTAGCGGCGCTAGTCGCGGGGCTAGTCGCGGCGCTAGTAGCGGGGCTAGTAGCGGCGCTAGTCGCGGGGCTAGTCGCGGGGCTAGTAGCGGGGCTAGTTGCGGCGCTAGTTGGTGGATTAGTAGATTAGACTTTTCCCAAATCCTGTCAGAAGCAAGGCTAAAACATCCTTTTTGGTGGTGAAACAGGAGTCTGCTGCAGCCATGTTGGATCCGTAAGAAAACTACAAAACTACAAGCTTCTGTCTGTCGAGTAGTACGCGTCATCGTCTTGCCCTACCTCCCCGTTCTGTGATTGGATCCCTAAAACAGGGCTAGAAACGGCCCTGGTTGCCAGACTGCCTGGAGGTTCGAAATGAAATTCGAGCACGCAAGGCAGTATGGGTATACCCAGGCTAATATGATTCATGATATTGCAGGGAATAATAATTTTTGCATCATCACTCCAAAATACATAAATTACCAAGTTTTTTGCTAGGATCAGTACCAAACAAAGTACAGTTTGTAGGCTGGGAAATTTTTAATACTTCATTTAGAATGGTACACATATTTTGCCACTTACTAATATTGCCCCTTCCAGAGACATGAATATTGCACCATATTATGATTTCGATGCTAATTTTGTTTTTCAATGTCTGTCTTTTATAACAGATAACACTGAATGTAATGGGGGGGAAAAACAGGCCTATCAGATGAGGAAAATTTCTGAAAGAAAATATGTTTACCTTTAATATTACTGTTCAATATTAAGCCAGAGATAACAAGGAATGTTTATAACAGAATAAAGACTGATTATACATTACAAATAAAAATAAGAAAGATATATTAATAATCCGTATGTTTGATTTTTGATATTTGACATAATAGTGTATGTTGTTGTTTTCCTAATCACAACATGGCAACGATTTGGAACCCCTGATATAAGCTTTTGATTTTCCCTTCCTCAGGTATAGCCTCCATGCTGGTTTCCTTATTGATCGGACTGTACTACAACACCTTAATAGCCTGGATCATGTGGTATCTCTTCAATTCATTCAGAGATCCACTGCCTTGGAATCAATGTCCTCTCAATGACAATGGGACAGGTAGTGTAATATACTCGCAGAGTTATTTGTTAAGCACCAAAACTGTACTCATAATTAAAACTTAAACCATTGCTGTCTTTTTTTTTCTTCTTCTTTTTTTTATTTTTTATTTTATTTTTTTGTTTTTAATTTTATATACTTTATATGTATGTGTATGTATATATGTGTGCATTTATGTGTATGTATATGTGTATGTATGTATATATACACTACTGGTCAAAAGTTTTAGAACACACCAACTTTTACAGAATTTAATTGAAAATGATGCAGTTTGATGTCTCAGTCTACTCTGAAATTAATGCACATTTGCAACATTAAAAATTATTTATTGAGCATGATAGTGTTTTGAAAATAAAAAAAGATTCAAAATCACAGTTTATGTTGAACTAAAGGACTAAAAAAAAGACACAAAATGACAAAAAAAGACCCCAAAAGACACAAAATGAGTTACAAAGACATGAAAAGAATTCAAAAATGGACAAAATAGCCCAAGACTCCATAGAGTTAAGTTGTTAACCCATTTCTTGTTCCCTGAAAAAGGCCTACTTGTATAATTCTGAAATGTACATTATTTTCCAGTTTTGGTTAACCTCACCTTTTTTTATTTACCTCTGGCAGTTCACCACTTACCTTTGTACCCTTTCAAGCTGTTCATTTGACTTGAACTGCTTGAATTTCAATAAAAAATGAAAAAATTGGGGTGTTCTAAAACTTTTGACCGGTAGTGTATATATATATATATGTATTTTTATTTTTATTTTAGCAGTCGATTCAGCTATTACCTTTTTTTTTCTCTCCTGTTTTCCTTATTGCACTACTTTCTCTGTTGTATTCTCCTTTTTTCGTAGAGGATATGGGACAATGGGGGAGTTATTGTGTACATTTACAGAATCTGTAACCTGTTTTTTGTTTAATTACAAATGCCAATAAAAAGATTTTTCAAGAATAATTAAAACAATTGAGGATTGTCTCTTGCCCCTCCAGGATTTGTACCAGAGTGCCAACGAAGCTCCCCCGTGGATTATTATTTTTACAGAGTGACTCTGAATACTACGACCTCTATAGCTGACTCAGGAGGAATCCACTGGCCCATAGTACTCTGCCTGCTAGCTGCCTGGACCGTCTTGTGTGTGTGCTACATACGAGGGATTGGCACGTCAGGCAAGGTTTGTAAAATCTTCAGTAAAACAATATGCTTTCTAGAATCACCCCAATTTTTGATCTTTCTTATCATGACCTCAGGCAGTGTACGTCACATCCACCCTGCCTTACGTAGTGCTGACCATCTTCCTGATCCGAGGACTGACTCTTAAAGGTTCCCTGAGTGGAATACAGTTCCTCTTCACGCCAGACGTATGTTTAAATGCACTACTGTTAAAAGAAATAAAACAGTTATAAATCTTTTTAAATAAAGCCACATCATAATGCATGCATCATTCTTGCAGGTTGATGAGTTAATGAACCCAACGACTTGGTTGGATGCAGGAAGCCAGGTCTTTTTTGTGTTTGGTTTGGGGTGGGGAGGCCTCATCTCCTTATCAAGTTACAACCCTGTTCGGTAAGAAACATTTATAGAAGCCCTTTTGTGACTTATACACATTATACATTAATATATTGGGTAACGCTTTATAATAAGGTCCTTAAATAACCATTAATTAACAAGTAATAAGGCATTGTTCTCGCTTTAGATCCGGTAGTTGCGAAAAGCATAGTTTAACTTATAGTTAACTTATAATAGATGAGCAATAAAGTATATTTTAATATCAATAAGCAAACAAAATAAGATTAATAAAGGCATGGCAAAGACATAATGGGTGGGCCATGGGTGTTTGTAATGCCATTATTAACACTTATATAAGCTTATAAACACACAGTAATGTTAATAAGCATCTTGTAAGGACTTACAAGGGCCTTATTACTTGTTAATTAATGGTTATTACAAGGACCTTAATATAAAGCGTTACCATATATTATACTGCCTACTGCTAAATTACCACAAAGCTGCACTCTGTAGTAAAAGAAGGGAGAAGATGTTTGAGTTTTAACAGACACTTTACATGTTATTTAATAATAATAATGCTTTATATTGTGCTAGGTACTCGAAGTCGCTTTACATAAAACATGAACAAGTCCACTGATGTTGAGAAAGCAGTCATGGGAAGAGGGGAGGCACAATTTGGGGCCAATAATTGTGCCTGATTTTTTTCCAGAATCCAGGTTTTTATGTCAGTGGGCAGTTAGTGATGGTGAACAGAATGGCGGGTGTGATGGTTTTTGTGGAGATGTAGAGTTGGGTATCGTCTGCGTAGCAGTGAACCCCCACCCCTCCCTCTTTAAATGTCTTCGACGTAGTGTGCCCTTTATCTTTTGCCTTTTTTTATTTTCCCAAGCAACCACTGCATGCACGACGCTATGATCCTGACAGTTGTAACTAGCCTCACCGCAATCTATGCTGCCATAGTCACCTACTCCATCATTGGCTTCAGGGCCACAGAGAAATATGACAACTGTATCAGCAGGTGAGTCACAGGATGTGGGTTTCAATGTTTTTGAAAGAAAGCCGTCTCAAAATTGTGTTCATTACTTTTCACTCTCAAGTTCTTTTTAAAGGAACAATCTGTAACTAAACTGTAAAAAATAAATAAATAAATAAAATAGTGGCCCCAACACCAAACTTCTTTTTTGATTAATGACAACTTTATTGGGTAAAAACTAATTGAAGTTTTAATGTAGACTGCAGCTATCCATTGTTACTAAACTTTTGCATCTTTTCTTCCCAGTAACATCTTGACTTTACTAAATGCATTCGAGCTTCCTGAAGACAGCATCACTACAGACAACTACGAGGCAGCATTTAAACATCTCAACAGCTCCTCTCATGATATTGTTCTTGGATTGGACATCAAAACATGTAACATGCAGAAACTTCTCAGTGAGGTGAATATACTGATGCATAATTATCAGATTCCCAAGTTATTGTAGTTTTTTACTCTTATCTGCATTGTGACTAACTTGTGTTTGTACAGGGAGTGGAGGGAACAGGTCTGGCCTTCATTGTTTTCACAGATGCCATCAACAAGATGCCTGGTTCTCCAGTTTGGTCTGTCCTCTTTTTCGCTATGCTCTTTTGCATGGGACTCTCGAGCGTGTTTGGCAACATTGAGGGAGTGGTGGTGCCACTTAAAGATCTGAATTTATTCCCTAAAAAATGGCCCCAAGAAGCACTGACGGGTATTCTATTTTGTTGTACACACTGGCTTTGCAACGAAAGATGTTAGGAGGCCCTGAGAGCTCAACACACTGAAAATTAAGACTGAAAACGTCTTGCAATCAGATCACACCAGCTGCAATGCCAAATCAGGCCATGGGTGTAGACGTAACAAACAGGTTTCAGCAGGAATGTGATCTGAAATTGGGAGAAATAAGCAGCATCTGCGACTAGGATAAATGGTTTCCCTACTGTAGCTACAAGTAACAGTGGAATGACTGAAATGGAGTAAAGTAGTGGCACTTTCTGACAATGAAAATGACCAATAGAAGCTTCTAATTTAAAAAAAACTTCACAATCACACAGGTTCCAGCAGGAATCTGATCCTGGGGAGAAATTTGGAACATCAGAACTGCCAGGGCAAACCTGCAACCGACAGCTGACTTCAATAACTTCATAAGCCAAAACAATGTCATTACAAAGCGTGTCCCTGCCATCTGCATCACTTTTTAGCATTTACATGGGAACTTTTTTCAGCATGTTTTTGTATTTGGTTGTGATTTCTCTATTTAAAGTGAGTTTTGATTCCATTCCCTAAATGCAGTTCCTGTGTCTCCAAGTTGATGAAGGGTAGAGAAGTAACAAGTAAGCTTGTGACTGTTTGTTCAAAACCGGGACCAGGATTGTCTTAATTTGCAGTGTGTTTAACTGTCGAGGCCACCGTACAAATTAACTGATTTCCTGATTCTTGTTGTAACACCTCTCTTGTTTTTTTGCATGTGTGTTTCAGGGTTAACATGTGGTGGCTCCTTCATCATCTGCCTCCTGTTTGCGCAGCAATCAGGGATGTACTGGGTAACTCTCTTTGACAAGTTTACTGGATCAGTTCCACTTTTGGTCATTGGACTGTTTGAGATGATAGTTATTGTTTACATCTACGGCATAGACAGGTAAGTGTTAAGCTTATGTATTCCTTACTGTGGTATTTTATTATATTGTACTGCCTACTGCTAAATTACCATATTGGCAGCCACAAAGCTGCACTCTGTAGTAAAATAAGATATAATATGTCACTGTTTGTGTTTTAAGTAACAGACACTCTACCTGTTATTTAATGATAATAATTCAGATTGTGCTTTTAAAGGTACTCAAAGTCGCTTTACATAAAACGTCCTGGGGAGGCACGATTTGGGGCCAATAATTGTGATGCCTGATTTGTTTGCAGTCTCATTTGAGGAAGTTGCTGATAATCCAGGTTTTTATGTCAGCGAGGCAGTTAGTAATGGTGAACGGTATGGAGGGTGTGATGGTTTTTGTGGAGATGTAGAGTTGGGTATCGTCTGCGTAGCAGAGAAATTGTAGTCTGTGACGGCATATGATGTGACCAAGGGGTAGCATGTACAGGACGAACACGAGGGGACCAAGCAGCAAGCCTTGGGGGACACCATGTGTAACTGCGGTGGTATGGGATTTGCAATTATTGATGGAGTTGTAGTGAAATATGTCAGAAAGGTTGGTGTTGAGCCATGAGAGTGCGGGGCCAGTGATGCCAATGAATGATTGCAGGCAATTGAGGAGGATGGTGTGGTCGATGGTGTCGCTGAGGTCGAGGAGGAGGAACCTGTTGAGGGACCTGGAGTCAGATGCGAGAAGGAGGTTGTTGGTGACTTTAATTGGATTGGTTTTGGTGCTGTGTTGGGTGCGGATGCTGGATTCCAGTGTTTCTTATAATTGCTTGGAGTGGAGGTAGTATTTGAGTTGAACGGTGACGGAATGTTCCAGTTTTTTGAGGGAAATACTCCAAATATTTAGCCAACTATTATGTCATGTCAGGAATACCTTTGTAAAATATTAATAACTATCTTGTTTACATTTCTACATGTATTTAGTGAAAGCATCACAACTTCACAACTTAACTTTTATACTTACAGTAGTACACTACAGCAGAAAGAATAACTATGTTTACATTGAAAAAGATGTTACTTTTTGTCACCTAGGATGACCGGTATTAACAGTCAGCAACTTTACTGTTTGTTGACTCCTCACTTTATTTTTTTATTGCATCTTTTTTTTATTATGAGTGTGTAATAAATGTAATGTAACCTCTTCCTGCTGTCTTCTTTGTAGTGCTGTTATCTTGTTCGGGTTGACCTTGTTAGATAACCTGTCAACAAATGTAAAAAAAAAAAAACTATATCGTTTTTTATAATCTAACCAAAATACTCTTGTGTGGCAGGTTCAATAAAGACTTGGAGTTCATGGTGGGACATAAGCCAGGCCTCTACTGGCAGGTTACATGGAGGTTCATCAGTCCTCTTATCGTTCTGGTTATTTTAGTTTTCTACCTGGTGACACAAGTCCAAGAAGAGCTCACCTACTTAGTCTGGGATCCCAACTCTGTAAGACACAACTTCTGTTATCAGCCATCATCCTAAATATTCCTTATGTTGCATTTGTCTTTAATGCAACCATTGCATCCCTGATGCACAAATCTTTTCTTCTTTTTTTTGTGGTATACAGGAGGAGTTCCCTTCCCTGGCATCAGTACCGTACCCTTCATGGGTCTATGTGATCGTCTTTCTTTTGGCGGGAGTCTCCAGTTTGACAGCACCTGTGTATGCATTATGTAGACTGGTCTATGTTTACTGCAAGAAAAAAATAGTATCTGTAGGAAAATGACCATCATTTCTTGCAATGCAACAGAATGCAATATTTTTTGGAGATTAAAATTATCGTTGTTTAAATTTGGTTTGTCTATTTATAACAATGTATGTTCCAAACGCACAAGACTTATGTTTTATTGATGCATTTTATTAAAGTACTATTATGAATCAACTGTAGTTACTAGTTGCATTCATTTGCCTGCTTATATTATTTCTTGTTGTGTTGACAAGACAACATGCTGTTTTCCACAATTCAAGTTTTATGTGATGGCCCTGTAAGCTCAACACACTACAACTTAAGAAAGCACATGCAAATAAACTACAACAAAAACAAGTAAAGGTCTTCACCAATTTGATGACACTTGTAGTGGGCGTGGGGAAATCTGTAAAGACAGGGCATCATGGAGCACACTTGTTTAACGTTTTATTGAACTGAATGGTGGTTATAAATGGTTATATAAAAACAGGAAAGAGGAGTGTTCATTGACTAATCTACCTACTTTCCCATGTGAGGTAAAAAAATATTATGAACTTCATTTAACACAGCAGAACATACACTAAACTGTCCCTTATAGGAACAACAGTTTAACATCTTTTCTTCAGTCGGATTGCCATGAGACTGCTAATTCCTAACCCAGGGCTGGATGACCGGATCCCATCCTATGGGGAGATTGAAAAGAAGGACAAGGAGGATGCCGGGGACAGGCCCAAGTGGGACAACAAAGCTCAGTACATCCTAACCTGTGTGGGCTATTGCATTGGGATTGGCCAAGTGTGGCGATTTCCTTACTTGTGTCAAAGTCATGGCGGAGGTAAGCTCAGATAAAAATGGGAACATTTTAAAATAGTATTTTTTTATCTTTAAAGTATGATTCTCTTGTGACTTGTGCAGAATTCAACCTGGTCTCACAGAAATCCGTGAAATAGCCACGGATTTGCTTAACTCAAAATCCGTGGAATAGCCACGGAATCACTCCAAATTTCCGTGAAACTGACACGGATTTCGCTATAATGCAAGTTAATGACTTGAAGTTGGTTTGTGTCCAAGTCACGTGACTTTCAAGGTTCCGGCGGTCAGAAAAAAAAACATGGCGGACGGTTCTCTCATTTTTAGTGAAAAAAATCAATATTTTGACTTTGTTTCTGCATAAAAATGGATTTTGGTTACATTTCTAATGAGAAATATATGTTTTATTTTCTAAATATTCACTCAGTGAATGTACATAATCACTTTGTGGCAAAGATCTCGCCAGAAAATGACGATCCACTGTGTTTTATTTTGAAATCCGTTTTATTTTGTAATCTACCGGATGTGCTGTGCGATCCTACCGGATGTGGTGCGATCTCATTGAATCGAGCTTCACTGTAAATGCTCCGGACTCTGCTCTCCTGTTTTAGTTAAAATATCTTCATTAAACAAACATTGTTGTCTTTTTTTAGCATAGATAATATACATGCAGTATAATTATTTATTAGACCTTATTCTTGAAGCACTGCCTATTGTTTATCCGGCTGAATGATCAAGTCTTTTTGCTGTTGGGTACTAGCCTGGCTAACACCAGACCAAATCTCATTGGAGATTAGGTCTGGACACCTTCAATGCATTTCTCCGTAGAGGAGGTGTGGTTTACGATCCTCCGGAGCCGTTTATTGGACGCTTAGAATGTCTATCAAAGCGTCTGTAGGTAGCTCTTAGCCAATCAGATCAGTTATACCAGATGACGTAGTAGAGCAACAGAGATGGATGTTTGTTGTGTGTGTGTCTGTGAGAGAGTGTTGCTGCTGCTTTGCTTCTCCAGTTCTCGCTTTCTGCAAGATTATTTATTTTCACGCTTTATTCCCCCTCATGTCATTCAGCCACACACATCCACTGATTTTATGGGCAACAAACAAGCTGCTGCGGGTCTCTGGCGGCTCCGCTGTCCCCCGATTCGGAGCGAGATCACCGGCGGTGACCGGCGGTCTCACCGGCTCGGCGCAACGAGCCGCAGAAACCGCCCGTGCGGCGCTAATAGCCCCGCTACCGGTGATCTCACTCCGAGCCGGGGGACAGCGGAGCTGCCGAGAGACCTTTCGCCTTTCAACTTTCGCTCTAAACTATTTAGAACACCATCTACAGCTAAAGAGAGTTTCGCGTCTGCAGCAGCCATGTTGGATCCGGAAAGCTTCCAAGTGCCGAGTAGTACGCGTCATCGTCTCACCGTCCCTCCCCGCTCTGTGATTGGATCCCTAAAACAGGGCTAGCAAAATCGCTTAGTTTCCAGACTGGCTGGAGGTTCGAAATCAAATTCGAGCGCGCAAGGCAGTCTGGGTATACCCAGGCTAGTTGGGTACAGTAATATTCCCTGTCAAGACACTCTTGATGGTGCAACAGCAAAAAATCCTTAAAATTTGAGGGGATATAGTCTTTGCCTTGTCACCTGTGAGTCGGTACAGAGTGCCCAGTTCCTCAAGATACATGAAGCTCTCCATCTTCTCAACATGCATGTTGAAGAGATAAAGATTTCCCATTTATATAGAATGATGTCGTTCTTTCCCTGCTTTTTTCCAAAGTCCACTAATAGCTGACTTCAATAACTTCATAGGACAAAAATCATGGCAACACTAAGAATGTACCAGCCTGGAAACAGCTTGTATTTTTCTTGTGTGTTCAGTGTGTTGAGCTATCAAGGCCTCCATACATATTCATTTATTTTCTAATTCTAAGTTTGAACAAGCTCTCTTGTATTTTGTGTATGTGTGTTTCAAGAGTAACATGTGCGGTCGGCTTTATCCTCTCTATCATGTTTGCCCTGCAGTCAGGGTTTTATTGGGTAACTCTCTTTGACAACTTTGCTGGAACTATTCCACCTCTGGTCAATGGACTGGTTGAGATGATAATAATAATACTAATAATGTATAATGTACCTATTTATTGTAGGCCTGTGTTTTGTAACCTCTGCGATCTGCCTTTTATGTGTGCCACTGCTATCTTGGCTAGGCCATGATAGCTACAATGGATGGATGGATGGATGGATGGATGGTTGATTGGTTGGTTGGTTGGTTGGATGGATGGAGTTGGTTGGTTGGTTGGTTGGTTGGTTGGTTGGTTGGATGGATGGATGGATGGATGGATGGATGGATGGATGGATGGATGGTTGGATGGATGGTTGGTTGGTTGGTTGGTTGGTTGGTTGGTTGGTTGGATGGATGGATGGATGGATGGATGGATGGATGGTTGGTTGGTTGGTTGGTTGGTTGGTTGGTTGGTTGGTTGGTTGGTTGGTTGGTTGGTTGGTTGGTTGGTTGGTTGGATGGATGGATGGATGGATATATCAGCTCTTTAGTCTTGTCTAGGTTGTTGTTGTCTTAACACCAGCAGTCAGGTGTAAGGCTATCTACTTTTTCCAGGTTGGCCTTTTCATCATTTTCTGTGATCAAGCCCACCATGTTGGAAAAGTGGCTCCACTCTCAACACCCGGGTTCTGCCCATCAAGAAGTCAAAGATCCATATGCACAGTGTTGTGTTTAATCCCAGCTCTTTGAGTTTTGTGATAAGTTTGGAGGAAACTATAGTCTGTTTCCTTCCTGTATTATACGCTGCTGCTTTATGAATGACCATTCATTTTTCAGGTGCCTTTTTGATTCCCTATCTCATCCTGCTGGTGCTGGAAGGGATACCGCTCCTGCTGTTGGAGTTTGCCATCGGCCAGCGTCTCAGGAAAGGCAGCGTCGGAGTGTGGAGATCCATCAGTCCTTATCTTACTGGTGTTGGTAAGTGAAATAGGCTCAAAAACTATTTGTCCAAGGCATAAAAAAGAATCCTTGGCAACAGTGGCTGTTACTGAATATTGGTTCCCTGATATAAATGAATGATTTTCTCTTACTAAGGTATAACCTCCTTGCTGGTGTCCTCACTGGTTGGACTGTACTACAACACTATAATAGCCTGGGCAATGTTGTATTTCTTCAATTCCTTTCAAGACCCACTGCCTTGGACGCAGTGTCCTCTCAATGACAATGGGACAGGTATTTGAAAAAACACACAGATATGCTCATTAAGCTCAAAATGTACTCATGATTAAAACAATTGCAGAGGACTATTTCTTGCCCCTATAGGGTTTGTATCAGAGTGCCAACGAAGTTCCACTGTGGATTATTTTTATTACCGAGTCACTCTGGATACTTCGACCTCTATAGCTGACTCAGGAGGAATCCATTGGCCCATGGTACTCTGTCAGCTAGCTGCCTGGTCGGTCATTTGTGTGTGTTGCATACAGGGGATCGACTCTTCAGGCAAGGTTTGTAAAACCTTCAGTAAAACAATATGCTTTCCTATCACTAAAATAATTAATTTCCCCCCATTTTTGTTATGATTTCAGGCAGTGTATGTTATATCTATCCTGCCTTACGTAGTGCTGACCGTCTTCCTGGTCCGAGGACTGACTCTTAAAGGTTCCCTGAGTGGCATAGAAATCCTCTTCACACCAGATGTATGTATATATATATATATATATTACATTTCATTTATTACACAAAAAAAGTTACATACTGTACGAACGTATGCTTCACTCTGGCAGCTTGATGAGTTAACAAAACCAACGACTTGGCTGGATGCAGCAGCGCAGGTCTTTTATGCACATGGCTTGGGATGGGGAAGCCTCGTCTCCTACTCAAGCTACAACCCTGTACAGTAAGAGACGTTTAAACCAGCTATTCTCAACCTTGGGGTCCTACCCCAGTTGGGGTCGCGAGATGATTTCTGGGGGTCGCCAAATCATTTTGGAAGTCAGCTCTGTCTCCACTGTGTTAAAGTGTTAAAGTGTTCATGTGTTAATGTGTTTTAGTCTTTTTGGTCATTTAATGTCTTTTTTTGGTCTTTTTGTGTCTCTTTTGATCATTTTGTGGTCAGTTTGTGTCTTTTTTGGTCATTTTGTGTCCTTTATGTTCATTTTGTTTCTTTTTTGGTCATTTTGTGTCCTTTATGTTCATTTTGTTTCTTTTTTGGTCATTTTGTGTCTTTTTTGATCATGTTGTGGTCAATTTGTGTCTTTTTTGGTCATTTTGTGTCTTTTTTTGATCATTTTTGTTTATTTTTTTGGTCATTTTGTTTCTTTTTTGTATGATCTGAACTGTGCGTGTGAGATTCTGTTCAGTGAGTGGGGGTCGCGGACAACATGCATGTTAAATTGGGGGTCGCGACTCAAAAAGGTTGAGAACTACTGGTTTAAACAACACGTTCAACTCTTATTTAGCTCACTATAAAGATAGGAGCCACTCTCCGGCATGTTGTGTTCTGTACCTTTTCCTTTTTTTCCATTCCTAAGCAACAACTGTATGCAAGATGCTCTGATCCTGGCAGTCATAACTGGCCTCACCTCAACCTATGCTGCAGCAACCACCTACTCCATCATTGGCTTCAGGGCCACAGAGAAATATGACAACTGTATCAGCAGGTGAGTAGTCACAGGATGGAGGTTTTATTGTTTTTGTAGTAGTCAGCCCAATGACCAGAAAAAAAAACGTCATTATTATACATAGAGATTTGTATTAAAACATTGTAAACATGTAAAAAAAAAAACATGTAAAAAGACTTAAAACTATATAGGACTGAATTTTGGACTCAGACCATTAAACAGTTTTTCCCCATTTCTGTGTTCAAGATTTTTTGTGTTTGTCTAAAATGAAGTCTCGATGATGCACTGCTGCTGATCATAACTCCTCCCCTAACACTGTATTAGTAACATTACCAATGGTGGCTAAAATTGAAAAATTTACTTATAACGTTTGCTGAGGCTAATGTTAGCTCGTGTCAGCTTTCATAGTGACGGAAGATTACAATGCATACAGTAAACTTCCACATACACACTAATTCTGAAAACCTAAAAATAAACCGTTATATTCTGCTTTACTTTGCACAATGAAGACACAGCTAAAATGTATTGGTAACGCTTTATATTAAGGTCCTTGTAATAACCATTAATTAACAAGTAATAAGTCCTTACAAGATGCTTATTAACATTATTGTGTGTTTATAAGCTTATATAAGTGTTAATAATGGCATTACAAACACCCATGACCCACCCATTATGTCTTTGCCATGCCTTTATTAATCTTATTTTGTTTGCTTATTGATATTAAAATATACTTTATTGCTCATCTATTATAAGTTAACTATAAGTTAACTATGCTTTTTGCAACTACCGGATCTAAAACGAGAACAATGCCTTATTACTTGTTAATTAATGGTTATTAAGGACCTTATTATAAAGCGTTACCAATATATTTATTATAATTCAAATGTATTTATTATAATCTGTGACATATTTTCTCCCCAGTAACATCGAGACATTATTAAATGCATTCGAGCTTCCTGAAGACAGCATCACTCCAGACAACTATGAGGCAGCCTTTAAACATCTCAACAGCTCCTCTCATGATATTGTTCTTGGATTGGACATCCAAACATGTAACATGCAGAAACTTCTCAGTGAGGTGAATATATTGATAATTTTTCATAATGAATTATCACATTCGCAAGTTGCAAGCTGCATTGTGACTAACTTGTGTTTGTACAGGGAGTGGAGGGAACAGGTCTGGCCTTCATTGTTTTCACAGAGGCCATCACCAAGATGCCTGGTTCTCCAGTTTGGTCTGCCCTCTTTTTCGTCATGCTTTCCTGCTTAGGAATCTCTAGTGTGTTTGGCTACATTGAGGGAGTGATAGTGCCACTGAAAGACCTGAATGTTTTCCCTAAAAAATGGCCCCAAGAAGCACTGACTGGTATTCTGTTTTTTTTATTTTCTGTTAGTTAAAATACATATTGGCTTTGCAATGCAAGATGTTCAGTGGGCCTGAGAGCTCAGCACACTGTCAATTAAGATAACACACGCAAATAGACAATACCAAGATAATTAAGAGACTTCAGTCATCTTGAAGAAGTGCTGCAAATAGATAAAACACAACCAGTGATATAAACGTGCTGCAGAAAGACACAGGAAAAAGGAAACTGTTTCCAGGGGACACTTAAAGTGAGGATTGGGTGGAATTGGGAAATCTTGATGAGATTTTTAATAAAAAAAAAAAAGAAGCACATTCCACTAGAGGCCAGTCTTTACTGGTGAGCCAGGAGAATGATTAGCAACATAGTTTTGGCGAGTTTTACTTTTTTATGTTGAGATTAAATTAAGTGTTTGTAATTATGCATTAACAACAATATGAAGCTAGTCTTGAATTCAGAAAATGTACAGTTGTATTTTTCTGTTTAATAAGGAAAATAGGTCTTATTAATATTGTATTTGAAGACAGGTCTGGCTGTTCAATACAAGGGTTAGGTTTAGAGCAGATATTTGCAATAACATCTGAATCCTGAATTTGCAATAGGTGTCAAATAAATGCCAAAAAACATAACTATATTTTTGTATATTTCTAACACCACTGATGGATAGTTGACTTCAATAACTTCATAGGGCAAAAATCATGGCAACACTAAGAATGTACCAGCCTGGAAACAGCTTGTATTTTTCTTGTGTGTTCAGTGTGTTGAGCTATCAAGGCCTCCATACATATTCATTTATTTTCTAATTATTTTGTGTATGTGTGTTTCAGGAGTAACATGTGCGGTCGGCTTTATCCTCTCTATCATGTTTGCCCTGCAGTCAGGGTTTTATTGGGTAACTCTCTTTGACAACTTTGCTGGAACTATTCCACCTCTGGTCAATGGACTGATTGAGATGATAGCTGTTGTTTACATCTATGGCATAGACAGGTATTGTATAAAGCAAATGCTTTGTTTAATGTGGTATTTTGTTGTATTGTACTGCCTTCTGCAAAATGAATAATGTACCTATTTATTGTAGGCCTGTGGATGGATGGATGGTTGGTTGGTTGGTTGGTTGGTTGGTTGGATGGTTGGTTGGATGGATGGATGGATGGATGGATGGATGGATGGATGGATGGATGGTTGGTTGGTTGGTTGGTTGGTTGGTTGGTTGGTTGGTTGGTTGGTTGGTTGGTTGGTTGGTTGGTTGGTTGGATGGATGGATGGATGGATGGATGGATGGATGGTGCGTTGGTTGGTTGGTTGGTTGGTTGGATGGATGAATGGATGGATGGATGGATGGATGGATGGATGGTTGGTTGGTTGGTTGGTTGGTTGGTTGGATGGATGGATGGATGGATGGATGGATGGATGGATGGATGGATGGATGGATGGATGGATGATGGATGGATGGTCTAATTAAAACCCTTTTGTTCTTGCAGGTTCAATGAGGACTTGGAGTTCATGGTGGGACATAAGCCAGGCATCTACTGGCAGGTTACATGGAGGTTCATCAGTCCGCTCATAGTTCTGGTTATCTTAGTTTTCTACTTGGTGACACAAGTTCAAGAAGAGCTCACCTACTTAGTCTGGGATCCCAACTCTGTAAGCATGCAACTTCTCTGATCAGCTAATATATCATTCTAATTATCCCTACTTTATGTTTTGTTTTTCTTTAAAGCAACCATTATATGTAATGCACAAATCATACTGTTTTGTGGTTTACAGGAGGAGTTCCCGTCTCTGGCATCAGTACCGTACCCTTCATGGATCTATGTGATCATCTTTCTTCTGGCCGGAATCTCCAGTTTGGCAGTGCCTGTGTATGCATTATGTAGACTGGTCTATGTTTACTGCATTAAAAACTAGTATCCGGAGAAAGGATAAGCCAATATATCTGTTTTAAGTTGCACATTTCAGAATACAACAAAATGCATGTTTTTCTTTGGCAGTTTGTTAGTATACATGTTCTTAACGCACAATGTTGATGTTTTTTTGTTTAAATTATTCATATTTCTGATCATGTTTTGTGAAAATTCAACTGGTGCTGTATCAAAAAACTGTACTTATTCATTGCACCACACTAGCCTGCTTTAGATTTCTAATTGTATTGGTCCTATCTGAAATTTAGAAGCAGGACAGCATACGGTTTACATAAATCTTTTATAATTTTACCCATTCATCTCTGTCTTTGAATTTTTTTTTTGCCTCTGTGAAAGTTGTCTAATGTGACTTGGAGTATGTTCAATCTCTTTCAGTTATGTTTATCACAATGTATAACGGGCAGAAGATGTAGAGCAGCAGTTGGCCAGAAGAGGGGGGAAGACCTCACACAGGGAGGAAGCGAGGTCAGCTGATGCAACAATGCATGGGACAGTCAGAGTCGTTGGCAATGTTAAATACCACTATCATTGATTGAAATGATAGATAATTTATTCAAGAAGTCATCACAATTCATCTATTTAAAATGATTGAATAAATTGCGCTGATTTCTTGAAATGGAGTTTTATTATAAAGTTTTAGTGATATATTATCCAGCCAAACTGAACTTTGTCACTTGCTTATTCAATGAACTTGATAAATAAATTGATTATTATCCTTTAATGATTAACAAATACAGTGGAAAGCAATTTAGCGCATAATAAACCTGTCAATGTTTAAAATATACTCCATACTCTACTTGACCTCTCAAATTGTGTAACTCATCAATAGTTCCATGAGTTAATTTCACTAATTCCACTGACATTAGAGGAGTTGAGAGAATCTACATGTTCAGTAACATATCACTATGAAATATATGAGAACAATTCAATCCAAGAGTGCCTTAAATCTGCATTCTTTCTAACGGCCAGCAGGGACCGATTTCATTGGTTGCAAACCCAGGTCAGATTGCATAGAAGTCTATGAGACCTTAATAACCAAGTTAGCTAGCTTGTAAATAGCTTAATTCTCTTCCAAATATGGTCACTTCTGGCTCCAAAAATCCAAGATGGCAGCAGCCAATAACCAAGACAGCGACAATTTGCCAAACTCACAGCTTCAAAAGAGAAGACTGCAAACCAATAGGTGACACTTTAACAGTTCAAGATTTTTGCTAATGGCACTGTACTCAGCTTGGCTACTAATGGGATATCAGCCGAGCAGGTCTATGAAACTAAATTACTCGGTGTTAGATTAGATAATTTACAGCCTTTTTCTTATCAGATTGAGTGCAGGGTTTCCTTGATGAGAAGGGCATTGCCATGTTAAGGAAGTGTTATGACAAACACACTTCTGCTGAGTCATTCAGTCAATAAACAAATAAAACTGCTAATTTTATTGTTCCTTCTGTGCTATGTGTGTTTGATGCATAAACAATGACCATGGCTAACTGTGGAGGCTAAATTAAAATGTAGTCTTCCGTTATTCTTGTTATTTGTAGCACAACACACTTCATTTGTGAAAAAAAATAGTATCTACCAATTGATTTTTTTGCACTGCTGGTGCCTAGTCCACAAACAAATTGTATCATGAAAACTGTTCTTTATGCAGCCTTTTCTGCTGGAATATGCTCCAAAGCACTATCAGATAGACATTTCGTTTTCCTAAAGCAAAAATGGCTAAATCTAACATAAATACTGTTTGTTTTTGCTGATTTTAATTGAATTCATTTTTTCAGATATATTTATTTGCTGCTGTGTATTTGGTAAAGATTGTTTTTGTCCCCGCTCTAGTTTTATATGTAGAGACATATTTTCCAATCCTTACATTTGACTTAGATTTTTATTTTTTTATTAAAAATAATAATAATAATAATAATAATAATAATAATAATAATGATAATAATAACAATAATAATAATAATAATAATAATAGATTTTATTATACTTTATGATTGAAACTGTTTGTCTTGTTATTATTATTTTTGTGTGATACATAGGACAACCTCTTTATAGAAGCTAATGGGGACCAAATAAAGAATAAAGAATCTATAACCGTGTGCTCCAAGTCCTATCACCCAAGCAGTCCCTCATTCACTTTGCTTTGAATTGAATGAAAATGTAACTATTGACTCCCTTCTATTGATTTGGGAATATGCAGCCTGTAAGCACAAAACTGAAACAATAAAGGTCTAAAACTGGAGTTCAACATAAGGAATCCTCAAGGTAGGGCCTCAAGATTAGATAATAAAGCAGGGGCCACCTTAGGGCCCTTATCAGCTTGTTTGGTAGAGTACTAAGCACTGAATCAAAACAAAGATGCAAACAGATAAGCAAAACTAGTTGACACAGCAAGGCTGGAATGTTTCTGGAATTCTACAGTGACAACACTTTAATTTAATGTTTAAATCTGTTGCACCAAGAGAACATTCCTCATCTGACTTCCTGGTTGAAAGGTCTTTATCCCTGTGATGCAAATCTCTTTGTTATTGTTTTTGTTCCATATTAGTTATCTATTGTGTTTTGGAAAATAAATATTAATGACATACTTCAGATTTGGGATGGTTATAAATGTTATTTACAGGTTTTTCAATGGTTTCTTAACTATTGTATTGATACACTCACCATGTAAGCTTTTGGACACAAAGGTTCTGATCAAATCAAAAGGTAATTGAATGAAATGAACCAATGGCTTCCTTCTTACTTGTGTCCACCTGGCTTAGACCACACCCATCTTTGAACTCTGTCTTCAATGTGAATCATGACACACCATTAACATTTTGTGACTGCATCTTGCATGGCAGTAAAGCTATCACATATAAATATAAACACCTACAAAAGTGATCAAAACCACCTCTGTGATAGCTACCATCACGAAACTCTCCAGGGCCACATGTTGCCATGCTGACTCACACAAAACACCTGCACACAAACACTCACAAGGTGAAAACAATACCAACCACACAATGTGGTATGTGGTAATGATAACATACAGCTCTAGTAATCTTGCGTACCATCTTGTATCAAATGTGGCATCCAATATGGATGACTTGCATTTAGAAGCAATAGAAGTTCTATCTGCCATGCTGCTCCTGAATCAGCTGTTTCAGGACACTCTATCCCATTCTTATTCTGCACTTATTCTGTTTTGGCATTCTGTGGCATTGACATGATGGTTCCAGTGTTTTACTGCAACATGAATGCAGATATACACTCACAGGCTACTTTATTAGCTAGTAAGGTCTTCCTAATAAAGTGGCGGTGTGGTCTTCAGCTGCTGTAACCTATCTGCTACAAGGTTGGACGCCTTGTGCGTTTAGAAGATGCTCTTCTTCATACCTTGGTTGTATCAAGTGCTTATTTGAGTTACTGTTGCTTTTTTATCATCTGGAGCCAGTCTGTTCATTCTCCTCTGACCTCTGGCATCAACAAGACATTTAGGCCCACTGGATATTCTCTCTTTTACCGACCATTCTCTGTAAACCCTAGAGATGATTGTGTGTGAAAATCCCAGTCAATCAGCTTTTTGTGAGATACTCAGACCAACAACCATGCCATGCTTAAAGTCACTTAAACCACCTTTCTTCCCCATTTTGATGATCTCTTTGAACTACAGCAGATCGTCTTCACCATGTCTACATGCTTAATACATTGAGTTGCTGCCATGTGATTTGCTGATTAGATATCTGCGTTAAGGAGCAGCTGAACAGGTGTACCTAATAAAGTGGCGGGTGTGTGTATTGCCCTGCTGGCAGCTTGCTTCATGTGTGTTCAATCTAGCCCTAGATGATTGACGAGGTGCACCTGGAAAGTATCACGCATAGGGTGACTCATCCTACATGTCTCATCTTACACTGATGAAAGTCCAACATGTGCTGAAATGTTGCATTTTTGCACTGTAATGTATTGAATGGAAATATTTTTTAAAAATTACTGTATTTGTACATTTTTTGGTCTCTGCGTACATGTCCTCCTTGCTGCACAATGCTCATAAATCCAGTTGCATTAGTGCAGGTGCACATGTCCTTATATAATATTCTTGGAGCAACAACTTTGCTCAGGATTCTTGTTGTCCTCATTAATGCATGCACCTCACGGTTATCTGTCCCATTATCAGCCTCAGGGCCACACCATTATACTACTGGGAAAAAGGTGAAGTGCTTCCTGAAGCATGTTGTTTAAACCCAGGAGCTGACTACTGTGCCATTGTCTATTTGTATAATGTTTGACTAAACTGAATGACTGAACACAACAGGTCACAGTTTTATATCACTGGGCACCTGGACAGAAAATACTAAAATCTAGTACTTGACTGTTTATTTACAGTAATTCACATTCAGATTTTTACTAGGGAACAAAGCTTAAGACAGAGGTGTGGCTTTGGTTTTCTGCCACTGAAATGATGGAAAAATACAATGTAACAGTAAAGTCAAATTCCTTTAGGTAGTGTTATCTTCCTTAATAAAATTCTTTGAAAAAGTAGCACCTCATAGTTGTATTTGTATTGCAAAGGAGGACCTCAGGGACACGCAATATCACGACAATGGGAGAGTGAGATTCAAATTAGAGTACACACTGTGACAGTAAATGCAAATCCAGGATCCTTTTGCTATGACGGGATGGTGCTAACTTGTCATTCATGTTTAATGTTTGATTAAACTCAATGACTGAATGGTAGTATAAAAACAGAAATGCAGAGTGTGCATTGGCTAATCTGCCGACTCCACCAGATAAAGAAAAAGATCATAAACTTTTTCCAACATTACAGAGTGCATACACTGAGCCCTCACATTGTATTCAAAGAACGGCCGTGTAACATCGTTGCTTCAGTGGGATCACCATGAGACTGCTAATTCCTAACCCAGGACTGGAAGACCGGATCCTTTCCCATGAGGATCTGACCAGGATGGAGAAGGAGGATGCCGGGGACAGGCCCAAGTGGGACAACAAAGCCCAGTACATCCTCACCTGTGTGGGCTTCTGCATTGGGATTGGAAATGTGTGGCGATTTCCTTACTTGTGTCAAAGTCATGGAGGAGGTAAGCCCGGACTCAAATGGGAAATGTGCACATTGCAAAAAAGGAGTGTCTAAAAACAAGATAAAATGATCTTGCTGCATGGACAGATAATTTCACTTGACAAGATTTCTTGAATTAAGATTGTTAAATCTAGAAATAAGCATGTTGAGCACTTGAAATAAGAAATTTACTCTTAAGACAAGATAAATTATCTAACACTTCTAAATCTAAGTTCTTTTATTTTGGTAAGAAATAAATAATTTGCAGTGCATCAATGATTAAGCTCTCTATGGACTGTTCTTAAATGATTGTTTGACAAAGTGGTTGAGTTACTAAGGACTGCCCTGTAATGTTTCCCTGAGGGGCTTATTGTAGTGGTGCAGAATTAGTGTAAAAAGGCCAATGGTGATATTAGATATCTGAACTGTGAATCCTTTCACTTTCAAAACAATAACCTGTCCTTTGTGTTTCATTTTCAAAAAGGGCTGTGTTAAGTGAGTCATTATGCATGTGAATTGCATCGATTTCTACATCTTGTATATAAGTATTTTTGATTAAATGTTCAAGCCTTTTTCACATTCACAACATGGATGGTAGTCATAGGAAAGATTATGAAGGTTGAAAATTCTGAGAGGGTACCTTGCTAAGTTGTTAGCGTGTGTTTGTTTAGAATAGATTTCAGCAACTTAAACTACAATACACATCTCAAAAAAAAGTTGCCAGGGGGGACTAATAAGATTGCAGAAAGAATTTCATTGATTGTTCTAGTGGGATATTTGTTTTCACAAAAAATAAAGAAATATTCATGTGTGCATTAATTCCTTCATCCCAGCTCCAAATAGTAATATAAGACAAAACAGACTATGGCAATACTGAGACTGCTGTGTATCGGACTCAGACTTTCAGGTCGTGCTGTTGCCTGAATGCCCAGAGCTCTCTAAAAGGGTTTTACAGAGCCAGTCAGCTGTAAAACAATGGCGTACAAATCTGGACCTAAATGTGAACACTGTGAACACATGCAGTATTAATAAACGAAACTGTCTTTTTGTAAAAGTATGCACTGGATGCATAATACCAGCCCGCATCTAAAATGAATAACCCCAGCAACAGGGACACAGCCAAAGCCTTTGCTTACAATTTATTACAATCATTTACAACACTGAGTGTAGTTCTTTAATATCTCATCCTCTGAACACCACAGGATGGTGGAAGAAGTACACTGCCCCTCTGAACTTACTGATATTTTTTTATCACAGATAAGAGATCATCTTATTTGCCGCTATGCGCTATTCACCTTGCTACTTCAGGCTGCAGCCGACTGTACACGTCCTATCATTAGTTCATGAATATCTTGATATTGATTTGTGGACAATGACATGACTGGCTAGGTAGCTAGTGTGAAGGAAATTTGGTGTCTCCTGCATAGTGAGACATGAAGTAGGCAGCGACCTACTTGGTATTCAAGACACAAAGCCTGCTGGGAACTCATTCTTTGAACTCAACTTTTCGAACACCATGACTGAGGGGAACGTGTTGACGAGTAGGCTCTGTCCTGATGTGATGTATAGGGCAGGAAAATAGGGACATATTGAGGTTTACTGAACAATCAATGCTGGGAACTACAACAGACATAAGTCGAGCGGTGTATGGGACTTTGTTGTAGTGTAAAAGAGCCATTCGGGATTGTGCGGTGTATGGAACACGAATGTGCTAATAAAACTTGCTGAGTATTGAGTGCTTTGTGTTTGGCCAGCTCACCCATTAACTTAGTGCAGTTGTCAAAATTGCCACGACACTAGTCTTGTTGGTAAACTGACTGTCAAATTATATTTACCGTCTCAACTGTACGGAATCTTAGTGACTTTGAATCTTGCTAGCATAATGTTAGCTTTCTTGCTAGCATAATGTTAGCCAAAGGGTTCTACAACCTAAGTGGACTAGAAATATTTCCTGTTGC
Organism: Centropristis striata; assembly: GCF_030273125.1. Lineage (NCBI taxonomy): Eukaryota > Metazoa > Chordata > Actinopteri > Perciformes > Serranidae > Centropristis > Centropristis striata. The sequence goes on from NC_081530.1 coordinate 2,782,860, forward strand.
CAAGTCGTATCTAAGGTCAGACCCATTTGCATGAGGAGTGAACAACATTTGCATTGCTCAAGAACCATACAGTAATGATTGTTGTAGGCATCAGTCAAACACTTGGGATTAATGACACCTTGTCCTGCATTGTCCTTTACTTAACAAAGTGGACACAGAGATTAGGAGTTAAATTAATAGTACCGCTTTAGCACAAAATTTAGTGAATGGGAAAACTTCATGCTCTTAGAGGCACAGTACAGATATAGCAGATAAAGGCAAACCAGCTATCTAGATGGCCCTACAGGTGCCAGCATCCTGCAGCAACACACCACAGCAGAGCAAGAAAGGCAGGCAGATTACTTCACAAGCAGGGCCAAGTGGGACTGAGTCAAAAAGGCTCATGACAAATGTATAATGGCACAACTTATCATACATTTTTCAGGTGCCTTTTTGATTCCCTATCTCATCCTGCTGGTGCTGGAAGGAATGCCTCTCCTGCTGATGGAGTTTGCTATCGGCCAGCGTCTCAGGAAAGGCAGCGTGGGAGTGTGGAGGACTATCAACCCTTATCTTACTGGTGTTGGTAAGTGAAATAGGCTGTGGGACTATTTATTCAAAGAAGAGGCAACAAAAAGCGCCAATGGTTAATGATTTTCCCTTACTCAGGTATAGCCTCCATGCTGGTTTCCTTATTGATCGGACTGTACTACAACACCTTAATAGCCTGGATCATGTGGTATCTCTTCAATTCCTTTCAAGGTCCACTACCTTGGACCCAATGTCCCCTCAATGACAATGGGACAGGTATTTGAACATATATACAGCGATATACAGAGATACTCATTAAAACTCTACTCTAACAATTACAGAGGATTGTCTCTTGCCCCTTCAGAATTTGTATCAGAGTGCCAACGGAGCTCCCCCGTGGATTATTATTTTTACAGAGTGACTCTGAATACTACGACCTCTATAGCTGACTCAGGAGGAATCCACTGGCCCATAGTACTCTGCCTGCTAGCTGCCTGGTCAGCCATGTGTGTCTGCTACATACGGGGGATCGGCACTTCGGGCAAGGTTTGTAAAACCTTCAGTTAAACAATATGCTTTCTAGAATTACGACTGTCACAATGATTCAATGTTTTCCTTTTCGTCTTGAACTCAGGCAGTGTACGTCACAGCCATCCTGCCTTACATCGTCCTGGCCATCTTCCTGATCCGAGGACTGACTCTTAAAGGTTCCCTGAGTGGAATAGAGTTCCTCTTCACACCAGACGTATGTTTCACATCCGAATAATTGAGATAAAAAGGAAAGTCAATTATAAATCTAGCCGCATTATAATTTACACCTCACCCCTGCAGGTTGAGGAGTTAAAAAATCCACAAACTTGGCTGGATGCAGGTGCCCAGGTCTTTTATTCCTTTAGCTTAGCTTGGGGAGGCCTCATCTCATTCTCAAGCTACAACCCTGTTCAGTAAGAAACATTTATATAAGCAGTTCAGTTTTAGCTCACTATAGAATATAATAACCAGTCTTAGACATGTTGTGCCCTGATTATTTTGCCTTTGTCTTTGTTTTCACAAGCAACAACTGCCAACAAGATGCTATGATCCTGACAGCTGTAACTGGCCTCACCTCAATCTATGCTGCCACAGTCACCTACTCCATCATCGGCTTCAGGGCCACAGAGAAATATGACAACTGTATCAGTGAGTGAGTAGTCACAAGATTTGGGTATGAGCATTTTTGTAACAGAGTCACCCTAAAAAAAATTGCCCTCAACAAGACATTTTTTGTCAACGAAATGTTGCAATTAACTTTCATGAAATGAAAACACATTTAAAAGGGTCAAAGTTTGAGGAGGAAGACACAGACAACACCATACGCATTGCTTTGTCGTTATCTTGGTTGACATGTCACCATGGTAGCAATTTGTTAATCACAAGGTAGCCACAGCATACTCTGCTTTATTAGGGCCATGGGGCAATCGCACCGAGCATTGGTCCCATACAGCAATAGCTGTAGGAACCATGCTATGGATTTTTTCTTCTTCCAAAATTTTGCATTGAAATGAATGGGACGGCCAAAAAAAATGAGCGAAAAAGAACAATAATTGGAGATTTTTTAAACGTCTACTTCTCCGGCATAATTTCACCTAGAGACTCCATTTAAACTTTAAACAGTAGACACAAGTCTTGTGTATCGGTGTATTAATCCACGTTTCGATAGGTCATATAGTTTTTTATCAATCCCTGTTCAATGACCATGATCATTTTTGGAGAAATTCTGAGATTATAATGGGTGTGTGTTGCACGGAATGTTCGTGCCACAGTGTGTGACATCATCGCCAGAGTGTAGAGGGAGAGAAAAAATTGTTAAAAAATAAATTTGAAAACTACGCTCCAGGCCGCAAATTCCACTCTACAGAAATAATTTATACATAGAAACGTAGGAAAATTAGTCTTCTCACTCACAATCCTCTGGTAAAGCTGTCAGAGTTATAGTTTGGGCGTAGGATGCACAGATGCACCACCAACACCACCAACAGCCTCATTGGCTCCCATATTAAAAACGCAGGAAGATTTCTGAAAAAGGGAGATGGAACATTTTTTTTAGATCGCTCTAACAACATGACTTTGCTGATCCCTTGACTTCTCTTCAAGAATCACTAACATTTGTGGTTTCAGTGAAATGTCTTTACAACTATTGGACTGATGTGTTACATCTAGTACAGGTATTAATCTCCGACGGGATAATTAAATGGTGTGGTGGGTATCCATGGTCTAACTTGGCTGTTGACTAGAACAATGAAATCTTACAAAGATCTGCACTGAGATAAACTATCCAGTTTCTGACCAAGTAAGACTGCTGAAGTCTCTCAAGCTATATTTAAGAAAGCAAAGTTGCATGGTAGATGACCATAATAGCAAGGAGTATTAACTCTTTCACTGTACATGTGGGCATGTGGATATTGTATATCAATAGACTTGAAAAATCTGAATACCTTTCATGTAATTTCCAGTTATGCAGGGTTACTAATCTGTGACATATTTTCTCCCCAGTAACATCTTGACTTTATTAAATGCATTCAACCTTCCTGAAGACAGCATCACTCCAGACAACTATGAGTCAGCCTTTAAACATCTCAACAGCTCCTCTCATGATATTGTTCTTGGATTGGACATCAAAACATGTGACATGCAGAAACTTCTCAGTGATGTAAATATATTGATACACATCTATTTTCATTTATAAAAGAACAATGTGCAATATTAAATATAAATGTTGCCATTTGATGCATTGTACCAGAGTTAGCTTGATGCTAATTTACATCTGCAGTATCAGAGTCCATATTTTTGCTCCTACTTGTGTTTGTGCAGGGAGTGGAGGGAACAGGTCTGGCCTTCATTGTGTTCACAGAAGCCATCACCAAGATGCCTGGTTCTCCAGTTTGGTCTGTCCTCTTTTTCGTCATGCTCCTCTGCTTGGGAATCTCCACCCTGTTTGGCAACATTGAGGGAGTGGTGGTCCCATTAAAAGACCTGAATATGTTACCAAAAAAATGGCCCCAAGAAGCACTGACTGGTATTCTGTTATGTATTTAAAACAATCATTGACAAACATTGACTTTGCAACATAAGATGAATTTGTTTTATAAAGAAAGATTTCCTGATTTTTGTTCTAACACCTCTCTTGTTTTTGTGCTTGTGTGTTTCAGGAGTAACATGTGCTGTCGCCTTCATCATCTGCCTCCTGTTTGCACAGAATTCAGGGATTTATTGGGTAACTCTCTTTGACAACTTTGCTGGATCAGTTCCACTTCTGGTCATTGGACTGGTTGAGATGATAGCTGTTGTTTACATCTACGGCATAGACAGGTCAGTGCTTATTCAAACTATTTTAGTCACATGATGAATGTTTGCTTTGTCTTGATATTCTCTGTAAAATAACCTTACAGCATTTGCTGCATCATACTTTGCAAGGTATTGAGCAGAACTTTATGGAGAAGGCCAACCTATTTAACCCTTTATCAGGCGAAGAACTATATTTGGTAACTTCAGTGGACATCAAAATGGGGTTGAAAAAAAAATAGCAAATTTACTAGATTTAAGTGGCAAATCTACAAGAAAAAAAGTTGCAGATATACGAGATTTAAAGTGGCAAATCTACAAGAAAAAACTGCAGATTTATGAGATTTAAAGTGGCAAATTTGTGCGAAAAAAGTTGCAGATTTACAAGATTTAAAGTGGCAAATTTGTGCGAAAAAAGTCGCAGATTTACGAGATTTAAAGTGGTGAATCTGCGAGAAAAAAGTTGCTTTTTTCCTCACTTCTTTCTCGTAAATCTGTGACTTTTTTCGCACAGATTTGCCACTTTAAATCTCTTAAATCTGCAACTTTTTTTCTTGTAGATTTGCCATTTTAAATCTCGTAAGTCTGTGACCTTTTTCGCGCAGATTTGCCACCTTAAATCTCTTAAATCTGCGACTTTTTTTCTTGTAGATTTGCGTTTTAAATCTCATAAATCTGTGACCTTTTTCGTGCAGATTTGCCACTTTAAATCTCTTAAATCTGCGACTTTTTCTCTTGTAGATCCGCCACTTTAATCTAGTAAATTTGCAACTTTTTTCTCGAAATATTTTTATATTGGATATCCACTGAAGTTACCAAATACGGTTCTTCGCCTGATAAAGGGTTAAGTCCTGTGTACCAGGAATGACTTTGAGACATATTTGAAAACTTTTCCAAACTAATTAAAACCCTCTTGTGTGGCAGGTTCAATGAGGACTTGGAGTTCATGGTGGGACATAAGCCAGGCATCTTCTGGCAGGTTTCATGGAGGGTCGTTAGTCCACTCATAGTTCTGGTTATTTTAGTTTTCTACCTGGTGACACAAGTCCAAAAAGAGCTCACCTACTCAGTCTGGGATCCCAACTCTGTAAGCACACAAGTTCATAAAGTAATCTGTGTTCTGATGCATCATTGAAAACTCAACATGTTGATAGTGCAGCTAAAATGGCAACCAACAATACAATGTTTTTGTTTGCAGAAGGAGTTCCCGTCTCTGGCATCAGTACCGTACCCTTCATGGATCAATGCAATTATCTTTCTGTTGGCCGGAATTCCCAGTCTGGCAGTGCCTCTATATGCATTATGTAGACTGGTCTATGTTTGCTGCAAGAAAAAATAACATCTAGAGAAGGAATTGGCCAAATTTAATAAATTAAGAACATGTATAAATAAACTATATATATTATATAAAGGCATTTAAGATTATTTAATCTGTTGTGTTGTTTTGTCTACAAAAAATATTTTGCTTTTTTGCTGTAAACTCAATGATATAACTATACTGTGAAAAAACACATAAATGCTGGTGTTAATATTGATATTATGGCCAAATGTATTACAATGGGAATTTTATTGGTTCAACACACCCTCTACTGTTTTATTCAAAACCCTTCCTCCTGGCCCCCTTTTAAGCCCCTTTCCCACTTTTTTTTATATTTTTTAAAGTATCCAGTGGGTGGAGTTAGGCTTAAACCTGGGGGTGAAGTTACATTTTAAATTAGTACCATGTTTTTATATCTACGCACAAGCAATGAGAAGAGGACAAGTCATGTTCAGACTTTTGTCTTGGTTTCTACTGGAACATCTTTTCATGCTTTAACCCATTGAAGCCTGGAAAGCGGATATGTCGTTTTGTAGTATTTGTATAAGCTCTCAAATACTTTTTGAATTTCATTTCTATCTGCTACAGAGGCTGAAAAGTCTATTATTTAGTAGAAGCATTGACACTTCTGTTGAATTTCCAGAAAAACTTCAGGTTTTAGGGGCTTATTTTAAAATCGCCCAGAGGTTTTACAGGCGTTTTAGGCCTCAATGGGTTAATGTTCATGCACACTCTGCCTGAAATGGTCCCTATTTATGAAATCTGATGAAATCAGAGCTTCTGTGATTGACCATGTTCTTGTCCATGGTATGAGCATGAGGGAGGCGGGACAAATGGTACAACCAAACATCAGTAGATTCACTGTGTCCACCAGAATCCCAAGATTTAGAGAAGAGAACAGGTAATTACCTTTTTTGACATTATAGTACAGTATGTAAATGTTGACAGCAATTACTGTATGACATATTACATACTGTACCACAGTATACTGTAAGTAAATATATGTTTCAGTACATCACTGTACCAATGTATTGTAATGGAGGGTTGGTCTGTTTGTAGGCCTAGTATTTCATGTATATTTTTTGCAACATGCATTTAGCCTACAGTGAACAATGAACATGTATTTCTCCAGTTTCACGTCCTGAACATTGTGTTTTCTATTTTTCTATGTAGTGTTTAGTGACTGCTCAGCAGTGTTTTGACTGACTTTGATTTTGATTAACTCGGGGCACGATTTGACAACATGGTTCAGTTTTGAGCACAGATTTAACTGTTTTAAGGTGAACGTTTGGTTTTGCAAGAAGAGTTTGAGGTTTTGTGAATGTAGCTTGAAAATTGGGTTTTTGTGTTCACAGTTTAGAGAAAAGGAGAGCAGCTTTCAAGAAATGTGTCTTAGCAATCAAGAAAAATTGTATATGTTCCCTCACATCATCAGCCAGAAGTGTGATCAATTTTGAGTTGTTGTGTTCAAGTGGTGACACTTGTGCTTTAATTGTGTTTGACTTTTGTCACCTGTGCTCACCATTATGCAGCACGGGTGCATCACAATGAAAATGTGTTGGCAAGTTGTGTCCAAACAGGTGAAAAGTGCTTCTGGTTTTGCTAAAAGAGTGATTGATTCAATCAATCAGTGGGTTCAGGCAACTGAGCATTTGCTTCAGACAATAGGGTTTAGTGTTTTAGCAATTGAGAAAAACTGTAGTACCTGTTTCTTTTCAGTTTTAAATAAATGCTGCTTTGTAATGGCCAATGGTGAGAAAGAGTTTTTCAGTTGTTGTAGGCATATATCTGTAAAAAAAAAAAAATGTTCCATTAGGTCTTCATTTCCTCAAATGATCAAATGAAAACTTTTCTGTCAGTTCTTGTTAAGTTCTTGCAATTTTTTTCCAATAAAAAATATTTTGGTCATATCAAAATGTAACATAATTTACATCCATTTTACTCATGGCTTTAGGATATTTATATATTACTGTATATTGTCTCTGTGGTGTGTTTAAGAGAAAGTTTTAATTATAGACATGAAGATGTTTCTGAAGATGTAGAGCAGCAAACTATCCACCAGAGGGAGACCTCACACTGACAGAGAGGCAATAAGGCCAGCTGAACCAGATCGAACAAAGCACAGCACATCAGAGGCAAATAACTCAGCAGGTGATGAGTTTTGGAAGTTATGAGTTACGTTTAACTCCAGAGAACCGATGGCTGGCGGCTGTGATACTGAAAGAGCAGATCAGATCACAGAAAGAGCTTTGGTTAAGAAATCCACCATTAGAAGTGTCCTCCTGGTCTGATTTTTTAAAAGCAAGGACATCTACTAACTGCAGCACCAGAAGAGCCAGGTTTTTGAGAAGAAAATTGTGGAGCCACTACAAAAGGAGCAAAAGTAATACAGGAAAAAACAAGTCGCTTCAAAGACCTTCTGAACTGACTCAAGTTATTAAATGACAACTTCCTGCAGGTGGCGCTATTATCAACACAAAACAGGAAGTGTTGCATATCTCCACATTGGTGTGTCTGAATGACATGAAACTCAGGTTACTACTTCCCCATAAGCCCCTGAGGCTCTCTGCAAAATGTTGGCCGATGACCACTAGGTGGCGCTCTTTAAATTGAAGTATTTTATATCTCCAAATTGGTTGGTCGGATTAACACCAAACTTGGTATACTTATTGTCAATGCCCTCCTAAGGAAAACCCTTGAAGGGTTTATTGATCGGCCCCTAGGTGACGCTCTGGTGGCAATCTAATTTAATATTTGGCACTGTGCCCAGACCAAAGACTTAAGGCAATGAAATTCATAGGGGTAGTATAGACTGGCCCCTGTAACTTACACACCAAAAATGACCAGCAGGTGGTGCTATTATCAACACAAAAGAATTTTTGAAGATTTCGTTCAAAACAGGAAGTGTTGCATATCTCCACATTCGTGCGTCTGAATGACATGAAACTCAGGTAACTACTTCCCCATGAGCCCCTGAGGCTCTGTGAAAAATTTTGGGTGATGACCACTTGGTGGCACTCCTTAAATTGAAGTATTTTATATCTCTACATTGGTTGGTCAGATAAACACAAAACTCCCTCCTGAGGATAACCGTTTAAGGGTTTATTGATCGGCCCCTAGGTGACGCTCTGGTGGCAGTCTAATTTCATATTTGGCACCGTGGCCACACCATGACATAACTACGACTTTATGTTAAATCTCGACCTGAAAAGTAAAAAAAAAAAGTAAAGAAGTAAAAAGGACAGTGGTGTAAGAAGTATTCAGATCCTTTACTTCAGTAAAAGTACTAATACCACACTGTGAAATGACTCCACTCCACTCATTTTAACTACCTAATAAACTTTTAAGTGGTTTAATTTATAAAAATGGGTAATTATTTTAAATGTATCATGTTTTTCATTTTAAATCTTGACCTGTAAAGTAACTAAAGCTGTCAGCTAAATGTAGAGGAGTAAAAAGTACAATATTTGCCTCAAAATGTATTGGAGTAGAAGTATAAAGTTACATAAAATGTACATAAAAGTACCTCAAAATTGTACTTTAAGTCCAGTACTTGAGTAAATGTACATAGTTACTTTCCACCATTGCTAACTGCCTCTTCTAGCTTATACATATCAGTTAAGAGTCCTCCTTCAGACACTGTATGAGGATTAAAGGGATAGTTTGTGCATTATTATACAAAACTTGGTACAATTATTGTCAATGCCCTCCTGAGGATAACCCTTTAAGGTTTTATTGATCGGCCCCTAGGTGGCGCTGTGGTGGCAGTCGAATTACATATTTGGCACCGTGGCCACACTATAACACTTAAGGCAATGAAATTCATAGGGGTGGTATAGACTGGTCCCTGTAACGCACACACCCCGACGGCAGCATGCCCCGACACCCGTGTACTGCGAGGGCCCGTTCAGTACTGCTTGCAGTCCTAGTTTTACTTGTTTTTCTTAACATAATAGTCAGTAGCGTTATTTGAAATCTAAACTAGGTTTTCCTGTATTTAATCATTCCCCCTGTTAAAACTGGCCAATGTAAGATACCCCCTTATTTGATTACAATGTAAGTGATGGAGGAAAAAATCCACAGTCCACCTTTTATAAACATACTGTATTCAACATTTTACCTGGAGAGCCTATATGGGGCTTCAAAAATCTGACTGTCCAAACAAGTTATTCTCTTTTAAAGTAATTTTTTTTGTTGTGGGAAATTCCTTCTTATAACTTTAGCGGACAGTGTCCTTGTTGAACCATAGCAGGGTTAATGGGTTACAATGCCTGTCTCTGTTCACACTGGACAGATTGGCAGTGTATCAGCTATCACATATTAGTCTCACGCCTAACTCCTCACATACCGATGCTTGGTCACTGCCCTCAACCTGTGATACTGACGCTTTAGCGTATGTATGAAACAGCCTCGGCTTTCCATTAACTGAATTTTAAACGCATCCAATATGAGACGCTTGGAGACAGGTGTTGGTGTCCTGTGTGAAATCAGATGATGTTAACTGTATTAACTGCGCCCAGTTGATTACGGTAGTTGTTTTTAAGCCCAACCCTGTTCTTTTATGCTAACCTTAGGTTAACCTTGAGGTCGTTAATGGGTGTGAGAACTTCCTCTATGTTGCCAAACATAAAGGAACATAGAGAGTCCCAAGCTGAAGAGCATGACGAAGAACAGGATGACACACATCTGAGATCTCTATCACTGCTTCAGTAAACGCAATGAAAGCCAGGCAGGTACCTGATACGATTTATGAGATTAAAAGTGGTGAATCTGGGAGAAAAAAGTTGCTTTTTTGCGCAGATTTCCCACTTTTTTCTCGTAAATCTGCGACTTTTTTCGTGAAGATTTGCCACTTTAAATCTCTTAAATCTGCAACTTTTTTTCTTGTAGGGTTGCCACTTCAATCTAGTAAAAAAAACTTTTTTTCTCGATATATTACCTGACTCTAACTACCAAATATAGTTCTTTGCCTGATAAAGGGTTAACACTTTCAATAGAACTTTTTGTAAAAATCAATTTTCTAATTTTTGAATGGGTGGGGTTGGAGGGGGGCGATAGATAATATTTAACTCAAAATTCATGTTTTTGTTGTTCAATGAAAGACTTGATTTTTCAATAAAATAATTAAAACTTAATAAAGGTCTACTTACAAATAAATGTGTTGAAACGTCATGTTATTTTTATTTTATTATTTTACATGGATATCTGCTTATGACAAAAAAAAGTTTATATTAATGTTTGGATATGATTCAGTTCGTTTAGTTTTACCCCCCATTTTCCAGTGAATTCCCATGGAAAGTTTCCGATTTGGAATATTATATATATATCTGATATGGTTGTTTTGACAGTAATAAAGGAAATGGGATCCATCATTTGGTATGCTAGGTCAAACTATAACGTAAGCCATGTTAGGATATGTGTGGCAGGTACAATGTCAAAAAAATATTTCCACTTTTTGTTGCTTAGCAGCTATAACTGTACCTCACAGAGCACCTTGCGTGACTATGATGCCAGTAAAAATCTCCACTATCAAGTACAATACAACCTTTTATTGTTATAGTGTCAGAGTCTTACTGTCATAGCACCAACATTTTTATACTGCATATTCATATTTATTCTGCACTGGAATTCTACTCTTTAATACATACTCCTTCTTTAGACACTTGATTTTTATTTTTACATTACATTTTATTGTATTTTATTGTATTTTTATATTTTATTGCTTGAAGTATGCCTAGGTTGTTCTTTTTATTTAATTATTTAATTGTGTTGTTATTGTCTCTGTGTGTAATGCTGCTGCTACACTGTAATTTCCCAGCTTGGGATAAATAAAGTCTATCTATCTATCAATCAATCTATCTTACAGAACAAATGACTGTTCTCAATGACTGACATTTTATTAAACTGAACCAGTGTAAAACACAGGCTGGATGTCAGTTTAGAGGAAAACAACAGGCAGGAAATACACACATGATGTGGTTTTTTTTAATACTAGCTTGTATTTTTTAAGTTGAGGATAAAGGAATATGACTTAAAACCCATTCTGCCACAGCACAACAAGTATCAGTTATTTTTTCCCCCTTCAGATAAACTTGTGCAAGTCTCTGCAAAAAGCAGTCCTCCTTCCAGTAACACACTGAGCTCAGTTCTGCTGAAAAACGTCATCAAGCAATAACAGCTTACCTTGTACTGATAACTGCCGCAAGATATTCAACAGGAAAAAAAGAAAAAGAGCTGAAAACTCTGTTCTAACATCCAGTTTGTGTTAAAATAAATTTAAAAATTTAAAAACTTCCACTTTCTGGAATTCTTGCACTTTCCCTATGTTACTCTATTTATTTTGCTATTAATACTGTTTTATTAAATCATTTATGTTTTATTTTCTCCCCGCTTCTGTTAAAGGCATATTTCGGTAACGGTTTATATTAAGGTCCTTGTAATAACCATTAATTAACAAGTAATAAGGCCCTTGTAAGTCCTTACAAGATGCTTATTAACATTATTGTGTGTTTATAAGCTTATATAAGTGTTAATAATGGCATTACAAACACCCATGACCCACCCATTATGTCTTTGCCATGCCTTTATTAATCTTATTTTGTTTGCTTATTGATATTAAAATATACTTTATTGCTCATCTATTATAAGTTAACTATGCTTTTTGCAACTACCGGATCTAAAGCGAGAACAATGCCTTATTACTTGTTAATTAATGGTTATTAAGGACCTTATTATAAAGCGTTACCAAACATTTTTTACCTCTTTCCAGGAAATTATTGTGGCAATGTGATTTATTATTGACGGATAAAGTGTTTATCTTCTCACAACTTTATTACTCAATCTTTTCCAAAAATATCACAACAAAAATTAAACCACAATTAACAGAGAATTGTGTCTGAAAACAAAATTATTCTAACTTCATTGGCAACCGGCTTAAATTACACAAAATAATATTACATCTCAGAAACAATCCTTAACATTTTATTATAAAGCGTTACCCATAATTCTGTTGTTTTTCGACTTTGCTCTTTCACTCTTTAATGTATAAATAGTCAAGTATGAGTCAAGTTTGATTGACTGTATAAAGATACAACCTGGTGGTAATCCAACTGTTATGGTGTCTTTTCATTGGCAGCAGCCGAACAGTTAAGTCAGTGAAACATTAAAACAGCATCATCAGGTTATCCATTAATCCGAGGTTAGGCACACTCCCATTTAAAAAAAAGGTAGGTTTAACCACTAAATCATCATGCATAATGACGTTTTCACTTCCTTCCTGGTGGCCTGCTTTCTTCATAAAAAACAATCAAATCTATTCCGCTAAAAGCTGCAGCTGATAGGTTGATAGGTCAGAAGGACAGCCCACTAAAGAGAGCGAGATAGAGGACGAGAGAGGAGCACTTAACATCACTTGGACTAAAACACTCAGGACTGTATTTATTTTATTTTGACAGCTGAGATCAGCAGGAGAATTCTGGACAAAAACAAAAAATATACTGCTGGTGTGAAGTTTAGGAGAGGTGCATCTTTGTAACACAGTTGGAACTGTGAAAAACCTTTTATTTCCGGTTCAGGATGGGAAAAGCGGAAGACTCTGTGGTGGAGGAGAGACCCAAATGGGACAACAAGGTTCAGTACCTGTTAACATGTATTGGCTTTGCAGTGGGACTTGGGAACATTTGGCGTTTTCCGTATCTATGCCAAATCTATGGAGGAGGTGAGATGCTATAATAAGATGTTAACATATGAGTTGCCTTATATGTACACTGTAAAAAATGTCTGTAGATTTTACGGTGAAAAACTATTAAGCCATGACAGTAAAAGACCGTAAAATGATAAATGGGTTAATTCAGTTTCAGTAACAATTAAATACTGTAAATGTATATATCAGCCAGAACAGTATTTTTACAGGTTTTAAATTTAAAAAAAACAACATTACTCTATTACTGTAAAACACATTGGCACCGTGTTTGTAACAAAAAGCATCACTGTAATTTATTTTTTGTAAAAATACTTTTTCTCACTGTTAAATGTACTAAACACCATATCTATAGCAGAAATATACTGTAATATTTAATGGTAAAATCTTTAATTTATGCGGCATTTATAAAGTATTTTCTTGTCAATTACATGTCAAATCTTTTGATGGAAAAACCTTTTATTTATACGGTAAAAAAAATGGAATAAATGCAATCTTAAACGTGAAATCAACAGTGTCAATATCTTTTTACCGTAATATTAGAAAAAAGTTGCACCGTATTTATTACGGTAAAGTTCTGGCAACCACAGCTGCCAGTTTTTTACCGTAAAAACAACGTTTTTTTTTTTACAGTGTACCTACTCCAACGTCACACCTGGTTTTAATTAAGCTTGCAGTTAGAAATCTTGGTAACACTTTACAATAACCATCATTTATAGATGTAAATAGACCATTTATAAATGATAAACAGATAGTTTATTAATGTTTAATCATCATTTATAAACCGTATACAGGCCATTTAAAATGGTGAATAGAAAATGTAATAATGTTGAACTATAATTTATAAATGCCAAATAGATTACTTTACCATAAACAAGCATAATTATTAGTTTATTAATAGCTTTACACTCATTATAACATTTTTAACACCATATTAAGTATGTAAATGATTTCAAAATGATTCTTATACCTTAAAGAAATTGCTTGAAAACATTTAAAGATTAAATATGTATTGAATTTTGTAAATGTTTTCAATAACAATTGGTTTATAAACCATCTATAAACATCACTTAGATGGTTGTTGTAAAGTGTTACCGAAATCTTTTGTTTTTATCCATTACAATTATTATTTTAAATATTCCTCCTAACCCTTTTGGACAGTTTTATCTTTAAGCGAGGTCGTGAATTGAATTGCAGTAACACTTCAGTGTAATTAGGCTTTAACAAATGGACTAAGTCAGTCTTTGTTAAAATGGTGAACCTTATCTGTGTTTGAATAATAACTGTCAACATCAGGGATTGTTTCTGCTCAACTGCCCCAATTCCTGTGTTTACTTCCTCATAGTTCCTGGTGAGATCCTAAAGGACCTGGGTCAGGGTTATGTTGAGTAAAAAAACAATTCTGTAAATTTGCATCGAGTGTATCAACGTCACATATTGACTCTAGATTTCGGAAGCTGAGCTCTATTTGACCTCGGCTTAGAGAACAATTAGTCAGCGTTTTCTTGCGTACCTTTAGCTTTATATACAGTAAGTGTTATTTGAAGCAGAGGTGATTATACACTACCGGTCAAAAGTTTTAGAGCACCCCAATTTTTCCATTTTTTACTGAAATTCAAGCAGTTCAAGTCAAATGAACAGCTTGAAAGGGTACAAAGGTAAGTGGTGAACTGCCAGAGGTAAATAAAAAAAGGTAAGGTTAACCAAAACTGAAAGATAATGTACATTTCAGAATTATGCAAGTAGGCCTTTTTCAGGGAACAAGAAATGGGTAAACAAGCTATTTTGTCCATTTTTGAATTCTTTTCATGTCTTTGTAAGTCATTTTGTGTCTTTTTTTTTCATTTTGTGTCTTTTTTTGGTCATTTTGTGTCTTTTTTTAATCCTTTAGTTCAACATAAAATGTGATTTTGAATCTTTTTTTTATTTTCAAAACGCTATCATGCTCAATAAAGAATTTTAAATGTTGCAAATGTGCATTAATTTCAGAGTAGACTGAGACATTAAACTGCATCATTTTCAATTAAATTCTGGAAAAGTTGGTGTGTTCTAAAACTTTTGACCAGTAGTGTATATATATAATATAATATATTATATTATTATGATGGGTGGTTTTATTACTGTTTATTTTAAGTATTATTACTAGCCTGACTCCACTCATGATTTTGGTCATTTTTAAAATCTGCCAAAAAAATCATTATTCAGTATCTAAATAGAATAGAACAGAATAGACTAGAATGCCTTTATTGTCACTATACACATGTACAATGAGATTTAAGAGCTGACTCCAGAAAGCAGTGCGACAATAAATAAAATACATAAAAGATATACAATATAAACATAAACATACACCTACTTAGGCAAGTAAATGTAAAGAAGAAAAAAAGATATAATGTAAAATGTAATTTATGGAAGTGTTTTAGTATTATAATGCACATATTAAACGTAAAATGAAATCTATCTTATTACAGCTTGATTAATGTATAAAAAAGTAAAATAAAAAGTTTATTTTTGTCCATTATAGCCGTGCTATTCTTGTGTTTGTTTTACTTCTACCTGTATCTTTATTTTACTTGTTTTTTATTTCATTTTATTTATTTTAGTTTATTTTTTGCCTCTCTTAATTGCCTCTGCTGTCATGTATGTTCTCTGTTTTGTGTCTGTTTAAAAATGAATAAAATATTGGTTAAAAAAAGGTTCTTTTTGTTTCACTATAATGTACCAATGAGGTCAAATCAATTCAATTCAATTCAACTGTATTTATAGAGCGCATTTCATGCACAAGGCAGACTCAATGTGCTTCACAATGTATATACATAATTACAGTTAAAAAAACAACAACAAAAAACACAGAAAAAACAAACAAAAATCGATTACAAATTAATTGAAGAGTGCATGTAGACAAGCTATTCCATATTCACCACATATACACTTACTTACTCACACATGTGCACCCACTCCCACAACCACACCAACCTGGTATCACAGAAATCCGTGAAATAGCCACGGATTCGCTCAAATTTCCGTGAAACTGACACGGATTTCGCTACAATGCAAGTTAATGACTTCATATCCCGTGGCTATTGGTTTGTTCCAAGTCACGTGACTTTCAAGGTCCCAGCGGTCAGAACAAAAAATCTGTTTTTAAAAATGGCTACTGACGTGGCAAGTTTAACTGTGTCAGGCAGGGTCCTGATTAGGAGCCGTATTTCTCTGTAACGTTTGTAGATAATTACAGTGTAATCTGTCTGGTGTTTAGCTGTGACGTAATTGTTGACTTTGTGTCTCCAGGTGCGTTCCTCATCCCTTACCTGATAGCGCTGGTGTTTGAGGGCCTCCCCCTGCTCTACCTGGAGCTGGCCATAGGACAGAGGCTCCGCAAGGGCAGCATCGGCGTCTGGAACTCCATCTCACCGCTACTGGGTGGAGTCGGTGGGTGGCCTAGAATTATGAGTAACATGTATTAGTCATATTTTTCCTTATTTGAAGAACTGAAAATGTTGATTTCCTGCGTGTAGGAATTGCCTCCATGTTGGTGTCGTTCCTGGTGGGCCTTTTCTACAACACAATCCTGGCCTGGGTGCTCTGGTACTTCTTTCACTCTTTCCAAAACCCCCTGCCGTGGAGCCAGTGTCCCCTCAATGAGAGCCTCACAGGTAACAAGAAACCCCACATAGCTGCTCTTAGATAGATAGATAGATAGATAGATAGATAGATAGATAGATAGATAGATAGATAGATAGATAGATAGATAGATAACTTTATTCATCATTCATTATTGTCACAGCAGTCCGGTCTTCAAGTACGATAAAATACAACTAGAAAATTTCCTCTGGGGAAATTCTGAAAGGGCCACGGGGGCTACTGCCGGTGTGTGTACACTATGATGAGATTCTTCAGAGATTTCAAACTATGCCCTTTAACCTCAAAATATGTGTGTGTGTGTGTGTGTGTGTGTGTGTGTGTGTGTGTGTGTGTGTGTAGGTGTAATTAAAATCACATAAAGTTACCTGTGTGTGTAGCGAAAATCGCATAAAGTTACCTGTGTGTGCGTATATGAAGCATGTGTATGCATGTGTGAGGAGTGTGCGCACTTTAGTGCATGTGTGTGTGTGTGTGTGTGTGTGTATCTGTAACTGTAATCACATCAAAGATCAAAGGCAATCAGATCAAAGCAATCAACAGAATTAACTGCAGCTGTTAATGTTCTGAAAGAGTGACAGCAGAGGTGGACAGACTCGAATTTCTGTCCTCGAACAGAAAGCATTTTTGGCAAAACCATAATACCTATCATTGATCCGACTTCACTTTGAGCGTCCCGAGTTCTTCCTGAACGTCTACATATGATTTTTTAAAAAGAAAAATTAAAACATAGCTTTGTTAGAGCGATCTAAAAAAACTGTTCCATCTTCCTTTTTTCTGAAATCTTCCTGTGTTTTTAATATGGGAGCCAATGAGGCTGTTGGTGGTGTTGGTGGCGAATCTGTGCGTCGTACGCACTAACTATAACTCTGACAGCTTTACCAGAGGATTGTGAGTGAGAAGACAAATTTTCCTACGTTTCTATGTAAAAATTATTTCTGTAGAGTGGAATTTGCGGCCTGGAGCGCAGTTTTAAAATTTATTTTTTGACAGTTTTACCTCTCCCTCTACACTCTGAGCGATGACATCACACACTCTGACACGAACATTCCGTGCAATACACACCCATTATAATCTCAGAATTTCTCCAAAAATGATCATGGTCATTGAACAGGGATTGATAAAAAACTATATGACCTATCGAAACGCAAATTAATACGCCAATACACAAGACTTCTGTCTACTGTTTAAAGTTTAAATGGAGTCTCTAGGTGAAATTATGCCGGAGAAGTAGACGTCTGAAAATCTTCAATTAATGTTCTTTTTTGCTCATTTTCTTTCGGCCGTCCCATTCATTTCAATGCAAAATTTTGGGCAGTTTTTCGCGACATAAGTCGCGAAAAATTCTTATTCCGTAGAGAAAAGTAATAGCACACCGATCCCGATCAAACCGCACGTTTTGATATATAATTTGTCTAGTAGCGGGGCGAAATTGCGTCCGCAAGAGGAATAAGAAGAAATCCACAGTATAACAGTAGTGCTCGGAAGCTATGCTGTATGGGACCAGTGCTTGGTGCGATTGCCCCGAAGCCCTAATAAAATATTGAGGTAGCATGAATAAAAACAACAATAGAAAAAAACACAGAATAGAACATTTAAGAAGTTTAAAAAAAAGCAGTGTATTCAATGAGTCTGACAAAGAAGTTACAGAACACAGTTTCATATTTGTAGTTACAACATCAAAGATATAACAGAAAAGGGAGGTTGGCATCGAGCACAACCACTTCCTTGGAGCTGATAACTTTCCTGAGAAGGGATAGTTCCCTCATCACCCCACGCAGCAGGACACTAGTTTACTTCAGGTCAGTTAGGTCAGATTAAAACTTACATCAAGGAAAATGAATGTATATATGCTGTATATATATATATATATATAAATACATGTACATACATATATATACATACATATGTACATACATATATATATACATACATATATATATATATATATATATATATATATATATATATAGCTTCAAAGGTCAACACCCTGAAAAAAATTAATAAAAAGTCCTCAAACAAAATCCTACTTTGATTAATATCATTCAAATTAATATAATATAGCAGCAACATATATAGAGAATTTTGAAAATTTTCCAAAAACCTCTTTCCCCCAATAAAATGTTTGGATGACACGAGTTGGAAAGAATCCTATGCAGCAATCTAACTTTACAAATAGTATAATACTAATAATAATTTCAATTAAACAAAATTAATAGACATGCAAAAAAAAAAAAAAAGGCTGCACAGCATTCAAATGATTACTAATGAAGCTTCAAACGACCATCGTTGTGACAGATGTGTTGCCTATAACATCACATGTAAAATTCCAATGTGTCACATTGGTTTGAGTTAAAGTATATACAATTATAGCTAAGTCACAAGAGGCAAGAGGACTGGCTTACTACCAGGCTCTTCGTGGCATTTCAGGTCAGATTTAATAGGAACACTATTGGATTTTTATTGTTTTATGGCACAAAGGGATCCTACACTAAAAATGGCATAAACAGAGCATGCTTTTCACAGTGGAGTGTGTGAGAGGCAAAGAACACAAATAAAAGTCTTATTTATTTTCAACAACCATGCCAATAAACACTTATCCCTTTCCAGTGTAGCATGCACGTCTAAGGCTACTGCAGTTACAAGCTAGCAGGTTAAAGGATGCCAGCTACACCAGTCTGATATGTAAGCTGATCACCGATTTCTGTAACAGACCTCCTCAATCTCTGATGTCTCCTTGAGTGGAGGAAATAGACCAGATGTTGAAACTATTGCCACAGTTTGCAGTGCAAGCTATGCTAATATGCTAATAGCATGTGCAGCGTTGGTGGGCGGGTCAGAGGCCAGATCCAGATTTTCTCAATAAGAGAGAAAGAATAGATGTGATTTCAACTGCTTCTTAGGTTTTTCTTTCACTTTTTGTGTGAGAAAATCATGTTTAAGAAAATATTCACAACAGCAGTAGCCTGGGAATACCCAGACTGCCTTGCGCGCTCAAATTTCATTTCGAACCTCCAGGCAGTCTGGAAACCAGGGCCGTTTCTTAGCCCTGTTTTAGGGATCCAATCACAGAACGGGGAGGGACGGCAAGACGATGACGAGTACTACTCGGCAGACGGAAGCTTGTAGTTTTGTAGTTTTCTTATGGATCCAACATGGCTGCAGCAGACGCGACACTCTCTTGAGCTTTAGATGGTGTTTTAAATAGTTTAGAGTTTAGTTTAGAGTAACGTTTGACTTTACACTCCTGTTTCACCACGAAAAAGGATGTTTTAGCCTTGCTTCCTACAGGATTTGGGAAAAATCTAAACTACTTATCTACCAACTAGCGCCACTACTAGCGCCGCTACTAGCCCCGCTACTAGCCCCGTTAGCGCCGCTACTAGCCCCGCTACCGTAACGCTGGTGATCTCGCTACGAGCCGGGGGACAGCTGACAGACACACACAACAAAAATCAATTTGTGTCGCTCTACTACCTCATCTGGTATAACTGATCTGATTGGCTAAGAGCTACCTACAGACGCTTTGATAGACATTCTAAGCGCCCAATAAACGGCTCCGGAGGATCGTAAACCACACCTCCTCTACGGAGAAATGAACGGCTGGTTTCCAGACCAGATCTCATTTGTGATTAGTCTGGTGTTAGCCAGTATATTCTTCAAAATTAAGCTTCTTCATATGCCATTGTTCTTTGCTTTGCTTGCATCCACACAGAGTACAATGAGGAGTGTGTGAAGAGCACTCCCGTGAACTACTTTTGGTACCGTGAGACCCTGAACATCACACCTGACATCGAGACCAGTGGCTCCCTCCAGTGGTGGATGGTCATCTGTCTGGCCAGCGCCTGGTGTGTGGTCTACATCTGCTTTATCAAAGGCATCGAGTCAGTGGGAAAGGTCTGTTTACCTGGTGAAAAACATATAATGTCATGTGTTTTGTGCTTTGAAGCTATATCATATGTTTGTATGTTTCAGGCAGTGTACGTGACAAGCACGTTTCCTTACCTGGTGCTGACTATTTTCCTGATCCGTGCCCTCACTCTGCCTGGAGCGACTGATGGACTGGTGTACCTCTTCACTCCCAATGTGAGATAGACCACTAATTGCTCCTGCAGGTGATATAATAATTTATGTTGGACACAATGACCTGATATTATGTGTTTACACACGCTGTAGTGGGAGATACTGAAGACTCCTCAGGTGTGGCTGGACGCCGCCACCCAGATCTTCTTCTCTCTCTCTCTGGCCTTTGGAGGTCTCATAGCTTTTTCCAGCTACAATGAAGAAAGGTATGGGCTAAAACTCCTTAACCTCCCTTAGATCAGTAGTTCTCAACCTTTTTGAGTCGCGACCCCCAATTTAACATGCATGTTGCCCGCGATTCCCACTCACTGAACAGAATCTCACACGCACAGTTCAGATCACCCAAAAAAGAAACAAAATGACCAAAAAAAGTAAACAAATGACCAGAAAAGACACAAAATGACCAAAAGAGGACACATTGACCAAAAAACCCCCACAAAATGACCAAAAAAGACACAAAATGACCAAAAAAGACACAAAATGACCAAAAAAAGACACAAAATGACCAAAAAAAGACCAAAAATGACCAAAAAAAGAAACAAAATAACCCAGAAAAGAAAAAAAATTACCAAAAAAGACACAAAATGACTAAAAAAGACACAAAATGACCAAAAAGGAAACAAAATGGCCACAAAATGACAAAACCAAGACACAAAATGACTAAAAATAACACAAAATTACCCAAAAAAAAAACACAAAATGACCACAAAAAGACATTAAGTGACCAAAAAGACGAAAACACATTAACACATGAACACTTTAACACAGTGGAGACAGAGCTGACTTCCAAAATGATTTGGCGACCCCCAGAAATCATCTCGCGACCCCAATTGGGGTCCCGACCCCAAGGTTGAGAACAGCTGCCTTAGATAAATGTTGATGAATTACTGCATATAAAACTTGTCTGTTTTGTGTCCATTAGAAACAACTGTGAAAGGGATACTCTTTTAGTCGGACTAATTAATAGTGCCACATCTATCTACGCTTCCATTCCCATCTTCTCCATCCTGGGTTTTAAAGCCAACGCTGCCTTGAACGCCTGTATAAATGAGTACGTACACACATATTACATATAATTCCAGAGATTTTTTCCTTGCTGATAACAATGGATCACATTATTTTCTCATCCAATCTGCAGAAACATCTTGACTCTGACGAACCGCTTTGAGATTTCAGACCAGAACATAACACTGGAGAACTATGATGACTGGTTTAGTTATCTTAATAGTACATTTCCAGCTGAGGTGGCCCAGGAGACCCTGAGGACCTGTGACCTGCAGGCATTTCTGAACAAGGTATTGCCTAAAACAGTGATTTAAGTTGGTAAAACTTGGAAATATAAATTATTGACATTTAGGGCAATAATGTAAGTTAGCACAACAAAGGAAGCCAGTTGTCTGCTCAAAAACAAGTTGGTGAGTTGTTGTTACTTATATCTTTAAGTTGGGGTTCACAACAAGGGACAATAGTTCTGATAACTCTTATTTCTTTGTTGTGAAATGCGGGAAAGCGGTGAAATTTGGTCATTAGCGAAAGCTAGCGGCTAACTGACGCTAGCGGCTAACGGATGCTAGTGGCTAACGGATGCTGGCGGCTAACTGATGCTAGCAGCGCTGCTTGTTACAGCTACAAGAGTAGCCATTAGCGTATCAACGCTAACTCAACATTGTGGTCGCAACATTAGCTGACATTTCATAGCGGCGTTACAATCGTGCCAATTCAGCAGATTGCAGAAGTTAGCAGAAGTAAGGATTAAAAGTTATTACAATGTAAAATTATAAGTTAGTACAACTTACAGTTGAGTTGACAAAAATCTGAATTCAGAGTTGAGCAGACTCAAAAACAAAACTTAAAATATTTTGTTTAATTGTCCAACTTAAAATTTTATGGAAGTTTGTTGCCTTGAAATTTTGAGTTCACCCAACTTTTCTTTTTTTGCAGTTTACTATCAAACATGTACAAACAGTTCATGCTTACTCATTCGTTTCTTGGATGTCTTTCATCTTCCTCCCCCAGGGCGTATCAGGTACCGGCCTGGCTTTCATTGCGTTTACTGAAGCAGTGATAGAGATGCCAGGATCTCAGATATGGGCCATCCTGTTCTTCGTCATGCTCTTCAGCTTGGGACTCTCCTCCATGTTTGGCAACATAGAGGGAGTTCTCACACCCATCAACGACCTCAAACTAGTTCCCAAGTGGATCCCCAGTGAGGTCGTAACAGGTACCTGTAAATCAGCTTCAGCTAAAGTAAAAAGGATCCATGTTTTTTTCCTGAATTCTCTCTAAAAACTTTTTTCCTCACTTCCCTAGCGATCATCTGCTTGATATCCTTCTTAACGGCGCTCATCTTCACCCTTGGTTCGGGGAACTACTGGGTCGAGGTCTTTAACGGCTATGTGGGCTCTGTACCTCTGCTCATCATTGCATTATTTGAGATAATTGGAGTCGCTTATGTCCATGGAATAAAAAAGTAACTTTCTCTCCTTTCTTTGATATCCTGTTGTGCTACACTATAGTCCTATGACAACTGAGATCCCAGTGTCTTAATAATTTTCTCTGGTCTCTATATCATCTGACAGTTTCAGTGAAGACATCTATTTCATGACTGGCAAGAGGCCCAACATATTCTGGAAGGCTTGCTGGTTGGTGATCAGTCCATTAATGCTGCTGGTGGTGCTGGTTGCCTACGTGTTCGTCCAGGCCCAGAAACATCCCACTTACCCCGCATGGAACCCAGACTATGTAAGCAAGTCGAGATGTTGAGATGTTAAGGATTCAGTAGTATTGAATCCAGTATTATATCCATTATATTATAAAGAAGGGGTAACCGCCAGGTCGGAAAAAAAGTGATCCTAATGCGAAACTGCCTTAAACCTTCATTGTTTCCAATGGCCAGCAGGGGGAGACAGCATTGGTTGTAAAAAGAAGTCTCGATTGTATAGAAGTCAGTGAGGAAATAACCCTTAACCCTTTATCAGGCGAAGAACTATATTTGGTAACTTCAGTGGATATCAAAATGGGGTCGAGAAAAAATGTGCAAATTTACTAGATTAAAGTGGCAAATCTACAAGAAAAAAAGTCGCAGATTTAAGAGATTTAAAGTGGAAAATTTGTGCGAAAAAAGTCGCAGATTTACGAGATTTAAAGTGGAAAATCTACAAGAAAAAAAGTTGCAGATTTAAGAGATTTAAAGTGGCAAATTTGTGCAAAAAAGTCGCAGATTTACGAGATTTAAAGTGGCAAATCTACAAGAAAAAAAGTCGCAGATTTACGAGATTTAAAGTGGCAAATCTACAAGAAAAAAAGTCGCAGATTTATGAGATTTAAAGTGGCAAATTTGTGCGAAAAAAGTCGCAGATTTACGAGATTCAAAGTGGCAAATTTGTGCGAAAAAAGTTGCAGATTTATGAGATTTAAAGTGGCAAATCTACAAGAAAAAAAGTCGCAGATTTAAGAGAGTTAAAGTGGCAAATTTGTGCGAAAAAAGTCGCAGATTTACAAGGTTTAAAGTGGTGAATCTGCGAGAAAAAGTTGCTTTTTTCCTCACTTCTTTCTCGTAAATCTGTAACTTTTTTCTATGCAGATTTGCCACTTTAAATCTCTTAAATCTGCGACGTTTTTTCTTTTAGATTTGACACTTTAAATCTCTTAAAACTGCAACTTTTTTCTCGAAATATTTTTATTTTGGATAAGCGCTGTTACCAAATACGGTTCTTCGGCTGATAAAGGGTTAATCTTATTTTCTTAATGAGTTTATGGTCTCAATCACTCACAGTGTATTTTTTAATTCATGACAGTTACATTTTGGTCACCTAAAATGTCTTGTTCACCATTGAGATGGACAAAAAGGACTCTACAGAGTCAGCTGTTTATTTTTTAAGTATAGATGCATTTTGCTAACCAAGCTAGCAGTTAGCTAGCATAAGCTGCTAACTTGGAATCCTCTATCCCAGCTATACCCTCCAAACACAGTTGCTTCTGTTTTCAAAAAACAAAACAAAACAGAAACTATCAGAATGAAACAATAATCCACAAACCATTGGGTGTTGTCATGGTGACTACTTTTATTATTTTTATGTATTATAGATACAATGCTCTTGTGCAAAAACTCAACAAGTGAGTAATTAAATATGCTTTAATCAAATGGAAACAGTTAGCTAAGCGTATTGCTTTCTGTCTGTAGCTTAAAATTTACGCTTAAAAATCGAAATTATCTTAAAAAACACACTGTGAGAGGGTCAGAGTTCTAAGACGAAAACACAGTTCACCATGGCAAAGACTGGTTCATTAAAAAGTAGCCGCACCTGAAAGTATATCCTGCTTTATTGTCTAGTGATTGAGACCATAAACTCATTAGGGAAATAAGATTAACCCTTTATCAGACGAAGAACCGTATTTGGTAACTTCAGCGGATATCCAAAATAAAAATATTTCGAGAAAAAAGTAGCAGATTTAAGAGATTTAAAGTGGCAAATCTGCGTGGAAAAAAGTCACAGATTTACGAGAAAGAAGTGGGAAAAAACCAACTTTTTCTCACAGATTCACCACTTTAAACCTCGTAAATCTGCGACTTTTTTCGCACAAATTTGCCACTTTAACTCTCTTAAATCTGCAACTTTTTTCTTGTAGATTTGCCACTTTAAATCTCGTAAATCTGCAACTTTTTTCGCACAAATTTGCCACTTTAAATCTCTTAAATCTGCAACTTTTTTTCTTGTAGATTTGCCACTTTAAATCTCGTAAATCTGCGACTTTTTTCGCACAAATTTGCCACTTTAAATCTCTTAAATCTGCGACTTTTTTCGCACAAATTTGCCACTTTAAATCTCTTAAATCTGCGACTTTTTTTCTTGTAGATTTGCCACTTTAAATCTCGTAAATCTGCGACTTTTTTCGCACAAATTTGCCACTTTAAATCTCGCAGATTTAAGAGATTTAAAGTGGCAAATTTGTGCGAAAAAAGTCACAGATATTGCTTTCTGTCTGTAGCTTAAATATATGAATGGAATCGATTTTAAAGAGAGGAAGTTCACAAAAAAATATTATTCAACTTTATTTCAAAATGAAATCATTTTAGAATATTGTATGTATTACATTTAATGCTCCTTTGTCTTTTCCTCCAGGAAAAATTCCCTGACACTGAAACCAAGCTGTATCCAGACTGGGTGTTTGCTATAATCGTCCTGCTCTGTGTGCTTCCTGTGATTTCTATCCCTGTGGTTGCTCTCTACAAACTCATCTGCTGTGGAGTCAAAAGGTCTTCTGCTCGTGCCGACCTGAATCCCTACAACAATGACGGCTTTGAGGTTGAAATAAAGGAACAGAGGGACAAACGGTCATCATGCTGATCATCATCACTGCTTCTGTGGAATTCTCACATTAATTTACTGGAAAGTTACTGAACTATAGTAAGAATTTTTATGTTTCAATACATTAAAAAAATGGACGTATCTTGGCATAAGATCTTAGATTTCCTGCTGTTCACACAAAGACGTTCGATTTTTGAGTGACTTCGGTAACACTTTACAATAACCATCTAAGTGATGTTTACATTTTGTTTATAAACCAATTATTAACCATTTACATACATATTTAATCGTTAAATGTTTTAAACCAATGTCTTCAAAGTATATGAATGATTTCAAAATCATTAACATACCTAATATGGTGTTAAAAATGTTAAAATGAGTGCAAAACTATTAATAAACTAATAATTATGTCATTGTTTGTTAATGGTAAAGTAACTATCAACTGACATTAATATACCATCTATTTGGTATTTATGAATTATAGTTCAACATTAATACATTTTCTGTTTACCATTATAAATTGCCTATATACGGTTTATAAATGATGATTAAACGTTAATAAACTATCTGTTTACCATTTATAAATGATGGTTATTGTAAAGTGTTACCGTGACTTCTAAAATATTGTCCTCAGTTTATTGTAAGAAAAGAAAAAAGAACTACAGCAAAATAGTAATTTGACTTGTTCATGTGATGGCTGGCGATATATCTGTGAACTCATGTACATAAAAATTATCTTCCAAGTGACGTCATGTCTTCTTTGTGGAAAACTACAACAAAGTGTAAATCAAAGTCCAGAGAGACAAACAGGTTCGGGATGAGGTGGGCGGGTGTGTTACAGTAGATGGATGATTTTCGATTATCCATCTTTATTACACTTAAGTGTTTTATATCGGATGACTAAGGACTGTTTTTCTCTCTTTAAAGCCTCTTTAAAGAGACACATTGTGTAACAGATGGATTACATTTGTTTGCCATACTAAAGATGTGATAAATCCACATCACTGATTTCAAACCTGAGGGTGAGATGAGGGAAATGAGGTTTGTATTTTCTTAATTTGACAGAGATTAGGTTACATTTCTCTTTGTCCACTTTTTTTTTTAAAGGACTTTCAGGAAAGTAGACAAAACAAATATTTCAGTCAGCAGGACAAAACATCTCTATATACCTTTGAGTTGCTGCGGTTTTCATGGTTGGTTTGGCAGCTAGCTGGTAGTCTACTGCAGTAGTTCTCAACCTTTTTGAGTCGCAACCCCCAATTTAACATGCATGTTGTCTGCAACCCCCACTCACTGACAAGAATCTCACACGCACAGTTCAGATCACCCAAAAAAAAAAAATAATGACCAAAAAAAGTAAACAAATGACCAAAAAAGACACAAATTGACCACAAAATGATCAAATCAGACACAAAATGACCAAAAAAGGACACAAATTGACCAAAAATTACAAAAAAAAGAAACAAAATAACCCCAAAAAGAAAAAAGTTACCAAAAAAGACACAAAATGACCAAAAAAGACACAAAATGACCAAAAAAGAAACAAAGTGACCAAAAAAGACACAAAATGACCACAAAATGACAAAAACAAGACACAAAATGACCAGAAAAGACAAAAAATGACTAAAAAGAACACAAAATTACCAAAAAACGACATTAAGTGACCAAAAAGACGAAAACACATTAACACTTTAACACAGTGGAGACAGAGCTGACTTTCAAAATGATTTGGCGACCCCCAGAAATCATCTTGCGACCCCAATTGGGGTCCCGACCCCAAGGTTGAGAACAGCTGGTCTACTGCACAACGCCAGTCTGGGTCTTACTGCCTAGAATCAGTCCTAGAGGAAGGGGAAGAGATGGGAAAATGCAGATAGTAAGTTTTGAACTTGATGTTGCTTAAATTATTTTTTTCCAGATGTATGAAGGGAATGTTGCCTCTGTTGCTGAGCCTGATGAGCTGATTTGTGTATCCAGCCATATCCCATATCATCTGCAGGAAGTAGACGGGGTTCTTGGCAACCGTCTGACCAAAGGGCAAGCTCTGGGAACAAACATGGAACCTAAAGAGGAAAAAAGAAAAGACAAGGAGACAAAGGTGAAGACAGAGACAAGCCCTGCCCTCTCAGATATTTACATTCTGAGATAATGTGGTACAATGAGCTCTCAACTCAGTGCAGGGATTGATTATTACCCTTCTTGTGCCTCTTTTATTAACCCTTTATCAGGCAAAGAACTATATTTGGTAACTTCAGGTAATATTTCGAGAAAAAAGTTGCAAATTTACTAGATTAAAGTGGCAAATCTACAAGAAAAAAAGTCGCAGATTTAAGAGATTTAAAGTGGCAAATCTGCGCGAAAAAAGTCACAGATTTACAAGAAAAACGTTGGAAAAAAGCAACTTTTTTCTCCAAGATTCAACACTTTAAATCTCATAAATCTGCGCATTTTTTTCTCGTAGATTTGTCCCCTTTAATCTCGTAAACTTTTTTTCTCAAAATATTATTTTCGTATGTTTTTTTTAAACATTCTGGCAGTATGTAATATCCTCCAATATTCTCTAGGGTTGAAATTTGGAATTTGCAAGTATTTCAATGAGTGCCCTATTAAGGGTTAAAGTGGTGAATCTGGGAGAAAAAAGTTGCTTTTTTTCCACTTTTTTCTCGTAAATCTGCGACTTTTTTTCGCGCATATTTGCCACTTTAAATCTCTTAAATCTGCGACTTTTTTTCTTGTAGATTTGCCACTTTAATCTAGTAAATTTGCAACTTTTTTCTCGAAATATTACCTGAAGTTACCAAATATAGTTCTTTGCCTGATAAAGGGTTAAATGAGCACACTGTAGAGGGGAAGTAAGTAGTGTATGAAGATTTGCATTTATCTGAGCTGTAATTGTTGTAAAGCAACAGCTTGTAAATGCTTAAGAAGAGAATTGAAAAAGAAAAGGTATCCATTAATATGCGACTAGCACAAAAGCAAAGGTGCAGAAACGGAAGAAAAGTGACTGAAAAAGGAAAAATATGCGACTACCACTTCATTGAGGCATCTCAATCAAATGTGAAAACATTTATATAGAAAGGTTAATTAATGTTTGGACTTGACACATATCACAGGCAGGTTTATTTTCTGTTCTCTGATCCAGTTCACTATTTATCCTGTACATATTTACTGATATTTGAGAACAGTCTGCTACCTTATTTGTTAAAGTGAAACATCAGGTGTAATAAACTCATTTATTCTGGAACTTGACAGGTTTACAGCTGTTATTTACCACTTTGCAGCAACTCTTAAACAGCAACCTTGGATACTGTTGACTCTACATGTTGATGCCACCGACCACATCATTTGTTCGAAGTTTATGTTTCTACCTCTTTAGGCTGAGTCCGTCGAAGAAAGCAGCCCTTATCTGTTTATCTTGCAGCTGATTTTAACATATAGTGGGTCAAGAGAATTTTTAAACAAGATTTAAACCTTTGTAGTGGACCTTTCACTTGACATGCTTTCCAATTGAAGAGTTTTTTTTTAATGCAGCCACTGTATTTCCCTGACCTTCAGGGCAACAAGGCATGGCATCAGTTTCCTCCTCATTTGCTGTCCAGCTGAGTGGAACGAGCCCAAAGTAAGGCTGAAGCGTAAAGACTGGCCTGCATACACTGCAAAAAAGCCAACTTGTATTTTTTGGCCTAAAACAGTGATTTAAGTTGGTAAAACTTGGAAATATAAATTACTGACATTTAGGGCAATAATGTAAGTTAGCACAACAAAGGAAGCCAGTTGTCTGCTCAAAAACAAGTTTGTGAGTTGTTGTTACTTATATCTTTAAGTTGGGGTTCACAACAAGGGACAATAGTTCTGATAACTCTTATTTCTTTGTTGTGAAATGCGGGAAAGCAGTGAAATTCGGTCATTAGCAAAAGCTAGCGGCTAACTGATGCTAGCGGCTAACTAATGCCAGCGGCTAACTGATGCTAGCGGCGCTGCTTGTTACAGCTACAAGAGTAGCCATTAGCGTATCAATGCTAACTCAAAATTGTGGTCGCAACATTAGCTGACATTTCATAGCGGCGTTACAATCGTAGCAGAGAAATTCAGAGTTGAGCAAACTCAAAAACAAAACTTAAAATATTTAGTTTAATTGTCCAACTTAAAATTTTATCGAAGTTTGTTGCCTTGAAATTTTGAGTTCACCCAACTTTTCTGTTTTTGCAGTGTAGCTGTGAGAAATGGAAAAGAAGAAAAAGTAACAATAGTTTTAAAACTGCAAAAACTACAAGAGACAAATAGATATGTGGTTACATACTGGGCTCTATGAAAGTATATTAGTCATCTATGAGGGATTTGGACTTCTCCCCAAGAATGTTTATAGGCAGGTACAAAGTACAGCAGAGGAGGGGTTTCACTCAGCTTCCAAGAAGCCATAAAGACTGCAAAAATAACATTAACTTATGCAAGAATAATTACAACTGGCGGGACGCTTCACCTGGAATAGTCTTTGGAGTGAGTGTGTGTCCAGTAGTAGTCCGCACCAGGGGAAGAGGCAGTGAGGAGGACCTTAAATAGAAAACAATATGCTTATGCTGTAAATGAAATTGCTGATACAGATACTACCACCTTTAAAGGAAGTTATCAACACAGCAAACTAAAAATGTGGGGCATCATGTGTATGTTTCTCTGTTGTTTCCTTGTTTACAGACTAAGTGTAATGATTTCAGAATAAAATTACTCATATGCTTGCTTATAAATCCATCTATAAATATAAATATTTTCCATCAACAAAAATTCTTAAGGCTTCATATGAAACGGAACATATTTTGTAACTTGGTTTTGAAATGCATTAATTTGAAGTGCCTATTATATTTGAAGCTCTTCATAATGTTGATGAGAAAAGTGCAAATTAAAATAATTGTTATGAACTTCATTTAATCCTGAGATGTTTAAAAACTCAATTTATGTAACTGACTAAATCTCTTGTGAGAAATTGAAGGCATGTGAAAAATAAATGTTGGCTAAATGCGTGATAACTTTGTGTGCCACTGCTGTCTTGTAAGTCTGGTGGAGCCTCATCAAAGCACAGAGGAAGATCAGAGTAAATATAATAAGTTAGGATACAGAGAGACTGCCCTCTGCTGCTCCAAGTGTGTTATTACAAGACTGAAATCTATTTTTAGTGTATTTTTTGGCTCTTCTGTGTGGAGTTTGCATGTTCTCCCTGTGTCACCGGGTACCTCGGCTTCCTCCCACAGTCCAAAAACATGCACTTAGGTCTAATTGGTGACTCTAAATTGCCCGTAGGAGTGAATGAGAGCATGATTGTGGACTGTGGAATGTGTAGAGGGTGGTAATATTTCGAGAAAAAAGTTTACGAGATTAAAGTGGCAAATTTACGAGAAAAAAATTGCTTTTTCCTCCAAATTTTTCTCGTAAATCGGTGACTTTTTTCGCGTAGATTTACCACTTTAAATCTCTGAAATCTGCGACTTTTTTTTCTTGTAGATTTGCCACTTTAATCTAGTAAATTTTTGCAACCTTTTTCTCGAAATATTACCATTTTGGATATCCACTGACGTTACCAAATACGGTTCTTCGCCTGATAAAGGGTTAAGGAAAATGAATGAATGACCCCATAGAAGACATCGCTAACATTATGTCAATCTCTGCCAGTACAATTAACAAACTGGTAGACAAAAATCAGCCCTAACAAAGTAAAGGATTTGTGACTTCTGGGCTGGAGCGAGAAGGAGCATCTCTTATGGATATTGTCTTGTCTTCTGCACCCCGGTGTTTCCTCACGTTTATGAGGTCTGCAGGCAGATTGCTCCAGACTGTCCTGAAAAAGAAACTAAAGCAGAGAGGTGACAGAACCTTTGCTGTTGTGGCCCCCGAACTCTGGAATGAGCTACTCTACAGATCAGACTGGCCCCGATACTGCCTGTTTTTTAATTTCTTTCAAAAACCCATCTGTTCTCTCTGGCCTTCGAAGTATCTGTCTATTAGAGCAGTAGTTCTCAACCTTTTTGAGTCGCCGTTGTCCGTGACCCCCACTCACTGAACAGAATCTCACACGCACAGTTCAGATCACCCAAAAAAGGCACAAAATGACCAAAAAAAGTAAACAAATGACCAAAAAAGGCACAAAATGACCAGAAAAGACACAAAATGACCAAAAAAAAAGACATCAAATGACCAAAAAAGGACACAAATTGACCAAAAAAGACACAAAATGACTAATAAAAGACACAAAATGACCAAAAAAAGACACAAATTGACTAAAAAGGAAACAAATTGACCACAAAATGACCAAAAAAAGACACAAAATGACCAAAAAAAGACACAAATTGACCAAAAAGGAAACAAAATGACCAAAAAAGACACAAATTGACCACAAAATGACAAAAACAAGACACAAAATGACAAAAAAAAGACACAAAATGACTAAAAAGGAAACAAATTGACCACAAAATGACCAAAAAAAGACACAAATTGACTAAAAAGGAAACAAATTGACCACAAAATGACCAAAAAAAGACACAAAATGACCAAAAAAAGACACAAATTGACCAAAAAGGAAACAAAATGACCAAAAAAGACACAAATTGACCACAAAATGACAAAAACAAGACACAAAATGACCAAAAAAAGATATTAAGTGACCAAAAAGACAAAAACACATTAACACATGAATACTTTAACACAGTGGAGACAGAGCTGACTTCTTTAATGATTTGGCGACCCCCAGAAATCATCTCGCGACCCCAATTGGGGTCCCGACCCCAAGGTTGAGAACAGCTGTATTAGAGGGTTGATTATGTGGTCTGAATTCTTGTCTTTAAATCTGTCTGTTTTCTGTATTTTGTGATTCAATGTTTAGTGTTGTGCAGCGCTTTGGTCAACACTGTTGGTTTTTTAATTCCATGGCACATTATCAGAATTATCATTATTAAAATGTGCAGTGCAGCAATGCAGGATTCACACACAGAGATGTGCAGAAAGTTTTAGACCATGTTGGACTTTTCTTGGTACTGGATGAGTCATGTGAGGTTACTAGACAATCATCTAATGAGTCACGTAGCGCTTGACTGAACAAACATGAAGCCAATAGCCAGCAGCTCATTAAAAACATACCAGAAAGCATCAAATCTTGGACTATGGATGGGTCCCAATGGTACAGAAAGACAATAAAATCTATTTTACACAATGTTCTCAGTAAATTGCTGAAATAACCTTTCAGTTTCATCATCTTTGCACGTGCATCACGTTCAGAAACATTTCCTTTCACACATGCCATGGCAGTGCTGCACAAGACTTACGTCGACTATTGTTGCTTTATAAAAATATACACCATTGATTTTTGATGAATAATCAACAGTAATGGATATATTGTGTTGAGTAAAGTGGCACTATCATACTCAAATATTTCCCATTTGTTGGTCCTTTCCCATCTGAAGTCATAAGGAGTTTTGTGGAATTCTAAATATGACCTTACAAATAAATCGGACAATACTAGCAATCCCAAGCACTGCAAAAAAAGCCAACTTGTATTTTTTGGCCTAAAACAGTGATTTAAGTTGGTTTAACTTGGAAATATTGTATTATAATTATTGACATTTAGGGCAATAATGTAAGTTAGCACAACAAAGGAAGCCAGTTGTCTGCTCAAAAACAAGTTGGTGAGTTCTGCTAACTCTTATTTCTTTGTTGTGAAATTCGGTCATTAGCGAAAGCTAGCGGCTAACTGATGCTAGCGGCTAACTGATGCTAGCGGCGCCGCTTGTTACAGCTACAAGAGTAGCCATTAGCGTATCAATGCTAACTCAAAATTGTGGTCGCAACATTAGCTGACATTTCATAGCAGCGTTACAATCGTGCCAATTCAGCACATTGCAGAAGTAAGGATTAAAAGTTTTTAGAATGTAAAATTATAAGTTAATACAACTTACAGTTGAGTTGACAAAAATCAGAATTCAGAGTTGAGCAAACTCAAAATCAAAACTTAAAATATTTTGTTTAATTGTCCAACTTAAAATTTTATCGAAGTTTGTTGCCTTGAAATTTTGAGTCCACCCAACTTTTATTTTTTTTGCAGTGAGGCAACTACATCAGTATTGTTTTTCCAAATAATAAAAAGCTAATTTAAACCAATAGTAATTCAAGAAACGTTTTCTTGACAATCACCAAACCATTCACTTTAGATTAGTAAATAAAACTCATTCATCATATATAATTAGACACTGGGTCAAGTTAGCTCTTTGATAGTTCTTGTAGTTGTGTTTACATGGCTAGATAGGTACTTTTAGTAAGTTTTTTTGCAGTAATCTACTGGTAAAATGTAGTTTCTGTGTGTATGTGCATGCACACATGATGCATCTGTATGTGCTTAGGTGCATGCACATTTTGCATATGCAAGTATGTGCACATGGAATTAAGTATATGTCTTAAGTCTTGCACACAGGTGTTTGTCTTTACCTCCTTGTGCATGAATGCTAATGTATGTTAATGAATATATGGCGAAACATGTCTGTAGATTATCTACAATCTTGGTTAAATATTATGTAAATGCATAATATACAATGGATTAATTAAAGATTAGCTACTTTAAATCTGTAGTTCTATAAGTATATACTCTATGCACTTTTCTGTCAATGTGAATGAATCAATAAAGTTTACAAAGCTTGAACAGTCTGATAAGTTAAAAAAAATTACATTACTTTTACATCCCTGAGTCCAAAGAAGCTTGGACACTATGAATAGTAACAAAAACAAAATTTAGACTTCAATTTCTTTTTACAAAGGCAAAAATGTATCAGTTTGAACATTAACCTCTTAAAGCCCCCCTGTCTGGGAAAGTTTAGGGGTAGATGAAGGGTTGGGATAGGGACAAAACAAATTTGGGCCAAAATGCATGTATGAGGCTTCATTTGACAAGTAAAATCTTCTAGTTTCTGCAGTTGTCCTTATTTAGCATACGGCTAAAACACAACCGAAAAACACATATTAAAAACGCTTGTTTTTTTTAAAAAACTGGCAAGCAGGTGGGTTTTAAGTGATTGAATATATTGTCTTTTTACAGTTTTAAATTGAAACTTAATATCTGATATATTCCTGTAAATTGAATTATGGGACTGATGTTATGATAGAAATATATTTTGCAGTAAGGGTTAATGTCCTGAACTATTTAACTGGTCCAAGGAATATCATAACGGAAAATTAGGCAAGTTTCCTGGAACAGAGACAAAGATGAAAATGTTTGCACATTGATTCATCAGAGGGCTGGACAGACAGAGATTAAAATTGTGCAAAAGTTCACAGAGTTCAAACAGAAATATAAAATCCAGCCCCTTTTCAACCCTTTATCAGGCGAAGAACTATATTTGGTAACTTCAGGTAATATTTCGAGAAAAAACTTGCAAATTTACTAGATTAAAGTGGCCAATCTATAAGAAAACAAATCGCAGATTTAAGAGATTTTAAGTGGCAAATCTGTGCGAAAAAAGTTGCAGATTTACGGGAAAAAAACAATTTTTTTTCTTGCAGATTCAACACTTTAAATCTCATAAATCTACAAATGTTTTCTCGTAGATTTGCCACTTTAATCTCGTAAACTTTTTTTAATCAAAATATAATTTTCGTATGTTTTTTTTTACACATTCTGGCTGTATGTAATATCCTCCAATATTCTCTAGGGTTGAAATTTGGAATTTGCAAGTATTTCAATGAGTGTCCTATTAAGGGTTAAAGTGGTGAATCAGGGAGAAAAAAGTTCCCACTTTTTTCTCGTAAATTTGCGACTTTTTCCGCACAGATTTGCCACTTTAAATCTCTTAAATCTGCGACTTTTTTTCTCGTAGATTTGCCACTTTAATCTAGTAAATTTGCAACTTTTTTCTAGAAATATTACCTGAAGTTACCAAATATAGTTCTTTGCCTGATAAAGGGTTAAAATTTGTTCTCTTCAAGTCTCTTGCTACACAAACATAGGGACATTTTTTTTAAAGGAGCAGCTCAACCGTTGCAAACCAAATTATCAAGATGTACCTTTGTTTTGGCATCTGCTCCTGTGACTCATGTGACGGGCCTCATTTCATCCGTCTTGGGAATGAAGTGAAGGTGGGAGACGATGGTGTCTCTGGGGGAGGGATCCCACCTGAGCCAAGGTAAACTCCTCCACCTGACCCTGGGAGACGTGACCTCTAAATAACAAACAGGGTTTATGAGTGTGTGTCCCAGACTTAATTAACTGTATAATTGCATAAAGATAAGGCTCCTATGATGCAACTGTCATGGTATGCAGACGTCTCTTTAGGTCACTGTAACATTGACCAGCATCACCAAGTTATCCATTAATCTACGTTTTAGCACACTGACATTTTCAACAAACTGGAGGGTTTAACCATTAAATCATAGCTGGTGTTTTCGCTCCCTATCTGGTAACCTGATCCCTTCATAAAAACCAATAAATTCTATAACCCTCAAAGCTGTCCCTGATAGGACATTAAAGGACAGCCCACAACAGATTAGGATAGTTGCATCTTGTGTCAGACCTAGAATAGAGATTAGAAGATTAGAAGATGGGCAAAACAAAAGACTCTGGCGTGGAGGAGAGACCAAAATGGGACAACAAGGCTCAGTACATGTTAACGAGTATCGGATTTGCAGTAGGTGTTGGAAATGTTTGGCGTTTTCCCTACCTGTGTCAAATCTATGGAGGAGGTGAGATGCTATTACATGATGCTATCATAAATTTTATTAACCTGGCTTGACACTGTTTCAGAATTGCAGTGCACTTTCCCTTATTATGGCTTAAAAAACAAGCTAAGCATGATTAAGGATCTTTTTTCTGCTAAAGTCTGCTTACTGATTGAATAATCTTGCTGATGACTGTCAGGTAATTGTTGACTTTGTGTCTCCAGGTGCGTTCCTCATCCCTTACCTGATAGCGCTGGTGTTTGAGGGCCTCCCCCTGCTCTACCTGGAGCTGGCCATAGGACAGAGGCTGCGCATGGGCACCATCGGCGTCTGGAACTCCATCTCACCGCTACTGGGTGGAGTCGGTGGGTGGCTTATCAATTGTTTCTCATGAGGGACATTTTGGGCTTTTTAATTGATCAAAAAATGATGGCTGTGTTAATGCATATGGCACAATTTTTGGCAAAGGTGTGAGTTTAAAAAAAAACCAATATATTTTTGAACTCCAACAATCATAGACTGTGTAGCCATAATACAGAAACCCAGCCCCTAAGGACTAAAAATGTCCCTCTGAAACCCTTTTTTAATCTATTTTATCTTATTGCATCTTACTGTTCTATTGTTTACTACATCTCTTTGTATTGTGTTATGTATTTATTGTTTGTGCAGCACGTTGGAAACCTTGTGTTTGCTAAAATTGTGCTATATAAATAAATAAATAAATTAAGTGGATATAAAGTCAATTTAAAAACCAGGACCATTACAGTATAAAATCATGCATTCTATTATGTCGCCTGGCTTCAAAGTTGTAGTAATTTACACCAGATTAAGCCAATCAGTGTTGTTGTTTATCATTGACATATCCCAGAATATTTAAAAAAAAATTCCCCTACAATTTAGTATACAGGAAATAGGTCAATTTATGTTTTTTCTTCAGTAAAAACAACAGTGGTATTATGTAAACAAACTGGCATTTAAGCAGTTGAAAATGTGATTTTTAGGACTGATTTTGTTTAAAAACATATTAACAGAGTAAAAGTGGAGAATAATATTAATAGGAAATGTTATGGCTGTTTCTTTTTTTTTTCCTGTGTGTAGGAATTGCTTCCATGTTTGTGTCATTCCTGGTCAGCATGTTCTACAACACCCTGCTGGCCTGGGTACTCTGGTACTTCTGTCACTCTTTCCAAGACCCCCTGCCCTGGAGCCAGTGTCCCCTCAATGAAAACCTCACAGGTAACAAGAAACCCCACCAGTCATTCTAGCTGCTTCTGAAAATTCAAATGTTTAAGATCATTTTGAGAAATGAGTATGAAGACAATAAAGATTTAAGAGGACTCTTAACTAGCAAGCTCTACGTGTCATTTCACATTAATAGGGAGAACTATTGGATTTTTATTGCTTTATGACACAGAGGAAGCCTACAATCTATACAATAAAAAAAGAGCATGCTTTGGCTGAGTGACAGATAGTGGAATGTGTGACAGGCAAAGAGCACAAATCATGCTCTCATTTATTTTCAGTAATCAGGCCAAGATATTAATATGCTTCATGATGAGAAATTCATTCATTCATTCATTACCATTAACCGCTTTGTTTTACTTAAAATTAGGGAAATAAAAAGCATTTTTCAAACTATACAGGAACACACTTATTGATAGATAAGAATTAAGATTCAATTTTAATACTGAATTGAGAGGACATGGACTCATTTACAAAAGTTAAAGGAACACTCCACCGTTTTTTCATATTAAAACATGTTATTCGGTCAAGTAAGACGAGTTGATACAGACCTCTTGCGTCTCAATGCGTGCACTCAATCGCCCTGGCGCGCGGAGCTACTTGGCTAGCACTTAGCTTAGCCCAGTTCATTCATTAGGATCCAAACAGATGGACAGTTAGAAGCGACCAAACTCCTCCACGTTTTCCCTATTTAAATACAGCTACACGAGTAGTTAAACGACCAAGTATGGCGACACAAAATAAAACGTGGCGCTTTTCTAAGCGGATAAAAAGGAGAACTATAATGTATGGCGGAATAGCACTTGGGAGCACTTCGACTCGGCGCAGTAATATCATCACTCCTGAGGGGAGAAGATTTTTCAGGAGTGATGATAGTACTGCGCTAAATAGGGAAAACGTGGAGGAGTTTGGTCGCTTCTAACTGTCCATCTGTTTGGATCCTAATGAATGAACTGGGCTAAGCTAAGTGCTAGCCAAGTGGCGCCGCGCGCCAGGGCGATTGAGTGCACGCATTGAGACGCAAGAGGTCTGTATCAACTCGTCTTACTTGACTTGAATAACATGTTTTAATATGAAAAAACGGTGGAGTGTTCCTTTAAAGCACAATTGAAGATTTAGTCATGAAGAATTGTAAAAGGTCTCATGTTTTGCTTGTGTCTAAATCCACACAGAGTACAATGAGGAGTGTGTGAAGAGCACTCCTGTGAACTACTTTTGGTACCGTGAGACCCTGAACATCACACCTGACATTGAGACCAGTGGCTCCCTGCACTGGTGGATGGTCATCTGTCTGGCCAGCGCCTGGTGTGTGGTCTACATCTGCTTTATCAGAGGCATCGAGTCCATGGGAAAGGTCCGTTTACCTGGTGAAAAGAATATGAAGCCCTATTTTAAAATCAGTACCACACATACACCAGAAAGAAAGACTGGTAACGCCTTATATTCAAATCTACAAGAAAAAAAGTTGCAGATTTAAGAGATTTAAAGTGGTGAATCTGTGAGAAAAAGTTGCTTTTTTCCCACTTCTTTCTCGTAAATCTGTGACTTTTCTCCACGCAGATTTGACACTTTAAATCTCTTAAACCTGCAACTTTTTTCTTGTAGATTTGCCACTTTAATCTAGTAAATTTGCAACTTTTTTCTCGAAATATTTTTATTTTGGATATCCGCTGAAGTTACCAAATACGGTTCTTCGCCTGATAAAGGGTTAAGGTCCTTGTAATAACCATTAATTAACAAGTAATAAGGCCCTTGTAAGTCCTTTAAAAGATGCTTATTAACATTATTGTGTGTTTATAAGCTTATATAAGTGTTAATAATGGCATTACAAACACCCATGACCCACCCATTATGTCTTTGCCATGCCTTTATTAATCTTATTTTGTTTGCTTATTGATATTAAAATATACTTTATTGCTCATCTATTATAAGTTAACTATAAGTTAAATATGCCTTTTTATAATACAGCTAATAGCAGGCTATAAGAGATTCATAAGCACTAATAAGAAACTTGTTAACAGTTTTCAAATGCTTAAGAACATTAATAAAAGCCTCATGAGTATCTTATAATTGTTCATAATAGCATTACAAACACCTATAACCCACCCATTATGTCTTTGCCATGCCTTTATTAATCTTTTGTTTGCTTATTGATATTAAAATATACTTTATTGCTCATCTATTATAAGTGAACTATGCTTTTTGCAACTACCGGATCTAAAGCGAGAACAATGCCTTATTACTTGTTAATTAATGGTTATTAAGGACCTTATTATAAAGCGTTACCGAAAGACTTAATGAGGGCTGTGCCATATTTTTGTATGTTTCAGGCAGTGTACGTGACAACCACGTTTCCTTACCTGGTGCTGACTATTTTCCTGATCCGTGGTCTCACTCTGCCGGGAGCTACTGATGGACTGGTGTACCTCTTCACTCCCAATGTGAGCCAAAGAGCGCAAAAGCTGAGAAGCTTGTGTGCAGTGTTAGAACTAGAATCAATGTTATTATTTGGAGTCAACCTGTTTAACTGTGTCCAGTAGTTAGGCGCAGAAGCCCAACCTTACTCTGCAAAAAAAGAAAAGTTGGGTGAACTCCGATTTTTGTCAACTCAACTATAAGTTTTACTAACTTATAATTTTACATAATAAGTTATAATAACTTTTAATCCTTACTTCTGCAATGTGCTGAATTGGCACGATTGTAACGCCGCTATGAAATGTCAGCTAATGTTGCGACCACAATTTTGAGTTAGCATTGATACGCTAATGGCTACTCCTATAGCTGTAACAAGCAGCGCCGCTAGTATCAGTTAGCCGCTAGCATCAGTTAGCCGCTAGCTTTCACTAATGACCGAATTTCACCGCTTTCCCACATTTCACAACAAAGAAATAAGAGTTATCAGAACTATTGTCCCTTGTTGTGAACCCCAACTTAAAGATATAAGTAACAGCAACTAAAAAAATTGTTTTTGAGCAGACAACTGGCTTCCTTTGTTGTGCTAACTTACATTATTGCCCTAAATGTCTCGTCTCAAGACCCATTTTTATTCCTTGGCTTTTTAACACTGCGTGAGTTTTGTGGTCCTCTGTGTCTTTTATTTCTTTTACTACTTTTAACTACGTCTTTTATTTTATTTTACTATGTTTATCTGTTTGATTGTATTGTTTTATTTATGGCATCATTTTAGATTTATACACTTATTATTTATTGCTGATTGGTATATGGAATTGTTTGTTTTATTGTTGATTTTATGTACAGCACTTTGGAGACGTTTGTGTTGTTTAAATGTGCTATACAAATAAAGGGGGATTGGATTGGATTGGATTAAATGTCAATAATTTATATTTCCAAGTTTTACCAACTTAAATCACTGTTTCAGGCCAAAAAATACAAGTTGGCTTTTTTGCAGTGTGGACCTTAGTCATGCAGTTTATTGTCTAAAGTTGGCATAAACTGGCATTCAAAACCAACGCTAAACACTGTTAGAGCCTGTGTCAAAGCGTCAGTATCTGACGAGATGGGATGAGAATAGGTTGGTGTTTGACCACTAGCTACTACAGGCAATGCACGATTGTATGTTGCACACAATGATCCGATACTGTGTTTGCACACGCTCTAGTGGGAATTACTGAAGAATCCTCAGGTGTGGCTGGACGCCTCCACCCAGATCTTCTTCTCTCTCTCTGTGGCTTTTGGAGGTCTCATAGCTTTCTCAAGCTACAATCCAGAGAAGTAAGGACTAAAACTCTTTAACTCCTTCAGTAAAAGTGGATTTGTGTATGATTTTCTTTCTGTTTTTGCATTTTTAGAAACAACTGTGAGATGGATGCGGTTGTAGTCGGAGTAATTAATAGCGCCACATCTCTCTACGCTTCCATTCCCATCTTCTCCATCCTGGGTTTTAAAGCAAACACAGCTTTCAATTCCTGTATGAACGAGTAGGTACACACACACATTTGGCATGCGAATCTAGAGCATTTTTCTTGCTGATACAAAAGATTTTTGTGTTCGATCTGCAGAAACATCTTGACTCTGACGAACCGCTTTGAGATTTCAGACCAGAACATAACATCGGAGAACTATGAGGACTGGTTGAGTTATCTTAATAGTACATTTCCAGCTGAGGTGGCCCAGGAGACCCTGAGGACCTGTGACCTGCAGACTTTCCTTGACCAGGTAACTTTGAAAACACTCTGAATCTTGTACATCGCATTCCTTTTTTTCTAAGTCCAGTCTAATTTCACTCTTCCTGCAAGTCCTGGTTGTTTCTTGTTCTCACCTCCCCTTCTTTCCCTGCAGTTCAGTAGAACATGGGCGGGTACAGACAGTTCATGCTTTCTCATTA
Source organism: Centropristis striata (assembly GCF_030273125.1). Taxonomy (NCBI): domain Eukaryota; kingdom Metazoa; phylum Chordata; class Actinopteri; order Perciformes; family Serranidae; genus Centropristis; species Centropristis striata. The sequence continues at coordinate 2,825,012 of NC_081530.1, forward strand.
GTTTCTCGCCTCTTTTTTATCTTCCTCCCCCAGGCTGTGTCAGGTACCGGCCTGGCGTTCATCGTGTTCAGCGAAGCAGTGATAGAGATGCCAGGATCTCAGATATGGGCCATCCTGTTCTTCGTCATGCTCTTCAGCTTGGGTCTCTCCTCCATGTTTGGCAACATAGAGGGAGTTCTGATGCCCATCAGAGACCTGAAACTACTGCCCACGTGGATCCCCAGTGAGGTCGTAACAGGTACCTGTAAATCAGCTTCAGCTTCAGGATCCATGTTCTTCCCTTTGAATTCCTTCTGTGATAAACTTTCCTCACTTCCTCAGCGATCATCTGCTTGGTATCCTTTTCAACGGCGCTCATCTTCACCCTTGGTTCGGGGAACTACTGGTTTGAGATCTTCAACAGCTACGTGGGCTCTGTACCTCTGCTCATTGTTGCACTACTTGAGATCGTTGGAGTCGTTTATGTCCGTGGAATGAAAACGTAACTTTCTCTCCTTTCTTTGATGCTTTGTAGAGAGATTCATACACTGCAAAAAAGCAAACTTGTATTTTTTGGCCTAAAACAGTGATTTAATTTGGTAAAACTTGGAAATATAAATTACTGACATTTAGGGCAATAATGTAAGTTAGCACAACAAAGGAAGCCAGTTGTCTGCTCAAAAACAAGTTGGTGAGTTGTTGTTACTTATATCTTTAAGTTGGGGTTCACAACAAGGGACAATAGTTCTGCTAACTAATTTCTTTGTTGTGAAATTCGGTCATTAGCGAAAGCTAGCGGCTAACTGATGCTAGCGCCTAACTGATGCTAGCGGCGCTGCTTGTTACAGCTACAAGAGTAGCCATTAGCGTATCAATGCTAACTCAAAATTGTGGTCGCAACATTAGCTGACATTTCATAGTGGCGCTACAATCGTGCCAGAGAAATTCAGAGTTGAGCAAACTCAAAAACAAAACTTAAACTATTTAGTTTAATTGTCCAACTTAAAATTTTATCGAAGTTTGTTGCCTTGAAATTTTGAGTTCACCCAACTTTTCTTTTTTTGCAGTGTATACAACTGATCCCAGTGTGTTACATCTGTCTCTTGTGTCTGTATCCTCCAACAGTTTCAGTGAAGACATATATTTCATGACTGGTAAGAGGCCCAACATCTACTGGAAGGCATGCTGGATGGTGATCAGTCCATTAATGCTGCTGGTGGTGCTGATTGCCTACGTGTTCGTCCAGGCCCAGAAACATCCCACTTACCCCGCATGGAACCCAGACTATGTAAGCAAGGCGAGGGTATTGATGTGGAGTGTAAAAAGCACAATGAGCAGGTCCATGATTTGTCTATGTTCAGTGGCAGCCTCCATGGTTGAAAAAGCGCGCTAAAGTGCCCTTTGGAGTGGTGAAAAAGAGAGGAAGTGCCTTATTGGCTGCCATTTACACATGCAGAAAAATGATTGGGTGCCCTTTAGGGTGCCCCTTCATACAAAACTTTATGATTATGTGCCCTCTACAGCAAAAAAAACTTAATAATGTGCCTTAATAAGAGCCCTTTTAGTGCCCTTCTGGTGCCATGGTGCCTCTCTTTGGTAGGCGACCAACGGGTAATGCAAAAGAGGCGTTGCTTTCATGTGGCCTCGCTATGACGAACAGCTACATCGAGTGGTACTAAAATCCGAAATGGATAACGAAGCAAAAAGCAGATTAATAGTCTGCCTGTACCCGTAATAGAAAAGCGCAATTAGATGCCAAGTTAAAAAAACACGATAACGTGCCCTTGCAACAGAGAGAGAAAAAGAATTCCAGTAAAGAAAATGATCTGCAGTGATTTAAAAAAATGTCACAGTAGGATATCAATATTCTATAATGCAATATCACCCAACTGTGTGTGTTTGCTGTCATTTAGCTCTCAAAGTGGATTAGATTGATGCATTTTACTTAAAAATTTAGGGGGTGGGACATGGTTTAGTTCAATGGTTTTAATTGTCAGTACCACATCGTTAATTACTTTGATCTGGATCTCCTTTAACTTAATGCTAATTGTAATAAAGGATGAGGTCTATTTCATCAAACATGATGCATCATAGCTTTTTGGGTGCTGGTGGGGCTCCAAGTTCAAATTAATTATGAAGTTGGTCCCTGCTCCTTAACCCTACAGCACCAGAATTAATCACTTGTGGTGCTCGCCAGTGAGTGAAAGCCAATCCCAGATTCTCTATTAATAATAATCTAATGACTACCCAAAAGTGTACCATTTTGTATCAGCACCATTTTTAGCCTCAGAAGAAAGTATTTTTTCAGACTTGACCTGAAACACAGTACTCCAAATGTTTGTCAAAGCAACTTTATATGACAAATATATCAGTGTTGTTGTAATCTCTAATGAGATTCTACATATGACTGCAAAATGTTTAAACAGTAGTACCTTAGTTTCAGAACCATTTGGGTTACTGTTTTTAGTCAGAGTAGCATTGTTGCATGTAGTAGTAACACATTAGCTGTAATGCAATCTCGGTGTCCACTGATAATTTAGTTATTAGCTTTGCAGAGTTAGTTTTGAATCAATTCAAATATAGATGTTGCCTCTCAACTTCAACTCCATTCCTGCATCTCAAGATGCTCGTTTGTCTGTAATGTCAAAAAAATCAAAAACAATTAATCATTTAAAATAAATGAATGCAGCTTGCCAAGAGTTAGATGAGAACATTGATGCACTCTCATCTGAACACTAATTATGACAGATCAAACAGTGAGCCTGTCTCTGTCTAAAGGGAAACAAATATGCTGAACAACACTTTTTTGTTAAATCCCTATACAAATAATACTAGAAGTATTTTTTTGGTGGAACAAAATTACTTTAAGTTAATTTAAACTCATTTCTTGACATCTACAGCTTCATATTGCACACAGATATTGGAGTGGTATCAATATCTAAGAGTGAGAATAAAACAAAATAAATTCATTTTTACAAATCTCTAATTGTTCAACTTTCGTTTCGTATCTGTTTATTTCGGTCAATACATGTCATCAAAACAAACCAGAGAAAAAAAGAAAAACATTGATCAAAGTAAACAACATGTCAACAGAGAGAGAAAATTGATAATAGACATTTGGAGCGAAAAGGCTGAAGCATAGCTTATTACGCCTTATTACCCTGCTACAACTCAAGTAAATTTAAAAATTAGAAATGTACAATCTGTTATTTATCAACAAAAGAAATAAGCAGTCACAAAAGAGAGAAAAGAAAGAAGCTTATTAGTCATTTCTCTAACTTATATAAATTAATCATCCTATTTTTAAGTAATTTTTTGAATGAGTTAATGGTCAAGTCTTTCTCCAACTTAATTTTAAAATTGAATAATATTATGACATCCAATGCTTTACTTTTTATACTTCATCTCCTTCTCTTTTTGTTTAGGAACTATTCCCAAAAACTGAAGTGAAGCCGTATCCAGACTCGGTGTTTGCCTTCATCGTGCTGCTCTGCTCTCTACCGGTGGTTTCTATCCCTCTGGTGGCTCTTTACAAACTCATCTGCTGTGGAGTCAAAAAGTCTTCTGCTGGCGGTGAACTGAATCCCCACAGCAACGATGGCTTTGAGGTTGAAACACAGGAATAAAAGAACCAGAAAGCTTAAGAATGAAGAACTTTTATTTACTGTTTTTTGTTTTACCCAGCATGAGACTCACTTTGTTTTAGTTGTTTTTGCTTATGTGGCAAATCTACGTGAAAAAAGTAGCAGATTTACGAGAAAAAAATGGGAAAAAAGCAACTTTTTTCTCCCAGATTCACCACTTTAAATCTCATAAATCAACGCATTTTTTCCAGTAGATTTGCCACTTTAATCTCGTAAACTTTTTTCTCAAAATATTATTTTCGTATGTTTTTTTTACACATTCTGGCTGTATGTAATATCCTCCAATATTCTCTAGGGTTGAAATTTGGAATTTTCAAGTATTTCAATGAGTGTCCTATTAAGGGTTAAAGTGGTGAATCTGCGAGAAAAAAGTTGCTTTTTTCCCCACTTTTTTCTCGTAAATCTGCAACTTTTTTCACACAGATCTGCCACTTTAAATCTCATAAATCTGCGCATTTTTTTCTCGTAGATTTGCCACTTTAATCTAGTAAACTTTTTTCTCAAAATATTATTTCGTATCTTGTTGTTTTTTACACATTCTGGCTGTATGTAATATCCTCCAATATTCTCTAGGGTTGAAATTTGGAATTTTCAAGTATTTCATTGAGTGTCCTATTAAGGGTTAAAGTGGTGAATCTGGGAGAAAAAAGTTGCTTTTTCCCCACTTTTTTCTCGTAAATCTGCAACTTGAATCTGCAGATTTGGCTTTGAGGTTGAAACACAGGAATAAAAGAACCAGAAAGCTTAAGAATGAAGAACTTTTATTTACCGTTTTTTTTGTTTTACCCAGCATGAGACTCACTTTGTTTTAGTTGTTTTTGCTTGTTCTTTGTTTTTATTGTTGGTCTATCCTAACATGTACAGCACTTTGTATCAGCTAACACTGAGTTAAGCTCTCAAATACTTGTTGAATTTCATTTCTATCTGCTACAGAGGCTGAAAAATCTATTATTTAGTAGAAGCGTTGACACTTCTGTTGAATTTCCAGAAAAACTTCAGGTTTTAGGGGCTTATTTTAAAATCGACCAGAGGTTTTACAGGCAGTTTTAGGCGTCAATGGGTTAAAAAATATAAATAAATAAAGTTGATTTGATTTGATTTGTTGCTGTCAGAAAAAGGACATCATCCAGACTGTGAGACTGCTTCTGTGGACTTCTCATCTTAATCAATGGGACTGTTGACATAAAATCACTCATGCTGAACTGTAATGCACTTTGCTATTGATTTCTATGTTTATATTTAACAGAATTTATTAGGATATGACCTGACGACTCTCATGTGTTTCCTAAGGAACAAGGCTGGATTTATCTAACAGTTAAAGTCTTTCCTTCGTACGTTACTGTGTAATGTGCATGATGAAATAACATTCAATCTAACAAATGATAATAAAACAAACAGCCGTGTTACAACATATTATTGCAGCTTCCAGCTGTTATTTGGCCTATTCATGTGATAAACTGATAATATTTCTGTGACCTTATGTTCATAAAAATGGTCTTCCAAGTGACGTCATGTCTTCTTTGTGGAAAACTACCACAAAGTGTAAATCAAAGTCCAGAGAGACAAACAGACGTGGGAAGAGGCGGAGTCTAGTGCTGTATCTGGCTGATTTTCCAATTATCCATCTTTATTGATCTGGTGGTTGTTGCTGTTTAGGGCGTGTTTATGGCCTTCGTTTATCACCCTAGTGCTCTGTATCAGATGACTATGGCCTGGGTTTTTTCCCTCACCCTCTAATCCTCTTTTCCGACACTGTGTAAAGGTACTACTAGGATCATTAAACTGGGAAGGAAAAAAAATATTCTTCCCATCATCTGAACCTTTGAGTTGGTTTAAATCTGGATGGCCAAGAAGTCGAGTGGGATCCTGGGGTTAGCAGCCTGTCGGACCCTGGCCAGCCTCAGGTCCCCCAGACGCCGCTCTAGACTGCGCTTCCCTGTCAAGAGGGAGAACCAGAGGACAGTTTAATGTTTTTATTTCTTTTTTAAAAATCTACCACCTGAACCATTTCCAGCATCTGTAGAATCAAAGTAAAAGTGGCAATAACCTGACTGGTGTTGTATCTAGAACCTGTTGGTATGAGGGCGCCTCCATAAAAGTGCAAATTGAAAAAGGGATTGGGGGGATTCAACTTTTCCACTCTGGAGGGTGGTTTCAGATTTTTGCGTTTTTAAGCCCCAAAAACGCCGTCACCGTCTAAACGAAAGGCACTTCTAAAAAAATATTTTGTCGTTTTTATCCGCAAGCGCAAGTGATCCCAGCTCTGTAGCATCTTTGGCGGTAGTAGCAGGCTTTACATTGTTGAGACTGCTTGAGGCGGTTAATGTGAACCAACCGAGCCGGCAAGATGACAAAATTTGTGATGTATAGTTCTGTGCAAAGGTCTTAGGCAGATGTGAAAAAATGCCTAGAAGAATTGATGCTGGTTTAAAGGCAAAATGTGGTCACACCCAAAAAATTTTTTATTTAGATTTTTCTTCTGTTCACTCACTTTGCATTTTGTTACTTGACTAAAACTTTTTGTTGCAGCCATCCTAACAACAACAACAAGGGGTGACTTGAATCAAAGATGAAGATCTAATTGTGGTGGCTGAGATTTAGGAATACTGCCATGCTTGTGTCACTAAGAGTAGGGAAGGGAAGCAGCATTTTGCAGAGATATTACTGCTCACATCCGTTTTGACCAGTGAGTTGTACAATGTGTGATCTTTACCGTGCAGTTGATTACATCACACAGGGCAAGGATATGATTTAAGAGAGAGGCTGGGTCCATTTTATGCACAATATCTTGACAGCTAAAGGAATTATCTGTCATTCATTTGTCATTAAAAATAAAAAAAGATATCTGAAAACGTCATCTGGGGCTGTTGATATATTTTGGTTGGTATTTTATTTTTTTCTGACATTTTACAGACCAAACAATAAACCAAAAAATGATAACAGTTTCATCTGTACTTTATTTTGCCATAATATACTCTTGTACTGTGTGTGTTTGTGCAGTACATTGTATTTCCTCTTTCTGTATAAAATATGCTTTACAAACTTTATTACTGTCGCAATTTAAAGTATGTCAGGACAGAATTGCGTGTTGTGTTGCTAGAGGAAAGTTGCTGTGTGATGTTGTAGTCTCTATATACGTGTGTTCCCTGAAGGTACATACGTTTGTGCAGGTGTGGGAGCAGCTCCTTGTAGAGAGGACGGTGTTGAGACAGCACCAGCAAGAAGGAAAGACAGAAAATCAACTCCACTGCTTCATACTGCACAACACCAGTCTGGGTCTTACTGCCTAGAATCAGTCCTACAGGAAGAGGAAGAGATGGGGAAATGCAGATAATAAGTTTTGAACTTGATGTTGCTTAAATTATTTTTTTTCCACATGTACACTACCGGTCAAAAGTTTTTAGAACACCCCAATTTTTCCATTTTTTACTGAAATTCAAGCAGTTCAAGTCAAATGAACAGCTTGAAAGGGTACAAAGGTAAGTGGTGAACTGCCAGAGGTAAATAAAAAAAGGTAAGCTTAACCAAAACTGAAAGATAATGAACATTTCAGAATTATACAAGTAGGCCTTTTTCAGGGAACAAGAAATGGGTTAACAACGTAACTCTATGGAGTCTTGGGCTATTTTGTCCATTTTTGAATTCTTTTCATGTCTTTGAAAGTCATTTTGTGTCTTTTTTTGTCTTTTTTAAGTCTTTTGGTGTCTTTTTTTGTCATTTTGTGTCTTTTTTTTGTAATTTTGTGTCTTTTTTTAGTCCTTTAGTTCAACATAAAATGTGATTTTGAATCTTTTTTTTACTTTCAAAACACTATCATGCTCAATAACGAATTTTAAATGTTGCAAATGTGCATTAATTTCAGAGTAGACTGAGACATTAAAGTGCATCATTTTCAATTAAATTCTGGAAAAGTTGGTGTGTTCTAAATCTTTTGACCAGTAGTGTATGAAGGGAATGTTGCCTCTGTTGCTGAGCCTGATGAGCTGATTTGTGTATCCAGCCATATCCCATATCATCTGCAGGAAGTAGACGGGGTTCTTGGCAACCGTCTGACCAAAGGGCAAGCTCTGGGAACAAACATGGAACCTAAAGAGGAAAAAAGAAAAGACAAGGAGACAAAGGTGAAGACAGAGACAAGCCCTGCCCTTTCAGATATTTACATTCTGAGATAATGTGGTACAAATAGCTCTCAGCTCATTGTTGATTAAACTGTAACCCTCACTGTGCAGGTTAAAGTGAGCACACTGGAGAGGGAAAGTGAGTAATCAGTCAAGATTTGTGTCAGAACTACATTTCAACACTATAGGAGGTCTCGTGTCTATTGGATTTATTTTATCTGAATGACTGACAGTTGTCAGATGGAAAGTCAGCGTCTTTACCTGCAGGCATGAAGAAGCACCAGCTTGTAGATGTTCTTGTAGACCGCCTCAACAGAATTAGTCTGTAAAGGAAAAGTTATCCACAACTGTAAACATGAATGAAACAGAAAAAATATGTGTGAGACTTCCACTTCATTGATGCATCTCAATCTAATATATAAAAATATATATGCAAGTTAAACCTCAAGCAACTGTCCTTAATGTTTTTTTTCTTTCTTTCTTTTTCTCTCTTATTTCTTTCTTTTCTCCTTATTGTTGTATAGATTTATGATGATTTTAAACTCTAAGCTATATTTATACAGGGTTTATTTATTTTTTTATTTTTTTCTCAGGGTAAATGTAAATGTATGTTGTTTGTAATTTCATTTTATTTTGTAGATGGTGTAATTGTATATTGGATTTTTATAGTATTGTGATTTTGTATGTAGTTGTAAAAGCCCAACTAGGAACGGGAGTTGAAAATTATCTGAAGCTATATCTCTGTATGCAGCACATCAGATGCATGTCCTGTATCTATGCTAACTGCATTGTCCCTATCAAATAAAATAAATTAAATTAATGTTGTTACATGTAGCCAATATTAACTAGAGATATTTTGTGTTCCAAGATCGATTTTACTATGTGTCCTGTAAATATGAACTGATAATAATCATCAGTCTCCCACATTGTTTGTTTTGTTGATGCAGGCCGATAGCATCTTGTGTTAGAGGGATTGCAGGTTCAGGTTTCTACCATTGTAGGCTCAGTCCTTGGAAGACAGCAGCCCCGTCAATGGGACAGAGCTAATGTTTGTTTATCTTGCAGCTGATTTTAACATATAGTGGGTCAAGAGCCTCTTTAAACAAGAGTTAAACCTTTGTAGAGCAGCTTTTCTCAACCTTGGGGTCCCGACCCCAATTGGGGTCGTGAGATGATTTCTGGGGGTCAACAAATCATTTTGGAAGTCAGCTCTGTCTCCACTGTGTTAAAGTGTTCATGTGTTTTCGTCTTTTTGGTCACTAAATGTCTTTTTTTGGTCATTTTGTGGGTTTTTTTGGTCATTTTGTGTCTGTTTTTGGGCATTTTGTGTCTTTTTTTTGTCATTTTGCGTCTTTTTTTTGTCATTTTGTGGTCAATTTGTGTCTTTTTTTGGTCATTTTGTGGGGGGTTTTAGTAATTTTGTGTCTTTTTTTGGTCATTTTGTGTCTTTTTTTGGTCATTTTGCGTCTTTTTTTGTCATTTTGTGTCTTTTTTTGTCATTTTGTGTCTTTTTTGGTCATTTTGTGTCTTTTTTTGATCATTTTGTGGTCAATTTGTGTCTTTTTTTGTCATTTTGTGGGGGGGGTTTAGTCATTTTGTGTCATTTTTGGTCAATTTGTGTCTTTTTTGGTCATTTTGTTTCCTTTTTTTGTCATTTTGTGTCTTTTTTGGTCAATTTGTGACTTTTGTAGTCAATTTGTGTCTCTTTTGGACATTTTGTTTCCTTTTTTTGTCATTTTGTGTCTTTTTTGGTCAATTTGTGACTTTTGTGGTCAATTCAATTCTTTTTTGGGTAATTTTGTGTCTTTTCTGAAATATCCCTAAGTATCAAGTTATTACTTTCCAAGGAGTCTCTGGCTTGAAGCTGACTGTTACACACTCAGGAGGTCAGAATGGACCTTTAAACTGATAGCAAAGGACTTAGATTAAAAGAAAAAAATAAATTATAAAACAGTGAGATGTTTTAGTTGTTGTGTGCTTAATTATTTGTCCAAAATCCGTCGTATCATCTGAGTTTGTATGATCTGAACTGTGAGATTGTGTTCAGTGAGTGGGGGTCACGGACAACATGCATGTTAAATTGGGGGTCGCGACTCAAAAAGGTTGAGAACTACTGCTGTAGAGGACCTTTCACTTGACATGCTTTTCAATTCAAGAGTGTTTTAATGCAGCCACTGTATTTCCCTGACCTTCAGGTCCAAGAACAAGGCATGGCACTTGAGTCTGAGGACAGCCATCAGTTTCCTCCTCATTTGCTGTCCAGCTGAGTGGAACGAGCCCAAAGTAAGGCTGAAGCGTAAAGACTGGCCTGCATAGCTGTGAGAAATAGAAAAGAAGAAAAAGTAACAATAGTTTTAAAAACTGCAAAAACTACAAGACACAAATAGATATGTGGTTACATAAATTTGGTCATCAGCGAAAGCTAGCGGCTAACTGATGCTAGCGGCTAACAGATGCTAGCGGCTAACAGATGCTAGCGGCACTGCTTGTTACAGCTACAAGAGTAGCCATTAGCGTATCAATGCTAACTCAAAATTGTGGTCACAACATTAGCTGACATTTCATAGCGGCGTTACAATCGTGCCAGAGAAATTCAGAGTTGAGCAAACTCAAAAACAAAACTTAAAATATTTAGTTTAATTGTCCAACTTAAAATTTTATCGAAGTTTGTTGCCTTGAAATTTTGAGTTCACCCAACTTTTCTTTTTTTGCAGTGTAGCTGTGAGAAATGGAAAAGAAGAAAAAGTAACAAATAGTTTTAAAACTGCAAAAACTACAATAGACAAATAGATATGTGGTTACATACTGGGCTCTATGAAAGTATATTAGTCATCTATGAGGGATTTGGACTTCTCCCCAAGAATGTTTATGGGCAGGTACAAAGTACAGCAGAGGAGGGGTTTCACTCAGCTTCCAAGAAGCCATAAAGACTGCAAAAATAACATTAACTTATGCAAGAATAATTACAACTGACGGGACGCTTCACCTGGAATAGTCCTTGTAGACGTCCAGTGTGTGTGTGTCCAGCAGCAGGCCGCACCAGGGGAAGAGGCAATGAGGAGGCAGCACATTGATGCCTGAACATGAGCTCATGTCTCCTGGCAACTGGAAGTTGACCACCACCTTCTGCGGGTTGACCACCAGACCGTACTGCGGCACCCCGGGCAACAAGATCCTACACACAACCAAGTGTCAATATCAACGAATACATTAAATATTCAACATCATGTTAAAGCTGTGTTTCGCAACTTCATAATTAGTTAATTAATTCCCATTTTACAGCTCAGAAGAGAATAAACAAATCAAATCTCTATTTCAAGAGAATCAGCCAGTTTCAAGAAATAGTTATTTTAATAATATAGTAGCTTTAAGTTTGGAGCAAGGCTATATATATATACATATATGTATATATATATATATACACATATACACATATATACATATATATACATACATATACATATATATACACATATATATATACATACATATATATATACATATATACATACGTATACATATATATATACACATATATATACATACATACATATACATATATATATACATATATACACATATATATACATATATACATACATACGTACATACATATATACATATATATACATATATACATACATATACATATATACACACACACACATATATATATACATATATACATACATATACATATATACACACACACACACATATATATATACATATATATACATACATATACATATATATACATATACACACACACACACACATATACATATATATATATATATATATATATATATATGTATATATATGAAATGCATGCAACTGACACATCTTGTCTTAAAAAGGAGAGCAAAGGGAAACATTCTCAGAGTCCTTAAACTCATAAATGGTCATACTTGAGAAAGCTTTGTGCTCTGTGTAGGTCTGAGGTGATCAGAAGGAAGTCATCCACCAGCCTCATCAAACATCTACAGGACACAAAGAGAGGAAAATAACTGAGACAGTAAATTCAGAGAGAGAATCACAACACAGAAAGACTGTCCTCTGCTGGTGTAAGTGTGTTATTACATCTAGAGAAGTTGCAGTTTGTGGCGTACCCTTTCTTTTCACTAAGGTCTTTGAACAGGACGTTCTCCATGTGACCGTAGCAGAGACAGCAGAGCAGACTGGACACCACCGAGCCCTGAGGAATCCCTCGGCACTGACGGTATGTTCTGAAATAAAAAAAGGGCAAAGAAAGTGTGAATGTCTGTGATTATGTTGCAGTGTGATCACATTTACAAAAGAACTATGACAAGCTAGGGGTGTGCCATATCGTATCGTTCACAATAATATCGGTATATTTTTTTATGGTTAAAAAAAAAAATGCATATCATGATATTGGCAACGTTCCTACTTCTTGATGTCGTGGTTAAAGTTGTTTTAATCATAAAAAGCTACTTACTCTCTGTAGCTAAACACATGCAGCTTTCAAAATAAGAGCACAGTGTGTTAACAGAATCCACCACAGAATTTACAAGAAGACTGTCAAAATAAGATGCCTTAAATAAAACATACAAGAACCTTTATTCTCCTTTACAAAATTTCATTAAAATATGCCCCCGGAACCCCTAAATGGTTATTTTTATTATTTGCTCATACTCAAGAGTCAAGAGTAATATTTTTTGTATTTGGCAACTGTTGATATTTGCACTTCAAACTACATTTTTAGAGTTTTATTTATTTATACAGACTAAAAAAACAAACTTTTTAAGTATTTCCTAATAGTCAAGAATATCGTTATCACAAAAATAGCCTGCAATATCGTGATATTCTTTTAGGGCCATATCGCCCAGCCCTATGAAAAGCTGCTCACATGAGTATTTTTAATACTTACTTCTTGCCGTACTGAACAACACTGCCAGTTAGCATTTGGGTGAAGAACTGCAACGCCTCCCTGCCGAGAAGATCTGAGCAGAAATACTAAGAGAAAGAGAAGTAATTCAATGCAGAGGTTTAAATAAGTATCAAGCTCCCTTCTCTAAAGAAACACCTGCAGATGTCACTCTCACCTGCTCAACCAGGATGGCGTGATGAGCTTTTCCTTTTTTCTGCAGTGACGTCACAAACCCTTTCATGTTGGTGGATCCCATGTTATCCTCCAGGAAATCTGCCTGTTTTAACAAACGTGAGAAACTCTCCAATCAGGCCAAACATGACGTATCTACGCACAGACAAAAAATATTTCCTTCCACATGCCATCACACTGTACAATAAAAAATAATAGTCTGGTTCATTACATACAGTCGTTATGCACTTTATGTGTTTTTTATGCACACTGTTCATTGCACCTTACTTATTTCTTTCATGGCACCAACATTTTTATACTGTATATTCATATTTATTCTGCACTGGAATTGTACTCCTTAATACATACTCCTTCTTTAGACAGTTTATTTTTACATTACATTTTATTGTATTTTTTATATTTTATTGCTTGAAGTATGCCTAGGTTGTTCTTTTTATTTAATTGTGTTGTTAGTGTCTCTGTGTGTAATGCTGCTGCTACACTGTAATTTCCCAGCTTGGGATAAATAAAGTACATCTATCTATCTATCTATCTTTTTGATTTGATTTGATTTGATTTAAGTTTATTTCGAATATGAAAACAAATAATAATAAATTAAAAAAAAGAGTCAGACAAAACATTTAACATGACAGAATACATATTCGAAAAGGAGTGAGAAGAAGTAAAACTTATAAACTCCCACGCCCTCTCCTTAAATATGACAAGTTAACATCCTTGTCTAAACATGTCTTGTATTACAAAAACATAAATATAATTTACCTATACAGCGAAATTATACATACATACATACATACACGCGCCCACATTTGGATACATACCCAAACACGCACACATACATATGAAAGGAAAAGAAACAACAACACAAGGAAAAGAAACAACAACACAAGGAAAAGAAACAACAACACAAGGAAAAGAAACAACAACACAAGGAAAAGAAACAACAACACAAGGAAAAGAACAACAACACAAGGAAAAGAACAACAACACAAGGAAAAGAAACAACAACACAAGGAAAAGAAACAACAACACAAAGAAAAGAAACAACAACACAAGGAAAAGAAACAACAACACAAGGAAAAGAAACAACAACACAAGGAAAAGAACAACAACACAAGGAAAAGAACAACAACACAAGGAAAAGAAACAACAACACAAGGAAAAGAAACAACAACACAAGGAAAAGAACAACAACACAAGGAAAAGAAACAACAACACAAGGAAAAGAAACAAAACAAGGAAAAGAACAACAACACAAGGAAAAGAAACAACAACACAAGGAAAAGAACAACAACACAAAATGACAACCAGTGTAAAAAGATCAAAATAAATAAACACAGTATCCTCATAACACTTGGTGCTCTGGAAAATAGTGTCTTTGTCTATCTATCTATCTATCTATCTATCTATCAGACAACAGCGTGTGTGTATGACAGTACCTGTCTAACAAAGGTCTTTTTCAGCCCTTCGTGGGAATCAGCCCAGATCTTGGCATAGCGGCGTATGGTGAAGAGTTCATCCTGTACAGGTGACAGAGCCTGGCCAATCACTTCAATCAGTTTGTCATGAGGCAGACTCTCATAGGCTCCACTCACATCCACCTTAAACACAGATAATCAATCAATCAATCAATATTTTATAGCACTTTTCATACAAAATAAATGTAACACCTTTTATCCCATTATAAACAAAGCACAAACTGAGGAAGCGCCATCTCAATGTCAAACAGTGAGGAAACACTGGATCCAGGTTGGAAATTAATAAAAACTGCATAGAAAACATTGCTAACCCTTTGTCAGTCTGTACAACTACAATGCATAAGCTGGTGAACAGAAACCAACCTTCACAAAGTAGAGGGGTTGTGGCTGGTCCTTCTGGGCCGGAGCTAGAGAGCTCAACACCTTGTGAATATCTGACATCCCCCACACGGTGGAGCCCAGGAGGGACGGAGTGGAGTGGACACAGGCTCCCAGCATGTCCAGCAAGTCCCGGACACGCCCTCGGAAGAGCTGCAGGGAGAAAGAAATGTCCTAAATGCACAAGCCCACGGTATGTAATAACACAAGACTTGTGGATTTGTAAGGGATAACTCAGGCTCCGTTTACATGATGACGGACTGAACAGAAGACGCAAAAGTGGCGTCACGTCTTCACTTTTTATTCCGCGTTTAGACGAGCGTTTTCGGGAGGAAATCTGCTGCATACGGTGACGCAAAAGTGTGTGGAATTGGATTGTATGCAGCCAGGCGGCATCACTTAAAGCCATAAGAGCATCTTTGGGCATGTGGAAGTTTTCACACCACGTATTTTCATCAGCTACTCCTTCCACAAAGTTCTCCACCATCACTAGATCTCCCAGGTCTCCTCCAAAGCCGTCTGGCTCGCCTCCGATGAATCGCTGCATCCAGAATGTGATGGAGGTAATTCCAGATCCTTCTCTGTTCACTAATACTATCTGTACATATCCTGGACATTTGGTGGAAAGACTCCTGTAAGTTTATTAGAGCTGCCAGAGCAGCTTGAAGGTCCCACCATGGAAATAATCCCACGTTTGTTTATTTCCTGTACTGGAGCATGTATGTGACGTAAACACATACGTGACGTGAGCAGATCAGATCAGAGTTTTGTGTCTTGTCAGTGTAGACGACACGCTACGGAGGAGAGGATTTAACTTTTCCACTTTGGAGGGTGGTTTCAGATTTTTGCGTTTTTTAGCCCCAAAAACGCCGTCACCGTCTAAACGAAAGGCACTTCTGATAAAATATTTTGTCGTTTTTACCCGCAAGCGTCCTCATGTAAACGGGGCCTTAATGTCATTATTAAGATGTAAAGGCCTGTCACAGTTACAATATAAGAATATCACCAACATTTAAAAGTTAATTGCTGTTGAAAGCTCCTATTAGATGATCATTATCACTGGCATTAAATGGTCTTAATGGTCTCATTGCAATTATTTCTGGGACAATATATCATCCAACAAAATGATTATCATGACAGGTCTTAATGTGTACCCTTGTTTTGGCGTCTGCTCCAATGACCCGTGTGATAGGCCTCATGCCGTCAGTCTTGGGAATGAAGCGAAGGCGGGAGATGACGGTGGATCTGGGGAGAGAAGCCACCTGAGTCGGAGTCAACTCCTCCATCTGACCCTTGGACAGGTGACCTCTAAATAACAAAAATGGCTTGCACGTTTCTGTCCCCATGTTTGCATGAATTTTAACTTTTTCAGTGTTATTGTTTGTGTGTGTGTGTGTGTACCTGAAGGCTAAGTCCTGCAGTTTTGCCCACACATCCTCTCTGTAGAACCTGACAGCATTCTTCTGGCCAAAACTTTCAGTGACATAGAAACAGGCTCGAACCAGGCCGACAACATAGCCATCCAGGAGCCAAGCCAGGAACTGACCCAGGATCTGTGTCCGGTATGAGAGCTCGCTGGGTGGGAACTTGCCTGCAGATGAGAGTGGTTTGGTTATCTCAGGCAAAGTACAGTACAGGCCAAAAGTTTGGACACACCTTCTCATTCAATGCGTTTCCTTTATTTTCATGACTATTTACATTGTAGATTCATCAAAACTATTAATGAACACATGTGGAATTATGTACTTAACAAAAAAGTGTGAAATAACTGAAAACATGTCTTATATTCTAGTAAGCAAAGGGTGGTTACTTTGAGGAATCTAAAATACAAGACATGTTTTCAGTTATTTCACACTTTTTTGTTAAGTACATAATTCCATATGTGTTCATTCATAGTTTTGATGCCTTCAGTGAGAATCTACAATGTAAATAGTCATGAAAATAAAAGAAAACGCATTGAATGAGAAGGTGTGTATCCAAACTTTTGGCCTGTACTGTACATGTAGCAGGGGAAAATAAGAGCAACCCCTATGACGAGCTAACCTGTTTTACTGAGCTTCAGCCAATCACAGTCATTCACTTTCATCTTCCACATCAGTTCAGCCAGTGAGAGCCTCTCAAACTTGCCACTTTGCAAGAAGCCCCTGACCCTGACGAAGAAAGTAAGTCTGTTGTGGTCAGAGCCCCACAGCTCCTGAGGGACCACAGCGGAGAGGCACTCCCTGATGAACAGGTAGACCCGGTGAGATGCACAGTGTTGAGGCAAGAGGGAGTTTAACTCCCCTTGTTCTACATCTCTTTCCTCAGCCACCGGGCACATCCTTTGCAGTATTCTGCTGTAGGGACATCTCCTGTGTTGACGCAACAGCCGACTAAAAAACGGGAGCATGTTAAAAAAGCGACGAGGGAGTTTCTTTGGTTTCCTCTCCAGCCCGTTTAGATATGCCAGTCCCTCAAAGAACACCATCCGTACCAAATCTTGCCCTTGTAGCCTTCTGCATCCACCAGAACTCTTCCTCTTCCTGTTGAGAAGAAAGCCACGCATGCCTCTTCCTCCATACAGAAATCCCAGTGTGCGGATAAAACATTGCGAGGGGGGCAAAGGGGGGAAAATCCCTGATCTCCAACTGGGTCCTCCCTCCAAGGGAATTGTGGTTGTTTGCATTTCAACAGACTGTTTGGAACCAGTAGTGCCATTTCCCAAAGGCCTTATAGATAGAGTGGCTTCCACAGACATGGGCCCTTCTTCCACTGTTTCATAGCAAACCTGATGCTCTTCCTGTGTAGACTCTTGCGGTCCTAACCGTCTCCGCTTTGCTGAACAAGTCGTAATCTCCTCCTCATTCTTCTTATCAGTTTCCCTCTTTCTTTTCCCCTTCTTCACACTCACATCCCTTCTGTTCCTCAGCTTACTAACAGTAGGATTCTCAACTTTCAGTCCACTTTTTAAGTTCCCATCACCTCGATTCCTTCTGGATCGAGCGCTGTTATGCGTCCTAGACCGAGGCTGGAGAAAAAACCCAGCGGAGGCAGTAGTCATAGACACCCTGTCATATACAGGAGCACCGCAGACCTGGAAAACACATGAAGGAGGGACCGCCACATACACAGAGCAGCTCTCCAGCAGGTACCTGGTGATGTCTGTGCCGAGGCGTATTGTGACTTTCCTCCACAGGTCACTGCCGTGGATGTAGGCAGCACTTTGAGTTATATCTCCTTGGAATTTGAAATGGTCGGCATCCCTCTCCTCCTGAGCCAGGGACTGAAAATTGTAGCCGTGTGCCAAGATGTTTCTTTTTCTTTTTCTTTTCATCCTATTAAGAACAAAAGCCAGCAGTTCAGGTAGAGTGCAGATCTGTGGAAAGTATAAAATACATAATATTAGACTCAAAATAAGCTTTACTGGCCAACATGGGAAATGTCTCTTAAAATAGTTGCATCATTAAATTCTGATTTCCTTCTCTTCTCATTTAAAAACATTAATTTCAGTCTCTTACAAATCTGACAGCTGAGAGGTTTGTGCATCCATACAATAACATTGCTTATTCATGCCTCGATGTAAATTTGACATGAAACTCTTAGTTAAATTAACAAAGACACACTACTGATCAATATATTGACTGCTTCCTCATAATTCCTATTTATGATTAAAAAAAATATTTCATAATAAATGTAGGTATCTTTTTATTTCACAGTTAATATTATAAGCATATCAACAACTCATATCATGTGTGAGTCATTTACAGTTACAAACACCTTTGACGACCTTCAAGTTAAATATCCTGCCGCAGCACGTCTTTGTCCCAACTCTTATTCAACTAAAACTGAGTAATAACGTGTTATTTTATGCTATATTTACGTATAACACTAGTCAAGTCAAATCAAGTCAAAGTTTATTTATAGAGCACATTTAAAAACAACCTCAGTTGACCAAAGTGCTGTACAGTTATTAAAATAGAATAAATCATACACAAATAGGTATAAATAAAAACAATGAAACAATAAAATACTAAACAGTAAAACAATAAAATAGTAATAAAAACTAAATACAAAACAGAGTTAGAGATAAAAAAGACAAATAAAAGGGTAAAAAAAAAAAATAGAAAGCCAAGGATTCTTGCCTTGCTGGGACTGAACGCCAAGGAGAATAAATAGGTTTTTAACCCTCCTGTTGTCCTCGGGTCAAGGAAGGAAGAAGAGGGAAGGACGCAAAGGGAAGTAAAAAAGGATGTAGGAAAGAAGGAAGGAAAGAAAGAAGGATGGAGGAAGGAAAGAAGAGAGGAGGAAAAGGAGAAAGAATGGAAAGGAGAAGAAAGGAAGGAGGATGGAGGAAAAGAAAGGGGAGGAGGAGAAGAAAGGAAGGAAAAAATAAAGAAGGAAGGAGGGAGAAAAGGAGGGAGGCAGGAAGGAAAGAGGGCAGAAAGGAAGGAAAGAAAGAAAGAAAGAAAGAAAGAAAGAAAGAAAGAAAGAAAGGAGGGAAGGAAAGGGGGGCGAGGGAAGGGAAGAAGGAAGGAGGATAGAGGAAGGAATGGAAGCGGAAGGGATGACAGAAGGAAGGAAGGAGGAAAGGAGAGGAAATCAGGAGGAAGGAAAGAAGAGAGAAAGGAAAGGAGATGGCGGAAGGAGGAAAGAAAAGAAGGGAAGGAGCGAGGAAAGGAAAGGAAGGAAAGAAAGAAAGGAGGGGCGGGGGAAGGAAAGAAGGACGGAGGATAGAGGAGGGAGGAAAGAAGGAATAGTCAAAACAGATTGGGTCAATTTGACCCGGAAGGACGACAGGAGGGTTAAAGTGCTCAACAGACTACACTACACAATTTGTCCCTTTGTTTTGAAAATATACTGTTTGGTTTCACTGACTTCCCATACACAAAAAAAAAATCAATATTACATTATAAATCTAATTATACTATTGGCAAAATATCACATACATAAATCTCGATACACAAAAAAAAATCCCCTCTTTTCTATATTTATAAGTGAAACCAGGCAGTATATTAATTCTATTAAAGACTCTACTAATTTGAAAGCTGCTAAAACTCTGAATATTTGTAATTTTTATAATATTTTTGTATGACAACCTCTTTATGATTTATTGAAACCCCCTGGCGACGTTCTGATGTATTTTTTTGTATTACACCCCACCCAACTGCCTTAATAAAGTTTATTTAAAAAAAAAAAAAAAGACTCCACTACACTACTCCTCTGCACACATGTCATATAGCATTAACAGCTAGCAGCGCAGCTAGCGTTAGCTGCTCATAGACTGTTAATAACCGACGCTATGTTAGCTAATATAGTTTATTTACCTGGTTGCAGCTCGGCACCTGCTGTAGCTCCTTGTCAAAGCAGACAAAAACATCCCGGACGAAGGACTTGAAGCGGTTTGTGTCGGTCTGTTCAACCAGAACTGCTCTCTTTCCTTCTCTGAACACAATGCTGCTAGCAAACTCCTCCAGGGTCAGCACGTGCTGATACAGAGACCGGAGGATGTCCAGAGGTTTAGACAGATCGGCCGTTGCCATGGCAACAGCAGTGTCTGTATAGGTCACTCAGCAGCGGCTACTGAGCAAGCTGCAAGCGTTTGCGTTTTAAGAGCCCGCGTCATCCTTAGCCAATGAGATATCACTTTACTGGAAGTGTCCAATCAGATAGCCCCATACTCCGAGGCCGAATTGACAGTTGACCAATGGCTAACCAGAAAAGATGTGTTGTGTTTTTTTTACGTGATTAGATGCGAAACTTCACAGTTCCACGTGCAGAAAAAAAGTGTGAGCTAAAGCAATATAATTAACTTAATGTCACTTTTTCACTGACGTATTTGGCAAAGGCATAACTCAACTAACAAACAAAGCAAGAGGTAAACAAGATGAAGAAAGAAATGATGAAGAAGGAAGATAAGGGAATGAAAAGAGGGAAAATAGATGTATGGTTTATAGTGATAGGACCTATCATTATGATTCATTTCATGTCGTAACTATAACAACAAAAAATAATGATAAATGATTAAAAAAAAAAAAAAAAAAAGCACTACTACAATAGGTATGAGGACAGTGGGTTTATTTTCCACATTTTTCAGAGTTAAACAAAAAGTATTATTAGTAAAGCAAGTATCAATTCTGGGCAAATCTTAAAAGAGTGTATTAATAATTGTAAATGTTCATGTGTTCATCAAACATTTTTATTTCATTTATTTTTATTCATTTGACAGGCAAAAGTACATACAATGAGAAATAAGGACTTTTTCTTTTTCCAAAAACAACAACCCCTTACCCCCCCAGTCCTTCATAGTTTTGTGAGAAATTATACACATCTTTGCTTTTTACCCTAAGCAGATAAACAAATAAATGAGTACACAGAAAATAACAACATACAGAGAAGTCACATTGTCCATGGGTTGAAATGAGGCAGAGAGGGAAATGAAATATGGGGAGAGGTTAATTGCCAGAGGTGAGCATTTCATTTATCCTGTAGTGTCTTCAATTTAGCTATGTAACTAATCATAAAGCCCCAAAAAGAAACACATTTTTCACGTGTTCCCCTCAGATTATATTTAATTTTCTCGAGGTCTAAATACAGCATGAGGGCCTTAAGCCAAAGGGAAGCTTTGGGGGGAAAAGGCGACTTCCATTCCGTGTTCATCAAACATTTTATGAGGAATATAAAAAAAACTCTAATTGTATGATTAACCTAGTATACTGTGTAAACATAACAAGCAAAATTCACTAAAATAAAACGTATGTACAATTAATTTTTTTTTTTTTTTTTTAATAAACTTTATTAAGGCAGTTGGGTGGGGTGTAATACAAAAAAATACATCAGAACGTCGCCAGGGGGTTTCAATAAATCATAAAGAGGTTGTCATACAAAAATATTATAAAAATTACAAATATTCAGAGTTTTAGCAGCTTTCAAATGAGTAGAGTCTTTAATAGAATTAATATACTGCTTGGTTTCACTTATAAATATAGAAAAGAGGGGATTTTTTTTTGTGTATCGAGATTTATGTATGTGATATTTTGCCAATAGTATAATAAGATTTATAATGTAGGCCTAATATTGATTTTTTTTTTGTGTATGGGAAGTCAGTGAAACCAAACAGTATATTTTCAAAACAAAGGGACAAATTAGGTTCAATTGAAAAAAAAAAGGAAGTTACAAATATCTTTCCAGAACTTAAGACGAAAAAGGGCAAAACCAAAATAAATGAAAAATACTTTCAGGGTGTCCTTCACAAAAAAAGCAATTCAAATCTAAATCTTTTTTAAAACGTTGAAGAAAAATTTTAGTGGGGTAGATTCTGTGAATTATTTTCGTATGTACAATTAATATAATACAGTCTGTCTGTCTCCGGCATGCTGCCCTCTGCTGGCGGGCACGCGCACCGCGGATGCGCGCTGATTTGCTGGAGGACCTCCCGCGTGGACCGAGAGCGCGCCAACGCACCCACGTCTCTCAGTTAGCGGCTAGCTGTTAGCTTAGCGCTGATCACACGGAGCTTTAACAGGACCCGGGCTCTGCTGGCACACAAGGGGGGCACCTGAGACTAGGCTTTTCGGCTCCGCATCTCAATTATCCTTAGGTCTCTGTGGACTTAAGAAACCTACAATGGCGGACAAGGAAGGTAAGGATTTTATTTATTTTGCTCAGATGTTATCTGACACATCTTAGCTAGCGTTAGCATCCTGGCTAGCTAGGGTAGCAGCTAGCTAGCTAGCTAGCGTCAGTCAGTCATAACAAAAGCCGGGTGCATTTTCATTGTGTGAGCTGCAAACATCTCCGTTTCTGTTTGTAGTTGATGTTTTCACACCAGTTGTTGTTGTTTACTACAAGCCTTTTGTGCAAGTTATGTCGCAGCATGACACACATACAGTCATTAACCTGCACGTATTATCAGATAGCATGCTAAGCTAACGGTGTGTTTCTCAGAGCATACTCCCATACTGCTAACGCTACATTGTGAACACCAATCAGGCCCCTGAGTCATTTCTGTCCAATGTAAACAATACAACAATAGCTAAACATGTGTTGATCAAGTGCAATAGCATTTATTTGGGGCTGCTGTGGCTTATGCTGGGCTTACACCAAACGGTTTCCACAGTCCCAGACTAAAAACTGAAAGTCTTAAGTAAATCTAGGAGTTTTGTAGAATCTCAGTGTGAGACTAGGCTGGGACTAAAAACTCTAAACACTTCTTCTTTAGATGTGAGCAGGTGTGAGCTGATCGTCTTCCAGGAGTCTTTTCCAAATCTTTTCAAAGTCTTCTGGTGTATAGGTAGCATTAGTTGGTAGAGAGGGGTGCCCACTGATCAGGAGGGTCAATACCTGACCATGGCAGCCCTGATGTGGAAGTATCCTTGAGCAAGATACTGAACCCCAAATTGCTTGAGAATTAATTCCTAAATGGTGGCACTGTTTAGGATAGCCTCTGCCACCAGTATGGGTGAATGAGCTTAGTGTAAAGCACTTTGAGTGGTCGCAAAGTTACTAGAAAGGCGCTATATAAGTGCAGGTCCTTTTACCATTAATGCCTTGACTATCGCGAAGATAACACTGACAGTTTCCCTTATAGTGACCCCAAAAATGGTTTTCATTTTATGTCTTTGGCAGCCCTAATGTCGAAGTATCCTTGAGCAAGATACTGAACCCCAAATTGCTTGAGAATGAATTCCCAATGGTGGCACCGTTTAAGACAGCCTCTGCCACCAGTATGCGTGAATGAGCTTAGTGTGAGTGGTCGCAAAGTGACTAGAAAGGCGCTATATAAGTGCAGGTCCTTTTACCATTAATGCCTTGACTATCACGAAGATAACACTGACAGTTTCCCTTATATTGACCCCAAAAATGGTTTTCATTTTATGTCTTTCTCAGCAGGAGCATTTGACGATGCGGTGGAGGAGAGGGTGATAAACGAGGAGTACAAGATCTGGAAGAAAAACACTCCCTTCCTGTACGATCTGGTTATGACCCATGCATTAGAGTGGCCCAGCCTGACTGCTCAGTGGCTGCCTGATGTCTCCAGGTAAATACTTTTACACATAGGGCCAGTAGTACACAATTCACACATCCCAGCACACAGTCTTTTATTAAATGTGAATGACATTAATAACAAATAATCTTTCCTTACCAGGCCAGAGGGGAAGGATTACAGTGTGCACCGGCTGGTGTTGGGCACTCACACGTCTGATGAGCAGAATCACCTGGTCATCGCCAGCGTTCAGCTACCCAATGATGACGCCCAGTTTGAAGCCTCACATTATGACAGTGAAAAAGGAGGTGAGAGGCCTGATGTTATTTAGGTTTGTAGAAGTTGCCAATGGCTGTGGCGTTATGGCGTTCTTGGGTTGATTGTACAGTACAGGCCAAAAGTTCAGACACGCCTTCTCATTCAATGTGTTTCCTTTATTTTCATGACTATTGACATTGTGATTCATCAAAACTATTAATGAACACATGTGGAATTATGTACTTAACAAAAAAGTGTGAAATAACTGAAAACATGTCTTGTATTCTAGTAAGCAAAGGGTGGCTACTTTGAGGAATCTAAAATACAAGACATGTTTTCAGTTATTTCACACTTTTTTGTTAAGTACATAATTCCATATGTGTTCATTCATAGTTTTGACGCCTTCAGTGAGAATCTACAATGTAAATAGTCATGAAAATAAAGAAAAACGCATTGAATGAGAAGGTGTGTGTCCAAACTTTTGGCCTGTACTGTATCTCAGACTTACTACTTCTATTTCCTTGTAATTCCTTGCAGAATTTGGAGGCTTCGGCTCAGTAAGCGGCAAGATTGAGATAGAAATTAAGATCAACCATGAAGGAGAGGTGAACCGTGCTCGCTATATGCCCCAGAACCCCTGCATCATCGCCACCAAGACTCCCACTTCAGAAGTTCTGGTGTTTGACTACACCAAGCACCCTTCCAAGCCAGGTACAAGGATCACACACAACACAATACACAGCTAAAGGTGACATTTGGTTTTAAAGTAAAGTGGTCTAATTGTTACCTTTTGATCTATGGATAAGTATTTTGTTTAGCACATCTTTAGTGTTGTGTATGTTGTGAAAGAAATAGACAACATGCATATATTCATTCATCCACAGATGCTTCTGGAGAGTGTCACCCTGATCTGCGTCTCAGAGGCCATCAGAAAGAAGGCTACGGTCTCTCCTGGAATCCAAATCTGTCTGGCTCCCTCCTTAGTGCGTCAGATGATCATGTAAGAGAAAAATCAAGTCTCATGGCTTTATTCTAGTATTATCAATACTTACTTACAAATTCCAAATTTCAACCCTAGAGAATATTGGAGGATATTACTTACAGCCAGAATGTGGACTGTGGAATGTGTAGAGGGGGGTAATATTTTGAGAGAAAAGTTTACGAGATTAAAATTGTGACTTTTTTCGCGCAGATTTGCCACTTTAAACCTCTTAAATCTGCGACTTTTTTTTCTTGTAGATTTGCCACTTTAATCTAGTACATTTGCAACCTTTTTCTCAAAATATTACCATTTTGGATATCCACTGAAGTTACCAAATACGGTTCTTCGCCTGATAAAGGGTTAATATGTTAACCCATTGAAGCCTGGAAAGCGGATACGTCGTTTTGTAGTATTTGTATAAGCTCTCAAATACTTTTTGAATTTCATTTCTATCTGCTACAGAGGCTGAAAAATCTATTATTTAGTAGAAGAGTTGACACTTTTTTTCCCAGAATTTTCCAGAATTTCCAGAAAATTAGAGGCTTATTTTAAAATCGCCCAGCGATTTTTCAGGCCTAAATGGGTTAAACAATCAATCTTTGCAGGTCTATTTGTCAAGTGTCTTTCCATATTTTGGGAGGTTTATTGAATCATCAAATGGAGTTTTTATCTCATCTTTTCCAAACTGTAGACAATCTGTCTGTGGGACATAAGCGCTGTGCCAAAGGAGGGGAAGATTGTCGAGGCGAAGACGATCTTCACTGGTCACACTGCGGTGGTGGAAGACGTCTCCTGGCACTTGCTTCACGAGTCACTCTTTGGGTCCGTAGCAGATGACCAGAAGCTCATGATGTAAGAAACTTAACAATAAGCCAGACTTCACAGAAAACGATGTAAGCTTTCGTCTTCACAGTGCATGAATATTTGTCATTGTTCACCTCAGTTGGGACACTCGTTCGAACAACACTTCCAAACCCAGCCACGCAGTAGACGCCCACACAGCAGAGGTCAACTGTTTGTCATTCAACCCTTACAGCGAGTTCATCCTGGCCTCCGGCTCTGCAGACAAGGTAATGCAACATTCCACCATAAATCAGTGGTCGGTAATTAGTTGAATTCACAGAATGCAGATTAGGGCTGGGCGATATGGCCCTAAAAGAATATCACGATATTTCAGGCTATTTTTGCGATAACGATATTCTTGACGATATTACCAAATACTTAAAATGATATATAGAAAATATGATATTTTTTTAGTCTGTATAAATAAATAAAAATCTGAAATGTAGTTTGAAGTGCAAATCTCAACAGTTGCCAAATACTAAAAAATGTACTCTTGACTCTTGAGTATGAGAAAATAATAATAATAACCATTTAGGGGTTCTGGGGGCATATTTTAATGACATTTTGTAAAGGAGAATAAAGGTTCTTGTATGTTTTATTGAAGGCATCTTATTTTGACAGTCTTCTTGTAAGTTCTGTGGTGGATTCTGTCAACACACTGTGCTCTTATTTTGAAAGCTGCATGTGTTTAGCGACAGGGAGTAAGTAGCTTTTTGTGATTAAAACAACTTTAACCACTACATCAAGAAGTAGGAATGTTGCCAATATCATGATATGCATTTTTTTTAACCATAAAAAAAATATACCTATATTATTGTGAACGATACAATATGGCACACCCCTAATGCAGATTATGTCTGTGATATCAACTTTTTTGACAGAATATTGATTATATTGCCCTATCAGGTGTCGTGTGTAATATTTCTTTCTCATTCACAGACTGTGGCTCTTTGGGACTTGAGAAACTTGAAACTGAAGCTGCATTCCTTCGAATCGCACAAAGACGAGATCTTCCAGGTAGGAGTGTTGTCACTCATGACATTTTAATGAAATAAGGGAAACAGGTCTTCTCGTGCAAATGTGTTTAGTCAGTTGGGGGAATTTTAAGTTGTAATCAAATCCGTTTCCCTGACAAAATCTCCAGAGTTCCAGTATTGTTTGTCTGTTTTTCTATTCAAAGTGGCCTAATTTGTGTTCTCTGATTGCCTGTTCAGGTTCAGTGGTCACCTCATAATGAGACCATCTTGGCATCCAGTGGAACAGACCGTCGCCTCAACGTCTGGGACCTCAGGTAAACAACTAAATACCTTAACCCTATAAAGCCAAGTGTGTCATATTTGATACTTAAGTTTTTGACCTCTACATCATCAGTGTGATATTTTTTTTCCTGAAAAACCTGATGAATACATGAATTGATGATTAAAAAAAACTGAGCAACAAATTTCACAAAAATACCAGATGTAACAAAAATGATTTGCTGGTTCCACTGGTGGATCTGTCATTACTGCGTGAAAACTTCATATCAGCAGATGTATGATGTTGTTTTATATGGAAAATAATATTTTGTATGTTTGAGGAAAATGTTAAAAGGAAAGTCAAAGTTTTATTTGGTTAAAAATATTAGTTTTTTATATGATTATGTGAGTTCAAGAAAAGCAAATTGTGAGCAACAAATAAATTCATATATGAAAATTGATATTGAATTAAAAAACATTTTAGCCGGTTCAACAAACACTCCAGTTTTGAAAATTTAGAATTTTCTGGCAATTATTTCACGGTTCAGGCTTTATAGGGTTAACCCCGAATGTCCATCAATTCGGCTGTGTTGCATTCTGGTTCCGTTGTGTTAGCCATAGATGATCCCCTGACGTTTTAGCCAGTTTGGTAATGTTTCATTACATTACATTACATTACATGTCATTTAGCAGACGCTTTTGTCCAAAGCGACTTACAATAAGTGCATTCAACCTGAAGGTACTAGACATAGACCATAGGAATCAAGTAAGTTCATAACTTCAAGAGCTAACTGTCATTGCTACAGGAGTGCTATATGTTAAAGAAGAAGAGAAAAAAGAATGTACGCTGTCGTAGACCTGTAGGGTAGCAGTCAGTGTTGACATTGTGGCATCAACAAATAAATCAATATATAAGAAACACTGCAAATAGTGGGGCGGATTAGCTCAATATTTTACACCAATCGTTCACTTTGTAATAAAAGCATGAAATTTGGTAGATGTGTTGGTGAATATGTTTCACTCATTCAGCAATGAGTGTACCAAATTTGATGCTTTTATCACAAAATGAACGATTGTTCAGCTAAACCGCCCCACTACACGGGATGCACATTTTTGGGGGGTGCTACCCACACGTTTAGCCCCGTTGCTCATTCCATGAAGGCACGATCCTTACAAGCTGTACCTCGTTGTAAAGGTGACTAATCAGGCTTTCCAACAATATACAATTCATCACCAGTTGGTATTATTAAAAGGGCAGTTTTTATTCATCATTGATTTATTCGTATAACAAATGCCTGCCACGGCCACTAGGGGGCGCTTTTGAGGTGGCCCAATATCCAGATTTGTTCGAAACATATTCACCAACACATCTACCAAATTTCATGCTTTTATCACAAAATGAACGATTGTTCAGCTAATCCGCCCCACTAAAAATCTTGATAAGCTTATTGTCCCACCCCCATTAGTCAGACTGTTACATTGTTTGTCACCAAATCTAACTTTTGTGTCTCTTATTTTCTTTCTTTTTTTGTAGTAAAATCGGAGAGGAACAGTCACCAGAAGACGCAGAGGACGGCCCACCTGAGTTACTGGTGCGTGTCATTGAAGTTTGCTGAACTTTCAAACATGAGCTTCTGTTATTTGTAACATGAGGCTGCATCATAATAATGAAAATGTTGTCTTTCCTTCTATTTAACTAGTTTATCCATGGAGGCCACACAGCCAAGATCTCCGACTTCTCCTGGAACCCCAACGAGCCCTGGGTCATCTGCTCAGTCTCTGAAGACAACATTATGCAAGTCTGGCAGATGGTAAGACCCTGAGATTTCATTTTATTGAGGCATGTTAGTGATTGGCTGGGCAAAGAACACGATTCCTTCTTTAGAGGAGAGTATTTTCTTTCAAAGGCGATAAATAAGATATTGAACTATGCAGAAACATGTTTAGGTCACAGAAAGCAGGCCACTTTGAGACTATAACATGTGGATCAGAGCAGGAAGCAAACCGTTGGCAGGGAAAGGTTCTTTTGATGGGAAGTTCCTGGCATTTCAGCTAATAGTCTAGACGGATTTCAGAATAAAGGCCTCCTATAAGAAGTGAGGAGCATTTATGGGTACAAGTCAGGAACCGGCCTACCTTACAGATCTCAAGGGTGCCGAGTCCCAAAAAAATGGTTCCCAAGCTAAATTTTGAGTTTTTGACCTTCTAATTTGTATATCAAATGGCCACCAAATTGCCCATCTTGCTCAGTCATTGGACCATTTCCCCTTAGTTTTTTTGTAAGTAGGCAATCAAGATGAGGAAATTAAGTTTCTAGATCTATAGTCTAGGGTCAGAGCAAGGATATAGTGGAGGCTTGGTGTCTTTTTTATGTATATATATATATGCAAAATACCAACTGGAACATTTAAAGGTGATATTGATTGACTATTTATGTTGGCCTTAAAAAAAAACACACAAATAATGCTTAATTTCACCTTAAAAGTTGGTATTTTGCATATATATAAATATACATAAAAAAGACACTGAGCCTCCACTATATCCTTGCTCTGACCCTAGACTATAGATCCAGAAACTTAATTTCCTCATCTTTGATTGCCTACTTACAAAAAAACTAAGGGGAAAATGGTCCAACAACTGAGCAAGATGGGCAATTTGGCCGCCAATTTGATATGCAAATGAGAAGGTCAAAAACTCAAAATTTCACTTGGGAACCATTTTTTTTGCATTCAGCACCCTTGAAGTAAGTAAAGTAGGCCGGTTCCTGACTTGTACCCATAAATGCTCCTCACTTTCACTTTTTGGACAATTCCATCTAGACTATAATGACTGCAAAGAAAAAATCTCAGCCTTTTGATATGTCATTTGGAGTGATTCAGTCAGGGCAAAGTGAGGAGACAGAAGAGAGGAATGGTGAGTGTACTAACCCAGTCGTATCTTTACTTTCTTCACTTTATTCTACCCTATTTTAAAGTAAAACTGATGTGCTTCATTGTGTCACTGCCTGTGATAGATGTTAAAAAGCTAGCAGTTAACCCATAAGGACCCAGTTATCCTTAAAGGAAAGTTATGGGGGATATACCACCATTTCTGATGTGTTTTCAAAAACACTATCCCTAAATGTCAAAGATCTGTGATGTGACATAAAATTTACATTGGGCGCTTATAGTATTTATGTTTATAATATTTATGTTTATAATATTTCGTATTTTAAAATAAAAAAAAAACTAGACACAAATTTACCTTTTTCTCAGCATCTGCACAACATCTATCAAAATTGTGACATTATTAGTTCTGTTTAACAACAAATTATTTTTTTAGATTTGTTTTAAAGTAGCATAATAATAATAATAATAAATTGATAATAAATAAATACAAATAACCATGTGTCTTTTTGTTTATCAAAATTGTGACTTTAATTTGTTCAGGAAATATGGTCAAAGCAAGTTAAATGCAATACAGGACAAAACTATTAATGGATTAGAATTGTTTAATGGGTTTAAACTTAGCCTCGGAACAAAAAATAGAAGATTTAATGTGTTTGTTACACGGGTGTCACCATGGGTTCTTATGGGTTAAAGCATGTAGTGATATTTTCTCTTGAAAGCCCCACACTTAATCTTTTTTTAGTGGAGCTGAATCAAAAATGCCACTGACTAATTGCATAATTACACCCTGATAGCATGTGGCTGAATGACTGACACTGATTTTCCTCTTCAGGCTGAGAACATCTACAACGATGAAGATCCAGAGGGTTCGACAGACCCTGAAGCCACAGCGTAACTCCTCCTCCTCCGCCCGCTGTGTGTGTGTCTGAACCTACAACCTCATCACAAACTGCCACCTCTGTACTTCCATGCAGCTACTTCTTCCCATCTTCCTTTCTCTACTCTACCGTGGGACACTGTATGCTGCAAATCACTGTAAATACAAGAGAGTAATCATGTCATACCTTTTTTTTGAATGCTCACAATGAAGAACTTTAACTGAGTAAGTTATTTCCTGAAGAATCTCACTCATGGGTTTCGCGCTGCGTATAAAAAAAAATATATTTTTGTAATCAAATTGGCTCTCCCTCGTACACTGAAATGTAAGCGAATGCTTTTTAAATAATAAATTAAATGTTTTCCTAGAACCTAGATAGATGGTGATCACACTGAAAGCCCCACAACACTTGGTAATTCACAAAAAGCCTACTGTTGGAGAGAGTAAACAGCTCCCTCTGCACAAGTTGGAATGGTTGCAGGAAAAATAAATTAAATAAAATGCACTCCAGCTTTTTGCACAACATAATGACAGTTACTCTGGCTGTGATAGAGGTTATTTGCAGGCTTATGGTCCTCAAAACGTCTCATATCTTCTCTGCTTCAGTCTGGTCATCACCTAATTGTTCTGGAGTTTTTACGCCAGCTGCTTCCTCTCTTCTGTTGGATATTTCCATTCATGCCCCCCCCCTTCCCCCCCACCTTAGTCATACATTAACCATTTAAATGTTGTCGTGATGTAGATTAGTCGTTGAACTTTTTCTATGTTCAATATTTTGTAATTGTACATTGAGTGCATTCTTAATAAAACGTGTTTCATTGGTCTTTGGTTCCGCTTGGTCAACATTTTTCAATATGAATTTCTAAGCTGCATATTTTATCAATATTATCAGCGCCTTGCTAAGCTTGGAAGTATTTTTAAACAACCCTAAATAATCCTCTGCAGGAGCTGGTTATGCTTTATGACACTCAGTGGTGGAAGAAGTATTCAGATTCCTTACTTCAGTAAAAGTACCAATACCACACTGTGAAATTACTCAACTACAAGTAAAAGTCCTGCAATCAAAACTTACTGAAGTAAAAGTACAAAAGTATCAGCATCAAAATGTACTTAAAGTATCAAAAGTAAATACTCGTTTTGCGGAATGACCCCACTCAGATTGTTAAATATATTCTCAATATATGATTTGATGATTATTATTGATGCATTTATATAAGCAGCATTTTATTTTTTCAAGGTAGGGCTCATTTTAACTATTTAATATACTTTTATGAGGTCTAATTTAGAAAATTTCACTTTAAACTTTAAACCGATCATGTTTTTCATGTTAAATCCCGATCTGAAAAGTAACTAAAGCTCTCAGCTATATGTAGTGGAGTAAAAAGTACAACATTTGCCTCTAAATGTAGTGGAGTAGAAGTATAAAGTTACATAAAATGTAAATACTCAAGTAAAGTACAAGTACCTCAAAATTTTACTTAAGTACAGTACTTGAGTAAATGTACTTAGTTACATTCCACCTCTGATGACACTTTGCTCGGACCTTTTTTATGTGTCAACTGGTGTAACGTCTTTGTGCTTTCCTGTCTGCCAAACGTGCTCTCACTCTATTACTCTGTGTCACACTGTTTAGTTCTCCAGCCACATTGCCCTTATAAGTACATGAACCTTCATGCAGAGACATTAACTCGTCAGTCGCACTTGAAGTACAACGAACACAAAGCCTTTATTCATAACAAAATCCTTTCTACAAGCTGCAGTCTAGGTCATCTTCACATGATGTTCTAAAAGAAAACCCAACCAATTCTAGGTTACTGGTTTTTAACCCTTTGATGCACAACATGGGTGTAAAATGACCCGATATATATTTTTATGTTCTATGTCTTTGCAATAAATTATTTGCATCATTCAGTATTCCAGGTTTTCCTCAATTAGTTTGTTTTTGATCATCATACATCCTAATTTTTATGTTTTCCTTTATTCATTTTTTTATAAAATCCCTTTTTGCGTCACTCTCCTTCTAATGCACAACATGGGTGAAAAATGACCCATATCCATTTTTTATCTAAGTAGCTTGCTAAGCTAACTGCTTAGCTAAGTATTTTTGCTAAGTAGCTTGCTAAGCTAACTGTTAAACTTCTTGGCTAAGTATTTAGCTAAGTAGCTTGCTAAGCTAACTGCTAAACTTCTTGGCTAAGTAGTTAGCTTAGCAAGCTACTTAGCCAATTAGATAGCTATGTGATAGAACAAAAACTTTTTTTCTTCATAAAGTATGAGAGGCAAAATGTAAATAATGATCTGTTGTTATCAAAAACAAGATATTTAAAGAATACTTGGAATATTCAATCATAAAATAAGTTGATGTAAAAAGATAGAGCACAGAAACACACAGCAGCATTAAATAACATGATAAATGAATGGGGGTCATTTTTGACCCATGTTGTGCATTAGAAGGGGGGTCAATATGTTGTGCATCAAAGGGTTAACAACAGCATGTTTCAACGTGTGTGTAAAGTGCATTAATACAATCTTGAAATTCACTATGTTGCAGATAAAAAATAAGTTTTGTTTTATCAAATCACGCCTCAGTTTTCTTTTTTTAATCAAGAACATGCGGTCATGTTTTCTCCTCAGCGTCACACTTGTTATGGTCCTTAATGGCAGCCCTGTAAGAAAATGTTTTCATTAGAGTTTTTCTAAAAGTTTGTAGTTCTTTTGAAGTATGATACAGAATAGTTGAACAATTCTTACCTGTACAGGAGGAGTTGTTTGGTTAGGCTGTCTCTCAGCTCCTCGATCTCTTTGGTTTTTCTCTTCTGAATCTTTAACTCAGTCTTCAGCTCTCTGCTGCTGTCCTCCAGGAAATACACTGTCTCCTGTAAGAACCAAGGTTATTATAGTTAACGAAAACTAACGAAATAACGAAAACTAGAATTGAAAAAACATTTTCGTTAACTGAAATAAAAATAAAAACTAGAGTTTTTAAAAAAACGATAACTAACTGAAACTGTATTGTGTGGTTACAAAACTAACTAAAACTAACTAAAATTATAGTGAAAATGTCCTTCGTTTTCGTTTTTGTCAACTTTTTTCATTCATAATTCAATGTTTCTATTTCAACATGCAACACATGGTAAATATGTTTACTGAGACTGGGATGTCTACACTCAAGCCAAAATTCAAAACAGTTAATAACCTTATTGGGGCTGAGATGATAAACTAAAGGAAATAAAGGCAAAATTTATTATGACCTCTTTGAATCTGGCACCCAACACATAGCCCATTACAAAAAAACTAAAACTAATAAAAACTAAACTAAAACTAAGCATTTTCAAAAACTAAAAACTAAACTAAAACTAGAAAACTCACTCTAAAAACTAACTAAAACTAACTGAATTTGAAAACAAAAATTCACAACGAAATTAAAACTAAAACTAATGAAAAATCCAAAACTATTATAACCTTGGTAAGAACACCAAAGATTTATTGCTTTGTGTATCAGATCCCTGTAGAACCTGATAATGTAATAAATTCCCGATAATGTAATAAAGTATAACATTAATGGAGGTTATTACATTATCAGGTTAGCCTTCATTTCCCAAGTCCCGATAATGTAATAATTCCCCAATATTGTAATAATTTAACAGCAGACCACCCATTACTTGGGTTCAAGTGGTGATACTGTGTATCAACTCTAGCTCAAGAGCTCTAGCGCCACCAACAGGTCAAAGTTGAATGTTTATTCACTTTTGACCCATTCATCCGTTTTTTTTTCACAAACGGCATCACTGGAACCCTTGGGCCAATCCGAGCTCAATGGGGTTTTTCGGCCATATTGGATTTTCCGCCACCTTTGATTTGATCAAAAACCTTTCAGTAATGTTATACTTTATCACATTATTGGTAAAAAAAAAAAAGTATTACATTGTTGGGAAATGCACTTTATTACATTATCGGGAAGTTATTACATTATCAGGTTTTATTACATTTTCAATGGACTCAAGTGCAGATTTTTACTACATTATCGGGAATTTATTACATTATCAGGTTCTACAGATCCCACTGCCTTTACTCATTCACAGGTCAAAGTTCATCTTGCTTACCTTGTACTGCCCCACATCCTCTCTTCTCTGGATGTAAATTAATTTGAGTTTCTCCTCCAAGCAAGCCCTCTGGAGGTTCAGCTTCTGGATCTCCTCCTTTAAGGGTCTCAGCTGGGCCTTCAGCTCCTGGGCCTGCTCTTTGGCCTTTACTAGAGCTGCGGCTGTTGCCTCCCTTCTCTTCAGCAATGTGAGCAACATGGGTTCATACCTGGTCGAGACACATTTTAATGAGAAACATTACACTTTGGCGGCCCCAAAGCTGTGGAACAGCATACCTGCACAGTCTGTTGAGCACTTTAAAACATTATTAAAAACCTATTTATTCTCCTTGGTGTTCAGTCCCAGCTAGGCAAGAATCCTTGGCTTTCTTTTTACTTTTTTTTACCCTTTTATTTGTCTTTTTTAATTTTAATTTTAATTTTTTTATCTCTAACTCTGTTTTGGATTGAGTTTTTATTACTATTTTATTGTTTTACTGTTTTTAGTATTTTATTGTTTCATTGTTTTTATTTATACCTATTTGTGTGTGATTTATTCTATTTTAATAACTGTACAGCACTTTGGTCAACTGAGGTTGTTTTTTTAATGTCTATAAATAAACTTTGACTTGACTTGACATACATTTAAAGGCAGAATGAGTAGGATCTGTCCTTTTTGGTTTGTAAACAAAATGTTCAAACTTGGCACCACCTCCCGGCTCAACGACACGAGAAAGTAATTACAAAAAAAAAAGAAAAAGAATGAAAATACTAGACCTGTCCTCCAGGGCTTTCAGCCCATCCTGCAGATACTGCTGGACGTCCCCGCAGGAATGCCTCCTGCACTCGGTCAACTCCTCCTGGGTGTTGGAGGTCTTACTGGCGCTCTGGGCATGAAGTGCTGCTTTTAGGTCCAGCACCTGTTGTTGTTGAGCTGCTCTGAGCTGGGAGCCCTCTTCTGTCAGCTGGTGCACCAGTGACTGCAGCTTCTCCTGGTAGATAGGAAGAAATAGCTATTTATTAGGGGTGTGCATTGGCACTGCCCTCACAATTCGATTCGCTTACGATTCACCAGGTAACGATTCGATTCAGTTCGATTCTACGATGCATTGCGATGCATCACAATTATACTGCACACAACAAGGGACATTTTTGGTCAGTCATGAGGCAATACAAGCAGTCAGATAGGCCTAATAACAATAGATTTTATTGGCTATATTTAGAAAAGATGGCAAAATGAATCTCCTGCCTGAGTTCATCTAAAAGTAAGGAAAGAGAAATGCCTCCTCCTGCCATAAAAAAGGAACCTGCTGAGGTGAAGTTTACATCAGCTAAATGTGGAGCCCTTGTTCCTGAGGTAGGGACGTTAGCGCTATCCCACCTAGCTAGCTATCGCTAGTTTTCATGACGCAAAAATGTAATGTTAACGAGTCGACTTTAAATAGGCAAATACAATGGTAATTACCTATCAATAGTACTTTCTATAAAAACGTAAATGTTAAGTTCTGTCAAATACTACCACATACTTCAGTCACAACATATCAAAACAGCTTGTCCCGCTAGCTTATCTGTGCTGCATCAACACATGGCTCATTAGAATATTCAAATGAGCCATGTGTTGATGCGCACCTGGGTCGGGTTAGCGTTGTGTTTACTGGAACTTTGACAGGGGCGCAAAGGCCACCTTGGCCATAAATTGAACATTTTTTCACAGGGCATCAAGGCCAGAGTGTGGGGCCTTCTTGAAATTCCCACCCTGTCCCCCACAACTTTCCACTGGAGGACAGGAAATAAACATAATCGATTATGGAATCGTTCATGCCCCGCATTGCGATGCATTGCCGAATCGATTATTGTTGACACCACTAGTATTTAAGTCCAGGTTTTCTGTGGAATGTGATGCACGGAGTGATGTTTCATGAGTTTCTTACCTCCTCTCTCTTCAGCAGCTCCACCTCACGCTGCTGGCTGTTCAGGGCCGCCTGGTTGTGAGCGCAGTCCCTGGCCATGGCAAACAGCCTCCTCTTCAGCTTCCTGAGCTCCTCGTACAGCCCCTGCCTCTCCAGGTTCGCCTTCCACAGCATCCTCTCCTCGTCTGCCCGCTCCTCCCTGAGACTCTGGATCTCCTTCTTCCTCTCCTCTCTTCTTCCCTCTTCCTCCTTCTTCAGTGCGTTAATCAGCTCTGCCACTTTTCTATCAATCTGCTCTCCTGTCTCCTCTTCATTGCTCCCCTCGTCTTTATTCCCTCTCAACTCCAGCACCTCCATCAGCAGTTCCTTCCTCCTCACCTGTAACCGCTGCACCTCCTCTATGCACTCCTCCATCTGGGACCCTACTGCTGCTAGTTCACTCAAGCCAGATCCCAGATCTAAGGTGTCCATCTTGAGCTCCTGTCTCTCTTCTGCTGCTGATTCGGTGGTGTCTACTTCTATCCCAGTTACATTATTTTTCACGTATGTTTCGTCATCAGTAGACATATGTCTTGTCCTTGTAGCCTCACAATACATTGAACCACTTTCTGTTCTACCTGATTGCCCTGAAAACCTGAACTGACAATCAAGAACCCCCTGGTCTTGGCATTCCAGTGTTTCCATTGAGAAGCTGCCCAAGTTGTCACAGCGAAGCGCTTGATTCTGTTGGCGTCCATTTGTCACTGAACCCACTGTTTCCTCATTTCTACTTTCTTTGGTAACTCTATCTCCCCCTGCATCTTGACCATCCCAGCATTCTGACTGCATCGACTGGGTCTCCATCTTCGTTGCCCTCTCGTGCTGAACGGGCACCAGAGTTGTTCCCCTAAAAGGATTCGGCTTCTTCCCAATATGTACATATTCTTGGCTTGACTCTGTAGCCCAGCCTTGGGGCTCAAAGTCCATCCCAGACTCTTCCATACAGTTCTCCAGCATGGCCAGCATCCCCAACAGCTGACCCTCATACTCCACCATGGTTTCACTCAGCTTGGTTCCCGCTGAAGTGAGGGGCATTTCATTTTGGCGAAAAGCTTCTGTGGTGACTCCACACCTTTTAACGCTGGTGCCCGAGCCTTGGGACTGGACTTGTGCCGTTTGGTGTTCTGATCCAGCTCCGTCCATGTGTGTGTCGATGTAGCCTGTGGAAAGATACGCTTGTGGAGAATGACTCGTTTCTCCACAGCTCTCCATTGTGACTTCCTCTTTGCTGTGGCTATGACTCGATTCAGTCAGGCTAGTTTCATTGTAACTCGCTGAGAAGTGAGAGCCAAAAGGGATGCCGGTGAGCTCCTCGCAGCTTTTCAGTAAATCATCCATCTCTTGTAAGTATGGCTTAATTAAAGCGGACTGATTCCGCTGTGAACTTATGAAGTTAAGTGCAGATTCTGCCGTGTTCTCGCTTTGTTCCATGAGAGTTCGGTCCGGATCTGCATCCTCTTCTTTAATGAAGAGAGGCGCGAACCCAGCCGATGGCATGTTATCGTCTTCCATTGGTTTAGCCTGATTCTTGTAGCCAGTTCCAAAGTAGGAGTCTTCTTTACAAGTGACTCATCCCTTGACAAAAGCATAAGAATACATTAGACAGCCCAGCTAATACATATTAAACATGATAGCTGTACTTGTTTGCAGTCGTGTTGCATATCAGGAATGCTAGGCCTAGACATGCCAACAGAGGAGTTGGGTTAATATTTTGGCTGGACGTCTGATGTCATCAGCATTTGCAGACATGTGGAGAGGGGCAAGAGGGCAGTTTAGCTAGCAGCAGCTGTCCTGCAAGGCTAGATTCCCCAAGGACCAACATTGGCAATGATGAGACACACACCTCAAACAAGTTTACTCTTGCATTCACTTGAACATTACTTATAAACAGTCTGAAGCTCCAGCAAGTGGCATTACACAGATTACATTAGAGAACAGATTATCATAACATGCCATCGTGCCGATGGATGGGCATTTGCACTCTCCCCTGGTGAATAATCTAGTTGTAATTTCACCCTTTGAGGTGTTTGCCAAGACTGGCCTGAGACTCCCAGAGAGCAAATGGATCAAATTGACCCAAAACTGTCATTGGCAGAGATTAGTAATGTAGAAAGGGCATGGAAGGCAAGTGTGATATTAATTTGATAGCTGCCGTTTGTTAGCCAAAACTGCCTCGACCAAAAATTCAAGAAGCAGCGCTAGCTAGCATTTGTGTCTAAAGAATACCAGATCATAAAAATTACATCGAGCACTAAAATCTGCAGCACCACAGAGAGGGGTGTGCTATGCATGGCTGACTAAAGCCCTGGGTAAGACCGTCATAGTCACCAGCTGTCTTGCTGCAGGACAGGCATGGGCACAAGTCACATTCCTCCACCACCCAGAGTCAGCACTGGCCTATATTTGCTGAGCACTCAGAGCAATAGCTTTTCTTCTGTATAAAAGATATATTTATTTTAAGCTGCATGTCATGTTTGATATATTATTGGAAAAGCAGCGTCATTGCTTAGTGTTTGGTTTGTCTTCATGGGTTTTCCCCATTCATATTTAAGGAACATCAGTTGAACAAATCATCATACGTAAACTTGAAATACAATCGTACTTACTTTAGTGCAAAGGCCTGTTTCTTTCTTCTGCCCTTTGGTATTATCCTCAGGATGAATCCGTTAAAAATGAGTTGAGGTTCAAGTGACAAAGCAAAGAATGAGCGGGAGCAGTGTGTGGATATGAACTTAGAGAGGAGGGGAAGCAAAGACCCAGCCCCCCTCTCTGTCTCAGTCAGTGTGCTGCTATGTGTGACCATGACTACCTCAGTTCTGTTTAGGTTTATTAATAAACAGTGGGCTGGCAGAAAGAGGAGCCACGGCCGGCTGTTTCAGCTCCAGAGACATAAAGGATTTGCCAAAATGGACCTCTAAGAAGTCTATTAAACACCTGGTAGCGTATAACCAGTTTGTTTAACTTTGGATTTGTTATATTAAGATATAAAAGGACCTCACAACAACTTCTCTCAAAGGTTGACATGTATTTAGTATCAAAAAACTACACTGCAAAAAAAGAAAAGTTGGGTGAACTCAAAATTTCAAGGCAACAGACTTCGATAAAATTTTAAGTTGGACAATTAAACTAAATATTTTAAGTTTTGTTTTTGAGTTTGCTCAACTCTGAATTCAGTTTTTTGTCAACTCAACTGTAAGTTGTACTAACTTATAATTTTACATTGTAATAACTTTTAATCCTTACTTCTGCTAACTTCTGCAATGTGCTGAATTGGCACGTTGTAAACGCCGCTATGAAATGTTAATGCTAATGTTTCAACCACAATTTTGAGTTAGCATTGATAAGCTAATGGCTACTCTTGTAGCTGTAACAAGCAGCGCCGCTAGCATCAGTTAGCCGCGAGCAGCAGTTAGCTGCTAGCATCAGTTAGCCGCTAGCTTTCGCTAATGACCGAATTTCACCGCTTTCCCGCATTTCACAACAAAGAAATAAGAGTTAGCAGAACTATTGTCCCTTGTTGTGAACCCCAACTTAAAGATATAAGTAACAACAACTCACAAACTTGTTTTTGAGCTTCTTTGAACTGGCTTCCTAAATGTCAATAATTTATATTTCCAAGTTTTGCCAACTTAAATCACTGTTTTAGGCCAAAAAATACGAGTCGGCTTTTTTGCAGTGTACAAACTAACACAGTAATTTCATATTTAACTGCATTAGAAACTACTTTTTCTGAAAAAGTTTCATGCAAATCCTCACTTTTTGCATCAGCAAAACAAAACAAGCATCTTCCAGTTTTCCCATATAGTGGCAGGTTGACTGATGGAGTTACAGCTGGATGCATTTATTATGGCTGCTGAGAGGTGGCTGTTTGCGGAGGGTTTATGGTGTGTGTGTGTTCATGATGAAAGAGAACATGGCTCCAGGATTCCACCCGCGCCTCCTCATTATCGGGTCTTAAAAATCTTTAAATAGTACCCCTCACTTTTCTGGCCACTTCCCACGGGAGGATTGGCTTTCGCCTAAACTTGTGACCTCAACAATGGACCACAGGTGGTCTGCTGCAGTCTGAGGAGAGGGCATTGAGGATGAGACGGAGCTGTCAAAGACATGAGAAGATGTGACAGATGTACACTACTGGTCAAAAGTTTTAGAACACACCAACTTTTCCAGAATTTAATTGAAAATGATGCAGTTTAATGTCTCAGTGCACTCTGAAATGAATGCACATTTTTGCAACATTTAA
Organism: Centropristis striata; assembly: GCF_030273125.1. NCBI lineage: Eukaryota > Metazoa > Chordata > Actinopteri > Perciformes > Serranidae > Centropristis > Centropristis striata. Next base: position 2,866,007 of record NC_081530.1, read on the forward strand.
AATTCTTTATTGAGCATGATAGTGTTTTGAAAGTAAAAAAAAGATTCAAAATCACATTTTATGTTGAACTAAAGGACTAAAAAAAGACACAAAATGACCAAAAAAAGACACAAAATGACTAAAAAAAGACACCAAAATGACAAAAAAAAGACACCAAAAGACACAAAATGACTAAAAAAAGACACAAAATGACCAAAAATAGACACAAAATGACACAGAATGACAAAAAAAGACACCAAAAGACACAAAATGACTAAAAAAAAACACAAAATTACCAAAAAAGGCACAAAATTCACTTACAAAGACATGAAAAGAATTCAAAAATGGACAAGACTCCATAGAGTTAAGTAATTAACCAGTTTCTTGTTCCCTGAAAAAAGGCCTACCGTTACTTGTATAATTCTGAAATGTACATTATTTTTCAGTTTTGGTTAAGCTTACCTTTTTTTATTTACCTCTGGCAGTTCACCACTTACCTTTGGACCCTTTCAAGCTGTTCATTTGACTTGAACTGCTTGAATTTCAATAAAAAATGGAAAAATTGGGGTGTTCTAAAACTTTTGACCGGTAGTGTAGAAGAAAGGGAACATTTTACAGGGATAAAGAAGGCTGTTTTTCTTACTCCTGAAACAATTTATTTTAGGTAGTTACAGGTTATCATTCATTCATTTGACCCTTATATGTTTTTTGCCTGACTTTCTTACATTTATCCTTTCATTACACACTATATTTGAATATTTCTCTATACATAGGAAGACATGTAACAGTCAGACACCACTAGATGGCCTCAGAGTTCACAGTTCAACTCCTCATCAACCCAGTATTTCTGTCTCCTCTTATATGAATACAGCTATTAATTTAATAGTTATGATTAAACTATAAATGCAGGATTAAACCACTAATATTGTACTAGTGTTATCTGTTTTTTTAACAAGATTAGATGACATAAATAATACAAGGTTACCGTAACCCATAAGAACCCACGGTGACACCCATGTAACAAACACTTTAAATATTCTAGAACAGGGGTCTCAAACTCAAATTACCTGGGGGCCGCTGGAGGCAGTATCAAAATGACCAAAAAATCTAAATTACTTTAAAAAGACACAAAAAGACAGACAAAATGACCAAAAAAGACACAAAATTACTAAAAAAAGAGACACAAAATTACTAAAAAAAGAGACACAAAATGACCAAAAAAGACACAAAATGACTGAAAAAACACTAAATTACTTAAAAAAGACACAAAATGACCAAAAAAGGACACAAAATGACAGAAAAAAACTAAATTACTTAAAAAAGACACAAAATTACTAAAAAAAGAGACACAAAATGACAAAAAAAGACACAAAATGACTGAAAAAAACTAAATTACTTAAAAAAGACACAAAATTACTAAAAAAAGAGACACAAAATGACCAAAAAAGACACAAAATGACTGAAAAAACACTAAATTACTTAAAAAAGGCACAAAATGACCAAAAAAGGACACAAAATGACAGAAAAAAACTAAATTACTTAAAAAAGACACAAAATTACTAAAAAAGGACACAAAATGACAGAAAAAAAACTAAATTACTAAAAAAAGACACAAAAAAGACACAAAATTACTAAAAAAAGAGACACAAAATGACTGAAAAAACACTAAATTACTTAAAAAAGACACAAAAAAACCCACAAAATTACAAAAAAAAGACACAGAATGACCAAAAAACCCCACATCATAAATATGTTCTGCATGGTTCACTTGGTCTGTGATATATCCCCCATAACTTTCCTTTATGGATAACTGGGTCTGGGTTCTTATGGGTTAATGTGGCGGATTGTTTATCCTGTTATATTCTCTGTCATTGATGGCTAATTTCCAAAAGGGTATAGTGATGGAAAGAGAATTATGTACGCATCTTTTGCCTGTTTTTGCTATTAAATGAACAAAACAACCAAAGATTAATATAGTACAAGCCCCACTTTATAGTATCAAATGCCCCTTTGACTAAATATCCTTTTATTTGCGGTTAACGCCCAATAAAATAATGACGGCCATTCCTTTGAGATTCTGATTCAGTGTTTCCAAGATTACGTCTCTTGTGCTCAAAAAAATGATGTAATGTTTATCTAATTCCCCGTTGTTGACCACTGTGACACTGTGTTTTGGCAAGTCTACACTGTAAAAAAAAACTGTTGTTTTTACGGTAAAAAACCGGCAGCTGTGGTTGCCAGAATTTTACCGTAATAAATACGGTAGAACTTTTTTTAATATTAAGGTAAAAAGATATTTGCACTGTTGATTTCACGTTTAAGATTTCCATTTTATTCCATTTTTTACTGTATAAATAAGTTTTTCCATCAAAAGAAACGCTGTTCTGCCATATAATTGACAAGAAAATACTTTATAAATGCCACATAAATTAAAGATTTTACCATAAAATACTACAGCATATTTATGTTAGAGATATGGTGTTTCGTATATTTAACATTGAGAAAAAGTATTTTTTTACAAAAGAGAAATGCAAAAATTACAGTGACGCTTATATATATATATATATATATATATATATATATATTTGATATTTAATACATATTACAGTGTATTTAACATTGGAGTAATGTATTTTTCCAAAAATAAAACTGTAAAAAATACTGTTTTGGCTGATATATACATTTACAGTGTTTCATTGTTACTAAAACTGAATTAACCCATTTATCATTTTACGGTCACTGTAAAATCTACAGACATTTTTTTTAACAGTGTAGGCTTAAAGGAGCACTCCACCGTTTTTTCATATTAAAATATGTTATTCAAGTCAAGTAAGACGAGTTGATACAGACCTCTTGCGTCTCAATGCGTGCACTCAATCGCCCTGGCGCGCGGCGCCACTTGGCTAGCACTTAGCTTAGCCCAGTTCATTCATTAGGATCCAAACAGATGGACAGTTAGAAGCGACCAAACTCCTCCACATTTTCCCTATTTAGCGCAGTAATATCATCACTCCTGAGGGGAGAAGATTTTTCAGGAGTGATGATATTACTGCGCCGAGTCGAAGTGCTCCCAAGTGCTATTCCACCATACATTATAGTTCTCCTTTTTATCCACTTAGAAAAGCGCCACGTTTTATTTTGTGTCGCCATACTTGGTCGTTTAACTACTCGTGTAGCTGTATTTAAATAGGGAAAACGTGGAGGAGTTTGGTCGCTTCTAACTGTCCATCTGTTTGGATCCTAATGAATGAACTGGGCTAAGCTAAGTGCTAGCCAAGTGGCGCCGCGCGCCAGGGCGATTGAGTGCACGCATTGAGACGCAAGAGGTCTGTATCAACTCGTCTTACTTGACCCAATAACATGTTTTAATATGAAAAAACGGTGGAGTGTTCCTTTAAGGAGAAAGATGGTCATTTACATGAAGTTATGTTTACGGATTAACTGTTTCAACACGCTGTTCAACGCTGTTGTGCTGGTGCACACCCACACAGCCCCTGGGGTTACAGCCTGCCATAAAAATCATCATCTTTTTGGTTTCTTTTCTATGGTTTCATGCGTAAAGGATGGCGAGATCATCAGTGTGTGGGTGGGAGAAGACTATGACAAGGGGGAAACCAAATATTTAAGGGGGCGTTGTGGTGGAGGACTGAATGTCCCACTGAGATTGGCCATATGTTGGTCTGTTGGACTGGTCTGTTACTGTCTGCTCCAATCTGCAGTATTTTCCAAACTCACCAGAACATCCTGGCAGTGTGTACACCTCTTCCTCCTGTTTATCTTCTCCTTCGATCATTTAATCCGTCTCACAAACAGCAGTAAGGTTGCCACTATCCAGATAAATCTGAACATTTGTCAGTAGTTTCCTTTGATATACACTACTGGTCAAAAGTTTTAGAACACACCAACTTTTCCAGAATTTAATTGAAAATGATGCAGTTTAATGTCTCAGTGTACTCTGAAATTAATGCACATTTGCAACATTTAAAATTCTTTATTGAGCATGATAGTGTTTTGAAAATTAAAAAAAAGATTCTAAATCACATTTTATGTTGGACTAAAAGACTAAAAAAAGACACAAAATGACAAAAAAAGACACCATGTCTTTTGGTGTCTTTTTTTGTCATTTTGTGTCTTTTAAAATGACTAAAAAAAGACACAAAATGACCAAAAAAAAGACACAAAATGACAAAAAAAGACACCAAAAGACTAAAAAAAGACACAAAATTACCAAAAAAAGACACAAAATGACAAAAAAAAGACTCCAAAAGACTAAAAAAAGACACAAAATTACCAAAAAAAGACACAAAATGACAAAAAAAGACACCAAAAGACTAAAAAAAGACACAAAATGACCAAAAAAAGACAGAAAATGACAAAAAAAGACAGAAAATGACAAAAAAGACACAAAATGACTTACAAAGACATGAAAATAATTCAAAAATGGACAAAATAGCCCAAGACTCCATAGAGTTAAGTTGTTAACCCATTTCTTGTTCCCTGAAAAAGGCCTACTTGTATAATTCTGAAATGTACATTATCTTTCAGTTTTGGTTAAGCTTACCTTTTTTTATTTACCTCTGGCAGTTCACCACTTACCTTTGTACCCTTTCAAGCTGTTCATTTGACTTGAACTGCTTGGATTTCAATAAAAAACTGGAAAAATTGGGGTGTTCTAAAACTTTGATAATGCAAAACCTCAAACTTTTCTTACATTCATGTTCAGATCTGAAGCTGTTTATTTGCCATTTATTCTGGTAGCACAGTATTTCATGACTCTCAAGACTTTTGGACTTTGATGCAGTGCAATGTATTATTCACTCAAATCTGTTCTGGTATCATCTGTTTTGCAACATTTGTGTTGACTGGTAGACACATTAAGTCCCTTTTCATAAGACATTTCTTGCTCAAAAAATGTTTTTCCAAGAATAGTTTGTGGGAAGAAACTCTTGTTTCATCTGAGAGCGACCCCTTATGGGTGGCTCCATTCATAGCTTTATTCAGTTGTGGTGGTCTCACCACATTAGGCCTTTGGGGTTTTAAGCTTTTATTCCTTGTGTGATTTTAAAATGAAGTAAGGTTAAGAAAACATAGAATAGTACCAAGTTAACCAAGAAAATCATTTAATATAAAAGCCAAACCAGCAGCCACATTTTTTGTGTATTTTTGGGACAAAAAATAGTTACACATAATACATGTTCCTAAAATAGGAACCACCAGCCTGCATGTATAGCCAAAATAGTAGCAACCACTGTTTTTGTCTGCACCCAGCATGCATTTTTTTCTTATATATGCATTGAATTTGCATATGGTATTCCATACTAGGAACACTACTATAAAATGGAAAAGAATGTATCAAGATATAAACAATCAATTCATAACTAGGAAAGGTTTATCAGCATTTTTTTTGATATGACAGAAAAATTCTGCATATGTTTTGTGCTGCTCAACCAGAGTCTTAGAGACTAGTAACTGTGTTGCTTTTTTCCCACTTTTTTCTCGTAAATCTGCAACTTTTTCGCGCAGATTTGCCTCTTTAAATCTCTTAAATCTGCAACTTTTTTTCTTGTAGATTTGCCACTTTAATCTAGTAAATTTGCAACTTTTTTCTCTAAGTATTACCTGAAGTTACCAAATATAGTTCTTTGCCTGATAAAGGGTTAATAAACAATTTATTAGGCTACAGTTTTGCTTGCTTGTCAAAACCGCTGGTTAGCTTGTCGGAGACCGTCTGAGGCATAACGGTAGTGACGTGGTGTAATTTGGTATTGCATAACTTTACTTTTTACTTCTGTTGGCTGTAATAACACTTCAAACATCATAAAAGTAAAAAAAAAAAAGTAAAAGTGTTCATTTGTGAAGAGTATTGCCACATAGTTTATTTTCTGCAATGAACAAAAATCCATTGAAAAATCACGTAGGCTAATTCTCAGTAGACCAAACTGTCATGCTTCTTCCGGGTTGGCCTACAAAAATATGTCATTTTGTTTTGCTCTATTGGCTAAACGGGAAAAACTATTAATAAATTTGTTTGTCCACCTTGACAATCATATTGTTCTTCTTGTGTGTTTGCATACAGTTACATTAGCAGACATCAGATCGTGATAAACTCTTTACATGAAGTCAGAAGGATCTCATTTTCCATCAGTATTATTCCATGATCTCGCTTTTAACTTGGTGCTTCCCAGCCCAACTGCTCTTCTGCTGAGATAAGAGATAAAATGCCTTGCTTAAGGGCACCTTCACAACTATTTATTGAGGCAGAAGAGAACATTGCTCATTCTGTTTCCCCAGGCACATATCCTCAGTTGGTCTGTACACTGCAAAAAAAGAAAAGTTGGGTGAACTCTAAATTTCAAGGCAACAAACTTCGATAAAATATTAAGTTGGACAATTAAACTAAATATTTTAAGTTTTGTTTTTGAGTTTGCTCAACTCTGAATTTCTCTGGAACGATTGTAACGCCGCTATGAAATGTCAGCTAATGTTGTGACCACAATTTTGAGTTAGCATTGATACGCTAATGCAGCTATTCTCAACCTTGGGGTCGGGACCCCAATTGGGGTCGCAAGATGATTTCTTGGGGTCGCCAAATCATTTTGGAAGTCAGCTCTGTCTCCACTGTGTTAGTGTTAATGTGTTAATGTGTTTTTGGTCACTTAATGTCTTTTTTTGGTCATTTTGTGTTTGTTTTTTTGTCATTTTGTGTCTTTTTTTTGGTCAATTTGTGTCTTTTTTGGTCATTTTGTTTCCTTTTTTGGTCATTTTCTGTCTTTTCTGGTCATTTTCTGTCTTTTTTGGTCATTTTGTTTCCTTTTTTTGGTCATTTTGTTTCTTTTTTGGGTGATCCAAACTGTGCATGTGAGATTCTGTTCAGTGAGTGGGGGTCGCGGACAATATGCATGTTAAATTGGGGGTCGTGACTCAAAAAGGTTGAGAACTACTGCGCTAATGGCTACTCTTGTAGCTGTAACAAGCAGCGCCGCTAGCATCAGTTAGCCGCTAGCATCAGTTAGCCGCTAGCTTTCGCTCATGACCAAATTTCCCAACAAAGAAATAAGAGTTATCAGAACTATTGTCCCTTGTTGTGAACCCCAACTTAAAGATATAAGTAACAACAACTCACCAACTTGTTTTTGAGCAGACAACTGGCTTCCTTTGTTGTGCTAACTTACATCATTGCCCTAAATTTCAGTAATTTATATTTCCAAGTTTTACCAACTTAAATCACCGTTTTAGGCCAAAAAATACAAGTTGGCTTTTTTGCAGTGTGGATTAAAACTGGTAGCAAAAACACTTTTTGGAACTCTAACTTCTGCTCTAACTTTGTTGTTCCCTGCTGTCTGTCATGTGGTGGATCATCAAGCATTGTCTCACGATGGCTAAGTGTGCTTTAATGACAGTGACCTTACCGGGTGTTTATTTAAAGAGAGTGCTTCTGCTACATAATTGTCAGCCGCCATCTTCTTACTGTCGTCCGCCACCCAGTGTTTGTACCAGTCGGCTTTTCATGGTCTTAAGGGATCACTTAATATAATGAAGTATGGGGCCCCTTGTCCCTCTTCAATGTGTTTTTCCACTGTTCTGCTTTAAGAATGTCCTCTATTTAAAGATGACAGACACCCTTAAAAAGACACAGAGCAGCCACAGCTTGTTCCCACAGCGCTTTGATTAGATCTTCTATCTCACCCAAAACTTTTCAAAATGTAGCCTTTGTTGGGAAGTTTCATAATGTTGGGACAGAGCCCAGGTTTTCCAGTATTGCACCAGTCTTTTCTAACAATTCTTTATTGTTCAGTGTATCACCTTTATGCTGTTACACAGTCACAACCACTTCCCATGAAGGGACACTGCAGATGAAAACAGCTGATATGAAGAGATGAGATGAGACAGGAATGAGATCACATCCTCAGGCAGAGAGGATCAGTCGTGTTTGACACACCTCATCTAAAGCAGTAGTTCTCAACATTTTTGAGTCGCGACCCCCAATTTAACATGCATGTTGTCCGCGACCCCCGCTCACTGAACACAATCTCACATGCACAGTTCAGATCACCCAGAAAAGAAACAAAATGACCAAAAAAAGGAAACAAAATGACCAAAAAAGACACAAAATGACCAGAAAAGACACAAAATTACCAAAAAAGACGAAAAAATTACCAAAAAAAGAAACAAAATTACCAAAAAAGACAGAAAATGACCCAAAAAAGACACAAAATGACCAAAAAAGACGAAAAAATGACCAAAAAAGAAACAAAATTACCAAAAAAAGACACACAATGACCAAAAAAAAGACAGAAAATGACCCAAAAAAGAAACAAAATGACCAAAAAAGACACAAAATCACCCAAAAAAGAAACAAAATTACCAAAAACTACACAAAATGACTAAAAAAAGGAAACAAACTTACCAAAACAGACACAAATTGACCAAAAAATGAGAAAAAAGACACAAAATGACCAAAAAAGACACAAAATGACCCAAAAAAGAAACAAAATTACCAAAAAAAATACACAAAATGACTAAAAAGACACAAAATTACCAAAAAAAGACATTAAATGACCAAAAAGTCTAAAACACATTAACACATGAACACTTTAACACAGTGGAGACAGAGCTGACTTCCAAAATGATTTGGCGACCCCCAGAAATCATCTGGCGACCCCAATTGGGGTCCCGACCCCAAGGTTGAGAATAGCTGATCTAAAGAGTGAGCAGCGGCAACAATGAAATCATGAGGAGATATTCAGTGTTGAACTGTGAAACTTTAACCGTAGAGACTGTTTCCATCAGTGTGTTGGCGTTCATGTGTTGAACAGGCTGCTTGTGTAGACATGATTCTTCTGGTTCAAGCAGAATTGATTTGTATCAGTAGTGAGGGGAGGATTAAGTGACTGCAGAGTCGGTGTCGCAACAGCCAGATGTATTGTTCCCTTGTTTTAGGAAATGTTTTTACAACTTTTAGCCACACTAGTGGTAGGGTTGTTGATGCAGTTATCTAATATATTTACCTGTGTGACTACATTAACAGGACCCATAGCACCTACAGTCTTCGTTCCAACGACACATACCAGTTGACTGTTCCCAAAGTCCGCACCGTACTTGCTAAACAGGCTTTTATGTATCAGGCTCCCTCATCCTGGAATCTGCTCCAGAGTCTCAATCTGCAGGACCTTATTACGGTCACATCCTTTAAAAAACTCTTGAGAGATCTGGAAGCAGACTCGTATCGCCTTTGCACTTGTTTTTTATGATGTCATGGTGAGTTAGCAGAACTATTGTCCCTTGTTTTGAACCCCAACTTAAAGATATAAGTAACAACAACTCACCAACTTGTTTTTGAGCAGACAACTGGCTTCCTTTGTTGTGCTAACTTACATTATTGCCCTAAATGTCTATAATTTATATTTCCAAGTTTTACCAACTTAAATCACTGTTTTAGGCCAAAAAATACAAGTTGGCTTTTTTGCAGTGCACTCTGACTAACGGTCAGAGAGATATGCCCTAGACACACATCCACACACACACACACACACACACACAAGATAATATTGTCATATCGATCGCATCCCCCTGATTTTATTATTAGAACATAGCAGGCTTTATATTATCAACAAACATGTCCACAGAAATCAATATAATATCGTATCTTGATGAAACTTGTGATTTATAACCCCACCACCTTGGTCCAGACTGTAATATCTCAACAACTATGACTGATTTTACACCATGATTTTGGCTTTTTTTGTTGTTTTAAGCAATATGTCTTGACAATAGTTGGAATTTGGTACAGAAATAATTCATGGTGCAGAGAGGACGGATCCAATCGACTTTGGTGACCCCCTGACTTTTCCTGTAGTGCAACTACTAGGTTAAGACTTCTAATAGACGAGGTTGACATTTGTGGTTTTTGGATAAAATGCCTGCATGGATTGCAATAAATGTTTAAATAAACATCCACATCCCACTCAGGATGAATTGTAACCATTATGAGGACCCTTTAAATCATCTAGTGCCATCATCAGATTTTTGTGCTGACCAAATACCTGCATAAAACAAATGACATTCCACTCAAAATGTCATCATATTAACTGCTAACCTAAGATGTATTAGCATTGAGCAGCAAGCATGGCTGTAAATTCATGTTCTTGCTTCAACATTAGTATGCATTGATCTCACTGCTTCCAGTAAGTACAGCAACATATTATCCACCACGCTAGTCAGAATAAATTGTAGCATTCTTCTGGTCTTACTCATCTCTCTTAAGGCTCACCCAGCTCTTACTGGTGCCACTTTTAGCACAACCATCTATCACAAAGGCTCCCAGAGGACACTGTGTTCACCTGAAGCTTGCTCTAAACCCAAACATATAAAGCTTAGATGTAAATGTACTGCTATGAGTCATTGTCTGGTGTGTGTGTGTGTGTACAGTATGTGTAGACGTGTCCATTTAAGCAGTTAGCAGTGTGATGTAAATGTTAGCTTGAGGTGCTACAGTAAATATTAGGATGGCTTCCTATAATAAAATACGTTTTATGACTTTGAAAAAGGAAACAAATAGGTTCTTGCACACTCGCTGAAGACTTAGACTGCACAAATATGTTCTTAATCCCTGTTGTTTTCAGAGTTTCACTAGAGAGAATCCCCCCTCTGCATACAGCTCTCCTAATTAGATGTTGTGCGAGTGCCAATCCTGTTATTTTAATAAAGATTCAACAGAGGTCACCTCAGGTTTCCTGGCTGTGACGTCAGCGCCTCATTTAAACGACCCCCTGGAGAGAATGAAAACAGGCAGATAGTTCCTCTGCAGAGAGAGAGACAAAGAAAGAAAAAAAGAAAGAAAGAGATGGTTGGATGGATGGATGGAAACTTGTGGCCTGTTTTTGTCCAGTCCCAAACAACCCAGCAGCAACCACACCCTCTCAGGAATTCCTGCTGGAAAAAATATTTCATGTCATGTTTTTAAAGGAGCAGTTCACGCTAACCATAACATGTCCAATGTTTTTTTTTTTTACATGTTGCATATAAAAAGATGTGTATGGAACCTAAAGCAACAACATATTGTTTGAACAAAAGTTATTTTTGCAGTGGAGAACATGGTTTGGTTCATGAATGTTGTGTGTAGAATACTCCTATAGGTAGCATTAAATAGTTGTGTAAAAAGTAAATTACAAGATTAATAAAACTGAGGAGGAAAGGACCCGCACCATCACTTGAAGTGGCCCTCAGTAAATTTTAAAGGTGCAGTGTAAAAATGCACAAAATTTCTTCTTGCAATTAATGTTGGTCTGCTGTTCCTGCAATGCAAAAAAAAAGAAATCACAGTAAGTGGTTATTTTTTATTTGCTTCAAACCTTTTGCATTCCTATTTATACTGTTATACATGTATTTGAGCATGAAATATGTTTAGTTACTGCACTGTACACATATTTAAAATTGCAGTTTCATCATATCTGGTTATGTCTACGGTCCTATATGTGGCCCTGTGGTAGTGTTGATGAAAAATTGTGGCCCTCCAGCATTTAAGTTGCCCATCCCTGTCGTAGACTGTTGTATCGATGCCTGGAGCTGATAAAACTGTGGTGTTTTGTTTTTTATTGGTGACGAAGCAAAACATGTTTAGGCTGCATCATTTATCATTTAAACATCATTTAAAATAAATACACCTTGCAACCATGAAATTCTTTAAACAGAATACTAGCCGAGGCTATTAAATGTTTACTGTTATCTGGCTCAGACACCGGAGCGTCAGCGTCTGCTTCACCAGCAATTCTGCCCGAATAGATTTAATATTTCCAATCAGCGCTGCCACACGCTCCTCTGACTGGGACAGAATTATATATATATATATATATATATATATATATATAATAATATAATATTATATATATATATATATATATATATATATATATATATATATAATATATATATATATATATATATATTATATAATGTATATATATATATATATATATATATTATTTTTCATGGTGCACTTTGCTAATAAAGCTGACTTAAAAAAGAAAAGAAAAAAAAAAGAGAAGGGGGGAAAAATCCTCTTTTTGGCCGTATTGTGTCTTTCGGTGAGGCGAGCCTTCTGAATCGGGTATATATTATATATATATGTTATACATATTAGGGCGTGGTATTTAAATGAAATCATTCTTACGCTGTGATTGGCAAGATACGAATGTTAGATGAATCACACGTGAACCCTGACGTAAGATGAAACATGCACTCATATCTTCGCTGGTTTATACGCTCGTTGGATAAATGAGGGCCAGTATGTGTATAAGTATCCTTTATGAACCCTGGAGTTTGTGAGAGCAAAACATGCTAAATACCAAATGTCAAAGGGAAGAATGTCTAAAAATGCAGACTGTGTTCCAAGAAAAAGTAAAAAAAACTAAAATATAGAAAAGGTTGTTCTTCATCAAAATGATCTGATATCTAGGCGTATCTTTCTGCATACTTTTTATTTGAATAAATGATGTGTGTAGGTCTGTGTGTGTATTCTCATGTGTGTATGAACTGCCGGCCAGATGGCTCTGTACACAGCCAGTGTGTCTTGGCTCTGAACACTCCTGGATTCTGAGAAATACTTTACTGTGTCCACTGAGTAGACGGTTTCACTCTGAACGTCGGACACACAGGGCTTTGTATGTTTGCTCTGACTCTGTTTTATTATTTCATCTTTTAGTAAAAACACAAAATCTGGTGGAACTTGTCATGGACCATTTATAACATTTAATGTTCCCTTTATCTAATTTATGTCTGTGTATATATGTCCAGGAAGGGCCATGTCAACTTAAAGCAACAACTATCAACAGACCAGCTTCAACATGTCCAGGCAGAAGCAAACACTGATTGGCTCATAAAATGTGACGGGTGGTTAAAGGGTCACTGAGCTGATCTATGACAGGGTAACACACACATGCAGACCCCACCCATCTCCTCTCCAGATAGTATCAGACGGATAGAAACACTGATCCAGGGTCAACTTAACAGTTCACTTTCACCATTACATCACAGCCTTAAGGTTCAAAGAACTGCAGCTGATGAAAAATGTGTTTAGAAGCAACTTCAAAGCAGCAGTCTTTCAAGAAGAAGTCATCAGTGACAGTTATTAATATAGTTTATAATAAAGGTATGTTGGGTCTGCCTGACATCATTTAATAATAATAATCACTTTATTTATACACTGCAAAAAAGCCAACTTGTATTTTTTGGCCTAAAACAGTGATTTAAGTTGGTAAAACTTGGAAATATAAATTCCTGACATTTAGGGTATTAATGCAAGTTAGCACAACAAAGGAAGCCAGTTGTCTGCTCAAAAACAAGTTGGTGAGTTCTTCTAACTCTTATTTCTTTGTTGTAAAATGCGGGAAATCGGTGAAATTTGGTCATTAGCGAAAGCTAGCGGCTAACTGATGCTAACGGCGCCGCTTGTTACAGCTACAAGAGTAGCCATTAGCATATCAATGCTAACTCAAAAGTTTGTGAGTTGTTGTTACTTATATCTTTAAGTTGGGGTTCACAACAAGGGACAATAGTTCTGATAACTCTTATTTCTTTGTTGTGAAATTTGGTCATTAGCGAAAACTAACTAACTAACTGAAGCTAGCTGCTAACTGAAGCTAGTGGCTAACTGATGCTAGCGGCTAACTGATGTTAGCGGCGCTGCTTGTTACAGCGACAAGAGTAGCCATTAGCGTATCAATGCTAACTCAAAATTGTGGGCACAACATTAGCTGACATTTCATAGCGGCGTTACAATCGTGCCAGAGAAATTCAGAGTTGAGCAAACTCAAAAACAAAACTTAAAATATTTAGTTTAATTGTCCAACTTAAAATGTTATCAAAGTTTGTTGCCTTGAAATTTTGAGTTCACCCAACTTTTCTTTTTTTGCAGCGCCTTTTAAAAACAGCAGTTTACAAAGTCCTTCGACAGAGAACACTTAATTACAACGAGAATGATGCCATAAGGCCAAAAACAATTCAAAGAAAAACAATAAAAGACAGCAGGAACAATCACAAGACTTTCTGAGATATATATATAATTTAATAATGTACCTGTCTTTTGGAATTACAGAGTTTAAGGGTCACAAACTGCAGTGTTTCAAGGATATTGCTTTGTTTTAGGGTAGAACCAACAGCTTCTAGGAAATTGACCCTCCTTTAGCCTTATTGTCTCTGTCGTCTGGCTCTTAGACAGAATTGTTCCCCAGAGGCACCATAAAACACACAGCAGACAACTCTTACAGCTTCATTTTCAACAGTTTCAACCCGTATTTTCTCTTTCCTGTCCTCCTCATCTCATCCACACTAGAGACATGACTCAACAACATTTCCTCTACTTTTTCTCATTTCTCATGAAGACGGTGAAATGGACACCTCCCTCCCACTCCTATCACCGAGTGTTTTTGTGTCTCCATTAAAGGCAGGTCGGAGGAATGTAGTAGGGACATTAAGGGGACGTCCCTTCTACTAAAGCAGGGGTGGGCAACTGGAGGCCCGGGGGCCGCATACGGCCCGCACCCTCACTTGAAGTGGCCCTAAGTACAACTACATGCATTTTAAGCATGAAATCTTAAAAGTGCAGTGTAAAAATGCACAAAATGACTTCTTGCAGTTAATGTTGGTCTGCTGTTCTTGCACTGAAAACAAAAGAAATCACAGTAAGTGGTTATTTTTTATTTGCTTCAAGCCTTTTGTATTCCTATTTATACTGTTATACATGCATTTGAGCATGAAATATGTTAAGTTACTGCACTGTAAACATATTTAAAATTGCAGTTTCACCTTATCTGGTTAAGTGCACGCTCCTACACTCAAAAAAATAACTTGTTCCCAGAACAAAATAAAATTATGGAAATAATTTCCACCTAAATAAAATGCTTTAATTTAGCGAGAAACAGTTTTGTTGAGTGAACAAAACATAAATATGTTGGGTCAACATGATGTATTTGCATTACTGTTAATTAATTACCAGGGGTCAGTCCAACTAGATTTGTAAGGGTAATTGTAACATACTAACATAATTTTCTTGGGCCATTTAAACATGTATGACATTATTAAGAGTTACTTTATTTAATAGGGTAGTTACAACTACTTTTTAAAATAGTGAAGTACATGAATTAATTGTGCTGAACCAACAAAACAAAGTTAGGTTGAAGTGGTTTAGCCTAAAAGATTACCTTTATCATATGAAAATGAACATAATAGTAATTATTCAGGAAATAAATCATTTTAAAACAGAGTATTATATTCAGCAATTGAATTAGGTTGTTTTAACATGAAGTATTCTAGTGAATTTTAAAGTGTTGCATTTTATGCTAAAACTACATGTTTTAAAACTGTTCAACCACAAAACATCATTTTATTTAGAAGAAGCTACATGTTAGACTAAGGAGAAGGTAACAGACACCCAGTTTGCTTTTTTGAGTGTATATGTGGCCCTGCGGTAGTGTTGATGAAAAACTGTGGCCCCCTGCAACATTTA
The DNA here is from genome assembly GCF_030273125.1 of Centropristis striata. Taxonomy (NCBI): domain Eukaryota; kingdom Metazoa; phylum Chordata; class Actinopteri; order Perciformes; family Serranidae; genus Centropristis; species Centropristis striata. The sequence continues at coordinate 2,881,488 of NC_081530.1, forward strand.
AGTTGCCCAACCCTGTACTAAAGGCAGCAACATGTCTGGACAGGGACAACTGGAGTGCCGTGGGGTCGGATAATTGTTGTTTTTTACCTCCTCCTTTTCTTTTTCTTTGCACTTTTTCACTTGTTTTCACTTTTGTTCATTCTTCCATCCATAGCCCTCTTTCAACCAGAACTCACTGCCAACAGAGGCTGTAACATCTATTCTAGTCGTAGGCTGGTGAGACAAAGCTGTCTCTGTTGCTCAGAGGAATCCCCTCTGTGTGTTTCACAGCTGAGTATCAACCTGGAACCTCTCCCTCTTCTCTCTGCAACTATTATTACATGCCTCTATTCTCTGTCTGTCCTCATTTCTCTCACTCTCACCTCTCTTTCCTCCCCTCCCATCCTTTGCCGTTATAAATAGTTAGACTCTGGAATGCAACTTTGTTGAGTTTTGCTCTTTTTTTTAGCGATTTCGATAAATCTTTTGTTCTCAGAAATGCATTTGAGAATGGGGATAAACATGAACGCACTTGTTAAAATATTAACTAAAGAAAAACAGAGAAGTGTACTGCCCTACAGAGCAAAAAGGCAGTAACTACGCAGAGTGCAGAACTGAGAAAAATGACTTTAAAGTTATCCTGTAATCTAGCCAAAGTAGTTGTAGGTAGATTATTGGACATGTGGCTGTTTTGTTACTTTATATTAGCTTATTCTTTGTACATTGGCATTTGTTTACTCTGCACCTTATGCATGGAATATGCTACAGAAAGAATGGAAATTAACTGAATTTGTTTCTTTGAGCACTTTTAAATCCAAACTAAGAGTTATTGAGGCCAATTCCATAACATGCACTTGTTTCTCATGACGTGTTTAAGGTCTGTATGTTATGTAAATATGTAACTGTATTCTGTGTTTGCTGCCTCTTGAACAGGGCTCCCTTAAAGAAAAAGACGTTCTTAATCTCAATGGGATATTCCCTGGTTAAATAAAGGTTAAATAAATAAATTAAAAAATATCAATCCTCATATTTAATTTTATATTTTAACCCTATTTTGCAGTTACTGTATTCTTGCTTTGTATTACTTACCAAAAACGTGGCACCATACCAAGGAAAAAGGCAGTAGATTCTCCAAAATAAAACAAACAATAAACAAAATAATTTTTCGTGAGGATGCCGCGAAATCAGCTGTGTGTGGTCACCATGGAAACAGTAACTTCACTGCGCGGCAACACGGTTATTTTTTTGTTAGGTAAAACGTAACAAGAATACAGTAATGGATGTTACTGTACTGTGCTTTGTTTCACTAGGGCTTTTTGTAGTTACTGTACAAACGACTACCATTTTCCTTCAAAACGACACACATTTGAGATTAGGGGTGTGCCATATCGTATCGTTCACAATAATATCGGTATATTTTTTCTATGGTTAAAAAAAATGCATATCATGATATTGGCAACGTTCCTACTTCTTGATGTCGTGGTTAAAGTTGTTTTAATCACAAAAAGCTACTTACTCCCTGTCGCTAAACACATGCAGCTTTCAAAATAAGAGCACAGTGTGTTAACAGAATCCACCACAGAATTTATAAGAAACTTTATTCTCCTTTACAAAATTTCATTAAAAAATATGCCCCCGGAACCCCTAAATGGTTATTTTTATTAATTGCTCATACTCAAGAGTCAAGAGGTTTTTTGTATTTGGCAACTGTTTTTGCACTTCACACTACATTTTAGATTTTTAATTATTTATACAGACTAAAAAAAAAAATCACATTTTCTATATCTTTTGAAGTATTTGGTAATATCGTCAAGAATATCGTTATCGCAAACATAGCCTGAAATATCGTAATATTCTTTTAGGGCCATATTGCCCACCCCTATTTGAGATAAGATGTTTTGTCACATAACAAAGAATGTCATGAAAATGATAACTCACTTTTGACCAAAAATGCAGTTACTGCCTTTTGTCTTTGTAGGGCAGTGTAGTTGAGATGCTGTTTTGTTGGGTTTTTTTAAATGAAGTTCTAGTATTGCATGCTGTTGTTAGAGGAACGGCCAGAGAGAAGCAGTCGGTGCAGAAAGAATGTGTCTGTGGCTGGACAAAGGCAGGTCGGGAATAATAATGCTGGTCCGAGAGAGCTGGGCTTATCCCAACCGGCAGTATGGATTTCCTGCCTGCAGCCTCCTTTCAGTCACATCTAACACTGTCAACACACACACACACACACACACACACACAGAGTTCATGCTGCTGCCATTAATGTGTTGATGTCTGTTTAATGTGTGATTGATCAGCATCAAGGCCTCAGGTGTCCTTGAGTACGGAGCCAAACTACTCCAGTAGATTGTTTGATCTTTGGATGTTTTTTTAATATTAGACCTTGGCAACAATATTACAAATTAATGAGCATGATTGCTTTAATATTGTTTATTATTAGTGTGATAATGTGCATTGATTTTTGGTAGGGAGGACCGATTTTAGAAGGTAAAAATACACTGATTAACCCTTTATCAGGCAAAGAACTATATTTGGTAACTTCAGGTAATATTTTGAGAAAAAAGTTGCAAATTTACTAGATTAAAGTGGCAAATCTACAAGAAAAAAAGTCGCAGATTTAAGAGATTTAAAGTGGCAAATCTGTGCGAAAAAAGTTGCAGATTTATGAGAAAAAACTAGGAAAAAGCAACCTTTTTCTCACAGATTCACCACTTTAAATCTCATAAATCTACGAATTTTTTTCTCGTAGATTTCCCCCTTTAATCTGGGGAGGGGGTATATTTTGGGCTTTTATATCAATACAATGTATTGGACACTAAAAAACGTAATAACAATACAATGCAATGATTTGCAAATAGTTTGTGACCTACATTCAGTTGAATACTGGGAATCTTGTAAATCCTTGTAAATATGTACTCTTATTTAAATTGCCTAATACTTTGTTGGGGGACAAAATACACTGCAAATATACCGCAAAACTAATGACATGACCATCAGACTCAGCTGTATCAGCTTTGTGATAGTAAGTAGTGATGCACGTCATTGGTATTTGGCAGATAAAGGTGTTACAGTAATTGTGTTCTATTTTAGAAGCGTTCTATTAAATGTCTGCATCTGCCGTCATGATAACAGAAAGCAAAATAAAACCCCATGACATCAAACTTCCCTTGTTGTTATTTTTAGAATATCTCTGGAATGCTTTGGGCAAGACTTACTTTAGTTCCAGCGAACGCTCCGGTGCGTCATATCCTTTTCAGAAGCTTTGTAATCCAGCATGGAACAACAATGTCTTCATAAAACAAATAAATCCAATAAGCATCATCTTCTGTGATACTAATCTATAAACCTGTGTTGAAAAGAAATTGTTGTTGCCGTTAGCCATTAGCTTAAAGAGGCTAAGATGTTTCCTTTAATGCATTGAGTCGAACGTCAACAAAGTGACGCAGAGTGAGCATTAGTGGATGTAACAGCTAATAGGGGTGTATATAAAACGCTCTGCTATCAAATATATCCTTGAGCTTGAACTCAACTGCACTTTCTTGTGTCTTTAGCTATAATTCCGCCAAATGTGAGGTTGATCGGATAAACGGTTGTCAAGAAAATCAAAGGACAGACATACTTAAAGACTCCTCGGATTTAAATTACAACCCATATTTACATCATAAACTGTCCTCTCCCACCCTCTACCCCAGACCTGGGCATTGGGCGGCACTTTTACTATAGTTAAGACAACAAATATAGCCACTAAAAATATATGACAGAAGAAAATAAACTTTAACAAACCTTGTGTCCTGTCAGTCAGCCACTATAGAAGCCTTTTGATACTTTATATCAACTTTATATGAATTACTACGCACTTGTTATTATTTACCGTTCGTTTTTTCATTTACCTGTTCTACCGGTTATTTCCTGTCACTACCTTTCAAAATGAAAGCACCCGTTTCACACTGGACGGCACCTTTTCAAAATAAAAGCATCACAACATTGTTAAACACCTTGAAAATGTACAAACATGAAAAACAAGCTATATAATACAAAAACACAAATAGGAAGCTTACTAAAGGATATTTAGAGTTGTGTTTAAAATAAATGGAATAGTGATATAGTGATTGGAGTATTTACTACTTTTTACTGCTATATTTGATTTACTCCACATTAACAGTCTTATCTAAACATGTATTCCTATCAGTAGCAGCTCAAAACCAGATAATTTACTGTATTTTATAAAGCGATTAAATTAATTTTGAGCAGAATTTAGTTCAGAGTTTTGGTCCGGCCCCTGCAACCTTCGTGGTATTGGTCATGTGGCCCCTTGGGGAAATTAATTGCCCACCCCTGCTCTAGCTGCTGTAATAATTATGAGTGATGGCGCAACTCAAAAGTTTCACTCCGGTTTTGAGATGGGTGGTTGACTGGTCGAACAGATGTCGGACTTTCACCCAGGAGAACGGGGTTCATGTCCCCATGTGAAAACAAAAGTAAACAATGTGATTTCAACATCGCTGAACTGCCGTGTCTCACGTTTTGTGCATCATGTAATTATGTCACTTCCAGTAGTCACATCCTCGTAACTACTTCACTTCCGGCATTTACGTACATTTATTAACCTTTAAACTGCTATTTCGAGAACGATCCGCTCCGCTCTGTACCCTGAACCGCTCATATATGTTGTTCTGGATGGTATTGACAAATAACCTATTTTGTCATTCAGGTTGGAGATATTGTTGGTCCCCTGTGCTTTTAGTAATGTTCTAAACTTGTCTTTAGGCTTTTTGAACCTGTTATGGGTTATGGCTGCCAGATACTGCCTTATTTTGTACAGTTTTTTTTATCATCCATTCATAAAAAGGTCCTGTATGTCTCTGTAATCATGTGTTCATGAATAAATAAATAATTTTTAGTTTTTATTGTATTCATGCATATTTTATTTTGTGCGGGCAGTACATTTTACATTTTATTTTATTTATTTTGATCCCATTTTTAATTTATTTTATCTTATTGCATCTTACTGATCTATTGTTTACTACATCTCTTTGTATTGTGTTATGTATTTATTGTTTGTGCAGCACTTTGGAAACCTTGTATTTGCTAAAATTGTGCTATATAAATAAAGGGGATTGGATTGGATTGGAAACAAAACTCCTGCACATCTGTGTTCTTCCACAGCTTTATATCGAATTCAATTTGATGCAACTAACAAAAAAAACACTGGATCCAAATCTTTTGTTCCATGCTCTTATTGCCTTATAACTTGTTCCAGAACTATCCTTAAATTGTTTGCATGATGACCAAAGTATTGAAATATTCATAATAGATTCAGTTGGATCTTTTTATGGCCTGGAAATGGAGATAAGTGTGCATGTTAACATAGCCAGCAACAGTTGAGCAAGAGAAGTAGAGGAGGAAGAGAAGAGAAAACAGAGGAAAACAGAGAAGGGGAGGACTGGTGATACATTCCCCAGTAGGCTCATAGTGTTCTGGCGGTTAATGATTTTGTACCTCTTACTGCAAATGTACAGACGCTCTGCAGCTCCCTCACAGACATACAGAGGGCGGCTGTTTTCGATTGTATCGCCATGGAAACGTTAAAACATTTCAATGTGTTAGGCATGAGTGAACTAAGCTATGACTCATTATAACCCCTCCCAACGCAGCAGTGCACGCACACAGTATGGATTCACCCAACACTCATAAACACAGAGAAATGATCACTTACTGAAAATGTGCAACAGGTCAGATTTTGAGGGGGGACGAGCAAATTAAATTTATTTTCAACAAAGGAAATCTGCCAGATGATGTTAAATCAATGCAATGTTTAGTGTACTACATACACTACCGGTCAAAAGTTTTAGAACACCCCAATTTTTCCAGTTTTTTACTGAAATTCAAGCAGTTCAAGTCAAATGAACAGCTTGAAAGGGTACAAAGGTAAGTGGTGAACTGCCAGAGGTAAATAAAAAAAGGTAAGCTTAACCAAAACTGATAGATAATGTACATTTCAGAATTATACAAGTAGGCCTTTTTCAGGGAACAAGAAATGGGTTAACAACTTAACTCTATGGAGTCTTGGGCTATTTTGTCCATTTTTGAATTATTTTCATGTCTTTGTAAGTCATTTTGTGTCTTTTGGTGTCTTTTTTTGTCATTTTGTGTCTTTTTTTGGTCATTTTGTGTCTTTTTTTAGTCATTTTGTGTCTTTTGGTGTCTTTTTTTTGTCATTTTGTGTCTTTTTTTGGTCATTTTGTGTCTTTTTGGTCATTTTGTGTCTTTTTTTTGGGTCATTTTGTGTCTTTTTTTAGTCATTTTGTGTCTTTTGGTGTCTTTTTTTGTCATTTTGTGTCTTTTTTTGGTCATTTTGTGTCTATTTTAGTCCTTTGGTCCAACATAAAATGTGATTTTGAATCTTTTTTTTACTTTCAAAACACTATCATGCTCAATAAAGAATTTTAAATGTTGCAAATGTGCATTAATTTCAGAGTGCACTGAGACATTAAACTGCATCATTTTCAATTAAATTCTGGAAAACTTGGCGTGTTCTAAAACTTTTGACCAGTAGTGTTCGTCTGCTCCATGTGTTTGAATCCACTCTTGGCTGAAGACGGTTCTCCATAATGTTTGCTCATAAGAGATAGCAAGAGGCTGCCGACTCACACAGAGACTATGTGATCTGCTTGAGGAATGAAGGCCATTAAAGTTGCAGTATGTGAACCATACTGACAGTGATATCCTTAGGTTGTGTGCCACTTTTAGCCCAGGAATCTCAACGGACAGGTAATTTAGCTGCCTCGTCACAGGAACTAAATGGAGACAGTGACCCACAGCTCACTGATAATAGATGAAGCAGCTTTTGAGTCTGTTAGGTAACATTTAACACATATATCACAAATATATTTGCACTCAATTGAGTCTAGACGGGGTATTTAAATTTGGTTGATACTGTGAAATGACTCCATGACAGTCAAAGTCCTGCATTAAAACTTACTGAAGTAAAAGTACAAAAGTATCAGCATTAAAATGTACTCAAAGTATCAAAAATACTCATTATGCAGAATGTTTATATATTCCAAATTTATCATCGTATTGTTATTATTGATGCATTTATGTCAGCAGCAGTTTTATTTTCTCATGGTAGAGCTCATTTTGACTACTTAATATAGTGTTATACACCGCAAAAAAAGAAAAGTTGGGTGAACTCCAAATTTCAAGGCAACAAACTTCGATAAAATTTTAAGTTGGACAATTAAACTAAATATTTTAAGTTTTGTTTTTGAGTTTGCTCAACTCTGAATTTCTCTGGCACGATTGTAACGCCGCTATGAAATGTCAGCTAATGTTGTGACCACAATTTTGAGTTAGCATTGATACGCTAATGGCTACTCTTGTAGCTGTAACAAGCAGCGCCGCTAGCATCAGTTAGCCGCTAGCGTCAGTTAGCCGCTAGCCTCAGTTAGCCGCTAGCATCAGTTAGCCGCTAGCTTTCGCTAATGACCGAATTTCACAACAAAGAAATAAGAGTTAGCAGAACTATTGTCCCTTGTTGTGAACCCCAACTTAAAGATATAAGTAACAACAACTCGTTTTTGAGCAGACAACTGGCTTCCTTTGTTGTGCTAACTTACATTATTGCCCTAAATGTCAATAATTTATATTTCCAAGTTTTACCAAATTAAATCACTGTTTTAGGCCAAAAAATACAAGTTGGCTTTTTTGCAGTGTATGCTTTTTTATTTATAACACTCATTTTGAATTAATCATATTTAGTAGAAGTATAAAGTTACATAAAATGGACATACTCAAGTAAAGTACAAGTACCTCAAAATTGTACTTAAGTACAGCGCTTGAGTAAATGTACTTTGGTACATTCCACCACTGCCCACCAATAATCAATAGTAGACGATGGCTTTAGCAAAGAGGTTGGGGAAAAAACCTCTGGATGAGCTGGAAGAAATTCTCATCTACCTTATTTTATCCTTTTTATTGAAGCTATGAAAGCTGAAACCAAGGAAACGACGAAGCAGTATTATTATATTTGGGTTTGCTTCCCTATTTAAGTGTCTCTAGTTAAGTTTACTCCTGTGATGTTGGTTGTTTGTGTTGGTAACAGGGACAGGGAGAGGTGTGGTGGGGGTTTAGCCAGTTCCTGTTGTTGGTGGTTTCTGAAAGAAGCTAATGGCAGTCATATGTCAGATCATGAAGCGCTCTTTTAATTCCCTAAATGTTATATCACTGCAAGTTAACTTCTTTATCTGAGGCAGGATGTGTTCAGCCTTCTCTCCTTGGATTATAAATATCACGTTATTAAAGGAGATACTGTGCCATCCCATTAGCATTTGCGTCTTTTCCACTGCATGGTTTCGCTCAGCTCAACTGGCTTTTGGTACCAGGTGTTTCTACTTATTGGGTTTTCCACTACAGATGTTACCACCTCAGGGGAGGCGGAATTCTCAGCTGATCGCCATAGCAACGTCACATGAAACAGCCGTGACATCATCTTTTAAAAGCAACACATGTACTGGATCCTTTCATCGGCATTCAAATCAATGAATGTCTGCACTTGTGTACGATACAGTGTATGTCGGGCACGGAATAGTTTAAAAATCTGTTGTTTTTTATGTTTGGGTGAATAAAATAGTTACGGATGCTATTAAAGCAGGGGTGTCTAACTCTGGCCCGCGGGCCAAATTTGGCCAGCACTGTAATTTTATTTGGCCCTCGAGGCAATACCAAATTATTATCTTATTATTGTACTATAAAAGCTGACCCGCCGGTATTATACGGCGCATTTACAGCTAATACTAGATTTATTATTGTTATTTTATTTTTAAATGTATTAACCTGTTGAAAAAGTGTATTTTGATATTTAAATCAGAAGGATGCAAATAGAAAAGAGGCATACGATTTTTATTGAATTTTTATTTAATAAATTAATGACATTGATGTGTTTTTTATTTGAAATTTGATTTTGCATGTCTGCACTATTTAGTTATATATTGTATGTTTATAAGTGTTGCTGGTTCCATATTTAATGTTAAAGCACAACATGTTTGGTATATATTAAAAGGTTAATTGGTTCAATGTTGGCCCGCGATTTTATTCAAGTTTTAAATTTTGGCCCATTGTGTATTTGAGTTTGACACCCCTGTATTAAAGGTCGTTTGGCTATTAAAAAATGTTAGGTTTGTGCAGGATGTTTATTTGGAACCTTGACCAAAGTGGTATCAAAAAAGCTAAAAAAAAAAGGTACTATCCTAAACTTTTGCCAATGGAAAACCTAAAAAGAATGATTCCTAGCATGTGCAGTTGAGTGGAGCCGTGCTGTACCATGCAGCGGAAATAAAGCAACAGATTATACCTGAAGTTAAATAAAGGCTCTTGTTGCTAATGGACATTTTGTATTGTAGACTGCAGCCTCAGGTGTGTGTCAGCGTCTCCTCTCCAGGCTGTGACACCTCCTCCTCCTCCTCCTCCTCCTCCACCTCCTGCTTCCCCTTCCTTCCCCCAGTGGCTCTCCTCCACATTCAAACCAGATGAGCAAGTCCCGCGACACATATGTACTCCACCCACTTCTGACAAGTGACTCCCTCCGCACCCACCCACCCACACACACACACACACACACACACAAAACAGTGATGTCAGCATGTCTTGGTGCAATTTGAAACTCACTTCAGAGTTCAGTGGAAGAGCTTGTATGTTAGGACAAGACTCAAAGGTAACTGGCCCCTTGTGACTTGCCTCACCTGTCTGTCTTTTTTTTTTTTTTTAACTTCTTTTAATTTCCTTTTTTCCAGGTGCAGTCATACATTCACAAATTCAAAGAAACAGCACAGGTGAACATGGGGTAGAGGAGCAAGAAGATTAACCCATTGACGCCTAAAACTTCCTGTAAAACCTCTGGCCGATTTTAAAATAAGCCCCTAAAACCTGAAGTTTTTCTGTAAATTCAACAGAAGTGTCAACGCTTCTACTAAATAATAGATTTTTCAGCCTCTGTAGCAGATAGAAATGAAATTCAAAAAGTATTTGAGAGCTTATACAAATAATACAAAACGACGTATCCGCTTTCCAGGCTTCAATGGGTCAATATACAGTGTACAAACATTCATTATTCATATTTGAATGGCGAGGGAGGAAAAAATAAAATAGTTAAAGAATAATACATAAATCAAACAAAAGCAAAATACACAAATATAGAACACATCAATCAGATCAAAGGTTAGTAAAATCTGAAATAATTGGGGACCATTTAGTCAGGAGTACATCAGTTTTCAAGTGTAACCTTGCGGTTATATTTTCCATATAGTAAACATCCTTAACTTTCTCTCTCCATTGTGCTACTTCACCTGTCTGTCTGATTTTGTGTGTGTGTGTGTGTGTGTGTGTGTGTGTGTGTGTGTGATGTTTAACAAGGGGTCTCAGGTTTCCACCTGGCTGCACAGTGACAGGAACGAGCCACTCCCTCTTACCTGCAGAAAAAAAATACCTGAGGAGCCTCTTCACCTTTGCCAGGCCACCTTCCAACACTGGACTGCTTAGTAGTTTCCCAGGGAACTTGTCATCACATTTCGTTTTTAATATCTGTTTATTATCCAGTGGTGGAAAAAGTATTCAGATCTCCTACCTAAGTAAAAGTACTAATACCACACTGTGAAATTACTCCACTACAAGTAAAAGTCCTGCATTCAAAAGTTACTGAAGTAAAAGTACAGAAGTATCAGCATCAACATGTACTTAAAGTATCAAAAGTAAAAGTACTCGTCATGCAGAATGAACACACTCTTGTTTTTTCATTTGTATCGATGCATTTATGTAAGTGGTTTAATTTTGTAAAAAATAGAGGCCATTTTATCGACTTGATGTAGTGTTATGGGTTTAGGTTATTTTAAATCTCGACCTGAAAGGTAACTTCTACTAACTGTAGATATTATTAGATTATTCATTTTGTAAAGATAGGACTAATTTTAACTACTTAATATACTGTTATGAGGTATAATTTATAAAAATGCCTAATCATTTTTAATTTATCATGTTTTTTATGTTAAATCTAGACCTGAAAAGTAACTAAAGCTAAATGTAGTGGAGTAAAAAGTACAATATCTGCCTCAAAATGTAATGAAGTAGAAGTATAAAGTTACATAAAATGGAAATACTCAAGTAAAGTACTAGTACCTCAAAATTGTACTTAAGTACAGTACTTGAGTAAATGTACTTAGTTACATTGCACCACTGTTATTATCCCAATAGTTTTTCGAGTTTCAAGAAAAAAAAAATCTTTGTGAAAGCTACACAATAGTTCTGCCAGGCATTATGTTTAATATTTTTGCTTATAGAGTGATCTCTCTGGCCCAAGGTGTGTATTTTCTTGCCATGATGCTTTGTGAGCAAGAGGTTCCCCTCCTGAGGGAGTCTGGAATGACTGCACCTGATCCCCGGAAAGGAGGCTAGGTGAAAAAAAAAAAAGGAAAAGCCAACAGCAGGACCAGAAGCTACTAATGACCCAGGTGAAGGATTAAGTACTGAAGCTAAAAAGCTAAAAAAAGCAGCTGTTTAGAACGTGATAAAAAGCAACTGTAGCTGGAATGGTGTGGCTAACTCCTAACAACACTGTGAGTGGAGGGAGGAGAGGCTGGCTCTCATACAGAGGGAGGGACTCAGAGAGCATGGAGCTTCATTCACTCTGCTAAACACACACACACACACACACACACACACACACACACACACACACATGCTCCGCAAAGCTGTTCTCAGACTGAGAGAAAAGAGGGGAGCGGAGGAGAGGACTGCACGCTTGTTCAGTAAGTTGTATACTCTTATCTCCTGTCTGGCTGTTTTACAGCAAATATTTAGCATTGTTTTGCTAACGTGACGCAGAGGAAGCAGATGAATGCATGTAATTATCTACATTCTTTAAATGTGTCTTTATGAAGTACAAAGTATGCATTGTGCAAGTATTTTTCCACTGCTAGTTTTACAGAATTGAACTTCTTTCTCTTCTCCAGCTCACCCATACACTCTTTTTCTGCTGATGTGAACCACATGTCACACATGCATGCACACACACACACACACACACACACACACACACACACACACACACACACACACCACACGCACACACACACAGGCTCTGCAGAGGTCCAGCTCGCCTCCCAGGGGCTTCTCTTCTACATACACAAAAATCAGAGAATAGAAAAAGGGGAGTGGGGGTGGACGAGTGAAGGGAAAACTTTAGTAGGACATTGTGGGAATGCTCTGGATACATTTATAACAGTTAGTCTGGTCTATTTTCCCAATTTGTCCTGATTTTCTTCTCTATTATTTCTATTGTAAGTAATAAGTAATAGACGATGTTGCCTTGTTTCAGTTAATCTCCCTATCCAGAATGAATCTGCACTTTTTTCTGGCCTTGTTCTTGCTTCCTCGTGTCACTCTTTCCTCCTTCTCGGCTTCATTTTAATCATTTTTTTCTGCCTTTCCATCTCACTCTCTCTCATCCTGCTGATCTCACTGTTGTCCCAGGTGGTGACGGACAGGAAAAACAGAGACTCTGAGTGAGGCCAGAGGGGTTCATCAAACCCTGGAGAGCAGGGAGGTTTTAGATCCTGTGACCTGTTCCCCACTGAGGACACACTGATCCAGGTGGAGGTACCGGGCCTTAGCTCCCAGGACCAACCTCCAGGATGTCCCGGAGGAGGTCTACAGGGGACCTGGTGCCCAGGGACATCACTGAGATCTTAGCCCGTGAGGCGAGGGTTCAGCGTGGGCAGAAGAAGCCGGGGAGCTCCCTGGGACAGGCCTTCAGCTGGTTGAAGGGGAGCCGCAGGAAGAAGAACCTCGGCAACGGGCTGAACCGGACTGGGATTGGTGTGACGGACGCCAAACTTCAGAATCACGACCCTGCTAAAGGTGAGTGGGTCAAAACTTTCTTTTTCATTTTAAATGTTCAGCTAATGAGTGTGACAATAAGACATAAACCTACCAACACCAGCTGCACGTTCTTTCTTTCACAAAATTCAGCACAAAATTTTACTTTTATCAGTTCAGTTTACATTTATGAACACAAACAAACATATTTTAAGTCTAAATCTAAACTCATACGATCTTTTTTATGCTGTGCTTATCAAAATGTTTACACTGAAATGTGAATGTTATCACTTGTGGTGTTCAACCCACAGACAATTATCACTTGACTGCAGTTTCTCTCAGTTTTATGCTGCGCTTTAGCGTCTTTCAGCTCGTTTTGACTTTGTAGCCTGCAACAGTGTTGTTTTGGTTCACTTGAACCTCATTTACAGCTACAACAGGAAGCCATCATTTATCAGCAACAACTAGGATAAACCCACTGAAAGCAACGTATCTAGCATCAGGTAGCTACGTAGCAGAGGTAAAGTTAGCAGCTAGCTAGTGAACATAATTGAGCATTTAGCAGCTGGGAATGTTGCCCCATGTCTGCTGGAAGATCAAAGTGTTTGTTAATATGTTCCCCATAACAACTTTACTGCATAATGTAATATACATGATGTCAGTGTTTATAGCTTCATGGCCAGAAATTCAATTAATGCAGGTTTAAAAGAAGAAAAAAAACACTTAAAATGTGAAAGAGAAACTTTTCAAACCAAACCAGGAAATGTACTCTGTTCTACAAGTTATTGTTATTGTTTTTAAGGTTATTGTTTCTTTTCAATGGATTAGGAAAAGATCTAGGATCTACTAAGATCTAGTCCAGACCTGGGCATTGGGCGGCCAACGGGCCACATCCGGCCCGTTGGCTGTCCTTGTCCGGCCCGCGTGAGGTTACCCAGAAATTACAAATTAATACAACCGCAGTGCTTTTATTTTGAAGGCGACTTACGTATATCTGAGTTACCCGAGTTACCTAGGTACCTTGTGAATCCACCGTAAGTGCTAACAAACATTAGCATTAGCACTTGAGCAAACAAGTACTTTTACTACAGTTAAGACAACAAATATAGACAATAATATATATGACAGAAGAAAATAAACTTTAACAAACCTTGTGTCCTGTCAGTCAGCCACTATAGAAACATTTTTCATACTTTATATCAACTTTATATGAGTTGCGGTGCACTCGTTATTATTTACCGTTCGTTTTTCATTTAACCGTTCCATCTGTTATTTCCTGTCACTACCTTTCAAAATTAAAACACCCGTTTCACACTGGACGGCACCTTTTCAAAATAAAAGCACCACAACATTGTATATTTTCTAGGTGTTTTACAAACATGAAAAACAAGCTATATGAAACAAAAATACCAATAGGAACCTTGCTAAAGGTCATTTACAGTTGTGTTTAAAATAAATGGAAAAGTGATATAGTGATCGGAGTATTTACTACTTTTTACTGCTATATTTGATTTACTCCACATTAATAGTCTCATCATAACATGTATTCCTATCAGTAGCAGCTCAAAACCAGATAATTTGCTGTATTTTATAAAGTGATTAAATTAATATTGAGGTCATGTGGCCCTTTGGGAAAATTAATTGCCCTCCCCTGATCTAGACTATGTCTGTTATTGCATGTGGGTCCAATGGGATAGGAAACTTTGACCAACCTTTGGTGGCTATTTTGAAAAATGCAAGTTTGTGATAGCCTAATATCTATATCTATATCTATATTTGGTGCTTTTATCACAACCTATGCACCATGGAAGTGTGTGTCAGGATGGATTTTCCTTGTAAAGGTTCAGTTTAGGTGAGGACCAAAGTTTTGATGCCATGTTTTGCTTGTTTGGTAATTCTGTCTTGTTTTGTCTGCCGTGATCACAGACTGTGTGGTTATGATGTTTCGGAGAAATGTGTTGATTTTTGGATTAAGGTGGAAAGGATTTTGTTATCGTGAGGACATCAGTCTGTAGATTTATAACTTGGCAAAAGTGACTCATGAGCACACATACACACACGTAGTCTGACACAGGGGTCTAATCCCCCTTTCTGTTTACTGATGCGTTTGCTTGGTCGGCAGCACAGAGATTACCCACAGTCCCCATTTCCTGTTTTTGTTCCACCTCCAAAGCCATCCCTTTCTCTGCTGTCATTGTATGTGTGTGTGTTACTGTAGTAACTATCCAAAAACTCTTGGAAATCCAGATTCACAGTCTTTCAGACCTCGTTTAGCCTTTTGTGGTTTTTGTGCTCGTTCCGCCTAAAAAGGAACTTCCATGATCCCTTATTATGCCTTACATTGTGGTTTTGTAAGGTCTATGGAGGACTATGAATACTGGATGGGTCACAGGCAGTGACTCCATTTAAAAACCAAAGATTAACTAGTCGTAAGGCTAATAATTCCCCAGCAGAGGATGTGGTCAAAGGATGATAGTAAGAATGTGTGGGAACTATATTTTTTTGGCATTTTGTCTCATTATTATTATTTTTTTTAATTTTAAGACTAAAAAAAGAACCACTGTCAAGCTTGTCCAAGAAACAGAGCACAGATAATCACCCGCAACCAGCCAACCATGAGTTGTACACTGCAGAAAAAGAAAAGTTGGGTGAACTCAAAATTTCAAGGCAACAAGCTTTGATAAAATTTCAAGTTGGACAATTAAACTAAATATTTTAAGTTTTGTTTTTGAGTTTATTCAACTCTGAATTTCTCTGGCACAAAATAAATAAATATCTTACTTCTGCTAACTTCTGCAATGTGCTGAATTGGCACGATTGTAACGCCGCTATGAAATGTCAGCTAATGTTGCGACCACAATTTTAAGTTAGCATTGATACGCTAATGGCTACTCTTGTAGCTGTAACAGGCAGCGCCGCTAGCATCAGTTAGCCGCTAGCATCAGTTAGCCGCTAGCTTTCGCTAATGACCAAATTTCACCGCTTTCCCGCATTTCCCAACAAAGAAATAAGAGTTATCAGAACTATTGTCCCTTGTTGTGAACCCCAACTTAAAGATATAAGTAACAACAACTCACCAACTTGTTTTTGAGCAGACAACTGGCTTCCTTTGTTGTGCTAACTTACATTATTGCCCTAAATGTCAGTAATTTATATTTCCAAGTTTTACCAACTTAAATCACTGTTTTAGGCCAAAAAATACAAGTTGTTTTTTTTTGCAGTGTAGGTTCACTTTATTCCCTTATTGGATTGGATCTTATTAAATTTAACCTGACAACTTATAAAGGAGGTCAGTAGCTGTTTGTTCCTTATTCCACCATAATGAACAGCTGGTGTTTTCTCTCCCACTTGTGTGTGCAAGTTGTTCGGTCTGGATTGCCTCTTTTCTTTGGTGCTTTGTCTCCTTCAGAAAGACTGAGGGAATCCTGTTTTCCGAGCAGTAAATAATTGGTGCATCACATCTTTATTTTTCTCTTGCCTCTTTCTGAACCTGCTAGGCGACTGTACCAACCTGACGAGACAAAGAAAAATATCTGTTCAAAGACACATGTCACACTGACACATGTACAGTGTGTCCTCATAGTCTCCTTATCTAACTACTTGGTCTGTTTGCCTTCTGATATACTGGTTTACTGTATTCTTTCTAATGACCAGCAAGTCAGTGCACAAAGGAGTCTGGTTGTATAGATGTCTATGAGAAAATTACCCTACTTCTCACTTGATTTATAACCTCAGAAAACTTTTCCCTAATGAGTTTATTGGGTTACGCTTTATATTAAGGTCCTTGTAATAACCATTAATTAACAAGTAATAAGGCATTGTTCTCGCTTTAGATCCCTTTAGCTGCAAAAAGCATAGTAAACTGTTAAACAGTGCAGAGTTAACTTATAATAGATGAGCAATAAAGTATATTTTAATATGAATAAGCAAACAAAAGATTAATAAAGGCATGGCAAAGGCATAATGGGTGGGTTATGGGTGTTTGTAATGCTATTATGAAGAATTATAAGATACTCATAGGGCTTTTATTAATGTTCTTATTATACATCTCTTATAGCCTGCTATTAGCTGTATTATAATGCCATTATTAACACTTATATAGGCTTATAAACACACAGTAATGTTAATAAGCATCTTGTAAGGACTTACAAGGGCCTTATTACTTGTTAATTAGTGGTTATTACAAGGACCTTAATATAAAGCGTTACCGTTTATTGTCTCAATCACTAGTTTAAAGTCATTTTCAAGACAGCATTTAGTAAATTATGGACCCATTTACATTAAAAGATTATAAGGCAGCATATGCTTTAGGGTGGAGCTACTGTACCTTGTGACTGACAGGTCGCAGCTTTTTTTCATTTTTAAAATTTTTACTGTTTCACAGAATCAAAATGTATTCTAACATTTCGGTTGCCTAACATTACCTTGATCAGCATTTGGTTGGTCTAAAATATTAATATTGGTCTTGATACGAGTGTAATTATTCCTTAGTTTTAGTTGCTTTTGACTCTTTCAACAAAATCGCTACTTAAAGAACATTCAGTTTCCACCATTTCATCTGAATGTCTGAAATTCAACTGTAACGCTCTGCACAATTTAGTGCCTTCAAAAATTCCCTCACAGGGCAAAAACATTCAACGTATTACTTTGCTCATATGATAACTGGTCTTTAACAGTTACGGTATACAGATAGATGATGATTCGTAAGTGAATCATAGAGAAAACAATGAATGCATAACAAGGAAATAATTTCAGATGCAGCAAACATTTTTTCCAGAGTTCTTGTTGAGGAGATCTGAACTTAGGATAGACATTTGTTGTGGTGTAATGACATTTGACATGATGTGACAGTGACTTCTCACTCAGTAAAGCTTTCTGACTCTATCCTCCTCCAGAGAGCCGCCCCGCCTACTTGTTCCTGTTGCAATGACATGTAGCTTCTACAGTAATATGTCTTTGTTGGTGGGTTTACATTGGCTGTGTCAACCCTGCAGGATTGGCTCAGACCTGCTCGTCTGTGATCCACAGCTCTGCAGTCCACCGCTGACTGCCGGCTATATTTTAAAGAGATTCCTCTCCTATAAAAAAATAACACTCTTTGATGTGCTGAATTCCTCAGAGCAGTGCATCAGACCAGTTTGTGTGTGTGTGTGTGTCAAGGTCTGTTAGCGTGCATGTGTGTGTGTGTGTGTGTGCGTGGCAGCCTGGATGCCAGATTGGACCTAGAGTTATGCGATGCAGAGTAGAGATTACAACAAATCACAAAGGCCCATTCAGCCTTGAGAGGACTCTTAGGGAACACTCTCTCAATGCTTTTTTAATTAGAGCGACTTCTCAACACACACACACACATACACACAAACACACACCTATGTCTCTTTCTCTCTGATTTTTCAGTTTCTTTGCCTATTCATTACTGCATATTACTGTTTTTGATTTGCTTCTCAGATTGCTTAATACCCTCTATTCAGCAGTGCTGTGGGTGTGTTGGTCTTCACTGCTTATTATTGTGTAATCAGCGTGTGTTTAAAGTTGTGTGTGAGTGTGTGTGTGTGTGTGTGTGGACATCTACAGTGCTGAGTGAGGCTGTGTGACCGAGTGCTACCCTGTATCAGAGGGTATCTCTGTGTTTGTGTGTCAGCAGCATATTGCTAGGCTTAGGGCGGCGCCGACCCAGCGCCAGCGCTCATTACATCACCTCCACACACACACACACACACACACACACACAGACACACACACACAGAAGGGCGTATAGAGCCCCCGCAACTACCTGCTTTGTCCAGCACAGCCCCATCTTCGGCTGCTGGCTGTTTGAGCGGTGAGGTCATTTTGCACAATCCCTGCCTGGGATTCCACGTGTTTTTTTTCGAGTGTGTAGTCATTGTTTTCTACATGTGTGAAGCCATGTGTGTGTATTTTGTTTATTTGTTTATTTGTTTATTGAATGGATCCCCATTAGCTGACGCCTTGGCGACTGCTAGTCTTCCTGCGGTCCCTAAAAAGACATAGAACATGACATACAAACAACATAAACAAAAACAGGACATACAAGAAAAACAATCACAAACTCAATTAATACATACATGCATTACTGTTAAAAAATGCTACATTCATATTTACCCGACAAATGTTATACTGCAAAAATTAATTCAGATGTCTATAGTGTCAATATCAGCTGTATACACTTATAATTTATCATTTCATTAGAGCAGCGGTTCTCAACCTTGGGGTCGGGACCCCAACTGGGGTCGCGAGATGATTTCTGGGGGTCGCCAAATCATTTTGGAAGTCAGCTCTGTCTCCACTGTGTTAAAGTGTTCATGATTTTTAGTCTTTTTGGTCACTTAATGTCTTTTTTTTTGTCATTTTGAGTGTTCTTTTGATCATTTTGTGGTCAATTTGTGTCTTTTTGGTCATTTTATTTCCTTTTTTTGGTAATTTTGTGTCTTTTTTAGTCATTTTGTGTCTTTTTGGTAATTTTGTTTCTTTTGTGGGTCATTTTGTGTCTTTTTTTGGTCATTTTGTGTCTTTTTTGGTCATTTTGTGTCTTTTCTAGTCATTTTGTGTCTTTTTTGATCATTTTGTGGTCAATTTGTGTCTTTTTTGGTCATTTTGTTTCTTTTGAACATTTCAAAGGAAGAATCATCCGGCTACAGATATGTATGTGTGGGAATACTTTATACTGCAACAAATGCAGGCCTCGTAGATCTGTTTGTAATGCATCCCGCTCTTTGAGTGATGTTCTGTGTGTGTGTGTGTGTGTGTGTGTGTGTGTGGGTGTGTGTGTGGGTGTTGGTGTAGGTGGGTGGGTGTGTGTGTGTTTGTGGCTGCCACATCACAAAACACAGTCAGGGTGTGTAGATTCACAAACTATAATGCAGATTACAGACCCAGCTGAGTAATTGAAGAGCAAACATCTCATTACATAGGGAACATTGTATACAGGCTGAGCTCTATTACAGGCCACAACTCAGGGCGACTTTAATACAGTTTGACAAGATGAAGGCAGCGAGTGGAGGGCAAAGAAAGGCATGCAGCAGAGGGGGGGAGTGTGAAAGTTTAATGCAGCCACACAATGTTCCCTGTAGGCATCATTCAGCACTCACGCACACTTTGATGAGCGAGGTAATTTTACCTGGGTAAGCAGATACCTCCTCCTCATCCATCACTGCAGACCTGAAGCCATGCCGGTGAGGTAAACGTCTCCCAGGCAACAGCATTGTGAGGCAGCAATACTGCGTGGCTGCAAAAGGGTTTGTGTCGGGGTGAAACATTAATTGCCATTCAGGTCGCGTTTAAAGTGAGGATATATACAGTTGAAACCAGAAGTTTACATACACTATATAAAAAGACACATATGCTTTTTTTCTCACTGTCTGACATGAAATCAGAGAATCGCTTTTCCTGTTTTAGGTCCGTTAGGATTACCAAAATGATTTCTATTTGCTAAATGCCAGAATAATGAGAAAGGGACACAAATTGACCAAAAAAGACACAAAATGACCAAAAAAAGAAATAAAATGACCAAAAAAAGACACAAAATTACTAAAAAAAAGACACAAATTGACCAAAAAAAGACACAAAATGACAAAAAAGACACAAAATGACAAAAAAAATACACAAAATAATTTAAAAAAGACACAAATTGACCAAAAAAGACAAAAAATTACCAAAAAAGACACAAAATGACGAAAAAATACACAAAATGATTTAAAAAAGACACAAAATTACCAAAAAAGTCACAAAATGACCAAAAAAAGACACAAAATTACCAAAAAAAGACACAAAATGACTAAAAAAAGACACAAAATCACAAAAAAAGACACAAATTGACCAAAAAAGACACAAAATTACCAAAAATACACAAAATGATTTAAAAAAGACACAAAATGACCAAAAAAAGACACAAAAGGACAAAAAAATACACAAAATGATTTAAAAAAGACACAAAATGACCAAAAAAAGACACAAAAGGACAAAAAAATACACAAAATGATTTAAAAAAGACACAAAATGACCAAAAAAAGACACAAAATGACCAAAAAAGGAAACAAAATTACCAAAAAAAGACACAAAATGACCAAAAAAGGAAACAAAATTACCAAAAGGACACAAAATGACCAAAAAGACTAAAACACATGAACACTTTAACACAGTGGAGACAGAGCTGACTTCCAAAATGATTTGGCGACCCCCAGAAATCATCTCGCGACCCCAACTGGGGTCCCGACCCCAAGGTTGAGAACAGCTGTTTTATAGGACATGGAGTGTGTTTGATGTGGAGGGGAGCAGCTGGAAGATATCAGCGTGGGACTGAGGCAGTGGGAGTGTGTATACACGGGGATATACAACTGATTTACGTGTGTGTGGCTCCTCTTATGTAACTTGTTGTAATGGATACACCTGTTGAACGCTGTTTACCTGATCCAGCTGCATGTTCTCGCGTTCCGACTTTTTTTTCTGTGGAGAGAAGAATAGACCAGACGATGACAAAGCAGCTGAGGAATTCAGTCAGTTAGTGAGTAAAGTTGACGTGTGGGACCATATATGTTCTGATGGCTTATTGGGTAAAACATCTTGGAACACAGAGCAGTCTGACTTTATCTTATCTCTAATTTGTTTGTTTCTGGTTTAAGCTGTAATGCCACACTATGATTTATCATCTGACTGGCCTCTTCACAAGCTTTTAGTCACATATTTATATTTAGCAGGCTGCAGATTCTCCACAACAACTACACATGCTGTCCTACGCCACCAACAGGAAAGGAAAGTAACAGCAGCAATAGTTAACCCTTTATCAGGCAAAGAACTATATTTGGTAACTTCAGTGGATATCAAAACGGTGTGGAGAAAAAAGTTGCAAATTTACTAGATTAAAGTGGCAAATCTACAAGAAAAAAAGTTGCAGATTTAAGAGATTTAAAGTGGCAAATCTACAAGAAAAAAGTCGCAGATTTTAGAGATTTAAATTGGTGAATATGTGAGAAAAGTTGCTTTTTTCCCACTTCTTTCTCATAAATCTGTGACTTTTTTCCACGCAGATTTGCTACTTTAAATCTCTTAAATCTGTGAGTTACCACATACGGGTGAAGCAAAGTTATCAGCTGTTGTTTGCTAGCTAGTCGGATTTGCAAGGTGCATCTGTACTTTATTTTAACTGGTACCCTTGCCATAAATCACACCCTGCTTTATTGTCTATTTCACTCTCAATCAATATGTGCTGTGTGTGAGTCTGAGTGTGTGTTTGTGTGCGTGCATGACTAAATGCGTGTGTGTGCATGTTTGTGTATGTATACTAACAGAGAGGGGTCGGTTTTGTCATTTTTATTGTCTGTTTTTATTCTTATTTTTTGTAAAGCACTTTGTGTTGCATTTTTATGTATGAAAAGCGCGATATAAATAAAGTTTGATTTGATTTAAATGGCACCATTATTTACAGAGTGAACATCATTCTGTATAATAAGACAAACTTACCAGAAAAATCTTTACTGATCTGATAAATGAAATGAGAAATAGGGTAATTTTCTCATAGAACTCTGTATGGTCGGAATTCTTTTTGCAATCAGTACAGTTGCCCCCTGCTGGCTAAAAGACAGAATGCAGGCACTTCTGCATTGGTTTTACTTTTTAACCCTGGAGGCTACGTCTACTTCCTCTATACAGAACAAGCTGTTCTTCTTTCAGTTCTGCAGCCAAATGTTATTATGCTATGTAGTGTTTGCATCAAAATAACTGTATGGGTTTTTTATTGTGATAGCAGAGCCTTGCCACAAGATGGAAGTGCTGGGTTGATGTCAGATTCATTGGCTGTGGAAATCAAACTGTAAAGAATATCAATGCCATATAGGTCAATCTATAAAGACTGCCAGTATTTTATATAGCAACTTTTTGTAAATAAATTAAGTTCTCTGGGTGCACACTCATCAGTAAAAGTACACCGGAACAATTAGAAAGGTTTTTTATGGTTTAATCCTGTCTTGAGGCCCTGGTTATGGTCACCCTGACAACCACCTTCCCTGACGACTATTCCCTGACAACGGCATTCCTCTACACAAACGTCCTTTAATGTACGCATGCGAGCGTGCACACGTCCACACACACACACACACTGACTCGCTGCGCTCCGCTTTGAGTTCCCTGCAGCTGTCAAATCCTAAAATCTCTCTTGACAATGACACACACTTTGATCACTCTCATATTTAAATGTAACTGGGGCAAGTTTGGCACGTTGTGTTGCAGCTCGTAGGTGAAGGCAGGGTGCATCCAGCACACACACACACACACACACAGAGACACACATACTGTAGGAGTGCACTCTCATAGCTTTATGACAGTTGAGATAGTGAGCTCGGAGTACTCTACCAGCACAAATGTACTGGGTGTGGTTTTGATGGTGCTGCATTAAGAGGCTGCATCTCTCTGTGAGCATTTTATTGCAGATCATTTTACACTGAGAGGCTTGAGTGATATCATACACTCACATCTTTCATCTCCTGCTCTCTCTTCCATGCAAACACATTTCTACACATTGCATTTCTTATTCATATTTGGAAATTCCAAGTAGCTCCTCCTGCTCGTCAGACGATGCATTCATTCCTGCTCAGTAGTCCAGCACAGCTCCCCTTCCTCACAACCCCCCCAAGTCAGTAAATCTGCTTTTTATTGGAGGCTTTTTATCTTCCAGTAGTTCTCCACACATGAGAGGGGTGGGGGTTGTTGGAGGGATGGGAAGAAACGTGATCAGGGTGACCATGATGAGTGTGTGGTTTCACTTTCTTGCTCTTCGTCATCACACTCCTTTCCTCATCCTCCATTTTGTTCCTTCAAGAAATCTCAGTTTCACGTGATATGAACAGCGTGCTACATACTCAAGTCATTTCTCTTCTTTTATATGTCTCTCTCTGACCTCATTCTGGATGATTGCTATTGATCCACTAGCTCTGGGAGCAGTGTCACAGGCATTTATCCTGCATTTTTACTGCATGCTACAGCACAGCTTACCTTCACTTGTGCTTTTTGGCTTTCCATAACCATAAGTTGTGAGTATTAGTAACCTGGTATCTGGGACTTTTTTTTGGCACCTTGGTTGAGGTTCCTCAATAGCTGAATTTAGGGGTGTGCCATATCGTATCGTTCACGATAATATCGGTATATTTTTTTTATGGTTAAAAAAAAATTCATATCATGATATTGGCAACATCCCTACTTCTTGATGTAGTGGTTAAAGTTGTTTTAATCACAAAAAGCTACTTACTCCCTGTCGCTAAACACATGCAGCTTTCAAAATAAGAGCACAGTGTGTTGACAGAATCCACCACAGAACTTACAAGAAGACTGTCAAAATAAGATGCCTTAAATAAAACATACAAGAACCTTTATTCTTCTTTACAAAATTTAATTAAAATATGCCCCCGGAACCCCTAAATGGATATTTTTTTTTATTTGCTCATACTCAAGAATCAAGAGTAAATTTTTTAGTATTTGGCAACTGTTGAGATTTGCACTTCACACTACATTTTAGATTTTTATTTATTTATACAGACTAAAAAAATCATATTTTCTATATCATTTTAAGTATTTGGTAATATCCTGAAGAATATCGTTATCGCAAAAATACCCTGAAATATCGTGATATTCTTTTAGGGCCATATCGCCCAGCCCTAGCTGAATTGACACTAAAAGGAAGAGTCAGAACACTGGAGAGTCCTGATTGATCATCACAAGACATTCTGCACAAACATCTCATTATAAATAACAAGGCTTCTGTCAATAGTGACCGCAAATTTTCTCTACACTTGACCCAGATTTTTTTTTAATGGCAGCCTGCAAAAGTATGCGTTACACTTGGGCATACCACTGACTGTAACGGTGTGGTGAGGACCCAATTGCAAGAGACAAAACAGCAGGAGTAGTTGATAATGACTTTATTTCTTGGCAGCAGCAAGAAATGAAACAAGTATGTGGCAGTATAGTTCAAGACAATGAAGCTCCACACAGCCACAAGAACAGACAGACATAAACTAGTGGTCGGGGACAGAAGGCTGAGGCTTTTACGGGGGAATCGACGAGGCAGGAGAGTCAGAGACAGGCAGGGTCGGCAACAGGCAAGCAGTCCAAAGTTGCATCAAGGGCTTAGAACAATCTGGCACTGTATGTGTGTGATGAAGGAGTCTTTATACTGACCAGAGATCTGAGAGCAGCTGAGTGAACAGGTCAGTGGAGCTGGGCTGATGAGGTACACTGCAAAAAAGCCAACTTGTATTTTTTGGCCTAAAACAGTGATTTAAGTTGGTAAAACTTGGAAATATAAATTACTGACATTTAGGGCAATAATGTAAGTTAGCACAACAAAGGAAGCCAGTTGTCTGCTCAAAAACAAGTTGGTGAGTTGTTGTTACTTATATCTTTAAGTTGGGGTTCACAACAAGGGACAATAGTTCTGATAACTCTTATTTCTTTGTTGTGAAATTTGGTCATTAGCGAAAGCTAGCGGCTAACTGACACTATCGGCTAACTGAAGCAAGCGGCTAACTGATGCTAGCGGCTAACTGATGCTAGCGGCGCTGCTTGTTACAGCTACAAGAGTAGCCATTAGCGTATCAATGCTAACTCAAAATTGTGGTCGCAACATTAGCTGACATTTCATAGCGGCGTTACAGTCGTGCCAGAGAAATTCAAAGTTGAGCAAACTCAAAAACAAAACTTAAAATATTTAGTTTAATTGTCCAACTTAAAATTTTATCGAAGTTTGTTGCCTTGAAATTTTGAGTTCACCCAACTTTTCTTTTTTTGCAGTGTAAGAGTGGCTGGCACTCTTACACTAGGTAGATTAGAAAAGTACTGGGAGTCAGAGGTGCAGGAGGGAGCAGAGCTGAACTGAGACCCTGATGAAGTGTAGACATTCTGTTTGTTTGCTACATGCTGATGAAAGAATGTGAAAGAGTGTCGAATTGAAGATTATGTCACAGCAGTTTCACATGCGTCACTATGTCAATCAGCTGAGAATCCCGCCTACACTGACAGGGTGTAACCCAGGGTGGAAAACACAATACACAAAACAACCTGATACAAAAAGTTGAGCAGAGTCAAGTGGAGCTGAACCCAAACAGTGGAAATGAGGCATTAGAGATGCACTGTAAACAATTTTCTTGTAAAAAAAAACAGTAAAATACTGGCAGCAGGGTTTCCAGCATTCTACTGTTAATTTTACAGTTCCTTTACTGTTATCTACTTTACACTATGTTACTGTGATAAAACCACATACTGAATTATAGTAAAATCCTGCATTTCATTGATTTTTACAGTAGACTAAAACACAGTATAGTGCTGAAGCTAGTTGCAATATTGTTGCAGTATACAATGCAGACATTTTTTGTAAATAGAGCATATTACTGTCTGAAAGCCAATTACTACGACTACGAATATGAATACGAATATGAATACGAATACGAATACGAATACGAAAACTTTATTATCCACTGAGTGGAAATTCCTCTTTGGTTTCACCATAGACATGTCTCAAAACAAACAGAATAAATAGTAAAACAATAAAGAAAAACATTTCAAGGATAGAAAAATATAAAATAGCCTACAGCAATAACTGTACTTCACACATCACCCATTCAAGTACAATTTAAGCACTGTCTTCACTGTAACCTCAGTAATTTTAATAAACCATATACTGAATGAGTTAGTTAAATAAAATACAGCCATTAAGAATGTGGATAAGAAGAGACTTAGAAAATATCATAGATTTATATCATATATTTTATGGGAAACGGCAAGTTACCTACAAATATTGCCCAGAGTGCATTGTTTTCTACAGTATAATACCTTTTTAATGGGAAAACAGTATGTTACTGTCACAATTTGGCTGTTTTCTTACACTGCAAAAAAGCCAACTTGTATTTTTTGGCCTAAAACAGTGATTTAAGTTGGTAAAACTTGGAAATATAAATTATTGACATTTAGGGCAATAATGTAAGTTAGCACAACAAAGGAAGCCAGTTGTCTGCTCAAAAACAAGTTGGTGAGTTGTTGTTACTTATATCTTTAAGTTGGGGTTCACAACAAGGGACAATAGTTCTGATAACTCTTATTTCTTTGTTGTGAAATGCGGGAAAGCGGTGAAATTCTGTCATTAGCGAAAGCTAGCGGCTAACTGATGCTAGCGGCTAACTGACGCTAGCGGCTAACTGATGCTAGCGGCTAACTGATAGCCTACTAGTGGCGCTGCTTGTTACAGCTACAAGAGTAGCCATTAGCGTATCAATGCTAACTCAAAATTGTCCAACTTAAAATTTTATCGAAGTTTGTTGCCTTGAAATTTTGAGTTCACCCAACTTTTCTTTTTTTGCAGTGTATGTTACTGTCACAATTTGGCTGTTTTCTTACAGCAATCTGTTACAGTGTGGCAAAAGTCATGATTTCATCATTGCGTAACATCATGGTATTTAGGGACTGCTCGTTATTTTCAGCTTGAGGGACGGAAACAAAATAGGAAGGAGCAGAAAGGAATGAGGAAGATCACGACTTACCGTAACCATTACTGAGTTTTGGCTCAGTGTTGACCAAATCTGTATTTGCTTCCTCATCTTTGCTGAATATTGTCTCACATTACTGTTAGCGCTCTATTAGATTTCGCTTACATTACTTCTGTGAAATCCCCCATCATCCCTGTTTCTGTAACTCACCCATCTGGCTCAGCATCTGTATTTTCTCTAAGCGTAGCAGGAATGTTCTCATCTGAGAACAAGCTTTGATCTGTCCGACCGACCGGTTGACTGGCATGTATCCTGCTCTTTCTAGTTTTCATCTACGTCTGTGTGTGTTGGGAGGAATTTCAAAAGGTGCCAGACAGGAGAGCTGTACCTGTGAAGATCATTTGAATTATTGAGCATGGCTCTGCTGTTTTTTTAGTTTCCACTCTTGCCTTTATCTCAGTACACTGTAAAAAATAATCTGTTCAATTTACGGTAAATTACCGGCAGCTGTGGTTGCCAGAACTTCACGTAAAAAATACAGTGAGAGGGTTTTCTACTGTAAATTTAAATGTAACTATCAAAAACTGAAATTTAGACTGAATATTCTCGTAATTTTTACGGTAATTGTATCATTCATTCACACATCATAGCAAATCTCCATTAACTTTACATGAAAATGTTATATTTTTACAGCAAAACTGTGCGTTTCCTACAGTTCATGACAGTAAAAGTAAAAATTGTGCTATTCCTTGATTTACGGTAATTAAAAGTGCCTACTACGGTGATACACAATTTTTAATTTTACGCCCCATTCCTGATGCAATTTGCCAGTGTTTTACTTTAATTTCTACAAACATTTTTTACAGTGTATTTATACCATGTTTTTGTTACTCATCCCAACATAAACACACCATAATATCTGTTCCCAGCAGCAGCTTTTTCCCTGTGTGTGTGTGTGTGTGACTGTCATAGAGGAATCTGTGTTTTCTCCATCAGCCACATTGTGTTGACAGGATCTATCAGCTGTGCTTGTAATGGTTTGAAATAAAGACAACTGATAACTGATTGCTGCAAGAGTAAATAAGGGAAGATAAACAAGTGAAGAGTTGCATTATGACAGAATCATTTGATGATCATATATTAGTGTGTTTGTGTTTTCCATGCTCAGCTGTGTGATCGCTCAGCTCGGGAGCTCAGCGATCACAGAGGCAGAGAGTGGGAGGGGCACTTACACACACACACACACACACACACACACACACACAATGCATACACACACTTGGTAGTGAGCTTGTCAGTATTGGATGCTGCCGTTGCTTCAGCAGCTGGATGTACAGGACTGGAAGTGTGTCAGATCGCAGAATAGGACTTGATTTGAGTGTTTGTATGCTGCATGCTGGACCTGTTTGTGTGTGTGTGTGTGTGTGTGTGTTAGCATTCAAGCTGTTTGTTTCATAGGAATGGTGTCAGTGGGTCTGTAGCACACATTCACTTTACCGTGGTGTGTGTGTGTTTGCAGGACTGAATCAGCAGGAATTATTTAACCAAAGGGATTCAGGAGCGCGTTATTGACTTTGACTCAGGGTGTGTTTTCATGCTGAGGAGCGAGGGGCTGTTGGGGTCTTTTTAACTGAAGGAATACACGTGTAATGTCACAGGACAACGAGATGATAGACCCCCTTTAGGGATGCCAGGACTGCCCCGAAATGGGGAACAGCGTCCAGAAGAAGAAGAAGAAGGTCCAGTCAGAGGAAAACTTCTCTGCACCACCGTCCCCAACCTCCAACCAGGAAAAATCCAAAGGTTTATGGCTGCTTGGACATCGAGACAAACTAAGAACAGGTAAGGGGAATAGGAATGGATTGCCATAAATGATCAGAGACAAGCTTTGAATGTTCTTGAAAGGCTTTGCTGATGGAAAAGTATTTGGAATTGTAAAATCACACTTATTATCTTCGCAAAGGAGGTTATGTTTTCAGTTTGTTTGTCGGCATTTCAATAAAACTACTGACCCCATTCTCCTGAAACTTACACTGTAAACAATTGTCTTGTAAATTAACAGTAAAATACTGGCAGCAGGGTTGCCAACATTCTACTGTTAATTCTACAGTTCCCTTACTGTTATCTACTTTAAAAACCACATAGTGAATTACAGTAAAATCCTGCATTTCATTGATTTTTACAGTACACTAAAACACAGTATAGTGCTGAAGCTAGTTGCAATATTGTTGCAGTATACAATGCAGTCATTTTTTGTAAATAGAGCATATTACTACGAATTAAGCGCTGTCTTCATTGTAACCTCAGTAATTTTAATAATCTATATACTAAATGAGTTAGTTAAGAGAAATACAGCCATTAAAAAGTGTACAAGAAGAGACTTAGAAAATATCATATATATATAATATATATATTTTATGGGAAACTGCAAGCTACCTACAAATATTGCCCAGAATGCATAGTTTTCTACAGTATAATACCTTTTTAATCAAAAACTGTATGTTACTGTCACAATTTGGCTGTTTTCTTACAGCAATCTGTTACAGTGTAGTGGAAGGGTGTAGCACATTACATTTTTAAGTGGATCCGAATCATGAGGGGATACATGAAGTATTATTCACTTTCATTAACATCGCAAGTCCGGACGCTTGGCTTTGGCAGAAGTGCACTTCCAGTTCTGACTGTGACCACTTTGAAAACAGGCTGAGATTCCTTCTGTAGCTGGCTGTGTTTACCTGAAGGTGTGTGGTCATGTAAATGAGTTCCTACAGTAAGCTTTTTACATGCAGAGTGACAATATTCCCATGCTGACTTCCCCTTAGTCAGCTCCAGGGCTCCCTGCTTATTGCACAAGTGTGCAGAAGAGGGTTGTGTGTGGGCAAGTGTGTGTTTTTTTCTCTGTTTGTTCCGGTGATTTGTTCCTCCTGCTGACATATGAGTGGTAACAGAGGGTTTTAATTGAAGACAGATTCTGAATTTGCCTCTTTTTTTGTGTGCCCAAAACCTCAATGCCCTTTAGCGCCACAGTGCGTGAGTGTGTTTGTGATCCCGTGCCTTAGAGGGGGCATTATTATAATTATTTTATGATTCTGTGAGCTGTTTTTGTCAGACCAGTATACCTGCAGCGGAAAACAGAGCTTAGCCTGTCCCACGCTGATCATTGTCTCTGTTAACAGTCCCTGAAGCAACAAAAAACACCAGACAAACAGGTTTAACACCAGCTAGCACTGACACAGACAGATTGTCAGATAATGCTCCACCACTGAGATTTGTCTTTCACAAAGCTGCTGTTGACGTTTTCTGTTTCTCAAGTGTTGCTTTCTGTTTCATGTTTTCCATCCTCAACCAGGACTATTTTTACTCTACCTGTGTTTTTCATCTCTCTTCTGCCTCTAATAGGTTATTATTGACAAATAGGGCGTGAAATTAAAAATGTTATATCACCGTAGTAGACACTTTTAATTACCGTAAATCAAAGAATAGCACAAAACTTTTACTTTTTTCTGTCATAAACTGTAGAAAACACACAGTTTTGCTGTAAAAAATATTAGATTTTTCACTTAAGATGAATGGAGAAATACTATAATGTCACAAGGACATAACTACCCTAAAAATAATAGCAGAACAAAGGACCTAACAAAGGACCTAAAATGACCAAAAGAGTCACAAAACGACCAAAAAAAAGACAGAAAACGACCAAAAGAGACACAAAACTATCAAAAAAGACACAAAATGACCCCAAAAATACATAAAATTATCAAATACAACACAAAATTACCAAAAAAAAAGACAGAAAACGACCAAAAGAGACATGAAATTATCAAAAAAAGACACAAAATGACCAAAAAAATACGTAAAATTATCAAATGAGACACAAAATTACCAAAAAGAGACACAATAGGGATAAAATGGCAAGTGATTTTTCAGTCTAAATGACAGATTTTGCTGATATTTACATTTAAATTTACTGCTGCCGGTATTTTACCGTATTAAACATATTTTTTTTTACTGTCATAAACTGGGAGAAACACACAGTTTTGCTGTAAAAATATAACATTTTTTAAGTAAAATGAATGGAGAAATACCATGATGTGTGAATGAATGACACAATTACCCCTAAAAATAACTGGAATATTCAGTCTAAATGACAGATTTTGCTGATATTTACATTTAAATTTACAGTAGAAAACCCTCTCACTTTATTTTTTACGGTAAAGTTCTGGCAACCACAGCTGCCGGTAATTTACCGTAAATTTAACAGATTATTTTTTACGGTGCAGGGAGTTGCTTGTTCCACCTCGACCCTCGAAGCTGCGATAATCCATGTTTTTATATTAACAATGTATCCAGTTACTATGTGCAATCTGAAGGTGGCTCGCTGTGATGAATCCACAGATTAGTTGAAGGGCAGACCTCCGCCGAGGCCATGCCCCGTCTCACAATGTTAGCTAAAGCGGAACATAATTGGTGTATCTGCTGTGTGATTTGCATCAGCTCCAAAATTTAATAGGTTGTTCCTCGGTCCATGCTGCCCCCAAGGGCAGCTTAATGAAAACTGGGCCAGCGGGGTTTTTCTGAGTCATGCTGAAGTGGCTAAAGACGAAAAAAAGCAAAAAGTTGATTGAATGTTGAATTCACATCTTCCAAATGGTCAAAGCCCTACCAACTTAATAAGGTAATAATATGTCAGAGTTGTGTTTTTAGCTTGTTCTGCAGCTCCAAGTGGCAAAAAAAACAACATATAGCTGCTCTGGTGAAGGACGCTTGCAAATTTAATTGATCATTTTTTTAGGCTCCACTGCTATTTTGCTCTTATAAACAATCCTTGACTGCCAGCATTTAAACATGGATTTTAACATGGATTTAAACAGGAGTCATAATTGCCAAGATTAGTCGAGCAGTGTAGCTCCATCATGACAGTAGTTCTCAGGTCAGATCACCCAAAAAAGAAACAAAATGACCAAAAAAAGGAAACAAAATGACCAAAAAACACTCAAAATGGCCCAAAAAAAGACACAAAATGACAAAAAAAAGAGACACAAAATGACAAAAAAAAGAAACAAAATGAGCAAAAAAGACTCAAAATGACCACAAAATGACCAAAAAAAAGACACAAAATGACTAAAAAAAGACACAAAATGACAAAAAAAGAGACACAAAATGACAAAAAAAAAGAAACAAAATGAGCAAAAAAGACTCAAAATGACCACAAAATGACCAAAAAAAGACACAAAATGACTAAAAAAAGACACAAAATGACCAAAAAAAGACACAAAATGACTTAAAAAAGACTCAAAATGGCCACAAAGTGACCAAAAAAAAGAGACACAAAATGACAGAAAAAAGAAACAAAATGACCAAAAAAGACTAAAAATGACCAAAAAAAAGACACAAAATGACTAAAAAAAGACGCAAAATTACCAAAAAGAGCTGTCATTTATTCTGTTGTTTTGCCACGTTCATTACCTAAGCAGAGTCACCTGGCTCATCGTTATACACAAGGGAAATGGCCGGGTTGCCTCTTCTGTCATGGTTATCTGGCCATTACTTGGAGTTGATGTATTACAATATTACAAAATGCATCTATCTGCTTGTGTCATTGGCTGAAATATTGCCAACATTATCTGGCAGCAAACAGCAATAACAATCAGACCAAGACTCATTAATTCTCCTCAGACTTCCATTTTTCTTGTGGGTGTGTTTTCTATTGCAGTTAAACTTTCAGATAAACAAAATGTATATTGTGGCCTGTATTTTTTTCATTTATAATTTTCTTATTAGTTCAGTTCGGTGTTCTGCACGTCTTGTGTTTCACCAATACGACCCCGCTGAACCCTGTGTGATGAAGCTATGTGGATGCATGGGCTGTCAGAAAAACAAGACCGGGCAGTTAAAGTCTCTCATCAGAACCTCATGATGGCGTTTGTGTGTACAAAAAAAGATGGATTATGCTCATTGTAGGTAATGAATGTGTGCGTGTATACAAACACATCTTGAGATAATTTTCTGTCAGGGTGGTCGATGTCCACACAGGCGTGCTGTGTGATTGTCTGTTCTCCTGGATTCACCGCCTCATTCATGGGGAGATTATTCAGAAACTTGGGGTGTGAATGCATTCCTGCATTCCAGCTGATTTCTTTACGCATGAGCAGCCATCCAGCATTCAAGCACACGACTTCTTGAAGGTTTTGAGGCGATTGCAGCAGCTTGAAGGCAGATTGAGCAAGACAAAGAAGGAAAGAGTGCATTGTCTTGCATAGAATTGTCATTGCACATGGTCAAGACACAAAATGACCAAAAAAAGACACAAAATGACTTAAAAAAGACACGAAATGACCAAAAAAAGACACAAAATGACAAAAAAAAAAAAACACGAAATGACCAAAAAAAGACACAAAATTACTTTAAAAACAAAAACAAAATTACTTTTAAAAAAAGACACGAAATGACCAAAAAAAGACACAAAATTACTTTTAAAAAAAAGACACAAAATGACCAAAAAAAGAGACACAAAATGACTTAAAAAAGACACAAAATGACCAAAAAAAGACACAAAATTACTTTAAAAAAAGACACAAAATTACTTTTAAAAAAAGACACAAAATGACCAAAAAAGGCACAAAATTACTTTTAAAAAAAAGACACAAAATGACCAAAAAAAGACACAAAATGACTTAAAAAAGACACAAAATGACCAAAAAAAGACACAAAATGACAAAAAAAAACACGAAATGACAAAAAAAGACACAAAATTACTTTAAAAAAAGACACAAAATTACCCAAAAAAAGGGCACAAAATGTCTTTTAAAAAAAGACACAAAATTACCAAAAAAAGAGACACAAAATGATAAAAAAAAAAAACACGAAATGACCAAAAAAAGACACAAAATTACTTTAAAAAAAGACATAGAATTGTCATTGCACATGTTTATGTGCAGCTAAAATGACGCAATGCTCTTTAAAGTTGTTGACATTATTTATATATAGTAGCAGTAAGCCGTAGCTAATGGATTAAAGCCACAGTGAATGCCAGCCACACAGTACATGTTCTCTCTGTGCTGCAGTAACGATGATGAAACATGCAGCGGATGAACTCAATGACTACATTCTCCCTATGTGCTCCTGAAATATGTGTCATGTCTGAGCTTTTGGACATGTTCCAAACTAGACACCCTGCTCGTGTCCTTCACCACACCTGAGAGGTTGTTTATGTTGAGGAATACAACACTTAGCAGACTGGGAAACGACTGGATGTCACACATGGAACGCCTCGTTGTTTCTGGATTTTTTATTCAAGGTCATCCATCAGTGTGTTTCTCTCTCCTTCTGCTTTTAAAGGGGGATGTTAATGTTAGCAGCAGTGATCCTGAGGATTCATAATTGCCAAGATTAGTCGAGCAGTGTAGCTCCATCATGACAGTAGTTCTCAACCTTTTTGAGACGCGACCCCCAATTTAACATGCATGTTGTCCGCGACCCCCACTCACTGAACAGAATCACCAAAAAAGACTCAAAATGACCACAAAATCACCAAAAAAGACACAAAATGACCAGAAAAGACACAAAATGACAAAGAAGACACTAAATAACCAAAAAAGACTCAAAATGACCCAAAAAAGACAATAAATGACTAAAAAAAAGACACTAAAAGACCAAAAAAGGAAACAGAATGACAAAAAAAGACACAAAATGACTTAAAAAAAGACACAAAATGACCAAAAAAGACACTTAATTACTTTTTTTTAAAAAGACACAAAATGACCAAAAAAAGACACAAAATGACTAAAGAAAAAACACGAAATGACCAAAAATGTTGTGTTCAAAATGATTTGGCGACCCCCAGAAATCATCTCAAAATGGCCCAAAAAAGACACTAAATGACAAAAAAAAAGACACTAAATGACCAAAAAAGGAAACAGAATGACAAAAAAAAGACACAAAATGACTTAAAAAAAGACATAAAATGACCAAAAAAAGACACAAATTACTTTTTTTAAAAAGACACAAAATGACTTAAAAAAAGACACAAAACGACCAAAAAAGACACAAAATTACTTTTAAAAAAAAAAGACACAAAATGACCAAAAAAAGACACAAAATTACTAAAAAAAAAACCCACGAAATGACCAAAAATGTTGTGTTCAAAATGATTTGGCGACCCCCAGAAATCATCTCGCGACCCCAATTGGGGTCCCGACCCCAAGGTTGAGAACAGCTGCATCATGCAGGGAGAGCCAGAGAAGCGCTGAAGAAGAGTTACTGTCGACTGCAACTAAGCATTATTCTCATTCACGATGATTATTGTCTTAATTCATTCTTTGGCCCAGTAACATTTTTGTAAATTATGATAATCACATTACATCTGTGTGTAAGACAGTGATGAGACACATTACTGTTCCTAAATTTAGTAATCAATTTACACTTACTAATCATTTACGTCGTTTCTTGTGTTACATTAGTTCTTAGAGGCTCTTCAGTTTTGTGCAGAACAAACATATTGTCTGTCAAATGATTTGAGAGATTCCTCCTAATGAGGTATAACCACTGCTTTAGTAATAAACACGTTCAATTAGCTGAACTAGTCTCCTATTAAATTATGGTTTAGCATCTCCAGTGAGTGAGTGTTTGGCCTGTAAAATGCACTTCAAATGCTATTAAAACTCTCTTTTCAGTCCGTCATCATCTGACTGTAAAGTGGCAATTACGTGATAATGCATCTTAGTCATTGTTTGTGGAGTAATGGAAGAGTAATGTAATGAGCAGTAGTAACACTTTACTTTCTACAGGGACTAAATAATAAAGAATGCATTGCTTTTCTTCAAACTAAGCTATGTAATGTGAAATACCTAGCTTTTTTTACATGCATGTTGTCCGCGACCCCCGTTCACTGAACAGAATCTCACGCGCACAGTTCAGATCACCCAAAAAATAAACAAAATGACCAAAAAAAGGAAACAAAATGACCAAAAAAAGACACAAAATGACTTAAAAAAGACACAAAATGACCAAAAAAAGACTCAAAATGACCAAAAAAAGACTCAAAATGACCAAAAAAAAAATGACTAAAAAAAGACACAAAATGACTAATAAAAGACACAAAATGACTACAAAAAGACACAAAATGACCAAAAAAGGAAACAAAATGACCAAAAAAGACACAAAATGACTTAAAAAAGACTGACTTGAATATCAGAAAATAGGGAAAATGCTCATCACAATCACAAAGTCAAAGGTCACCTCTCACATTGATTATTTTGTCCAAACAACGGTTCAAAACCCACATATATTCAAGTCACTACAATATAAATAATATATATATATATATGCAGCAGATCATCACGATTGAGAAGCCAGAACCAGAGAAAACAATTAAAGAACCAGCCAAGTAATCGTTTCAGCTCCAGTGATGCTATAAACTCTGAAAAAACAGGGAAATGTGCTTATTGTGACCACAAATAGGAAACAATGTGCTTAAGAACTATTTCATATGAACTTTGTTTGACCTGGCTCAGTCATACTGTCAGCTCATCACTGCTTGTTTGCACACACACACATGGTTAAAAGACACAATATGGTGTTCAGAGTTTAGATTCTGCCAGCTGGACCACAAAGATACCATTCATCTGTTGATGTGAGCGCTAGGACGCTAGATAAGATTAGCTCACTGTGAGCTCACTGCTGCATCCACAGGTGGTCAGTGATGCAGAGGGAGACACACACACACACACACACACACACACACACACACACACACACATCCTTGTACTTCCATCTTTGTGAGGTCCCTCATTCATTTGAATAGTGAAGTTTGAGGGTTTTTTCTTCATTAGTTTTAGATTTAATTTTGTTGTGGATTTTTGTTTTCAAATCCAGTTAGTTTTAATGGAAACAAAGGACATTTTCACTATAATTTAGTTAGTTTTGTAACCACACAATACAGTTTCAGTTAATTATCATTATCATGTAACCTTTAACCCTTAAAACAAAGTCTGAAATCTCAAAAAAGCCTTTAAAGAAGTGAGGACCGGCCGAAATGTCCTCACTTTGCAAAAATGTGTTCTGGTCCCCACTATGTAAGAAGTACAAGAACACACACACACACACACACACACACACACACACACACACACACATTCTTGTACTCCTATCTTTGTGAGGACCCTCATTGTAACAGTGAATTCCGTATCAAGGTTACAATAGTTTTGGATTTTTTATTAGTTTTAGTTTTAATTTTGTTGTGAATTTTTGTTTTCAAATTCAGTTAGTTTTAATGAGATTTTAGAGTGAGTTTGCTAGTTTTAGTTTAGTTTTTATTAGTTTTAGTTTTTTGTAATGGGGTATTTGTTGGGTGGGAGATTAAAAGAGGTCACAGTAAATTTTGCCTTTATTTCCTTTGTCTTATCCATCTTCATTATGTATGAAAAAAGTTGACAAAGACGAAAACGAAATACTTTTTTTTTTTAGTTTTAGTTGGTTTTGTAACCACACGATACAGTTTCAGTTAATTATCATTATCATGTAACCTTTAACCCTTAAAACAAAGTCTGAAATCTCAAACAAGCCTTTAAAGTAGTGAGGACCGGCCGAAATGTCCTCACTTTGCAAAAATGTCCTCACTCTGTTGGTTAAAAAAGTGTGCTGGTCCTCGCTATGTAGGAAGTCCAAGAACGGATTTTTCATTAGTTTTAGTTTTCATTTTGTTGTGATTTTTTTTAATGCTTTAGTTTTAGTTTAGTTTTAATTAGTTTTAGTTTTTTGTAATGGGGTATTTGTTGGGCGGGAGATTAAAAGAGGTCACAGTAAATTTTGCCTTTATTTCCTTTGTCTGATCCATCTTCATTATGTATGAAAAAAGTTGACGAAGACGAAAACGAAAGACATTTTTCTTTAGCTTTAGTTAGTTCTGTAACCACACAATACAGTTTCAGTTAATTATCATTATCATGTAACCTTTAACCCTTAAAGCAAAGTCTGAAATCTCAAAAAAGCCTTTACAGAAGTGAGGACCGGCCGAAATGTCCTCACTTTGCAAAAATGTCCTCACTCTGTTGGTTAAAAACGTGTTCCGGTCCTCACTGTGTAGGAAGTACAAGAACACACACACACACACACACACACACACACACACATACACAAACACACACACACACACACACACACAGAAACTCTCTTTGTCCTGTCATCCTTTATTCTTGAGCCCTTTTGAGGTTTTATAAACTCGTGATGCAGCTGATTTGCCTCCAGATGTTTCATATTACTGCCTCATAAGTGTCATCTGTGGAGGGAGAACCTCAGCTGGTTTTCATCACCGGATAGAGGAAGTCCCTGCAACATGAGACATATATCTAATACACTACTTCACTGTACACTTGAAACTGAAATATTAAGATATATTGTTGAAGTCTCACACCTTCCCTGCCTTCTAACTTCACCTCGTTCCTCCACACTGTAAAACCCAATGTTGCTTGTTAAGCTACATAAAGGTTTTAAGATAAGCAATGGATGAAATGACTTGTGAGTTGTTGTTACTTCTTTCTTTAAGTTGGGGTTCACAACAAGGGACAATAGTTCTGCTAACTCTTATTTCTTTGTTGTGAAATGCTGGAAAGCAGTGAAATTCGGTCATTAGCTGACGCTAGCGGCTAACTGATGCTAGCGGCTAACTGACGCTAGCGGCTAACTGACGCTAACAAGCTGCTTGTTACAGCTACAAGAGTAGCCATTAGCGTATCAATGCTAACTCAAAATTGTGGTCGCAGCATTAGCTGACATTTCATAGCGGCGTTACAATCGTGTTGAGTTGAGAAAAATTTGAATTCAGAGTTGAGCAAACTCAAAAACAAAAAAAAATTTAGATGTTGCGACTTTTTACCCAACTTTAGCAGCTTTTAGCTCATTGTTTTGGTTGTTCAGCCTTAAATTATTTTATCACTTCCTTGAATTTGACCATTATTCTGTCTGTCAGCAAGATAACGGAGAAAACTTCAGACCCAATTTTCATGAAACCGGCCTGTACACCGTACCGGCTGCAACATTATATTTACCGGCTTTTTCAAAAAACTAAATAGTGCCAAGTTAAGTTGTGTACATGTTGTTTTGTGGACTAAAACCTTGTAGTTTCTTGTTTGTAGTTGCTTGTTTGTTATTATAACTCATTTTTACTTTTCAATACAACAAATATTTGTGCAAAAAGTAATTTTAACTTAAAATTTTAGGTCAAAAAGCAAGATTCATTTGAGTTAACTACATTGTCTTTGTTGTCTTGACATAGAATTCTTTACTACTTTACTCTTTACTACAATACTCAAATATTGAAACAAAAAAAAAAGTTGGGTTTTACAGTGCACACTCCCCTCCATCTAATCTCCTTTATGCTGTTATCACCTTGACCTTGAGATTGTTGGCTGGTTATTTATCTTCCAGCATTCCAGAGGGCAGATATTTGCTTGTATACACAGTAAGATTTACTCATACTGCACCTTTGACTGTGAAAAACTTGTGACTTTAGGGACAATGAACACTGCAAAAAAAGAAAAGTAGGGTGAACTCAAAATTTCAAGGCAACAAACTTCGATAAAATTTTAAGTTGGACAATTAAACTAAATATTTTAAGTTTGGTTTTTGAGTTTGCTCAACTCTGAATTCAGATTTTTTTACTTATTTTACATTGTAATAACTTTTAATCCTTACTTCTGCTAACTTCTGCAATGTGCTGAAGTGGCACGATTGTTACGCCGCTATGAAATGTTAGCTAATGTTGCGACCACAATTTTGAGTTAGCATTGATATGCTAACGGCTACTCTTGTAGCTGTAACAAGCAGCGCCGCTAGCATCAGTTAGCCGCTAGCATCAGTTAGCCGCTAGCTTTTGCTAATGACCGAATTTCACAACAAAGAAATAAGAGTTAGCAGAACTATTGTCCCTTGTTGTGAACCCCATCTTAAAGATATAAGTAAGGGTCGCCAAATCATTTTGAACACAACATTTTGAACACAACATTTTTGGTAATTTCGTGGGGTTTTTTTTAGCCATTTTGTGTCTTTTTTTAAAAATGACACCACCTACTACATTCATTTAACATGACAATCCTTTGCTAAATAAAAGCTACATAAAGGTTTAAAGATAAGCAATGGATGAAATTACTTGTGAGTTGTTGTTACTTATATCTTTAAGTTGGGGTTCACAACAAGGGACAATAGTTCTGATAACTCTGATTTGTTTATTGTGAAATGCTGGAAAGCAGTGAAATTTGGTCATTAGCGAAAGCTAGCGGCTAACTGATGCTAGCAGCTAACTGACTTGTTTTTGAGCAGACAACTGGCTTCCTTTGTTGTGCTAACTTACATTATTGCCCTAAATGTCAATAATTTATATTTCCAAATTTTACCAACTTAAATCACTGTTTTAGGCCAAAAAATACAAGTTGGCTTTTTTGCAGTGAAGGACTGAGGGGTGAACTGATGACAGAATTAAGGAGGGATAATTAAAAGAAGGTGACTCCCGTCTGGAGAACATAAAGGCTAGAGAAGAAGGGATGAACTGAGTATAATTCGAGAACAAGGCTGGCAGCAGATTTCCCTGCCATTTTCATTACAACTGTCTTGTGTGGGTTGTGATATTCCATATTCCATTATCCTGCTGGGTAAGGCTCGCCTAAGCCTTTTGATTTCTGTAAGCGGGGCTAAGACGCTCTCTTCTTGGTCCTCCTTTGAAGATCCCATTTAATGTGTGCCACTGTCAAAGTCGTGGACTCCCTGCAGAGGGCTTAGGCAACACACAGTTGGATAATGGAAAGATGACTTTTCCTCCCTGCTATCTATCCCTCCTACGCTCCTCTTCCAGCCCTGATCTTTCATGTTCTGGTGCTGTTTGTCTCTGTGCATCTCTCTGCTGCATCCATACATATATAATCTCTATTTCCCTTCTTTTTGTTTTTCTTCTGCTCTTTTTTAAGCTGAATTTCCGACCTCAGGAGACAAAACAATAGGAAAAAATGACGATGTTATTCCTTAACAAGCATCTGTCTTACTTTTCTGTTTTCCTTTCTTCTCCATCTGTAGCTTCAACAAGATCTCCAACCTAAACATCAGTACCACCCCTAATGATCCATATGATCATTTCACAGGAGTGAGCATTAAACAATAACACACACATTTGTCATTATACATACATGTACGGTTCGTGGTTTTAAAAAAAAGGCTGCAGTTTCTTTGAATTTAGGCTACAAAACCACTGGCCTAGGTTAACCCAGCTGTTCTCAACCAATTATATATATATTTTATCATGCTCTAGTTCTTTTTTCTTTTTTTTTATTGTTTTATCTTTTTTACCTAGCTTTTTATTTTATTATATTTTATATATATATATGCTTTCCATTGTCATTATTGACTTTTACTTTTTTTATTTTTTTATTATTATTATTATTATTAATAATAATAATAATAATAATAATAATAATAATACTTATTTTATTTTATTTTATCTTACTTTGTCCTTTATCTAATTTATTTCTAACCTGCCTCCAGTGTTTCCTCACTGCTCCATGTTGAGATGGAGCTTCCTCAGTTCCTCAGTTTGTGCTTTGTTTTTAATAGGATGGGGGGGATGAAGGTGGGTGGGGTGGAGGGTGTTTGTTTCTATGTTTTGTTATCTTTTTATTATCATTATTTTCTCCTTTCTTTTTTATGTAAAGCGCTTTGTGTTGCATCATCGGACTACCAACAGAAATCAGAACCTGTCTAATACTAAAATGTTGTCCTCTTCCCTACAGATTCATACACAGATATCTGTTTATAGACATCAGTCTGCTTTAGACCAAGTAAGTCAGTGAAAAGTCAGTGAAAGGCTCTGCTTCTTGCCCCAAAGTGTTCTTTGATTGAGTGAGCTTGTTACCATCCTATTCCACTCTGTCCTCTCTTGCTCTGTAGCTGTAGGAACTTTTGTTTTCATCTTATAAATGAAAGGACGTTTTTGGCAGCATGCAATTGTGGTTC
Organism: Centropristis striata; assembly: GCF_030273125.1. Taxonomy (NCBI): domain Eukaryota; kingdom Metazoa; phylum Chordata; class Actinopteri; order Perciformes; family Serranidae; genus Centropristis; species Centropristis striata. Next base: position 2,923,814 of record NC_081530.1, read on the forward strand.
GTCTGCATACTCCGCTCCTAAATGTAGCATGGGAATTCTTTCAGCCATTGGACGGCTTCTCCAGAACACTTTAAAGTAAGAATAAATCCTTCTAAAGGATCCACAACCCGTTAGCAAGTCTGTCTCATGCATGCAAAATAGAAAGTGCATGTGGAGTATTCTAAGGTTTGCTATGTGAAGACTTGACCCAAATTTAACTTAAGCTGCCATTAGGAAAGAAATCCTGTTATTTCAGCTAAGGCTAGGAGCGCTGTTCTCAGTACTCTTTTAAAAAGACTACTGTTTGAAGGCAGTAAAAAATGACACCACCTACTACATTCATTTACCATTACAGTCCTTTGCTAAATAAAAGCTACATAAAGGTTTTAAGATAAGCAATGGATGAAATGACTTGTGAGTTGTTGCTTATATCTTTAAGTTGGGGTTCACAACAAGGGACAATAGTTCTGATAACTCTTATTTGTTTGTTGTGAAATGCTGGAAAGCAGTGAAATTCGGTCATTAGCGAAAGCTAGCGGCTAACTGACGCTAGCGGCGCTGCTTGTTACAGCTACAAGAGTAGCCATTAGCGTATCAATGCTAACTCAAAATTGTGGTCGCAGCATTAGCTGACATTTCATAGCGGCGTTACAATCGTGTTGAGTTGAGCAAATTCAAAAACTTTTTGGCCAACTTGTCTTTGTAAGTCATTTTGTGTCTTTTTTAGTCATTTTGTGTCTTTTGGTGTCTTTTTTTTGTCATTTTGTGTCTTTTTTTAGTCATTTTGTGTCTTTTGGTGTCTTTTTTTGTCATTTTGTGTCTTTTTTTAGTCCTTTAGTCCAACATAAAATGTGATTTTGATTATTTTTTTTACTTTCAAAACACTATCATGCTCAATAAAGAATTTTAAATGTTGCAAATGTGCATTAATTATAATTAAGAGTAGACTGAGACAATAAACTGCATAATTTTCAATTAAATTCTGGAAAAGTTGGTGTGTTCTAAAACTTTTGACCAGTAGTGTATGCCACATCACAGATCTTTGACATTTAGGGGTAGAATTTTTTTTAAAACATCATAAATGTGTTCTATGTGGTCCACTTGGTCTGTTTTAATATCCCCCATAACTTTCCTTTAAATATTACTTGGTCTGGGGTCTTATGGGTTAAGTTTCAGAGGATGTATGACATAAGTTTCTGCTCTAACCCCTCAGAGTGATTTCCATCTGTCTCCAGAATAAAAGCCCTCAGTGTTTGTATTGCTCTGTAATAGGGCTCAGTGCAGTGACTTCCTGCATTGCCCCCTAAATTGAATTAAAGCATCAGACCATAGCATTAAACACCACACACACTCAAACACACAGACCTGCGTCTGACCTCTCCATTTAAAGGTCATTATTATGGCTTGGATATGATGTTTATCATTTTGAAACAAGAACAAACGAATCGTTTATAGCTCTTGTTAGGCTTAATTTTCTGACATAACTATGTCCAATCTGTAATTTGAACCTTGTGACAGTCTTAGCTCAGCGTGTCCTGTTGCTGATGTAGCAGGAAGTCACGTCCAACCTCAGATGAAACCTCGCTGAAATTAAGTTATCCATCAATCAAACTGGCTTTTACTAGCTGCCTCTGAGTTTTCTTCTGATGCTGATAAGAATAAATTAGTTTCTGAAACAAATACTTTTGAATTGATTTAATCAAAAATCAACAAACTTGATGCCTATTGCCAGCTTTTCAGTTAAACCACAAATTGTTGCTCATAGCAGCATAAAATAACTTAATTGTCAGTATTTTTAGACCATTATATGGTATTAATACCTTCCCTAAGTCCCATATTATTGTGAAATCTTTTAGGTGAGTTATAAGGTATGTTAGACAGAGAGGTTTAGCATAAACTTTGAGTCATTTGAGAATTTGAGTAAAATCTCCTTCCCACATCTTCTTGGATTTGTTCATCTCGTCAGATGTTTGAAATCATGGTAATTAACTTTAGTTTACCTAACTTTATTATAAAATAAAGTTACAAACATTATTTAGTCTAAATTAAATTTTGTACAAATGATAAAATCTTGGCTTTCCTGTTGCTTTTGGTCCTTCTGGGAGAACGTCCTGTGGACAGATGAGACCAAAGTAGAGCTTTTTGGTAAAACACATCATTGTACTGAAAATGAAATGAGGCCTTCAAAGAAAAGAACACGACCCCTATGGACAAACATAGTGGAGGTTCACTGATGTTTTGGAGTTGCTTTGCTGCTTCTGGCGCTGGATGCCTTGATTGTGTGCATGACATCATGAAATCTGAAGACTACCAGAGAATTTTGGGGCGCAATGTAGGGCCCAGGGTCAGAAAGCTGGGTCTCCGTCAGAGGTCAGGGGTCTTCCAGCAGGACAGTGACCCAAAGCACACTTCAAAAAGCACCTAGAAATGGTTGAAGACAAAGCGCTGGAGGGTTCTGAAGTGGCCAGCAATGAGTCCAGATCTAAATCCCATAGAAGACCTATGGAGAGATCTTCAAGCAGCAGTTGGGAGAAGGCTCCCTTCAAATCTGAGACCTGGAGCAGTTGGCAAAAGAAGAGTGGTCCAAAAGTCCAGTAGAGAAGAGTGTAAGAAACTCATTGATGGTTACGAATACGAATACGAAAACTTTATTATACACTGAGTGGAAATTCCTCTTTGGTTTCACCATAGACATGTCTCAAAACATACAGGAAGTGATTGATTTCAGTTATTTTTTCCAAAGGGTGTGCTACCAAATATTAAGTTGAGGGTGCCAATAATCTTGTCCAGTCCATTTTTGGAGTTCTGTGTGGAATGATCAGATTTGGCTTTTTATTCTCTGCTTTTTTTGTGTTGTTCAAATGCAAACAAAAGAAATAAACATGTGAATACCAAAGCATTTGTAATTGCATCAATTTTCTGACAGAAGTGTAGGGGTGCCAATATTTTTGTCCATGACTCTATATGTCATGTCAATTGGTGTAATACTTGACACCAGCCATAATTAACCTCAACAACTTAAGTTATGTCATCTCAACGGTGTCAGGAGACCTTGGCCTCATGTTGGCAGAGCGGTTCCCTCGGGGAGGCGAGTGTGTGAGCCAAGCAGATGGCGTGGCGCCGGCGCCAGCCCCGACCGCCGTTTGTGCTTTTGGCAGCAGGTTTACTCGAACACGCTGTCGTCTTTTCACGCGGATTTACAAGTGTTTTCAGACTGATTCAGTCAGAGTGGGTTTGACTTGTTTACGAAAGGGAAGCTTAGTTCATTGGCCGTGCATAATGGGATTTCACTGAGGAAGAGTGATGAGGAGGAGTGTGTTTCTGGGACTTTAATGAAGGCTCACAATTGGCAGAATGAGATGTTGTTTTCTGTGGGCAGGAGGCACACACAACCCTCGTTTTCTGCATATCTCTCTCACACACACACACACACACACACACACATTGTAGCACTTAGCTTGTTGATGAACAAACTATTACATTCACTGAGTGTGTGTTTTTCGTGAGTGTTACATGCATTGAAAACAGGGAACGTCTGTTCAAGCCTAATGTGTTCAGTGTGACAGTCAGATGAACTTAAAGTCTCTTTTCTCAGCAGTTGGGACGTCAGCAAATGTTTTCCATCCAAATTTTGCTCCTTATTCCTCATCAACAGGCTCAGTATTGACTAAAAACAAGCATCAATATTATATTTCCCATTTAAAAAAGTTTCTGGGGTAACGCTTTATATTAAGGTCCTTGTAATAACCATTAATAACGGGTGTGTAAAATGACAGTAGGTGGTTATTGTTGACGTTTTATTTTTTAAATGTGTTACTATTTTTTCTTTTTTGTGTGTTATTGTTGTTTGTTTGTTCATTGTTGTCTCATTATGACTACATGGGTGTATGTGTACTTATGTGTTTGTAAGTTAATAACAAGTTATGTGTGTTAATAATGGTAATAATGAGTTTATAAACTACATTACTATGTGTTATACATACATATATATAAATATTATTGTTATATAACTGAATATAGTAAATTAACATAGGGAGAAGGGATTTAATAAGCTTTGGCTCCTTTTGAACACAAATAAGTGTTGAGTCTTGTTGTTGTTTCATTTGTGTTGTTGTCTTGTATTTATTGTTGTTCGTTTGTTTTTAAATGTTCATCTTTTATTTTGTGTTCAAATAAATTCTCAATCAATCAATTAATTAACAAGTAATAAGGCCCTTGTAAGTCCTAACAAGATGCTTATCAACATTATTGTGTGTTTATAAGCTTATATAAGTGTTAATAATGGCATTATAATACAGCTAATAGCAGGCTATAAGAGATTTATAAGCACTAATAAGCTTGTTAACAGTTTGCAAATGCTTAAGAACATTAATAAAAGCCTCATGAGTATCTTATAATAGTTCATAATAGCATTACAAACACCCAAGTAATAAGACCCTTGTAAGTCCTTACAAGATGCTTATTAACATTATTCTGTGTTTATAAGCTTATATAAGTGTTAATAATGGCATTACAAACACCCATGACCCACCCATTATGTCTTTGCCATGCCTTTATTAATCTTATTTTGTTTGCTTATTGATATTAAAATATACTTTATTGCTCATCTATTATAAGTTAACTATAAGTTAACTATGCTTTTTGCAACTACCGGATCTAAAGCGAGAACAATGCCTTATTACTTGTTAATTAATGGTTATTAAGGACCTTATTATAAAGTGTTACCAGTTTCGGTAACTGTTTCCTCTGTGTTTCAGCAATTTGTGGCTGAATCACATGAGATTAATCCAATATAATGGACAGATTCCATGTACAGAAAAAGAACAAGGGAGGATTGTCCCACAGAAATGTTCCCGTCTGGAAATCTTTACAATCTCTATAATAGATAGAGAGAGATATTCCAGAAGAGGACATGGAATGATATAAATGACATTTTGGTTGGAAGGAAAGTCAGACATACATTCTGATTGGCTGATGAGACACGCCAGACTGTGACATTAGGATTTCGTATCATTATAGCAATTGTAGAAAGGTCAAGGAGACAGCTGCTAAATGTGAGGAACACATTCCTGTAAAGTAGACATCTTTATCTGATGGATGTTTATGGTGGTGATCCAGGTCTGTGACAGTGGGGAGATACACTGTCTTTTGGTTTGTGGTTTGGGTTTTCTTGGTCAGTGAGTCTCGTGTCAGTCCAAGGAGAAATATTTTTTGATTACAGGATAGATAAGTAAATCCATGAAACCACTGACTTGTACAGCAAGTATGAGTATGTACTTTTAACGATGGCTGAGAGCGACATGGATGAACTCACATAGAGAAACATTTTGGAGAGGTACAGCTTAAGCTTTTGTTTGTTTAAATTTTTAGAGAGCACTTGTGTCTCAAACATACACTTACATTTTTTTTTTTCCAAGCAGGAATCCTGACTTCCCTGTAAGTCAGACGAGAAGATTGCTGCTACTTTTTTTAATGTGGTAAATGTGTTGTTTGAGTCTCAATGGCAGTTTATTTTAGTCATTTTTGAGCCAAATTATGAGATTAGTTTAGTTTAGTATAACATTAAGACTGTAAGCAGGGCATGACATAACCACAGTTGGACCAATAACCAAAAGTTGGACAATTAAACTAAATATTTTAAGTTTTGTTTTTGAGATTGCTCAACTCTGAATTCAGATTTTTGAACTTATAATTTTACATTGTAATAACTTTTAATCCTTACTTCTGCAATGTGCTGAATTGGCACGATTGTAACGCCGCTATGAAATGTAAGCTAATGTTGCAATTTTGAGTTAGCATTGATACGCTAATGGCTACTCTTGTAGCTGTAACAAGCAGCGCCGCTAGCATCAGTTAGCTGCTAGCATCAGTTAGCCGCTAGCTTTCGCTAATGAATGAATTTCACTGCTTTCCCGCATTTCACAACAAAGAAATAAGAGTAGCAGACAACTGGCTTCCTTTGTTGTGCTAACTTACATTATTGCCCTAAATGTCAATAATTTATATTTCCAAGTTTTACCAACTTAAATCACTGTTTTAGGCCAAAAAATACAAGTTGGCTTTTTTTGCCGTGTGAGCTTTAGATATGCTTCGGTGGATTTTGTTACATTTGCTTTCCAAACTTAACAGAAGTCAGGCTAGCTCTTCCTGTTTCCAGTCTTAATGTTAAACTAAAGTAATCTAGCTGCTGGCTTTAGCTCCAATTTTCAGTCAAAAAGTGAATAAGCTAATTATCCAAAATGTCAAACTATTCCTTTAACTGATATACTTTAAATATAAGACCATAAATGATGAGACACTTTTAAAATATGTTGTTTTTGAAGTCTGCTTCAGTTCAAAACCAGCCGATCAAGTCCTCAGACTTTCCTGAAGAGGGTCCGACAAAGGAGTCAGACTTGAGATTGTGGGGCCAGTCCGGTCCTGTCCCGTCTGACATGAGACTGTGAGGAAGCTGAAGGTCTCTCATTAACTCATCAATCACTCTAAATCAGTCCATTCACCATTAGGCAGACATGCCCTTGAATAACCTGCAGCACCTGTGCTTTTTTTTTCCTTTCCCAGCTGTTGCCTGCGAGGTGTTCCTTTACCAACTGCTAATGCATTTAATTAAGAGGTGAAGTTTGCTTCTATAGAGATGATTTCTGGGGGTCGTCAAATCATTTTGGAAGTCAGCTCTGTCTCCACTGTGTTAAAGTGTTCATGTGTTTTAGTCTTTTTGGTCATTTATTGTCTTTTTTTGCCCATTTTCGGGTTTTTTTTGGTCATTCTGTGTCTTTTCTAGTCATTTTGTGGCTTTTTTTGCCCATTGTGCGTTTTTTTTAAATTAATTTTGTCTTTTTTGGTCATTTTGTGTCTTTTTTGGTCATTTTGTTTCTTTTTTTGGTCATTTTGTGTCTTTTTTGGTCATTTTGTTTCCTTTTTTTGGTCATTTTGTGGCTTTTTTTTGCCCATTGTGCGTTTAAAAAAAATAATTTAGTCTTTTTTGGTCATTTTGTGGCTTTTTTGGTCATTTTGTTTCTTTTTTTGGTCATTTTGTGGCTTTTTTTGGTCATTCTGTGTCTTTTCTAGTCATTTTGTGGCTTTTTTTTTGCCCATTGTGCAATTATTTTTGTCTTTTTTGGTCATTTTGTGTCTTTTTTTTGGTAATTTTGTGTCTTTTTCTGGTCATTTTGTGGTCAATGTGTGTCTTTTTGGTTATTTTGTGTCTTTTTCTGGTCATTTTTTGTCATTTTGTGTAGTCAATTTGAGTCCTTTTTTGCTTAATTTGATGTACTTTTTTGGTCAATTTGATTCTTTTTTGGGTAATTTTGTGTCTTTTCTGACAATTCCCAAATTAGCAAGTTATTACTTTACAAGGAGTCTCTGGCTTGAAGCTGACTGTTACAAAAAAATACATAAATGCACAGACAGAGAGATGTTTTAGTTGTTGTCTGCTTCATTATTTGTCCAAAATTCGTCGTATCAACTGAGTTTGTATGATCTGAACTGTGAGATTGTGTTCAGTGAGCGGGGGTCGCCGACAGCATGCGGGGTCGCCAACTCATTTTGGAAGTCAGCTCTGTCTCCACTGTGTTAAAGTGTTCATGTGTTAATGTGTTTTAGTCTTTTTGGTCATTTTGTGTCTTTTTTTGGTCATTTTGTGTCTTTTTAGGTCATTTTGTGTCTTTCTTTTCTCATTTTGTGTCTTTTTTTGGTCATTTTGTGTCTTTTTTTGTCATTTTGTGTCTTTGTTTGGTCATTTTGTGTCTTTTTTGGTCATTTTGTCTTTTTTGGTCAATTTGTGTCTTTTTTTGGTCATTTTGTGTCTTTTTTAGTCATTTTGTGTCTTTTTTTAGTCATTTTGTGTCTTTTTTTGTCATTTTGTTTCTTTTTTTGGTCATTTTGTGTCTTTTTTGGTCATTTTGTCTTTTTTTGGTCAATTTGTGTCTTTTTTTGGTCATTTTGTGTCTTTTTTTAATCATTTTTTGTCTTTTTTGATCATTTTGTGGTCAATTTGTGTCTTTTTTGGTCATTTTGTTTCCTTTTTTGGTCATTTTATTTCTTTTTTGGGTGATCTGAACTGTGAGTGTGAGATTGTGTTCAGTGAACGGGGGTCACGGACAACATGCATGTTAAATTGGGGGTCGTGACTCAAAAAGGTTGAGAACGACTGCTATAGAGTTTCATGCCTAGTGATTAGCATCTGTCTCTGAGACACTGAACTGGAAACATAGAAAAATAAGTTAGGATAATTTTTCAGTATGCTCTGTCTTCTCTCAGGGGGTTTCGTCTGGAGGCCTTTGTGTCTCTCCATACCCTCTCATTTCCCAGGGTCACCCTGAGGACTCCTATGCTCTCTCCCACACCACTTGGCAACAAATACATTTATTATCCTGCGTAGCTGAATGCAGTGAACAGTGAATCAACTGTGTCTGCACTGTGAGCCATGCAGGCGTATCTGTATCTGTGTCTGCAGAGCTCTCAGTTCGGCTCCCAAAAAAAAGAGGTGTTCCTTTACCAACTGCTAATGCATGTTAATTAAGAGGTGAAGTTTGCTTCTATACGTAGAGCAGACCCCCCAATTGGGATCGCGAGATGATTTCTGGGGGTCGTCAAATCATTTTGGAAGTCAGCTCTGTCTCCACTGTGTTAAAGTGTTAATGTGTTTTTGTCTTTTTGGTCATTTATTGTGTTTTTTGCCCATTTTGTGTTTGTTTTTTTGGTCATTCTGTGTCTTTTCTAGTCATTTTGTGGCTTTTTTTTGCCCATTGTGCAATTAATTTTGTCTTTTCTGGTCATTTTGTGTCTTTTTTGGTAATTTTGTTTCTTTTTTGGTCATTTTGTGTCTTTTTTTGGTCATTTTGTGTCTTTTTCTGGTCATTTTGTGGTCAATGTGTGTCTTTTTGGTTATTTTGTGGCTTTTTCTAGTCATTTTGTAACTTTTTTTTGCCCATTGTGCAATTAATTTTGTCTTTTTTGGTCATTTTGTGTCTTTTTTGGTCATTTTGTTTCTTTTTTTGGTCATTTTGTGTCTTTTTTTGGTCATCATGTGTCTTTTTCTGGTCATTTTGTGGTCAATTTGAGTCCTTTTTTGCTGAATTTTATGTGTCTGCACTGTGAGCCATGCAGGCATATCTGTATCTGTGTTTGCAGAGCTCTCATTTCGGCTCCCAAAAAAAACCTTTTAAGTTGGAACGACAAGAAGCAAAAACAGCTCATCCTCCGTGAGGAAAAACAGCCACAATCCCCTTATCAGGTAGAGAGAGACAGAGAGTGAGAGATGGATAATTACAAAAAGAGACAGTACTATTTTTAAACACAGTGGGTGCTGCAGCAGCTTAGTTGAGCTGTGAGTTTGTGTTTGGTGGCAGTGGGTCCTGAAGAGGAATCAGAATTCGGTGCAGTATAAACTATCAAGGAACACTTGTTACACTTTCATACTTTAAAAAGAAATGTTTTACTTTTATCCATTCATACATGGTACCAGAGCAGTAGTTGGTTAAATCTCTTGGCACCCACCAAAAATAAATAAGTAACCTTAACCCTTAATAGGGCACTCATTGAAATACTTGCAAATTCCAAATTTTAACCCTAGAGAATATTGGAGGATATTACATACTGCCAGAATGTATAAAAAAAACATTTACAGAAAAAGTTTACCAGATTAAAGTGGCAAATCTACGAGAAAAAAATGCATAGATTTATGAGATTTAAAGTGGTGAATCTGGGAGATAAAAGTTGCTTTATCCCCACTTTTTTCTCGAAAATCTGGGACTTTTTTAGCGCAGATTTGCCACTTTAAATCTCTTAAATCTGGTAAGGATCCTCCCAGACTCAAAATTACTAGAAATAGACACAAAATTACCAATAAAAAGATACAAAATTACCAAAATAGGCACAAAATTACCAAAAAGACACAAAATTACCAAAAAAAAAGACTCAAAATGACTAGAAAAAGGTACAAAATTACCAATAAAAAGATACAAAATTACCAAAAAATGCACAAAATTACCATAAAGACACAAAATTACCAAAAAAGACTCAAAATGACTAGAAAAACATACAAAATGACCAAAAAAATACACACAATTACCAAAAAAGACTCATAATGACTAGAAAAAGATACAAAATGACCAAAAAAGACACAAAATTACCAAGAAAAACATACAAAATGATCAAAAAAAGACACATAATTACCAAAAAAGAGGGGGAGAGGGGCGTCTGGAATGCCCTGCTTAGCCTGCTGCCCCCGCGACCCGGCCCCGGATAAGAGGAGGAAAATGGATGGATGGATGGCTATTTAGTAAAACTTTTTTTTCAAATATTCATTTATTTTAGAATAATTTTAACCCCTTACATGCCAGTTAGTTTGCATATTGCCATTGCCAAGATTCTATGCTCAATGCTAACAGTCTGGGAAATGTTGATTGAATGTTGAATAGCAACATTGATTTTGATGCATTGCTTCAAACAATTTAAAAACCCAGAGCACTAAATTAAAGGCCTGGAAAAAATAATGTGTGATTATTGTTATAATAGCTTTGGGATCAAAAATAGATGTTTTAATGGATTCAATGTGGACATTGTGTCATTCAGAGTCTGCGTGTCTCTACTTTAAAATTGAGATTTTTAGAAAAATGTTTATTTACCAAAACTAAAATCTTGCAATGACCTTGTTTTTCTTGTTTATCAAAGTAAACTAACTAGCTAAATTACACCCCCCTCCCTTTTTTTTTTTTAACATAATCCAATTAATGGTGGAGAAGCATGATATTGCCCACAAGATCATTTCAGATAATCTTATGATAGTTTTGCTCAGTGCTACAGTTTCTCCTCTTCTCTTCTCTTCGCCCTCTTCGTCCTCCTCACCGTTTCTATTCAAACCATTTTTCTTCCTTTCTTTCTTGTTCTCTTCTTATCTTACTCTCTCTGTGAGCCACCCAGAGGAAATCAGAAATGCGGGGGTTCATGAGCAGTGACAGTTCCTCTACCCAGTGATTTATGTCCTTCCTCTCCCAGGTACCTTCCCTCCTCTCCTTATTTCCTCCGCCCTTCCCTCCGTCTCCTTCCTCATGCCTCAGCCCTTCTGTCTACTCTCCTCCAGGGTCCTGTTATACAACTTTTACATTCTGTATGTTTTGTTTTTACGCTCCCTCTGCGACTATTAGCTCCCATCAGGTGCTACAGTAAAGAATGAGTCTCATCTCACAGTTCATGTTTCATTCTGTGGAGGCCACCAGAGCAGATGGAGCCAGATGTTAGCATAACAAGACACATGAAACAAGAAATTCGTCCCCTAGATATGTGCATGGAGGATGGAGCTCTCTCTCTCTATCTCTAATAATTCTGTTATTCATTTTAAAAGAAAAGAAAAACTAATAACAATAAAAGAAAGCAATATTTCCAATCATTGAATTACAATCAACATATAATTTATACAATCTAACTGTCCCAGCAAAAAAAGAAGAAAAAAATAAAATAAAAAATAAAATCTTTCATCTCTCTCTCTCTCTCTCTCTCTCTCTCTCTCTCTCTCTCTCCCTCTCTCTCTCTCTCTCTCTCTCTCTCTCTCCCTCTCTCTCTGGTTAATACTACACCGCTCAATGAAGGGGAGCTCATAATTCAAGTCCAACACAGCAGCCATAGAATACAAATCAGGCCAGCAGCAGCAACGAGCTGGATAATGACACCTGTGTGTGTGCGTGTGTGTGTGTGTGTGTGTGTGTGTGTGTGTGTGTGTGTGTGTGTGTGTGTGTGTGTGTGGCACTGAGGTTTATTGCTGGTCACATTTTAACCCTCTCGTCCTGTACTCTGGCAGTTTCATTACCTCTATCTGAAGCGATGGAAAGAGCGACTGGGAGAGAAAAACACTGCGGACAATCCTTGTGGTCAGCAGACAGAGACCCCACTGTAGCTGCTTTAGATCAGGGGTGTCAAACTCTGGCCCACGGGCCAAATTTGGCCCGCAGTGTAATTTTATTTGGCCCGCGAGGCAATACCAAATTATTATATCATTATTGTACTATGAAAGCTGACCTTCCGGTATTATACGGCGCATTTACCACTAATACTACAAATCCCACAATGCCCTGCTGTTGTTTTGGCGCGTCAATCAGGACAGGACCCAGAAACGCTCCTCTGTGACAGTCGTCATAGCAACCTCAAGCTAGAGCTGTCTCCCAGCTACCCCTTCCCAAAAATGGAGAAAAGAAAGGCAGAATCTGCGCATTTTTTCTCGTAGATTTGCCACTTTAATCTGGTAAACTTTTTTCTCAAAATATTATTTTCGTATGTTTTTTTACACATTCTGGCAGTATGTAATATCCTCCAATATTCTCTAGTGTTGAAATTTGGAATTTGTAAGTATTTTGTAAGAGTGCCCTATTAAGGGTTAAGAAGTTATCCTGTAGTCCTTTGGCAACTGGATCAAATAAGAGTCATTGTGGACACAGCCATTGTTGGATTTTGTGTTATCACTGACCGGGTGCAAACATTTACGCATGCTTTTGGATATTGTTGAAGACCTTTTGCTCATGTTGTGGAATTTCAGCAGATTATTTTCAACAGTGTTGCAGTGAATCTCCCAGAAATGCTGAGAGAGGATGATGAACAGGCCTGTTGTCTTTATATCACAGCTGAGATGTGTGAAACCATCCACTGCTCCCAATTTGTAGTCCGTATGATAAATATTTTCATTTTCTACCTTTGTTGATCACTCTCAATTTTGTGTTCAGCCTCCCATGTCCTCCCAATCATTTTTTTCCAATGAGCCCAGCATGTGCGCATTGAACTACACACCCATTAAAACGCACAAACGGTGGCCGTTTTCAAGCCCAGTCGGGCGTGAAGTGGAAACCCTGCTGCTTCTCATGGCCCAGTGGCCTGAACGCTCACCTGATACTGATGTTATGACAAAGACAGCTATCACTTCTTACTCTCTCTCTCTCTCTCTCTCTCACTGCTTCTCTGTTTACATCTTTCCTCCCCTGTGCAGCCAATGAGAGGTTGAGCTGAGGACATGACATGAGCTAATGCTCACCATGCGGTCACGGTATTACATTTTCCAATAAATGTGTGTGTGTGTGTGTGTGTGTGTCTGTGTGTGTGTGTAAGCGTCAGAGTCTGGGCTTGGTCTGTCCTCTGGGAGTCATATTTTACATTTAGCTGTTTTTTCATCCATCATCGGTCCAAACTGGCCCTGTGTATCTACAGTTAATGTTCTCAACAAATGGCTGTTTTTGCAGTCTCATACATGCAGTTAGAGTTGTTACAGCACCCTCTAGTGGAGCAGTTATACACTCTGTGTGTGTGTGTGTGTGTGTGTGTGTGTGTGTGTGTGTGTTCTTGTACTTCCTACATAGTGAGGACCAGAACACGTTTTTAACCAACAGAGTGAGGACATTTTTGCAAAGTGAGGACATTTCGGCCGGTCCTCACTTCTCACACAAAATGACCAAAAAAAGACACAAAATGAACCAAAAAGACACAAAATGACCAAAAAAAGACACAAAATGACACAAAATGACACAAAAAAGACACAAATTGACACAAATGACCAAAAAAAAGAGACAAAATGACACAAAAAAAGACAAAATGACAAAAAAGACATAAAAAAAGACACAAAATGACCAAAAAACTCAAAACAAAAATTCACAACAAAATTGAAACTAAAACTAATGAAAAATCCAAAACTATTATAACCTCGATAGGAAATTCACTATTACAATGAGGGTCCTCACAAAGATAGAAGTACAAGAATGTGTGTGTGTGTGTGTGTGTGTGTGTGTGTGTGTGTGTGTGTGTGTGTGTGTGTGTGTACCAGAAATGACTGATGTAGAGCAGCTAATCTATGTGATCTGTCCTCAGAGAGATAAGGTCTGTGTCTGCTCCATTAAAACTCATATATTTGCCTTTTACTGAACACTGAACAGGTCACTCTGTCTGATTATTGTCTGATTATTGTCTGTCAGTCAGCAGTGATGTCACGTTATTACCTCAAACATGGAGGTTATCTTTTCACTGCTGTCTATCTGTGTCAACAACAGAGAATCTGCTGGCCTGATTTTCATGAAACTTGGCAGCAGAGTGTAGCACGGGCAAAGGGAGAACACATTAAATTTTGGAGCAGATACATGAATAATTTTTTGCTTTCGTTAACATTGCATTTGTGCTGCATTCATGTGCTGTTGGAATAATCAGGAAAATTTGTTGATGCATTGCTTCAAACAATTTTAAACCCAGAGCACTAAATTAAAGGCCTGGAAAAAATAATGTGTGATTATTGTTATAATAGCTTTGGGATCAAAAAGAGTTGTTTTAATGGATTTCAATGTGGACATTGTGTCATTCAGAGTCTGCGTGTCTCTACTTTGTTTACAGAGTTTAGAATATTTCTAAGTACAATTGTGATTTTTAGAAAAATGTTTAATTTCCAAAGCTTTGTTCCTGACTTAGAACATTTTTGTGACTTGGTGGAGTTCTGCGGTCTCTGAGTGTCCCTCTAGATGTATAAATGTTCTGTTCTGGTTTTTTTTTGTGTTTTTTTTTTCATATTTATAAGCAGTATTGTATCCCAGAATAGGTCTGGTGGGTCAGTTGTCTTGAAGAGCTAACTGCAAATGAAACAGTTGTTAGTTGTGTAAAAGGTGGACATTATTTTATTAATGTTTTATCATCCTAGAAGACTAAAAAAACCAAACTCCAACAGTACAATTTTAACCAAAATAAATGAAAAAATATATTTCCTGACAACTGACTGCCTGAATAATGAACTACTTGGTTCAGTTCTACATTCAACAAAGAGTCTAAATTTAGAAACAAAACAGATTCCAGCTCCACTGGTTGGAACAGGAGATATAAATCAGACAAAGAGAACGGCACGTCAAATCATTATCATTATTTTGTCTGTGACTCTTGCTAAAGAGGTGTGTGCCTTTTGGCCTTTGACATTTTAACAAGCCTGTTTTGTGGCAGTCTGAACTCTGATTGTCCTCCAAGAGACTGTTTGACCTGCTAACAAGCCCAAAAGTCTCGTTCAGTTGATTTATAATATTATCTTCAGTGTTTGACACAGAAAACAGCTTCTGAGAAGGCATTGATTTAGAATAGTATTGTATTTTTACAATTGTATAACATAATTTGTCGCTTTTCTACAATCAATTTATGCAAAATGTGAAGTTTGGGACATCCACATTATCATTAAGTGAGCATATGTTACTATCCTCTATTGCAGTAGTTCTCAACCTTTTTGAGTCTCGACCCCCAATTTAACATGCATGTTGTCCGTGACCCCCGCTCACTGAACACAATCTCACATGCACAGTTCAGATCACCCAAAAAAGAAACAAAATTACCAAAAAAAAGACACAAAATTACCAAAAAAGACACAAATTGATCACAAAATGATCAAAAAAGCCACAAAATGACCAAAAGAGACCCAAAATGACCAGAAAAGACACAAAATGACTGAAAAAAGACACAAAATTACCAAAAAAAAGACACAAAATTACCAAAAAAGACACAAATTGACCACAAAATAATCAAAGAAGACACAAAATTACCAAAAAACACACAAAATGACAAAAAAAAAAAGACATTAAGTGACCAAAAAGACTAAAACACATTAATACATGAACACTTTAACACAGTGGAGACAGAGCTGACTTCCAAAATGATTTGGCGACCCCCAGAAATCATCTTGCGACCCCATTTGGGGTCCCGACCCCAAGGTTGAGAATAGCTGCTCTATTGTACTGCAAAGTGTTTTCTGCTTATGCGGTGGAATGGGCTGTTGTGTGCACTGAATCAAAGGCATTTGCAGCCTCTCTCTCCCCTCTGCCCTCTCCCCCAAGACCAGATGGTGTCTCTTTAGGCCCTCTAATGAATATTGATATGAGGGGTCCTGGTTAACAACAGGGGGGACCCAGGCTGGGCCAGAGACCCCAAAATTGGCACATTAGTAAAGGTCTGCATTGAGGGGACTGGGTGTGGAAGAGATTTATTTTTGCAGAAACTGGAGGTTTTGGAACTTTAAAGGCCATATCACCACTAACAAAGTACACTGTAAAAAATGTCTGTAGATTTTTTACGGTGAAAAACTGCTAAACCATGACAGTAAAAGACGTAAAATGATAAATGAGTTAATTCAGTTTCAGTAACAATGAAACACTGTAAATCTATATATCAGCCAAAACAGTATTTTTTACAGTTTTGTTTTTTAAAAAATACATTACTCCACTGTTAAATACACTGTAAAATGTATATATACAAGCCACCACTGTAATTTTTGCATTTATCTTTTGTAAAAAAAATACTTTTTCTCACTGTTAAATGAACACATAAACACCATATCAACAAAATATGTAAATATGTTATGTTATATGTTATGTTAATAAACAATAACAAAAATATGCTGTAATATTTAAAGGTAAAATCTTTCATTTATGCATTTTCATTTATGAAGTATTTTCTCGTCAATTATATGGCAAAATAGCGTTTCTTATGATGATAGAGTACAAATTTGAATAAAATGGCAATCTTAAACGTGAAATCAACAGTGCCAATATCTTTTTACCGTAATATCAAAAAAAGTTTCACCGTATTTATTATGGTAAAGTTCTGGCAACCACAGCTGCTGTTTTTTTACCGTAAAAACAACAGGGTTTTTTTTTACAGTGTGGTGATCTTATGCACATAAGCTCCCAAATGTTGCATATTGGTAATCTGTTCTGCACAAATCAATATGGATTAAGAGCTAATGAGTAGAGTCAGACCGATATGGGATTTTTGAGACGGATGCCGATATTGATTTTAGAGAGGTAAAATTCATTGATAGCCATATGGTGATTTTTTTTTTTTTAGCTGGAATGAAAATAGACCTTTTTATGTGGATTGTGCATCACTCTGCAACTGTAACATAAAACTTTATTCAATAATATTTAATATAATTATACATTATACCAACAATATGTCAGCCAATTCTATGATAACTGAGAAAATAAAGAATAAATAAGAATAAAATAAATTGCTAAAAAATTATCATCATAATTCAGTTACAGTCAATTGCTGACTATTTAAAAAGAATAAAAACATTAAAAGATAACACAACCTCTAAATCATGCCAAGCAACCTTTTCTGCATTAATACACTGCAAAAAAAGCCAACTTGTATTTTTTGGCCTAAAACAGTGATTTAAGTTGGTAAAACTTGGAAATATAAATTATTGATATTTAGGGCAATAATGTAAGTTAGCACAACAAAGGAAGCCAGTTGTCTGCTCAAAAACAAGTTGGTGAGTTGTTGTTACTTATATCTTTAAGTTGGGGTTCACAACAAGGGACAATAGTTCTGATAACTCTTATTTCTTTGTTGTGAAATGCAGGAAAGCGGTGAAATTCATTAGCGAAAGCTAGCGGCTAACTGATGCTATCGGCTAACTGATGCTAGCGGCGCTGCTTGTTACAGCTACAAGAGTAGCCGTTAGCGTATCAATGCTAACTCAAAATTGTGGTCGCAACATTAGCTGACATTCATAGCAGCGTTACAATCGAGCCAATTCAGCACATTGCAGAAGTTAGCAGAAGTAAGGATTAAAAGTTATTACAATGTTAAATTATAAGTTCAAAAATCTGAATTCAGAGTTGAGCAAACTCAAAAACAAAACTTAAAATATTTAGTTTAATTGTCCAACTTAAAAGTTTGTTGCCTTGAAATTTTGAGTTCATCCAACTTTTTCAGTGTATTAGTAAAAAAAAGTTTCCATAACTGCACATATCGATCAGCTTATTCACCGATACCGATAATATCTGTCAACTAATAATAATAATAATAATAATAATAATAATAATAATAATAATAATACATTTTATTTGTAAAGCACTTTTCATACAGAAATCTCAAAGTGCTACAGAAACCAGAAACAAGAAAGAGAAAACTCATTAAAATCAGCAGTAGAAAAAAAGACACGGGTAATAAAGTACATTATGCAGAGACAAAATAAAAACATCTAGGGACAACCTAAAAATGCCTCCCTGAACGAAAAAGTTTTAAGCCCTTTTTTATTATTATTTATATTTTAACTGATATATCTGTCGGGCTAGTGAGTCAGAATCAGTCACCTGAGCGATGTCATCCAGAGGATATGTCAGGCTTTGGTATGAAGTAAACAAAAAAAGGAGTGAAAATGTGAAATAACTGAGGCGTTTTTAAGCAAAATACTGAGATGAGAAATGCTGATAAAGGGAAAACAAACGTCAGGAGTGTCAGGTGAGGAGATGGACAGGTTAAGCCACTGGCAGCGTTAATCCTCTGGCATGACTGCATGTTTAAAGCTGCTCTCCTAAAGGCTTATTCCAGCCTCTTCAACCCGAGGCTGGACCACCGCCAGCAGTCTGACCCTGCACCCTGGGGTGGAGATTTCTTCACAGCCCGTTTTTCACGTGCCAGGAGTTCTGTGCTGGTGGCGGTATATGCAACTGAAAAGCTGGATTACTTGCAACTTTGATTTGGGAAAGGAAATCAGTCCTGAAATATCCAATATCTTAAGTAAAAGCGTCAAAAAGAGGAGACTGATTGGTTCTTTGTACAATTTGCTGATAAACGCCGAAAATAGCGATACATTATTAGAGAATATATACAATAAGTGGACTGAAGACTTAGACTTCTTTTTGATGTTAAAGAAAAATGGAAAGAAATGTTCTTTTCTGGGGTTTTTGGTGTTTTTTTGTTTGTTTGTTTTTTCATATTTATAAGCAGTATTGTATCCCAGAATAGGTCTGGTGGGTCAGTTGTCTTGAAGAGCTAACTGCAAATGAAACTGTTGTTAGTTGTGTAAAAGGTGGACATTATTTTATTAATGTTTTATCATCCTAGAAGACTAAAAAACAAACTCCAACAGTACAATTTTAACCTTGAAGAGGCTGGAACCAGAGAATTATGGATTAAAAGATGGTTGAATGAATCAACTAATTGCCAAAATAAATAAAAAATATATATTTTCTGACAACTGACTGCCAAAAAATGGAAAGAATGCTTGTCATTAACATACAAATGAACTACTAATGAAAATCTGCGCCTAATACAGTTTAAGGTAATGACAAGGTACTACTGTACTAGGGATAAAATAAACAAGTTTGATAACACATTGTCAGATAAATGTTTAAAGTGCAGGGTGGGTCGGTACAACCAATTATTAGTATTGAGGGAAGCATTGAACATTATAAGACAGATAAATTCTGAAGTAACTTTGATTTTGATGAAATACTATGAAACTGATTTTGATGAAATTCTGAAACTGCTATTTGTTTTATTAGGGCCCGAGCAGGCAACGACCTGCGAGGTCCCTATTGTATTTCGAATGATTATTTATTATTTTTATTATTATTTTTATTATTCTCTTGACAAAATGATCGCATTTTTCACTGCCTGAACATACCCCAAAACTCATGAAACTTTAAATATAAGTCACACATGGCGAAAAATGTTATAATCTATTGTCATCCTGAATTTCCACCACTAGGTGGCGCTATAATAAAGGAAAGTGCGTTTTGGCTAATAACTCCCACATACTTTATCGCACATTCAAAAAACTTATATCCACGCGTTCACTGAGTTGTGCTGAATCTTCTGATATAAGCCACGCCCATTTTTTTGCGCAAATTCGCGAAATGTCGCAAACCTACTTTTTCGAACTCCTCCTAGTTTATTTATTTATTTTGTTCTTATGTCTTTCCTGGTACCTAATATGATGACCCACAGAAATTAATAAAATAAAATTCTAAAAAAAAAAAAAAAAAAGGAGTTCTGTGCTGGTGGCGGCTGTATGGATGAAAGTAATTGTGTTAGTATTCTCCAGCTGGTCGGGGCCAGCTGTAGCCCCCTGCAGTGCCACTTTATTGGGAATAAACACCCATTCAGAGGGCAAGTGGATCAAGTGGTGCATCCATAGTGGGGAAATAACCCTGAAACACAGCACCGCTTGTTTGTTTGGCACTGAATCTGCCTTTTTAGATTTTTTTCCCGTAGCCGTGTTGTATTTCATACCCTCTGCAGTTTGTCAGGAAACATCAGTAGGCACACACACACACACACACACACACACACACACACACAGAGGCATGAGAGCTGCAATGATGAACCGAGGCTGTGTCAGCTATTTATAACTCCAACTAGACCTCTGTGGCTAAAAGGCAAAGGGGCAGACAGGAAGAGAAAAGCAGAGAAGAAAGATGTGAAGGAGGAGAGATTGGCAGAGACAGAAGGAGGAAACAGGGCGCTGCAGAAAGTGACGCAGTGAGGACTGTAAGGCATTGCATTACATGGGGATAGTTGTTTGGCTTTTCACTGTGAGGACGCAACCTCTGCTGTCAAATGTAAAACCCTGTAGCCCTGAGATAACCAGACAGAGCGTCAGACACACATGCTGAAGGCTTTCATTAGGGAGAGGACAATGACAAATAGAGCCATATCATCTTTAAATACACCATTCAATTGATGACTGTACAAAGACATTATTTTTTATTTTTTTATTAACCCTCTATGGCAGCTATTCTCAACCTTTCTCAACCAACCAATTAGGGTTGCGAGATGATTTCTGGGGGTCGCCAAATCATTTTGTTAGTCAGCTCTGTCTCCACTGTGTTAAAGTGTTCTTGTGTTAATGTGTTTTAGTCTTTTTGGTCATTTCATGTCTTTTTTTTGGTCATTTTGTGGGGGGTTTTGGGTCATTTTGTGTCTTTTTTGGTCATTTTGTGTCTTTTTTTTATCTTTTTTTGGTCATTTTTTTTTCTTTTTTGGGCCATTTTGTGTCTTTTTTTGGTCATTTTGTCTTTTTTTGGTCATTTTGTGTCTTTTCTGGTCATTTTGTGTTCAATGTGTGTCTTTTTGGTTATTTTGTGTCTTTTTCTGGTCATTTTTTGTCATTTTGTGGTCAATTTGAGTCCTTTTTTGCTTAATTTTATGTACTTTTTTGGTCAATTTGATTCTTTTTTGGGTAATTTTGTGTCTTTTCTGACAATTCCCAAATTAGCAAGTTATTACTTTACAAGTAAGTAAGTACAAGTTTTTTTTACACGTGTAAAATTGTAAAAACGTTCTTTTTCACTTGTGCACCGTTATGGTACAATGTTGCCTACAGGCACAAACCCCAAAAACTTCAAAAAAAAAAAAAAAAGAATTATAAAATTTCTTCATGTTCATCTTTATTGTGTTTATTTAGTCTATTTTTAGACAAAAAAAACACCCCAAACATTTTTTCCTAACTGGCATCATTATGCGTACCATAGAGGGCTAATTAATTCTTC
Source organism: Centropristis striata (assembly GCF_030273125.1). NCBI lineage: Eukaryota > Metazoa > Chordata > Actinopteri > Perciformes > Serranidae > Centropristis > Centropristis striata. The sequence continues at coordinate 2,945,071 of NC_081530.1, forward strand.
TTTTCGAACCAAAAAAGAACAGCAACATAAACTACAACAGCGTAGGCTAGATGCATATACATATTCATACACATACTCACATAGACACCATTAAACAGATGTACATAAACATATAAACATTTATACACATACAGTATATAAAGCCCTATACATATACATGCATCTGCCCCGTTTAAGTAATAAGATAGAAATAAGAACCAGTTAACTTAATATTCAATATGCATATCCTTATATTGTTTTGGTTCGAGAAAAAAAAGGGAGTAGGCTGAAGTATAAAATACTTATCTATCCCCTGATACTCAACACTTCAAAAATAAGAAATTGTATCTCTATATATAGCCACTTAATGTCAAATAAATATGTATTATTATTATTATTTATTTACTTGTGAAAGATTGAAATTATATTTAATGTTCAAACTGTTTTCTTGTAAAAAATACAAGCTGATTTCTGTCTTTTCTTATTTACATTTTACACAGCATGCCAACTTTTTTTTTGGAATCGGGGTTGTTGGGGCCGCAGTTTGATTTGATAACATGAAACACGGGGAGGATTGCCTCCAGTGCTGCACATGTTCCCATAAAAACACATTTTCATGACAGAAGCTTGAGACTGCACTTCATTTAAAGACACAACTTTGATCTTTATATTGCTTTCTTGCTTTATACTACCGCAGACAAATGGATAGTTATTATTCTGAGAATCTAGTCATAAAGAAAGTTTACATCCATGCATTTTGAATCAAGACACTATATTTAGTTTAATAAGGAAAAATACCACAACATTTGCTCTGATTGGTCTTGAAATGTGGTACAGACATAGTATGAGAAGTATCTAACCGTACAAATTGATCTCATGAAAAATAACACTCTTACTTTTATTTTTTGAAAAATTCGGAATAATGCTAAGCTACACCTGATAAATGTATTATATATGTTTTTTTTTAATTCTGCACCAGCGTGCATATCTTTGATTGTACCCTTTATACAATGTAGTTATGAGCCATTTTCATATCATACTATATTCTCTGGGCACATGGGACTTTTTTTTTTTTTTTCCTAAAGTCTATTGCAGAGACAGTATTTCCATCATATGCCCAAAGAATAGATATAGTATAACAAGAAAAACTCACTTTTCAGAAATAAAATTAAACCAAATTAAAATTTTCAGTTCTGGGTACAAATTGGTTAAAACGTAGATAATGTTCTTTCAGTTATCATCAGGGTAGCATTTCACACAAATATATACTGTGAAATCATATTACAAATCAAAAAGTACAAACTGAATGTAAACCCTTAAAAAAGTGGTTCTCAAAATATGGTTGGAGTCCCTCACTGCAAAAAAAGCCGACTTGTATTTTTTGGCCTAAAACAGTGATTTAAGTTGGTAAAACTTGGAAATATAAATTATTGACATTTAGGGCAATAATGTAAGTTAGCACAACAAAGGAAGCCAGTTGTTTGCTCAAAAACAAGTTGGTGAGTTGTTGTTACTTATATCTTTAAGTTGGGGTTCACAACAAGGGACAATAGTTCTGATAACTCTTATTTCTTTGTTGTGAAATGCGGAAAGCGGTGAAATTCGGTCATTAGCGAAAGCTAGCGGCTAACTGATGCTAGCGGCTAACTGATGCTAGCGGCGCTGCTTGTTACAGCTACAAGAGTAGCCATTAGCGTATCAATGCTAACTCAAAATTGTGGTCGCAACATTAGCTGACATTTCATAGCGGCGTTACAATCGTGCCAATTCAGCACATTGCAGAAGTTAGCAGAAGTAAGGATTAAAAGTTATTACAATGTAAAATTATAAGTTAGTACAATTTACAGTTGAGTTGACAAAAATCTGAATTCAGAGTTGAGTAAACTCAAAAACAAAACTTAAAATATTTAGTTTAATTGTCCAACTTAAAATTTTATCGAAGTTTGTTGCCTTGAAATTTTGAGTTCACCCAACTTTTCTTTTTTTGCAGTGCTCAGGGGTCACAAGATCATTAAAAGGGTTGATTTTGTAAAAAATAAAATTCAAAAAATAATATTTTTCTAACATGGTTTCAGGCTCTTGGCATTCACATGTGTGGTGTGTGTGCATACACACAATCACACGTGTCTGTTGATATTGTGTGGAAGGGGGTGGAGGCCTAATGAAAGCCAAACTCTGACAGCCGTTTTGCTGGTGGGGGGGTTCTTCACTTGACAAAAGAGAGGGAGTTGCAATAGAGAGAGCCAGAGTGAGCGACAGAGCAAAATATAAAGAGAGAGAGAGAGAGAGCGGAGGGGGAAGGGAGGAGGGTATCAGACTCGGGGATAAGGCAGCTGGGACAGGCTGCTTGGCTGGAAGCAGATCTTATTGTGTATTTGTCCTTCTCAAGTCACTCAGGAAGGAAGAGAGAGCGTCTCCGTGACGACAGGCCATCTACGGTCACTCTCAGACAAACGGCTGTCAAGATTTAATCTTTTTTTTTACTCTTAAGACTTCAGAGCATCTTAAAAATCAGACTGATTTTTCTCCACTGGCAGAAAGACAACCTGTTGGACTGGACGTTGCTTTTTTTGAAACTGAATTTTGATTTTATATCTGCTATGGCGGTGGTGGTGGTGGTGTAGTCATGGTGGTCTACTTGAGGAAGAGCATCCACTCTCTGCTGTCTGTCTTCAAGAAGAAGGGTAAGTGCACTGTAAAAAATATTTGTAGAAATTACAGTAAAACTCTGTCAAATTCATCAGAAATAGGGTGTAAAATAAAAAATGTAATATCACCATGATAGACACTTTTAATTACCGTAAATCAAGGAATAGTGCAAAACTTTTGAAAAACTTTTGAAAACACACAGTTTTACTGTAAATATATATAAAAAAATCATGTAAAATTAATGGAGAAATACCATATTGTCTCAAGGACACAATTACCCTAAAAATAAAGGGACTTTAAGGGACCATCTAAATTACAGTTTTTGCTGATATTTACACTTAAATTTACAGTAGAAAAGCCACTCTGTATTTTTTACGGTGTAGTTCTGGCAATCGCAGCTGCCGGTATTTTACCGTAAATTAAACAGATTTTTTTTACAGTGTGCTGTGACTCACGTGGAGGAATGTGGCAGGTTGTAGCTGTGACTTCAGGCTGCTGACACAAATGCTGATTTATATGACAGTAATGCTCCTTAACTTTGCTTTGATTGAGGTTCTGGAGTTAAGCTGACCTTTTTTCAAATAGCTAATATGCCCCAAAAAGTTGCAAAGTGTTGCAAAGTTGAGGTTGAGGTACATTATTGTTTATTTGTTTATTGAATGGATCCCCATTAGCTGACGCCTTGGCGACTGCTAGTCTTCCTGGGGTCCCTAAAAAGACATAGAACATGACATACAAACAACATAAACAAAAACAGTACATACAAGAAAAACAATAACAAACTCAATTAATACATACATGCAATACTGTTAAAAATTCTACATTCATATTTACCCGACAAATGTTATACTGCAAAAATCATTAATTCAGATGTCTATAGTGTCCATATCAGCTGTTTACACTTATAATTTATCATTTCATTAAAGAACATTTAAAAGGAAGAATCATCCGGCTACAGATATAGCAGAGAAAAATAAATAAAATAAGAAAACAAAATAAATCGCAACATATTAGTAATCATTCAATTGGTGGGCGGCATCAAGTGCGTCTTAAGTAATTTTTTGAATGACAATTTGTTTTGTGTGCTGGAGATGTGAGGAGGCAAAGAGCTCCATGACATTATTGAACGATAGATAACTGTGCATTTGAGTATGTTTGTTCTTGGTGTTGGAGGTATTAAATGTTTAGTGGAAAGAGTTGATGATAATTGCTGCTTTTGTGTGCGCTGCTTATTGTCTCTGTCTCACACACAAACACACAAACTGGCATACGAGGTTTAGTGTTGCAGGCAGTATGGGGGTCCTCTCTAATGAGATGAAGGGCTTAACTGACTTTTTTGGGGATCATCTAAATCAACCAAAAGCCTTAAAGCTCCAGCAGGGGTCTGGCGGGATCTCATGAAGGGCTGCTGCTCCAATTAATCACAACTGCTGGTTAAAGCACAACACTTTAGATCAGGGGTCTCAAACTCAAATTACCTGGGGGCCGCTGAAGGCAGTATCAAAATGACCAAAAAAAGACACAAAATGAACAAAAAAAAGACACAAAGTGACCAAAAAAGACACAAAATTAAAAAAAAAAAGGACACAAAATGACCAAAAAAGACACAAAATGACCAAAAAAGACACAAAATTTAAAAAAAGGACAAAATGTCAGAAAAAAACGAATTATTAAAAATGAAACAAAATTATTAAAAAAGACACAAAATGACAAAAAAAGACACAAAATGACCAAAAAAAGACACAAAATTACTAGAAAAGATACAAAATGATTAAAAAAAGACACAATTATATAAAAAAAGACACAAAATTACCAAAAAAGACACAAAATTACCAAAAAAAGTAATTACAGGGACCTTCCACGCACAACACGGTAAAGTGCCATTCATATAAAACTCACATTAAACTTTCATATCAAGGTGGGGGCCACAAAATATCATCAGGAGGGCCACAATTGGCCCGCGGGCCACGAGTTTGAGACCCATGCTTTAGATGTAAAACGCACTCTGCTGGGGCCGTTTAGTAACAAACTTTGTCTCTGTTTCTTGGATTGCATCAGACAGAACCAGGTTTTTTCCCACAGCCACACACAGGAGAGGGCATTGTGTCTGGGCTGCTTCACCTGTGTGAATGAATGCAGGAGGAGCGGGGCAGGTGTGTGTGTGTGTTATCTTACACACACAAACATGTACAGTATGTACATCCACACTCACACAGTGTTACCTTACCAGGTGAGACTGAGAGCCACAGTGTTGAGAGGGACAAAGGAGGGAAAGAGGACACCTCGGGTCGACCTTTGATTAGCTAATAACAGACAATATACAACTCATTTAACTTATACAGCCAAACAAGCAATAGACGAATAATAGACCAAAACATACACACAAATAAAAATATTATTCTATCATTTTTCTAGACATGCTTTTAATTTATATACATTTTCATCATAAACTCTTAGCTTCCCCTCATTATTTGCAATACTGCTTTTTCTGAAGGATTTATTGGTTGGCCAATATTGACCTATCACAGAGATGTGTTTTTATTTATTTATTACTATCTGATTTGGTTTGTGGTATGTTTTCCAATATGAAACTTGTTTTTATAAAACATAATGTGTTTAACAGTGCTTGGGGTCAATAAGAAGGCTCAGCAATAAACTGATACTGTACATACATTTCTGGTATTTTTAAGCTTTTTATTTTATGTTTATATATTCTCTTGTAGTATTTTTTTTTTCATTTGTTGATAATGTAATACATTGTATGTAAAAAGTATATTAATTCATTCATTTATTTGTTTGAGAGCCTTCTGAGTCCCTTTGCAGTCAATCCACAAAAAAAATCACTATAACCACCGCCATATTGGTAATCTATGAATCCATCTTTTAAATCCCTAAATATTATTGTTTGTGCAAGTTTCTCTTGAACACTCTAGTTTGGTATATTTTATCCTGCTTAATTAGGTTAAGATGCTAGCTTTCCCTATATTGACTGCAGTCCAAGTAGTAATTTAATTTATTTTCAAATGTTCATTTTTTTGCTCGGTCCCCACTGTTTTCTGTTGTCCTGTGTCACTGTGTAAAGCCTCCTGGAGGGAGAGCCTGGTCCAGTTCCCACGCAGGAGGTCGCCCAGCAGGGGGTCCAGAGGCATCTTTACATGCAGTCAATCCAGATTATCTAATCCTCCATGGACTACTGAGGAAGAGAGATGCTGCAGGAGATTAGCAGGGCAATAGGTTACAGTAGAGAGCCGGTCAGGCTGGGACGTCTGCCGGCCAAACTGCTCGGCTGAGGAGATTTGACGAGTGTGCTGCGTCAAGAGTGTGCAGATAAACTCACTCACGACAGGTTGAGGTGTAGAGGGTTCACTGTAAAGCTGATAAATGTTTTGGCAAATGGACACGTGTTGATCCTGTTTGTACATGTAAGGATGTTTAAGAGGATGAGGAAGTGTTGACAGACTTCTCAGTCAGTGCACTGCAAAAAAAGAATAGTTGGGTGAACTCAAAATTTCAAGGCAACAAACTAAAATTTTAAGTTGGACAATTGAACTAAATATTTTAAGTTTTGTTTTTGAGTTTGCTCAACTCTGAATTCATATTTTTGTCAACTCAACTGTAAATTGTACTAACTTACAATCTTACATTGTATTAACTTTTAATCCTTACTTCTGCTAACTTCTGCAATGTGCTGAATTGACACGATTGTAACGCCGCTATGAAATGTCAGCTAATGTTGCAACCACAATTTTGAGTTAGCATTGATACGCTAATGGCTACTCTTGTAGCTGTAACAAGCAGCGCCGCTAGCATCAGTTAGCCGCTAGCTTTCGCTAATGACAGAATTTCACCGCTTTCCCACATTTCACAACAAAGAAATAAGAGTTATCAGAACTATTGTCCCTTGTTTTGAACCCCAACTTAAAGATATAAGTAACAACAACTCACCAACTTGTTTTTGAGCAGACAACTGGCTTCCTTTGTTGTGCTAACTTACATTATTGCCCTAAATGTCCATAATTTATATTTCCAAGTTTTACCAACTTAAATCACTGTTTTAGGCCAAAAAATACAAGTTGGCTTTTTTGCAGTGTGGAAACGCTGGTGTGTGTCAGAATCAATATGTGTCTTTGGTCCAAAAATTGCCAAATGGTAAATACACGGAGGGAAGTGTAACAAGCTGCCTTTGAATCCCATTTCTGAACAACATACTCATTCCATTCCAGCCCTTTTCCAGTGAAAAAACATGACATTCTCGGAAAAACACGCTCTAGGACAAAAACCATAAGAAGTTTATTATCATAATAGCATTTGTCATCTTTTGTGCTTTCCCTAACAGCTGGCCCGAAAGGGAATGAAGACCACAAGAGGTTGACCGTCCACTACAGGACCTCCCAGCACTACCAGGAGAATGTTTTCATTGAGGGCAGCAGGCCACAGTACCTGGAGGACCTGCACACCGAGGCCCAGGAGGGACTCAAGATACTGCAGCAGGAAGGTCAGATGCAGCACTATGAATATGAAAACATGTTACTTCATACGGTAGACACTAACTCACAAACATTTGTTTTATAGGCCTGTCACAATAAATAAAATATCAATTTTGCAAAACTTATCGAGGTAATGTCCATATATTTACTTTAAGCATTTAAGAACAAAAAATGCTGAGACACATTTTGCTCATTTCTGGTGGCGCTGCTTCTGTCCTCCCATCTGCCATCAGTGTCAGAATATTACTGTGGGTTGGGCTCAGGCAGGTTGATTGCTGCTTTTTGAAGGGGTGTAATTGCATTATTATGCCATTTTTAATATTTAATATATCAGTATTATTAAATGGTCTTAAAATTAAAATATCTGGGTGGGTTATCATGACAGGCCTAGTGATTTATACAAAATAAAAAAATAAATTAAAAAAACGTCCCCCCCAAAAAACTCACAATATTGGTAACGCTTTATGTTAAGGTCCTTGTAATAACCATTAATTAACAAGTAATAAGGCCCTTGGAAGTCCTTACAAGATGCTTATTAACATTACTGTGTGTTTATAAGCCTATATAAGTGTTAATAATGGCATTATAATACAGCTAATAGCAGGCTATAAGAGATGTATAATAAGAACATTAACAAAAGCCTCATGAGTATCTTATAATTCTTCAAAATAGCATTACAAACACCCATAACCCACCCATTATGTCTTTGCCATGCCTTTATTAATCTTTTGTATACTTATTGATATTAAAATATACTTTATTGCTCATCTATTATAAGTTAACTATGCACTTGTTAACAGTTAACTATGCTTTTTGCAGCTAAAGGGATCTAAAGCGAGAACAATGCCTTATTACTTGTTAATTAATGGTTATTACAAGGACCTTAATATAAAGCGTTACCAATTTTTGTTGGTCAGTGGCACTCTTCCGGATTAAAGGTGACCTGCTGAAATATTAAAGTTTACCCACCCTTTGATCTGTGATTGCTTCACTGATCATATATTCTGTATAAATATGATTATAGGTGGAGTTTGGGTGTATTCAGCTTCAGTGTTTGATTCTTGTCTCTTTGGCTCCCACAGAACACACAAATGGAGTGAACTTTCCTGACAATGAAAGCGTTGCTGTAAGTTCCCGAAAAAAGATCTGTGTATCATTTTTCCTTCACTTCCTACACACAAAGAATACCACCTAACTGAAACTGTGTGTGCATGTATGTGTGTGTGTGTATCCCCCTGCAGTCCACAGACACTCTGCGTCCGGAGCAGGATATCAGCTCCAAGGACGGAGGACGTGGCTCTCCGGAGTCGAGATCCACCACCGGGAGTACTGATACCACAGTCACCTCTGCAGCAGTGTCGACCAGGCCTGTGCTCACCCGCCAGGGTAAACAGCAAAATTCACAGCTGTGTGTGTGTTTGTGTGTGTGTGTTTAAAGCGAGACTTTGAAAGGAAGCATCCATATCTCGATCATCTCAAGGAAATAGGAGCTAATCATAGTGCTTGTGTTTGTGAAAGCAGTTTGAGCTTTGTTCCCGAGGTTTAAGCGTGTACTTATTTAGCATGCACGTCTCATTCCCAGCTGCTTGGTGCCTTTGCAGTTATGGTGTGAAATCAAAGGAAAAGCAACTTGACACACACACAGACACACAGCCGAAGCCTTTTTACTCCATTACTCAAAAGTTCTAAGCATCTGAAGACAGCACTGCGTCTGCCTCTGCATATCACAGCTGTAAGGCAAAGTGTGCCGTTGTGTGTGTGTGTGTGTGTGTGTGTGTGTGTGTGTGCAAGTGTGCACAAAGAAAGTGTGATTGGTATTCTAGTCCATAATTCAGACAACCTTTTTTGATCCTCTGGAAAGTCAGCTCCCCATACTTTACTCTGTTTCAATGCTTTATAGTGTACAGCTCATATTAATTCACATATTTCTTCTCCTGTACCATGATAGCTTTTTATTGCAAAAATGAGAAGGGCACTTTGAGTGCCCACACCGCCATCAAGGCCACGGCCTATCTCGCAATGTTAACAAAAGTGAAAAATCTTTTGTGAATCAACCCCATGATTCAGATCCGTTCCAAGTTTTATGGGTTCTTCCTTGGCCTATGCTCTACCCTTCTTCTAATGAAAATCAAGCCAGTAGATTTCCCATAATCCTACTGACAAATAAAGAAACTAAACTGAAAATTTCCTCAAATTTGGTTGCAGTTATAAGCCAGGTTTTCTCCATCCCTCAGGTTCTACATTCAAGCCTCTGAATCCAGTGAAAAGACTAGATAAGAGCAGGAAGAGGAGCAGGAGGACCACCATCATGGGTATTCCCAATCAGGTCCAAAAAGAGCTTGGTATGTCATTTAGCAAGTCTGAAGTATGTCTAGGCTATTATGCAGACATCATGTGTCCTTGTTGGTAAACTTGTTATTGACAGTCATCTGCCCTCTTCCCAGCATTGCACAGAAGCTCCACCTTCCAGCAGCTTGTTTCTACCCCTGACCATGACGGACAGCTCAGTAACAGCCAATCAGGTGTTGTTATCATTCCTACGGTGGATGGAGGGACTCCAGTAGCGAATAAGGAGGGAGCGAGGGTGCACCTTTCAGAGCTGGAGGTAAAAGGTTCCTTACAATCGTTTTTATACACATTACAGGATTTGTGTTTTTTTTAATAATAATTTAAGAATGGTGCCCTCTTCAAAGCAGGCCTCCAGGGACGAACAGCTGCTGAGGAAGCACATCCAGGCTATGTACCAAAACGAGCAGCCCTTTAACCACCAGGGATTTGGCTCCTATCTTGGTCCCACTCCCAATCTAAGACCCAAGTCCCTTGCGGTACCTGGAATGATCACTTCCTCCTCCTTTTGTCCTTCAATGATGTTAGGCTTCCTCCAGGAACCGCAGGTTAGAATGAAATAAGTTAGTTAAGGAGATGGCTTTAAAATTCAAGCTTTGTGTTGACATTTGTGAAATTTATATTTCTGTTGTTTTTTTTTGGCTAGGGTCCTGTGATGTCCATATCTCCTCAAGCCACCTACTTGTCTACAATCATCCCTAATGCGGTCTTGCCATCCTCGGTTGAAGTCATAGAGATTGACCGCAGCAGCAGCCGGGCGCGTGGCAGCAGTGTGAACCATGGCGGTAGTGTCCGCACTGTCAGCAAAAGCAGCCTTACATCCGGAGACTTATCAGTCAGCCCTTTGTTGTCCAAAAGATCCGATGGAGATGGCTCCCAGACTGACAATTCCCAAAACGACTCCACACTGATGCCCATGTCAGCGTCAGGGTCAAACTGGAGCGAGTCACAGTCTTCAAAGACCATCATGTCTAACTCCTCCCCAGTATCTTCTAAAGGGAGCACACGTAGTGGTAGTTCACAGAGAGGGGGTCTGAATGGGCAGGAACACAAGACAGAAGAGTCCAGTGGAGACCAAGACCTCGTCAGTCTCCGTAGCTCAGTTAGCATGATTAGCAGCTCCAGCAGTAAAAGGGAAAATGCTGTTTCATGCCAAGGATCTGAGGGTGATGTTTCAGGGTCTGCTGGGGACGATGCAAAGACCAGACGGAATTTCAATCGTCTGTCGGTTATGAAGACCAAGCAACCTCCGGCACCTCCACGGAGAACAAACTCTCTGCATGGTAATAAGATCAGGAGCAACTGCAGGGTTCTGGTGGAGCTCAATGACTCTGTGTCCAAAGATGTGGCAAATACGACAGAAAATACTGTAGGAAAGGATGAGATCAAATCAGTCAGTGCAGACACCAGTAACATCCCCACCCCTGTATCAAACTCCACTGGGTCCAGCTGTCTAGATGCTTCCTCCAGTTCTTTGAGCCCCACACAGGCCTCTTCCACTGAGGCAGGAGGATCAACACCTCAGCCAGAATCCAGCAGCTCCTCCCCACAAAAAACTCCCTCGGAAGGGGGTAAATTTGAACGGACCATGTCCCCTTCGAGTGGCTACTCCAGTCAGAGTGGCACTCCAACACTCTCCCCAAAAGGGATCACCCCAACCTCCCCTGACAAACACAAGAAGAAACCTGTCAAACCAGAGAGATCAGTGTCCCGGCCCTCGTCCTCAGCAGCTTCTCCTTCCTCCTCTCTGACCTCTTTATCGTCTGGTACATCAGAGCTTGTCAATCCAGATGTTTCCACATGTAGCTCCAGTCTGCTTCCACGGGGATCTCCACCCACTGTTGCCGCAAAAGATCCCACTCCGAATAGTAATTCTTCGACTTTGGCAGTTCAAGTCAGAGAGTTGTTGAACATCCCGCCACCTCCCAAAGTCAAAGCGCCATGTCCACCTCCCCCAGAGACTTGGGTTCACAACAGACGCACCTTTCAGCTCCTGTGTGGGCCTTGCCCTAATGTCAGCACAGTAACCCAGAAGCAAGACTGCACAGTTAAACAAGCAGGAACTCAGACTGAAGACAGCAATGACATGCAAGTTTTAGTTGAAAAACAATCAACGGAAGATGAATCTGTCCCAGGATTGTCTGAAAGCAAAGCAGAGCCTGAGATTTTGTCAGGAACAGGTCCTGAATGTGTTCAGAAGGAGATGGAGAACAGGGAAAGTCCAAGTTCCGAACAAGAGAGGATAGAAGCAAGTGCAGACGTTCAGAAACCAGAGCAGTGTAGTCCCCTTGTAGTGAAGAACCCTGAGACTCCAAAGAAAGATCCTCCTCCTGTCATGAAGAAACCCATGACAGTACCTCACAGAGAGGAACTGGCCTCAACAGAACAGTCAGTGGACAGACAGCAAAAGGAAACAAGTAGCAATGCCACAACAGAAGTTAATTTACCTGTTGAGAACCTTACAGCCTCCTCACAGAGCGGGGTTATCATTTTAGTTGATAACAATGACAATGAGATAGACAAAAGTGAGGTCACATCCATGCAGACGCTTTCTGTAGAAGTTCCTAAAATTAGTAAGTCCTCGCCACCTCCGACCCCTCCCCCTGCATACCACCCTACACCTCCTCCATCAAGAAAGACACCTCCTTCATCAGTGTCCATGCCATCAGAAGAGCTACAGAGGGTACAGGAGGAGACCCACGTTGTAGACTCTTGCTGGCCCCCTCCTCCGCCTCCTATGGAAGGGGACTCTGTGTTTGATGGAGGTGATGAGGTTGACTTTCCTCCACCTCCTCCTCCCTTTGTGACAGACAGTGTGCCAAATGTGATGGACAGGTCTATCACAGAGCCGGACGCCTCAAAGAGACCCACAGAGGAAGTCGGAGAGGTGATTGAGGATTTGAGTGAAGCTGGGACATCTGTCCCAGGGACAGTTTTGTCTCTTGCTGTTCCACAAACAGTATCCAACACTAAAACAGAGGTTGTCGTAGTTTCAAAAGCAAACACAGATGACAGGATTGTTTCGGACAGTGTTCCACCTCCGCCAGTGGAGGCACCTCCTTTGCCACCCATTACAAGAGTAGAGAGCCCAGTACCAGTCTCTGTTTTAGTTCCTCCCAGCATGCTCCTGAAGAGAGACTCTCTGAAAATTGAAGATCAGTCCTCCTCCGAGCTGCCCGTCAGCGCACTTCCTCAAATAACTGTCCCAGTAGCACCCCCTTTACCAGCAGATAATTTAACCCATGGGGTTAATTTCAGAAGGCAGCCAAGTGTGCAAAACCGTGACGCCAGGAGCAAGGAGCTCCTTTCTCGCCACAAAAGTGCACCCATTCCCAAAGAGGATGCTAACATACCTCTGGTCACCCCCTCCCTGCTTCAGATGGTTCGTCTCCGATCAGTCAACATGACTGAAGACCAGGTGAAAGCTCCATCGGAGGACAAGTCAACAATCCAAGGAGCTTCAGTTGAGGAGAATTGCCCCGTGTCAATCCCAGGACCTCAAAGCACTCCACAGAAGCCCATCCGCAAGTCTCTATCACTAAAATCTCCCCCTCAGACAGTAAAGACATCCTCTGTGACAGTGAATACACCTTCCATGCGCTTACAGGAAGCCATACGTATGAAAACCGCAGCCATGTCTTCAAGAGATGGCCTTCCCTCCCGACTGGGTGTGAGAGCTTCTCCTTACAGCTCTGTGGGTGAACAAGGGGGTCTGTATTTGAAATCTCCTGAGGGATGTGACATGCACAAGTCCCCAGCCTCTACCGCCAGCTTTATCTTCTCCAGGAGCACAAAAAAGGTCGTCATAGAGACTGCAGCCGCCTCCTCCCCTGAAGCTCAGGCAAGTCTGAAGCAAAGCTTGGCGGCCGAGCTCATGCAGGTGTCTGACCAATCGAAGGCTTTCTCTAATGGTGGGGTGAAGTTGGATAAAGTTCCTCCACCAGTTGCAAAGAAACCAGCGCAGGGAAGCGTCAGTCCTCAGAATCTTCCTGCTTGTTCAGCAAAGATGGACTTCAGTGTAGACGGAAATGGAGCAATAGGAGGAGTGCAGCATATGAGTGGAATAACACATCCAGAGACTACAAGTAAGAACTGCAACGTTATTTATATCCATGATTTTCGATCGATGCACTGGTCCAATGTCAGGTTATCACATGATTGATCAACTAATTTATGCTACACAGAAACAACAGCACATCACCTCACTTGCTACCTGATCCAAACGACCTGCCCAATCAGTACTGTGCAACTTTCACAGAGATGAGAAAGAAGCAAGATGGCTTATTTTTCAGTTATGAGTGTCAAATTAGATAATAAAAGAAAGTCTATGGCATTCATGTATGTATTTGTTCATATTTTACAAAGCCAGGGCATACAATGAGATCAATCATGTCACATTCAATTAGTGTTAGTAGTACGCGGCTGTTGATTAAAAAAAAAAAGGTATAAACGTATATATTGTTTTTAGTTTTTTTAAACGCACAGGTATCTTAATTGATCCACTGTATTGGCTGATACACCAATTCAGGTGTCATAATCGGTATCTGGAACATGTCTGAACATCTGTTATGAAAGTGTGTGTATAGTGCACTGCTGCTGAGTGTGTGAAGGCATTAAAGCAGACTCAGTGCTGACAGAAATCGATAACTCACGTGCCACTGTCTTGTCATGAGAAAGCAGAATGCAAATTGTAGCATTACCATGATCCTGAACAGCTAAGCAGTTTGACATTGGCTTAAACAGCATACGTTCAAGAGACAACACCAGCCCCTTTCTGCACAAACACAATACAAGTGCTGCAGGCTGGCCTTCAGCTTTTTTTCCAGTCAAATGTGCAAACATGTGCTCCAGTCAGCTTTTAACCTGAAGCTCATGATCATGTCTCAGTGGCTGAATTAGATTAGTAGAGAATACTCATTACGTGTGGTCCTGTAACTGTATTATGGCGATGCCATCATGTCTAACCTCCTCTTGTGTTCCCCCTACAGCTACAAGAGTGACAGCGGACACAATTGAAACACTGTTTTGAAAGAGAGTTGAACCAGACGGATGCCAGAGGAACAAGCAAGTCAAACGGACAACCCACAGAGAGACGTTTAACTCAACTATCAGAGTGTTATGTGAGAAGTCTTCTCCAAAAAAGCCTTAGCCTGTAATGGCCTTCCTTCATATTTATGCAAAAAAAATGTGTCGCTCCCAATTTCTTATGATAGCTTTATTGTGGAGTATTTTTCTAAGCTATAGTTTATCTCTTATTAAGGCCCCTCAGGATGAAATAGAGTACGTTGGCTGAACTGTAAATATTTGGCTTGTGTGAGATCGCCTCCCAGAGGTAGAAGTAGGTAGTGGTCACTGCAGCACAGAGGAAAAAAAGATTTGTCTTGACAAAGCATTTCTGTACAGAGGTTTACTATCTGTTAGGTCTTTTTTTCTTGTTGTAATATAAGACATTTTCATGGCAACTTAAGCAGGTGTCAAAAAGAGCTGATGTTGCATTATCAGCATTTTATCACCATGCAGATCTGAGTAAAAACAAATAGTCACTCAGTTTCAGCCCTGCTTTTCACCTAGTGGGTAGAAATATCTGGAATAGAAAAAGGGATGCTGCATACTCAGAATAATGAGATATTTTGTCAATTAAGAGGCACTTTTGTAAAGCTACACAAGACTCAACACAGGAGCGCATCTGCTAGAATGTCAATTAGATGCTTCTTCTACACAATCCTGGGTTAAGTTAAGGTCAACACATTCTGGGGAACCTTTTAGAGAAACAGTAACACGAGCATCCTATTTATTTATGTGTGGTTGTTTCCACTTGTAGCACTGTCAGTCACCTTTTCCTACCAAATATGAAATATTTAAGAATCTATTTCATCTGGCAAACCACTCTGAGGGCTATGGATGTGATGACTGGCCCTGGATGATCGATACACTGGAGTAGACTTAGTGAGAGTCGGTGTTTTTATTAAATGTTCTGTATCTAAAACTTTGGCCCTTTTTGGAGGAAAATCCAACTCATCACTATTTGCACAAAATGCTCTCCCCCAGCAAAATCATGGTGAGTGAATTATACTGACTCTGGTCAAAAATATTGATGATTATAAAGAATTATGTACAGTTATTACTTCTATAAATAAAATTTAAGTGTATTAAAAAATGCAGCTTCTTTTACTTTCTTTCTTGACACCTAAACACAATAAATATCTCAATCAATTTGTGCAGACCTCAGAATTCAAACCAGCTTTTATTTCATATTAGAGATGATGCATCATTTGATAATATGACAGCAAATGTTCAGACACTGATTTATGTACACTTCCCCCAATGCAACCGTCCTATGTCTTATAGTACATATTGATTTTTTTTTATATACACTACCGGTCAAAAATTTTAGAACACCCCAATTTTTCCAGTTTTTTATTGAAAATCAAGCAGTTGAAGTCAAATGAACAGCTTGAAAGGGTACAAAGGTAAGTGGTGAACTGCCAGAGGTAAATAAAAAAAGGTAAGCTTAACCAAAACTGAAAAATAATGTACATTTCAGAATTATACAAGTAGGCCTTTTTCAGGGAACAAGAAATGGGTTAACAACTTAACTCTATGGAGTCTTGGGCTATTTTGTCCATTTTTGAATTCTTTTCATGTCTTTGTAAGTCATTTTGTGTCTTTTTTAAGTCTTTTGGTGTCTTTTTTTGTCATTTTGTGTCTTTTTTTAGTCCTTTAGTTCAACATAAAATGTGATTTTGAATCTTTTTTTTATTTTCAAAACACTATCATGCTCAATAAAGAATTTTAAATGTTGCAAATGTGCATTAATTTCAGAGTACACTGAGACAAAAACTGCATCATTTTCAATTAAATTCTGGAAAAGTTGGTGTGTTCTAAAACTTTTGACCAGTAGTGTATATGTGATGTCTAAAACCCAGAAAAAACATTTTATTTATTAGGTATTATTGGCAGACATTTACCAAGAAGGCATTTTTAAACCAGAAAAGCACATTAAGTCCCCTTAAGTCCCTTTTTAAACACCTGAGATCCTTATCAGCTACTTCCAGGAACAACCGACCCAGCACTGCAACATCCAATAAAATAATCCTTCATTATCTGAGTCGCAGTATGTCTCTTTTGTAGAAACTGTTGTATATTTAAGTGTGTTAAGAACAACATACAACACCAGGTAAACGAGAGAAACGGTGATGAATCATATGTTGATTAGTTGCATTTTTGTTGTACACTTTCTAATGAAGTCAGAGCAAGATAATAATAATAATATGTTGCAGCCAGTCAGAAGCATCTGAGACTTTTGGCATCAATGTCCCATCATCCTCCCAGAAAACATCCAGCTGAAGTTTGACCGTTGAACATCGAACATGATGAAGGTATTCTTGTTTTTATGTGGCCGGCAGGAGCAGCTTCAGTGATGAATGTAATGTATCTAACTGATGTTTCCTCCTTTCAGTGTCTTACATGTGATCTGTCCCAGTTTAGTCATCAGCTGCTTGTCTTTCCACTGAGCTCCGCACTCGTCTGAGATCTTCAGGTCCACCTGAAAAATAACACATAAACAGTCAATTATAGATATGAATTTTATTCCAATTTGCCAATTATCCATTATAGAAAAATGATACTTACTATTATAAATATACAGTAAATTATAGATATGAATTTTATTCCAATTTGCCAATTATCCATTATAGAAAAATGATACTAACTATAATAAATATACAGTCAATTATAGATATGAATTTTATTACAATTTGCCAATTATCCATTATAGAAAAATGATACTAACTATAATAAATATACAGTCAATTATAGATAGGAATTTTATTCCAATTTGCCAATTATCCATCATAGAAAAATGATACTAACTATAATAAATATACAGTCAATTATAGATATTAATTTTATTCCAATTAGCCAATTATCCATTATAGAAAAATGATACTAACTATAATAAATATACAGTCAATTATAGATATGAATTTTATTCCAATTTGCCAATTATCCATTATAGAAAAATTATACTAACTATAATAAATATACAGTCAATTATAGATATGAATTTTATTCCAATTTGCCAATTATCCATTATAGAAAAATGATACTAACTATAATAAATATACAGTCAATTATAGATAGGAATTTTATTCCAATTTGCCAATTATCCATTATAGAAAAATGATACTAACTATAATAAATATACAGTCGTGGAAAAAAATATGATTATGATTATGATTATTATGATATTGTTTTTCTTTTTTCTTTTTTTTTTGCTGGGACAGTTAGATTGTATAAATTATATGTTGATTGTAAATATTGCTTTCTTTTATTGTTATTAGTTTTTCTTTTCTTTTAAAATGAATAACAGAATTATAATAATTTATTGTAAATATTGCTTTCCTTTTCTTGTTATCTTTTTTTCTGATGCTTGCTTTGGCAATATATACATTGTTACGTCATGCCAATAAAGCCAATTGAATTGAATTGAATTGAAAAAAATATGAGACCACCCTTGTTTTCTCTCATATATTGTTCATTTTAATGTCTGCTACAACTAAACATTTGTTTGGACAAAAATAATGATAACAACAAAAATAGCTCATTAGCGTTTACATCTAGCCATTTTCCATGGTTTTCTTGATAATGATTTTGGTTATGGCAGGCATTATGAACAAGAAATTGAAGGAAATGGGGTGGTCTAATAATTAT
The DNA here is from genome assembly GCF_030273125.1 of Centropristis striata. NCBI lineage: Eukaryota > Metazoa > Chordata > Actinopteri > Perciformes > Serranidae > Centropristis > Centropristis striata. Next base: position 2,963,244 of record NC_081530.1, read on the forward strand.
TTCCATGACTGTATATGGTCAATATTTGAAATAAGTTGGATTTTCAAGAATAAAACAGTAATTTGTAGACATTATTTTAATTAGTGGCTGAAACATACCTGCACTTTCTCCCACACCTTCTTCTTGGGGTTGAGTCTCTCGTCTGGTTTCCCCGTCTCGTATCCCTCGACAAAGACCCGTTCTCCTGGCGACGATCCCTCTGGAGGGTCCAGAGGCTCCACCCTCCTGGGCTCCCCTTCACTAGAAATCAACCAATCAGAGTGGATTTTAAAATAAATAAATAAAGCTGAGGGATGTACGCTGCCCTACAAAGCAAAAAGGCAGTAACTGCATATTTGGTCAAAAATGAGGTATCATTTTCATGACTTTCAAGGCATCCTTTCCAATCCAATCCAATCCCCTTTATTTATATAGCACAATTTTAGCAAACACAAGGTTTCCAAAGTGCTGCACAAACAATAAATACATAACACAATACAAAGAGATGTAGTAAACAATAGAACAGTAAGATGCAATAAGATAAAATAAATTAAAAATGGGATAAAAATAAATAAAATAAAATTTAAAATATACTGCCCGCACAAAATAAAATATGCATGAATACAATAAAAACAAAAAATCATAACATCAAAATAAAATCAACACTCTACGTGGTGTTAAAAGCCAACGAGAAGAGGTGGGTTTAAAGAAGAGATTTAAAATTGTTATGTGACAAAACATCTTATCTCAAATGTGTGTCGTTTTGGAGAAAAATGGTAATCGTTTGTACAGTAACTAAACGGCTGGATTACAGAATACCTTTAAAGTCATTTTTCTCAGTTCTGCACTCTGCGTAGTGACTGCCTTTTTGCTTTGTAGGGCAGTTCGGTTTGTTTCGTTTGTGCAAAAACAGAGCGAACACTCACATGGAGGCACACAGCAGCATGGCTTGGGACTCGATCCCTCGCATCTTCTGGGGTTTCAGATTGCACAGCACCAACACCATCCTGTCCTGCAGCTCCTCCTGAGAGACGAACGCCACCAGCCCGCTCACCACCGTCCTCGGCTCCGCCTCGCCCACGTCGATCTTCTCCAGGTACAGCGAGTCAGCGTCTGGGTGCTGGGGGCGGGAACGCAAAGGAACAGGTGAACACAGAGGAAGAGGGCTGCAAGGAGGATCATACAGCACCAAGTGACCATCATGGCGTCCTACCTTCTCCACACTGATGACCTTGCCCACCCTGATGTCCACTCTGGAGGGGACCAGCTCATCATCCTCTCCTCCACCTCCTCCTCCTGCCTTGGCACCCTTTCCTGTTTCTGATCACACACACAAATGATGTTAAGTCTCTCCGTGTCTGAGCATGGAGGCCAACCAGGAAGTGCCTTAAGCCTGCAATCTACCGAAATTTTCCAGCAGGGGGTGCTATGTTTGGCTGCAAAAAAAATCTGCCCATTAATTTCAGTGCAAAATTTCATAACTTCTCACTTGATTTATTACCTCAGAACATTTTTTCAGGACAACACTATGGTCTCAATCACTAGTAAAAAGTCATCTTCAAGACAGTTTGATGTCAATAGTTCTAATAATGGCCCCATTTAGAAGAAAATAGAAGATAAAGAATCGTATGATTTGGGGCGGGGCTAGCTTTGATTGACAGGTCACTGACAAGGCGAGCCGTCACCAGGAGAGAAGCAGAACAATGCGTATCCACGGCAACGTGTCAATAAAGTTATATATAACGTTATATAGATAGAAAAGAGGACGTTTAGCGGTTTGGTCTCATAACTTTGACCCTTTCACTGTATTTTCACTTAATGACAGTTTATTTGAATGTTTTGTTCATTAAATGTCTTGTTCAGTGTTTGGTTGGACTAACAGACACTCCAAGGAGTCGCTGCTCAGTTTTCTGAGGTCAGAAAGATACATTTTGTTTTTGTTTTTTTGCTAGCCAAAACTAACATCCCAGTTAATGCTCCAGTTAATGCTAACATGAATTAGCAGCAGCTTCTCTCAGTCAGGTTGAGGTGTAGAGAGGCTGTAGTCAGTGATCAGATCCCTCTCCTGCTCCACAGTCCAAATATGGTCTGCTTCCTGTATCGGAAACAAGATGGCGACGAGTGTAACGCTGAACTCGAGGCTTCCAACGGGCCACAAACCAATGGGTGATGTCACGGTGACTACGTCCATTATTTATATACAGTCTATGATCCAACCAAATTCATGCAGAACTAGTCACATTAATAGAGAGGGATGATGGGTAAGACACTGACTTGTCTTCGAGGGGTCGGGGTAGGCGGTGTTGGTCAGTTTGCGGAGCTCAGGCATCTCAAACTTCTTTCTGATTGGCTCCAGCAGCTGGTTTAGTGAAACCTCCACTGAGGCCTTCAGGTCTCCTGGATGGATGTGCTATAAAAAGTCAGATTACTAGTGGTTAGATCAGAGCACGAGGGGAAATGAAACTTTGAAGCAGAGATACACTACTGGTCAAAAGTTTTAGAACACACCAACTTTTCCAGAATATAATTGAAAATGATGCAGTTTAATGTCTCAGTGTACTCTGAAATAAATGCACATTTGCAACATTTAAAATTCTTTATTGAGCATGATAGCGTTTTGAAAATAAAAAAAAAGATTCAGAATCACATTTTATGTTGGACTAAAGGACTAAAAAAAGACACAAAATGACAAAAAAAGACACCAAAAGACTTACAAAGACATGAGAAGAATTCAAAAATGGACAAAATAGCCCAAGACTCCATAGAGTTAAGTTGTTAACCCATTTCTTGTTCCCTGAAAAAAAGGCCTACTATAATTCTGAAATGTACATTATTTTTCAGTTTGGTTAAGCTTACCTTTTTTTATTTACCTCTGGCAGTTCACCACTTACCTTTGTACCCTTTCAAGCTGTTCATTTGACTTGAACTGCTTGAATTTCAATAAAAAACTGGAAAAATTGGGGTGTTCTAAAACTTTTGACCAGTAGTGTACTTTACTATTTTTTTATTCTTCCAATAAACCTGTGTTTCTATACTTTACCTCCTCAGCAAAGTCCTTCTCCACCTCTTCAAACACAGTGTAGATTTTGTCTCCACCCCACTTGGGGTCTCTTTTGATGCAGAATTCTGAAACGTAATAATCACAATTATCAACTCATTTGTACTCAAATTAAATAGAGGAGAAGTCAGAAGTCGAGACACCAGCAGGGAGTTCTGTACCTCCACGCAGAGGGAAGACAACATGTTTGACAAAGGAGAGGACTCCATTGTTCTGGATGTTTCCTGGCTCACAGAAAGCCTTCTTCAGCTTCTTCTTCACGTCTGCCGCAGAGTCCAGCAGATCAATCTTTGACTCCTACGGCCAAAAGAAATAATGTTGTGACTGATCACATGTATAAAAAAAAAAATTATGAGCTGGCTCACATGTGATGACTGGCCCTGGATGATAGATACACTGGAGTAGACTTAGTGAGAGTTGGTGTTTTTATTAAATGTTCTGTATCTAAAACTTTGGCCCTTTTTGGAGGAAAATCCAACTCATCACTATTTGCACAAAATGCTCTCCCCCAGCAAAATCATGGTGAGTGAATTATACTGACTCTGGTCAAAAATATTGATGATTATGAAGAATTATGTACAGTTATTACTTCTATAAATAAAATGTAAGTGTATTAAAAAATGCAGCTTCTTTTACTTTCTTTCTTGACACCTAAACACAATATCTCATTCAATTTGTGCAGGCCCCGAATTCAAACCAGCTTCCTATGTCTTACAGTACATATTGATTTATATATATATATACATATAAATCTATATATATATATAAATCTCTCTCTCTCTATATATATATATATATATATATATATATATATATATATATATATCTGATATCTGATGTCTAAAACCCAGAAAAAAACATTTTATTTATTAGGTATTATTGGCAGACATTTACCAAGAAGGCATTTTTAAACCAGAAAAGCACTGAAACATTAAGTCCACTTTTAAACACCTGAAATCCCTGATCAGCTGTATATATGATCACATGTATAAAAAAAAAAGAATTATGGATTTTTTTGTTACATACCTCCTCTGAGGAGCTCATCTTGGCCCCTGTGAGTCCTGGGACCATGGGGTTCATCAGATGGGAGCGCTTGGCGTATCCAAGAGAAGGCAAGTACTGCAGACAGATGAGAGGCTCCAGTTACACTTTATTATTTTTATAGAGCTCTTATTTTGAAAGCCGTTTCATAGGATCACCCTGCCATGACATTTATAGTTCATCAGTTCTATAAACAACTTTTTTTTTGTAAGACCTGAAAGTTAACCCTCCGAATTCCAAGCAGTTTCAGAGCATGTTTTATCATATAATATCACTTATTGTAAGTCGCTTTGGACAAAAGCGTCTGCTAAATGACATGTAATGTAATGTAATATTTACTCACTGTGGCCTTGTTTTTCAATGCAATTTACAAGTGCTGCACCTCTATCCAAACAGCACAAGCACGGCTAGAAGTAGAATTAAAAAAATGTCTTTTGTGCAGTATAATGCAGTTATTATGCCATTAATCTTAATATATAATAATGTATTTAACAAAAACAGGAATAAGATGGAATCTATATATACAACAATGTGCCCACAAGTGTTACCAATATTGGAAAAGATGGAGCTCATAACCACTATTATTATTAGTCTCCTCTCTGCTCTGTGAAAACAATATTAAATATTACTATTTTAGGCTTTGATTTGATTATTTTTCTGGGAATCATGCAATTTTGGCTATTTTTTTAAAATAAACATGCCAGCAAACTGTGGGATTCAGAGGGTTAACGCACCTAGAGTGAATGAATTAAAATGTAAAATAGGTTACTAAATTAACAATGTGCCATCAATAAACTCATAGCTTGAGAATTTTTCGGTGGCATAGTGACAAAATACACTTTTCCACATCCAAAACTGAGAATATTGTCCGAGCCTCAGTAGAATTTTAAGTATTTTTCAGGAAGTTAGCGACGAGCCAAGTTACTGCGACTCCATAACCGAAAGTCCAACTCATAGCTACTCCTAAATGAATCATCAATAAGGGCTAAGGAGTATGTGGTGAAAATAAGAGAAGTGGTATGAGGCCGCTAATGTCGGCAGGAGAGAGGGAGGGGTGAAAATAAAAGTAAAAAGACTTAAAGTGGCTGGTACCTTCTCTGCCAGAGTGAAGATCTTCCTCTGGTCGACTCCTCCAAACTGAGCGTCCACCTTGAGGTACTCCTCATCCAGAGCCTGAGTAAAGACAAATCACTTTTACAACACAAGTTCAAGATGTGAGGATGAACTCATATCTGGATCATATCCAGTGACTGTTCTGGTTTAAAAACAGCTTATTTTTTTAATCCCCACATGTTGCAAGGCAAGTTTATTTATATAGCACAATTCGGACACAGGGCCATTCAAAGTGCTTTACAGGGGCAAGATTAAAATACATAAAACACATTAGAAGACATTTAAAAGTGAATAAAAAAAAGAAAAAAAAAAGTGAATGAATAAAACATTTAAAAGCGAATGAATAAAAATTACAGGTTAAAATGGAAACAGAAAAGTCTTCAGACTTGATTTAAAAGAGCTGAGAGTTGCAGCAGACCTCAAGTTCTCTGGGAGTTTGTTCCAGAGATTTGGTGCATAAAAACTAAACGCTGCTTCTCCTTGTTTAGTCCAAATATATATATATATATATATAATATAACTCTGGGGACTGTAAGTAGACCTGTCCCAGACCACCTCAGGGCTCTGGACGGCTCATAACGTATCAGCAGATCGGTAATATATTTTGGCCCTAGACCATTTAGGGCTTCATAAACCATATTTTGAAATCAATTCTTTGAGGATGTGTTGCTGTAATTACAGTAATAACTCTTATCAGCAGTGTGATGTGCTCAGCAGCTACTCCTCCCTCTAGAACAGTGTTATTACCTGCAGTCCGGGGTAGAGCAGACCACTCAGCAGGGGGTGCTCCACCTGTTTCACCACCTCTGCTCCAGCCTTCTTAGCGTCATGCTCCGTCACCATGGAGGACAGACGGTACACATCCAGAGTGTACTCTCTGAAAATACAGAGCTAAAGCATGATTACATCTGCAGCTACAAACACTGTCTTGGAGAATTTAACCCTCTGTGGTACGGTGTTGCCCTCAGGCAACATACCCATTTTTGGCCTGTCAAATTTCTACAATGCATGTTTTTGAGTGATGCGATACTTTAAAAAAGAGGGAAGAGTATAGGGAACCAATAGCAATGCTTTAATTTGTCACGTGACCTCCAGGAGGCCATATTGAAACACTTCTTTGCAGAGTTTTCCAAAGGAGACAGTTTCGCCATTTTGAGCCACAAAAAAAAACAACACTCAAACGTCATTTCCTTCCCTTTTCCATCTGGAATAAAATATATTCCTACTGATAGTTGAGTAAACCTTCAATTTTGATAGTTTCATACACTTAGACTGTTGAAGACATTCATTTTATTGGGTCGTTGGTTCAATGGTTCAATGTTTCCTACAGGCAACATTCAGACAAGAAACCGGTTCAAAAAGTTCCTTTTATAATGTTTTTAAATTTAAAATGTTATGTCTTGTTCCCTGTTGAAGCTACTGAATCTTTTACATGTTTATTAAATGAATTATGTTAAAATTAACTTAAAAACTATTTTTTTCACTGCACCGTTATGGTACAATGTTGCCTACGGGCAACAAACTCCAAAAACTTCTGAATTTTTTTTCCAGATTATGTTTATTTAGTCTTTTTTAAGACAAAAAACACTCCAAATATTTTTTTCCTAACTGGCATCATAATGTGTACCACAGAGGGTTAAGATGAAATAAATAAATACATAATAAGACTCCGGTACTGTCAGCACAACTGACCTGCTGAGCTGGAAGTCAGTTCCTTTGACAAACTTGAGTTTATCCAGAGGCACACCGATGCTCTCCAGCATGGCTTTGATGACCTGTTCATAGTACTTCACCCTGAGCTCCAGCAGCTCCCAGGGGGCCTTCATGTTGTCGAGGAAGGCGTGCAAGTCTGCAAACAGAATAGTGACCTGAAGAAGAGAAGAAGAAGAAGAATCAGAAACATGAAGCTTCTGGTGAGCAGAACCCTGATATAGCTGATTGTCAACGAGATCTGCCCACCTCACATCCAGCCTTGAGGAAGTCTGCGATCTTGGACATGGGGACGAAGTACGCTACGTGGGGTTTACCGGTGGTCGCTGTGCCCCAGTACACCTTCAGCTCTCTCTCCTGAAGAACCTGCTTCAGCTTCTCCTCTCCAAGGGTCTCCTGCAATACACACATTCAAGATGTAATATTTCAGATTCAGATTTGACTTTATTAATCCCACAGTGGGGAAATTTCTTTGTTACAGCCGCAAAGTTTCACACAATTAAGATAAAAAATAAACAATCTAAGAAAAGACATATTAACAATATACAAATATACAATAATAATAATAGTAATAATATACTATATACAACTTAGCGCAAATTTAAGTGGAGAAATGTGCAGAGTTATGCAAAAATGTTCAGGTTGTGTTGGTGTTGTACAGTCTTATGGCAGCTGGATATTAAGTTATTGTTATTAAGTTATCATTCACTGTGAGTATTAAAGGAGTCTAATACTGGAGCTACTGAGGTATTTGAGTCCCAGAATAACCTGATTGACACGCCTCGCCTTGGCTGATGCTCTCAAACCACATTGAATAAATGTTCACGCTGTTCCACAACACAGTGCGTTTATTGCTGTGCCATGTAAACAAAGAAAAAACAACAAACCCTGCCCAAAGAGGGTGAACAATCACACCTATATGCACCTGAGCTCCCCAGGTACCCCACACATACGTTGAGTGAATTACACCACACATCAAAACTCAACCAAACACATTCAGCTCCTACAGTGAGTTTATGTTTTGTTGCATGTCCCACCTGGAGGTTCCTTGTTATGAGGTGGAACTTTTCATCCGGACTGAGCTGATCTGCCATGGTGCAGAGCCTCCTGACAAGAAACATAAAACAGCAGCATAAGACAAAGTAATATATACACTACTGGTCAAAAGTTTTAGAACACACCAACTTTTCCAGAATTTAATTGAAAATGATGCAGTTTAATGTCTCAGTGTACTCTGAAATTAATGCACATTTGCAACATTTAAAATTCTTTATTGAGCATGATAGTGTTTTGAAAATAAAAAAAAGATTCAAAATCACATTTTATGTTGAACTAAAGGACTAAAAAAAGACACAAAATTACAAAAAAAGACACCAAAAGACACAAAATGACTTACAAAGACATGAAAAGAATTCAAAAATGGACAAAATAGCCCAAGACTCCATAGAGTTAAGTTGTTAACCCATTTCTTGTTCCCTGAAAAAGGCCTACTTGTATAATTCTGAAATGTACATTATCTTTCAGTTTTGGTTAAGCTTACCTTTTTTTATTTACCTCTGGCAGTTCACCACTTACCTTTGTACCCTTTCAAGCTGTTCATTTGACTTGAACTGCTTGAATTTCAATAAAAAATGGAAAATTTGGGGTGTTCTAAAACTTTTGACCGGTAGTAATAGGTAAGCAGAATTAACATAGAATGAATATACAACAAATAAGATAGTATAGATATACATAACAAGGACAATAGAAATAGAAAATCTGTGCAAATAAAGAAATATCAGTGCAAACTTCTGTAGTAGTGCAAATATATTGACCCACATTATCATATGCTGTGTGTTGGGCTGCCTATAATAGGGAGTAGCTCTAAACAGCTGTGACCAGATGTGACTTATTGCACAGATCTGCATAGATCCGTTAATAGCAGCATAATCGTTTTATATGAATCCAAACGCTGAATTGATTTGGCTGTTTCCCAAAAGATCTCCTTTCACCAAACTGTGCCTTAGTGGGCGGCCGCAAGAAGCAACAATCTCTCTCTACATTTGGACATTTTTATTAAACAAATCACCTGTATTTCGACTTATTCCTATATTTACCACATGACCACAGCAGTTAGTTGTGGGCATTTAAATCTGGGTGAGTTAAGCACTGAGAAAGATAACGTGACATAAAACTGATTTGGGGCTTTCAGTATCTAGGCAGCACAAAGCGGGGAGCTACTGGCTAACATTAGCTTTGTTTATTCTATCACGTTAAGTCAGAGAAGGCCGTTCAGTGAACTTTAAAGATAAAATGCCTGTTATCCGGCTGGCCAGCTCACCTTTAACGTCACGCTGATAATGAATGAAAAAGCCAGCTAGCTAGCTAAGGCTAACTGGCTAGCTCGCAACTGAACCATGTGCAGCTAATGTTAACTAGCTCCGATGGTGTTTCGAGTTAAAACTACACCTCATTTAGTATCCCCATTTCTAGTTCATCACATGAAATATCAGACTACCATAAAACCATACTATACAAGCTGCTGACTCACCTCAAAAGCTCTCTTCTTACAGTGAGACGTGGGAGAGTGGAGCCGGGTGAGTGGACCTGTCAGTGTGTTGCATCAGCGCTAGCTTCTGCTCCGCGATCGACTCACAGGCAACTCCAGGGGAAAGCAATCGAGTGCAGACTGCACTGCCTATGATTAGGATGCAGTCAAAACCTACAGTCTATGGGCAGTAAATGTGTTATTATCTGCTTTTAAAAAGTAGAACAACTGACATATAACAGTTTAGGGCAGTCTGTGGCCTAGAGGTTAGGAATCGGGCTTGCAACTGGAGAGTCGCCGGTTCGAATCCCGGTACTGACAGGTCTAGGACTGAAGTGCCCTTGAGCAAGGCACGTAACCCCCCTGCACAGCTCCCCGGGCGCAGTAATATGCTGCCCACTGCTCCTTGCATGGTGTGTTCACTTGTGTGTAAAAAAAGGATGGGTTAAATGCAGAGATTGAATTTCCCCATTGTGGGATTAATAAAGTACTCTTCTTCTTCTCTTTATTTTGGTCGGTCTGAAGATCATCTTTTTTGTATTTTTTGGTTTCTGTCATATTTTTGTCTGCTGTGTAATTTATTTATTTGTATTGTTCCTGTTTTTAATATCTGTCTCCTATGGACCCTGAGTCTTGAATAAAAATGTGATTGATTGATTGATTGATTGATATTCTCTCGGGAAAAAAACTGTTGTTGGGCCGCCTTTAGATCTGTAGGCAGAGTACTCTAAATGTAAGATAGGCAATTGATAACATAACAATTGTTTGAGCTTTGTGTATGCATTTTCCAGCTGATCCTAGTTTATTTTTTTTAAAGAGGTTATTTAACTTAAGAAGTAAGATCATTTTCTCAACACTTGATCCTTCAGTTTTTCACAACAATTTAAATCCAACACATCTAGAAATACATGGTTTTTACTGTACAGGAAGGGGATGAAAAACGGACTGTATAAAGATATAGTCAATGCATATACAGTCTATGATGAAAAACTGTAATGTGACAAATTACTGAAGCTACCAGATAGGAGTAGTGGAGTAAAAAGTACAATATGCACCTCTGAGATGTAGTGGAGTAGAAGTAAAGTAACATAAAATGAAAATATTCAGGACACATTCCACTGATAGTGTTATGTAAACTGTTGCTTTCTGTGCTTTCTTTCTCCTGTCCAGCTTTCAGATAGCAAATGCTTTCCCCTCCTCTATATTACATTTCTCTCTCCTTCATCACACCCCATAGAAAAGCATTGACTATAGCAATTAGCATGTTATTAATATGTTATTACACTTTAAATACATCATAGGTGACCATCATGTTGCCTGAAATGTAATGATTTTGCTGGGGAATCTATCTATCTATCTATCTATCTATCTATCTATCTATCTATCTATCTATCTATCTATCTATCTATCTATCTATCTATTTTCTATTTTTTCCTTTGGGGGAAAATAATTTACTCTTGTGTAACAATACAGGTCTGAACTGAATATTAATCTGATCTATCTATCTATCTATCTATCTATCTATCTATCTCAAAACACACCTGTTTAGACTAGCCTATCCCTAATATATTCATCATTTTTAAATTACAATTTTTCTCTGTACTGTTTCAGTGTTGTTTATTATTACAGTGTTGTTTATTATTACTGTCATTGTTGTCTTTATTGTTCTAATTTGTAATTGTTTCATTGTTGTTTATTATTACTGCCATTGCTGTTTTATTACTATTGTTTTGTTTTTAATTGTTTATTGTAAGGTGACCTTGAGAGTCCTGAAAGGCGCCTATAAATAAAATGCATTATTATTATTATTATTATTATTATTATTATTATCTATCTATCTATCTATCTTGGCACCATATTGGCCTTTGAGTTGCTCCACATTTATTTTTTATGCAGGAATAAAAAGGTAACAATTAAAACTACATCAAACAGTACCTGAAAAGTTGTTTAATATTGACATTTTAGTACAGTTTTATTGTCTTGTAGACTATGCCTATGTATCTATCTATATTTCTATCTATCCATCCATCCATCCATCCATCCATCTAACTAACTAACTAACTAACCCCCTGCTGCTAAAAGATCAACACTGGTTGCGTTCAAATATCATATTTTATTCTCCCAGTCAACTTGTCTGGATGAATTACGAAAAAATAAAGTATCATTTGCATGTGAGGTGATGTGAGTGAGTGTCCGCCCGGCCCGGGGCACTGGTCAGTGTTTGTCGGGAGGAGGAGAGTCAGAGGTCGGGCTCCAGCCGGGGCAGCACCGGGAGGAGGAGAGTCAGAGGTCGGGCTCCAGCCGGGGCAGCACCGGGAGGATGAGGTTCCCAAACGCCGAGTCCTGGGTGATGAAGAAGCCGGAGGAGTGGCCGTGAGCGTGCTGCAGGGCGGCCTTCTGCTGGGCCGCGATGTGCTGCTGCTCCGCGCTGTCCCGCGCCTCCTTCAGGCTGGGTCTGGCCGACAGGGGGACGCTGGCTCCGGGGCCGCTCATCAGCCTCCTCTTCTCCTTGTCCAGCTCCACCAGGATGGCCACACGTGTCTTGTTCTGGAAGCCTGCAGGTCCTGCAGGGTTAGCGGCCATGACAGCTCGAAGGAGAAAAGTAACAGTTTCACTGTTCGTCCATGAAGCAAATAACTGAGAATGCTTTGAACGTTATGTGCTTTTTTTCCAGCTGACTTCGGTTCAATTTCTTTGTGATAATTGCAAACATGGAGCAAAGGGCAGCCAGAATTAGCTGCTAGCTGCTAGCTGCTTAAGGCTAACAACATGTAAACACTTCCGGCTTGCGTGTTCGTCTTTCAAAATAAAAGCGTTCTCACAAACTTTTATTCACATTTCGTCACACTGTTAAAATAATCGCCTACCATATATATATATATATAGGTCCTCCTATATATATATATATATAGGAGGAAGTAAAAAAAAATATATATATATATATAAAAAAAAAAATATATATATATATATATATATATATATATGTTTTTTTTTTTTTCCTCCTCTTTCCCTTCTCTCTTTTATTATTATTTATGTATTTTATATGTTGTTTATGTGGTCAGTTTATTGATTTTATACAGACTGTCTAAATATCTAAATACTGTATAGTCTATTTGGTTTCGTTTTGTGTTTTGTACCCCCCCCCCCCCCCCCACACACACACACACAAACACACACACACTCCTTTCTTTCCTTTTCTTTGTCCCTTTTTATTTATTTATTTATTTTTTATTTTATATATATTTTTTTATATATATATTTATTTATATATATATATATTTTTTTATTTTATTTCCTCTTTCCCCTCTCTCTTTTATTATTATTTATGTATTTTATCTGTTGTTTATGTGGTCAGTTTATTCATTTTATACAGACTGTCTAAATATCTAAATACTGTATAGTCTATTTGTTTTCGTTTTGTGTGACTGTTGTTTGTTCTTAAAATCATACAATTTAAATCTAAGGGTGTGTACAACATGTTTAATGTCGACACCAATGTACCCTGATGTAGGTATGTCCCTCTGGTTTTTTTGTATACACATCAATAAAAATATGAAACACAAAATAATCGCCTAAGTCATTTTTTTTGTCAAAATTGTTATTGTTTTTTGCCTAAATCATCTCCTCATGACGCCGGCCACCTATGGTAAAATCTCCTACATCCTCAGTTGATCAGATCATGTGATTTCACCCCTTTAAGATCATCACTTCTTTGAGAATTTGCCACATTCATAGGCATCAGATAAGAACCCAGCAAAGAAGAGCTAGAGGGAGATTGTTTAGTTATCAGTTTAGTTTATCAGTGTTTTATTGTTGACATTAATATTGGTAACACTTTACTCTAAAGTGTCTACATAAGAGTGGCATGAGCGTGTCATAAACATGACATGGAATGTGTCATGAACATTAATGACACTTTGAAGTAACATTAATGCTCATGATACATGTCATGTCATGTTTCTGACAAGCTTGTGTCACTCTTATGTAGACACCCTCAAAATAAAGTGTTACCATATCTTGATTAAGTCACAAAGGCATGTTTTAAAAAAGTGCCTAAGTCATTTATTTCTCTTAAGTTACATCATTTACACACAGTGTTATTACTATGCCAATAGCCATCCTTTGTTACATCCTTTTTGAGTGAAATGATCAATAAATGTCACATGTTACACTTTTGCATGTTACACTTTTTTGTGTTTCCTGCAAAATTTAAAATTATTTTAACAGGGTGACGATTTTCAAGAACACTTCCTTTGTGCAGTCATCGAAATAAAGTAGTAAAAACGCGATTATTTTTATGTTAATTATGTTTTAAAAAATCAACAAAAAATGTTTTGTGAAGACACAATGACACAATATGAAGCGCCAGAATCTAAATATTACAGCATATTATTACAGAGACACTATGGATGTAATATGATCAAATTAAGGTCAAATTAGTCAGGAAAAAATAAAATAGCACTTTTTTCTGAAATATTTTTCATGAAAAGTGTCTATAAGTGCAACAAACAATGAATAGGTAGACGTTTGATTAACCACACAAGCAATATTTCATAAACTTGGGACTAAACACGGACACTAGATGGCAGTAGTGGACCACAATAAATGCGCTGTGTGTAGAAAAAGGCTGTATGTAGTAAATACAATTAACTTATACTGTCTCCACTTAATTCAGCGTATGAGTGATTAATGTTGCAACAACTGAGTATTTTTTTCCCATTATTTTGCAGATTTTTTAAAGCAGTGTTAGCCCCCTTTGTTGCTCTTTAATTGGACTTTTATGTTGTTTTTGAACCAGCTCATTGACTGTTCTCAAAGATTGCTCCAAGTGCATTTGGGGATAGTTTTGAAACTAACTGTATTTATCTGCTGAAATATCATCTCTTCAGTAGGCTTTGGGTTATGACTAAATAGCCACATGATGCATGTGTGATATGAGTGTACGGACATTAAAAAAAAAAAATGGTAACGCTTTATTATAAGGTCCTTGTAATAACCATTAATTAACAAGTAATAAGGCCCTTGTAAGTCCTTACAAGATGCTTATTAACATTATTGTGTGTTTATAAGCTTATATAAGTGTTAATAAGGGCATTATAAACACCCATGACCCACCCATTATGTCTTTGCCTTTATTTTGCCTTTATTAATCTTATTTTGTTTGCTTATTGATATCAAAATATACTTTATTGCTCATCTATTATAAGTTAACTATGCTTTTTGCAACTAGCGGATCTAAAGCGAGAACAATGCCTTATTACTTGTTAATTAATGGTTATTAAGGACCTTATTATAAAGAGTTACCATATATTTTCCTTGTATTTGTTGCTTCAAGTAAAGAAATGTTGACAGCTCATTCACAGTACACTTATCAATTAGTATTTATTAACAATATCTTTTTCAACCTCAACTTTTTTTCTTAAATAACTACAGTACAGTGTACATAGGTTCATTTCACAGCCACAAATATCAAAGATATTTACATGTTTACATACAATATATACATATGCACAAGAGGCATGTTCACAAGGCTTCTGTGGGATTAAAGCTCACACATTTGGCTACAGCCTCAAGAGTCATGTTCACCGACAGATCCATAAAAGAAAAAAAAACAATATAAAACTGGATGAGATTTACAGGATGTACAACTATTACAGGGTTATTGGGTGAAAATGGCACCGTGTTGGCATGTAAAGTATCCTCGACTAGAGATCTGAGGGAACTCTAGAGAGGAAAAAGAAACCTACAAGTGAATGAAACATGAACATTTTTCACATCGACAACAGATTGTTGTCAGAAACAACATGCTGAAGATGTAACAGTATGTATAACATATGATACTGTATGTACACAATTCCATATCAATGGATACGAAATATGTCAATCCACCTTTTTCATGACAGGGATTGAGATGATCACAAAGCATTCTGGTTGTTCCTTCAATACACACACATACATACATATATACAAAGACAATAAACATTCAAAAAACACACAAGTTCCCTCCCCTGTCTTCTTTTTTAAACCACTATGTGCTTCCCTTTTTTGAATGCATTCAGAGAAAGATGGTAGCCATGGCAACATGCATTAAAAGGCGTGTTAATGTTTTAAAACTGGACTCCTTCTCCTTCTCCGCCTCATTTTTTTTATTAAACTTCTAATTCATTTGGACACTCACAGGCCTTAAATATATTTAAATACTGCAAGAAGCCTGTTTTTTTCCAGCAAACATGAATTCAACATGAAAAACAACATGTAAAATCAAAACTAATAAATATTTAAATAATGATACGGTTAAATCAGCACCGGCTGTAGTCAGTTTTGCTCCGTACGAAGGAAATGAAAACATTTAGAAAAAATGAATAGCCTTTCCTGTCTTCAGTAGATAAGATAATGTTTTTGCAAACTAACTGTTTTTAGTATTGTAGTGGTTTTTATTACTAATGTGGGGAACTAAAACAAGCTCTTGTTGCTGTCCGGCCACTAGTTAATATCACATTATGATGGATTCTTTAAAAGGAAAACTTGGGATGGGAATGAGACGAACTGGCCGAATGCTTTTAGTAAACTATGAGGATTAACTGAAAATTTACAAAAAAGACATTTAAACACGTTCAAAATACAAACCAAGTCTATGACTCAGGAGCAAGGACTGACTTAAGTGTCAGTTTGTCAGTTTTTAATTCCTAAACCCCTAAACGGGGCTGATATTAAGGCGTTTATTGTTCAAGTTTCTCAAGATGTTCACATCTCAGAACTACACAGTTGTGTTTAGCGCAGTGTTCAAGGTCATTAATGCTCCATGTGCTATGTACAAGGGTGGAAACTGTAGCACCAAGAATGGCAGCACTGACTATATAAATATGCTCCCATCACATTTCATGGTTTTGTGCAATTTCAAACGACAAAGGCTTACTTTAAAAAATAAAAAAAAAGCTCAAAAAAGTACTCAAAAGTAGTATTTTATACAAAAAAGTAAGGCTTTTGAGTTTCTGACTGAACAAAAGGAGAGAGAGAGTGAATTGCATGCTGGGAAAATGTCACAAAGCGGAAGGCAGGATGTTTATAGGAAGGCCTCAGCGTGGCTGAAGCCTCCACACGAATAAGTCGATCAAGTTTTGCAGACGGGGAACAGCAGCAGTGTGATTGGACAAGGCAGTGTCTGTATAATCCGACAGGTCCCGGTAATGTCGGTCCTGTCAAGTGCAACATGCCATCGGTCACCCGATTGGTCCGTGGGTTTCTAAAACGTGCTACACCATGGCGGCTAGTTCTGTCGAGTCCGTTTCTGAATCTGCCTCGTTTTCCCTGCAACAAAGTAAAAAAAAAAAAGTATTTTCAGTTGGAGTTTTTTTCCCCCCTTCACTGACACAAACAAAATACAATAACAAATAATAGTCTAGTTCATTACATACTGTCTATGCACTTTGTGTTTTTTATGCACACTGTTCATTGCACCTTATTTGTTTCATAGCACCAACATTTTTATACTGTATATTCATATTTATTCTGCACTGGAATTCTATTCTACTCCTTAATACATACTCCTTCTTTAGACAATTTATTTTTATTGTATTTTTATTGTATTTTTATATTTTATTGCTTGAAGTATGCCTAGGTTGTTCTTTTTATTTAATTGTGTTGTCATTGTCTCTGTGTGTAATGCTGCTGCTACACTGTAATTTCCCAGCTTGGGATAAATAAAATACAGTACAGGCCAAAAGTTTGGACACACCTTCTCATTCAATGCGTTTCCTTTATTTTCATGACTATTGACATTGTAGATTCTCACTGAAGGCATCAAAACTATGAATGAACACATATGGAATTATGTACTTAACAAAAAAAGTTTCCTTTGCTTACTAGAATATAGTAATAGACATGTTTTCAGTTATTTCACACTTAATTAGTACATAATTCCACATGTGTTCATTAATAGTTTTGATGAATTTACAATGTCAATAGTCATGAAAATAAAGGAAACGCATTGAATGAGAAGGTGTGTCCAAACTTTTGGCCTGTACTGTCTGTCTGTCTGTCTGTCTGTCTGTCTGTCTGTCTATCTATAAACACATAAAAGTCATTTCAGTTCCTCACCTCTGTTCCTGCAGCAGTTTGCGGTTTCCTTGCCTCCTCTCCTCATTGATTGGATACGAGTACAATATGCACAGGCCGATTATGATGAGAAGTACGGGGGCGGCTGAGACCAGCACTTTCAACGTTATGTGCACTTCCTCTGGTTGAGAGCAGCCTCGACTGATATAGCCTGCAAAACTGAAGAAGAAACCACAGGATTATTATTATTACACTGTAAGGTGCTTCACATCTGTGCATTGACCCTCGTTAACCCACAAGAACCCAGAGCCAGTTATTCTTAAAGGATGTGTTCTATAAGTGGACCACATAGAACACATTTTTGATGTTTAAAAAAAAAAAAATACTACCCCTAAATGTCAAAAATCTGTGATGTGACATATTTTTGACATATCATTTTTTGTCTTTTTTAAGTCATTTTGTGTCTTTTGGTCTTTTTTTTTTTCATTTTGTGTCTTTTTTTAGTCCTTTAGTCCAACATAAAATGTGATTTTGAATCTTTTTTTTACTTTCAAAACACTATCATGCTCAATAAAGAATTTTAAATGTTGCAAATGTGCATTAATTTCAGAGTACACTGAGACATTAAACTGCATCATTTTCAATTAAATTCTGGAAAAGTTGGTGTGTTCTAAAACTTTTGACCAGTAGTGTATGTTACAATGGGCGTTTATGGTATTTATGTTTATGATATTTTTTATTGTAAAATAGAAAAAAACTAGACACATTTTCTGCTTACAGAGACACAATTTTGCCTTTTTATTTTGCATCTCCATAACCATATATCAAAATTGTGACTTTAATTTGTTCAGGAAATATGGTCAGAACAAGTTAAATGCAACACAGGACACAACTATTAATGGATTAGAATTATTAAATTGGTTTAAACTGAGCCTCGTAACAAATAATAAGCTTTTTAAAATTAGCTACTTTTACACATTTCTGTTTCCAGTGACGCAGTATGTGTCGCTTAGGGATTTAATGAGTTAATGTCTAGCATAAAGCTGAATATGGGAGATTCTAGAAGATTTAAAGTGTTTGTTACATGGGTGTCACCATAGGTTCTTATGTGTTAATGTTGTTGAGGCACACACCTATGATAATCCATTTTTAGTGAAGCCAAGATCTTGATGTGAGGGCGAAATTCCCACCAAAACGCTGATCAAAGTCTACAACTCTGCTGTAAAGTCTGTCATGTGGTGCATACACACACACACACACACACACACACCTTACTGTACTTAATCTAATAAAAGCAAAAGGAATTCCTCTCTTTGATGTAGGATTTGGAGACTGGGAGATTTGGCTTAGCCTCATTTAGACTTAGATTTAGTTTTTTATTGTGTCTCGGCACATTGGATATAAACCTAATGAAAGCACCTACAAAAAGGTTTTCAATGACTCACTATATGGGTCATGTGCGTGCGTGTTTTAGGGCTGGGCGATATGGCCCTAAAAGAATATCACGATATTTCAGGCTATTTTTGCGACAACGATATTCTTCACGATATTACCAAATACTTAAAAAGATTTAGAAAATATGATTTTTTTAGTCTGTATAAATAAATAAAAATCTGAAATGTAGTGTGAAGTGTAAATCTCAATAGTTGCCAAATAAAAAAAAATTTACTCTTGACTCTAGAGTATGAGCAAATAATAAAAAATAACCGTTTAGGGTTTTTTTAATGACATTTTGTAAAGGAGAACAAAGGTTCTTGTATGTTTTATTTAAGGCATCTTATTTTGACAGTCTTCTTGTAAGTTCTGTGGTGGATTCTGTCAACACACTGTGCTCTTATTTTGAAAGCTGCATGTGTTTAGCTACAGGGAGTAAGTAGCTTTTTGTGATTAAAACAACTTTAACCACTACATCAAGAAGTAGGAACGTTGCCAATATCACGATATGTATTTTTTTTAACCATAAAAAAATATACCGATATTATCGTGAACGATACGATATTGCACACCGCTAGCATGTTTAAGCGAATACTTACTCTAAGCTGAGGGTGGAGATGCCGAGGGAGACTCCAGAGGCGAACTTGGTGAAGAAGACGTAGAAGGAGTAGAAGAGCGCCTCGTGGCCGGTGGAGTCTGGGTTCTGCACTTGGAAATCGTCGACAACATCAGGAAGCATAGACCTGAGAAAAAAAAAAAACAGGAACGTTAGAGTCACATAAAAATCATTAAAAAAATGCCAGGTAACGCTAGATATTAAGGTCCTTATAATAACCATTAATTAACAAGTAATAAGGCCCTTGTAAGTCCTTACAAGATGCTTATTAACATTACTGTGTGTTTATAAGCCTATATAAGTGTTAATAATGGCATTATAATACAGCTAATAGCAGGCTATAAGAGATGTATAATAAGAACATTAATAAAAGCCTCATGAGTATCTTATAATTCTTCATAACAGCATTACAAACACCCATAACCCACCCATTATGTCTTTGCCATGCCTTTATTAATCTTTTGTTTGCTTATTGATATTAAAATATACTTTATTGCTCATCTATTATAAGTTAACTATGCACTTGTTAACAGTTAACTATGCTTTTTGCAGCTAAAGGGATCTAAAGCGAGAACAATGCCTTATTACTTGTTAATTAATGGTTATTACAAGGACCTTAATATAAAGCGTTACCCAATAAACTCATTAGGGAAACGTTTTCTGAGGTTATAAATCAAGTGAGAACCAAGGTTATTATAGTTAACGAAAACTAACAAAATCTAAAATTGAAAAAACATTTTTGTTAACTGAAATAAAAATAAAAACAAGAGTTTTTAAAAAAACGATAACTAACTGAAACTGTATTGTGTGGTTACAAAACTAACTAAAACTAACTAAAATTATAGTGAAAATGTCCTTAGTTTTCGTCTTTGTCAACTTTTTTCATTCATAATTCAGTGTATTTATTTGAACATGCAACACATGGTAAATATGTTTACTGAGACTGGGATGTTTACACTAGAACCAAAATACAAAACACCCAGAACTGTAAGAGTTAATAACCTTATTGGGGCTGAGATGATAAACCAAAGGAAATAAAGGCACATATCCATTACAAAAAAACTAAAACTAATAAAAACTAAACTAAAACGAAGCATTTAAAAAAAATAAAAACCAAACTAAAATAGCAAACTCACTCTAAAAACTAACTAAAACTAACTGAATTTGAAAACAAAAATTCACAACGAAATTAAAACTAAAACTAATGAAAAATCCAAAACTATTATAACCTTGGTGAGAAGTAGGGTAATTTTCTCATAGACATCTATACAACCAGACTCCTTTGTGCACTGACTTGCTGGTCATTAGAAAGAACACAGTTGAAGTTTAAGTCACTTCCTCATTAGGATGGCTACTGCGAAGCGTTACCTAATGCCACACAGAAAATAATGTGTATAACTCTCACCAGGGCAGCAGGAAAGCTGTGGCCAGTCCTACTCCGGCAGCGAAGGACACAATGTAGGTGACGATCAGGTTACTCTTCACACACACCACCAGGATCATGAAGGGAACCACAGACTGGAAAGAACAGAAACACATTAGACCACTTCAGCTGTCAGTCACAGATTCACTTCCTAAAACAAGTCTCTTAATGGTTCTGGAGCGCATACAACTCCTAGAATATCACTTAATTCCTGTCAGTCTGAGAGGCTTGCTACGGTTTAGAAGTGGTGTCTGGACGTGACTGCGGCCTTACCAAGGTGCCAACGTAAACCGCCGTCTTTTTCCCAAAGCGAGTCAGAAACCACTGCCAGAAGGGGATGGCCAGCGTAGCGGAGAGCTGGAGGAGGGAAAAACAATATTTAAAGTCTGGTTAACCAGCCGGTTTCATTTTGACACACACAAAACTCACAGTGAATTCCACACAAGGCCCTCTATTAGAGGTTAATGTAGTTTAACACAGTAGTTCTCAACCTTTTTGAGTCGCGACCCCCAATTTAACGTCCATGTTGTCCACGACCCCCGCTCACTGAACACAATCTCACACGCACAGTTCAGATCACCCAAAAAAGAAACAAAATGACCACAAAAAGACACAAAAAAAGAGACAAAATGACCAAAAAAGACAAATGACAAAAAAATAGACAAAATGACACAAATTGACCCCAAAAAGAAACAAAATTACCAAGAAAGACACAAAATGACTAAAAAAAGACACAAAATGACCCCAAAAAGAAACAAAATGACCAAAAAAAGACACAAATTGACCAGAAAATTATCAAAAGAAGACACAAAATGACCAAAAAAGACACAAAATGACTAAAAAAAGACACAAATTGACCAAAAAAAGACACAAAATGACCAAAAAAAGGAAACAAAGTGACCAAAAAGACACAAAATGACCAAAAAAGACACAAAATGACCAAAAAAAGGAAACAAAATGACCAAACAAGACACAAATTGACCACAAAATGATAAAAAAGACGCAAAATGACCAAAAAAGACACAAAATGACACAAATTGACCACAAAATGTTCAAAAAAGACACAAAAAAAGACACAAAATGATTAAAAAAAAGACACAAAATGACCAAAAAGACTAAAACACATTAACACATGAACACATTAACACAGTGGAGACAGAGCTGATTTCCAAAATGATTTGGCGACCCCCAGAAATCATCTCACGACCCCAACTGGGGTCCCGACCCCAAGGTTGAGAACAGCTGGTTTAACAGACACAACATGGGAAGACGCTCTGTGCCTCATTACATAACAGTAACGCAGTAAAAGTCGCTTCCGTTTGTGTTTTGACGCGACTTGAAACGCGGTGATGTAGAAGCACATTTGACCTCTTATATCCGACAAACACAACATGGAGATGGAAGAAAACTCTTCACAAAACACATCTGAGCTGAATGTGATGCAGGATTCCACAGGGGTCATCCTGTGAGCTGAGAGAGGGCAGGGGGCTCTAACCCCTCCATGTTTGACTAAGGTAGAGATAACAACAATGGTGCAACAGTATTTTCCCACCTATTCTTGTGGTTAGCACCCACACATCACCCCAGTCTCACTGCTTTGACACTTTACAATTTCATTTCCTTCCCTTTTTCTGTTTTGTTTTTAAATTTTTGTCGCATCAGCAGTGTGTGTGCACTTGAAATGAGTCACAGGCTACGTTTGGCTACATGATGACGGTCTGAACAGAAGACGCAAAAGTGGCGTCACGTCTTCACTTTTTATTCCTCGTTTAGACGAGCGTTTTCAGGAGGAAATCTGCTGCATACGGTGACGCAAAAGTGTTTTAAATTGGATTGTCTGCAGCCAGGCGGCATCACTTAAAGCCATAAGAGCATCTTTGGGCATGCAGAAGTTTTCACGCCACACATTTTCATCAGCTACTCCTTCCACAAAGTTCTCCACCATCACTAGATCTCCCAGGTCTCGTCCAAAGCCGTCTGGCTGATTTTGGCGATTTAGTGTCTTTTTGTGGTCAATTTTTGTCTTTTTTTGGTCAATTTGTGTATTTTTGGTCATTTTGTGTCTTTTTTTGGTCAATTTGTGTCTTTTGGTGGTCAATTTTTGTCTATTTGTGGTCAATTTTTGTCTTTCTTTGGCCATTTTGCATCTTTTTTTGGCCATTCTGCATCTTTTTTGGTCATTTTCATTTTTCATTTTTCATTTTCAGTAATTTTGTGTCTTTTTTTGGTTATTTTGCATCTTTTTTGGTCAATTTGTGTCTTTTTTTTTGTCAGTTTCTGTCTTTTTCTGGTCAATTTGTGTCTTTTTTGGTCAATTTGTCTTTTTTTTTTTTGTCATTTTGTGTCTTTTTGTTGCCATTACTCCTCCTTCCACAAAGTTCTCCACCATCACTAGATCTCCCAGGTCTCGTTCACAGCCGTCTGGCTCCTCCCACCAATCGCTGCATCCAGAATGTGATGGAGGTAATTCCAGATCCTTCTCTGTTCACTAATACTATCTGTACATATCCTGGACATTTGGTGGAAAGACTCCTGTAAGTTTATTAGAGCTGCCAGAGCAGCTTGAAGGTCCCACGCATGGAAATAATCCCACGTTTGTTTATTTCCTGTACTGGAGCATGTATGTGACGTAAACACATACGTGACGTGAGCAGATCAGATCAGAGTTTTCTGAGCGGATTTAACTTTTCCACTTTGGAAGGTGGTTTCAGATTTTTGCATTTTTAAGCCCCAAAAACGCTGTCACCGTCTAAACGAAAGGCACTTCTGATAAAATATTTTGTCGATTTTACCCGCAAGCGTCCTCGTGTAAGATGTGGACAACTTCCATTCATTTAAAAGGCAAGTTTAAGTTGTGAAAAGTTGTCAAAATCTAAGATCAAAAGATCTAGTAAACCTCTATTTGAAGGGGTGTGTATTATAATTTTTTCATACATTTCTGATATTTCACCGGTATACAGTAGATGTCAGTTGTGATTTGTTTTAAAATAATAATTAAAAAAAGATGTAGAAACTGAGCTGGGGGAATCAATTTTATTGAAAAACAGTCAAATAGTGCTTTGAGGGCTCTCTGCCTTTTTAAAGTTTTTTAAGTTAGAGATAACAACAGTATTTTCTCCCCTTTTCTTGTGGTTTTTAAAGCCATTTGATGTGGTTTCACACTATAAAGTTTCATTTCGCCACTTCCCTGCAGACACCACCCTCTCCTCTATCAGCCTTATCAGCCTCCTCATACATAATCATCAGTTAATACGGCTATTAAACAGACCTCATAAAGAACAACTGAAGCACGTTTTTCACAGCTGACCTCATTGTTTTCCAGCCAAACGAAAGCGAGGAGCACAACAGGGCGACTCTTCTAACAAAAACACTGTCCAGCCCTTGAAAATTAGTTAATTTGCTGTGAACCAATGTAGCGTACAGCATGTTCTCTGCAACGTGCCTCATGTTAGAAAAAAATGTTACAAACAAGAGTCTTTCTGTATTTCTCTCACACAGAGTTTCATTACATTTGACCTTTACTGTCAGAGTGAAGTCAATGTGTAAAAAAAAAGAAAAAGATCCTGTAAATAAATGTAATCAGAAACTTATGAGTGGGGTTTTTGTTTGCATTGAGAAAGTTTCTCATTATGTTAAATAATGAAAAGCTTCTCATTGCTTATTTTTCTTCTCATTATTTTGAGAAAGTTGCTTATATTCTTCTCAGTATCTCAAATAATTAGAAACTTTCTAAAAAAAAGTGATTTCATTTTGAAATAGTAAGTTATTAAGTCATTATTTTAAGAAAGTTAGATTTACAAACAGTTGTTTTTAATGATGAGTCTTCATCTTATATTTTTATTTTACTGGCAGAAATGGGCTCGAGATTGACTCCTTATATCAGCTATTCTCAACCTTGGGGTCGGGACCCCAATTGGGGTCGCGAGATGATTTCTGGGGGTCGCCAAATCATTTTGGAAGTCAGCTCTGTCTCCACTGTGTTAAAGTGTTCATGTGTTAATGTGTTTTAGTCTTTTTGGTCACTTAATGTCTTTCTTTGTCATTTTGTGGGTTGTTTTTTTTGTCATCTTGTGTGTTTTTTGATAATTTTGTGTCTTTTTTTGATCATTTTGTGGTCAATTTGTGTCTTTTTTGGTCATTTTGTGTCTTTTTTGGTCATTTTGTTTCCTTTTTTTGGTCATTTTGTGTCTTTTTTGGTCATTTTGTTTCCTTTTTTGGTCATTTTGTTTCCTTTTTATGGTCATTTTGTGTCTTTTTTTGTAATTTTGTGTATTTTTAGTCATTTTGTGTCTTTTTTTGGTCATTTTGTTTTCTTTTTTTGTCATTTTGTGTCTTTTTTGATCCTTTTGTGGTCAATTTGTGTCTTTTTTGCTCATTTTGTGTCTTTTTTTGGTAATTTTGCGTCTTTTTTGATCATTTTGTGTCTTTTTTGGTCATTTTGTTTCCTTTTTTTGGTGATCTGAACTGTGCGTGTGAGATTCTGTTCAGTGAGCGGGGGTCGCGGACAACATGCATGTTAAATTGGGGGTCCTCAAACCTAAAAAAGGTTGAGAACTACTGCCTTATATAACGCCTGTTAGTTTGATCTGTTGAGTTTGAATTTATCCGATCTTCCAAGGTTAGTGTGACATCTCATCATATTAGTGCAGGTGAGGATTAGCATCACTCCTGTCAAAGCTCACACTGTTGAAGCCTCTGAAGAGGAATTAAACTAAATAAATGTACAAAAAAGGTCACTGCCTTGGCTCCATAATCCTTTCCATAAAGTAAAGGATCAGAGCATGTAATCTTTTTAACCTCGCTAACCAGAACTTTCTCAGTTCTGCTGTGCGTGCTGCAGAAGCACATCTATGGATTAATCGGGTTTAATACCTGTCAGGGTCTGAGGTGACTCTTTGATAGAAGAAACCTCTTGTCAAGAGGTCAGGAGAGATAAAGGAGAAGCTCCTTTACTGTCTGTGGGAATGGGATGGCATTCAGGCAGAGTGGACACTCATCATCAGGAGATACTGCTCTCTAACCGAGTACAAGCCAACCTTGTAATTGAAGACAATTTATGCCTTCGTCCTGGGAGGGAAGCTTTTGTCTGCACTCTGAAGCTAATGGCCCGACTTATTCCACACAAATGGGCTGCTCAAGGTTTCATATGCTGAAGGAAATGCAGCCATTGCTATGGGAACCGTGCGCCGATCTGTCTGAGTGAAAATGCCACTGTGTGTGTGTGTGTTCTTGTACTTCCTACATAGTGAGGACCAGAACACGTTTTTAACCAACAGAGTGAGGACATTTTTGCAAAGTGAGGTCATTTCGGCCGGTCCTCACTTCTTTAAAGGCTTTTTTTAGATTTCAGACTTTGCTTTAAGGGTTAAAGGTTACATGCTAATGATAATTAACTGAAACTGTATTGTGTGGTTACAAAACTAACTAAAATTATAGTGAAAATGTCCTTCGTTTTCGTCTTTGTCAACTTTTTTCATACATAATGAAGATGGATCAGACAAAGGAAATAAAGGCAAAATTTACTGTGACCTCTTTTAATCTCCCACCCAACAAATACCCCATTACAAAACACTAAAACTAATAAAAACTAAACTAAAACTAGCAAACTCACTCTAAAAATCCATTAAAACTAACTGGATTTGAAAACAAAAATTAAAACTAAAACTAATGAAAAATCCAAAACTATTGTAACCTTGATAGGGAATTCACTGTTACAATGAGGGTCCTCACAAAGATAGAAGTACAAGAATGTGTGTGTATATGTTCTTGTACTTCCTACATAGTGGGGACCAGAAAACATTTTTGCAAAGTGAGGACATTTCGGCCGGTTCTCACTTCTTTAAAGGCTTGTTTGAGATTTCAGACTTTGTTTTAAGGGTTAATGGTTACATGATAATGATCATTAACTGAAACTGTATTGTGTGGTTACAAAACTAACTAAAATTATAGTGAAAATGTCCTTCATTTCCATTAAAACTAACTGGATTTGAAAACAAAAATTCACAACAAAATTAAAACTAAAACTAATGAAAAATCCAAAACTATTGTAACCTTGATAGGGAATTCACTGTTACAATGAGGGCCCTCACAAAGATAGAAGTACAAGAATGTGTGTGTGTGTGTGTGTGTGTGTGTGTGTGTGTGTGTGTGTGTGTGTGTGTACTCACCATGATGACCAGCAGTATATTCTGGAAGTCGTTCCTGAAGCCCAGTGTGGAGCTGCAGAACAGGGCAAAGTTTCCCTCCAGGAGCTGCAGGATGAAGCACAGAGACTCACTCAGTCAAACTCTGCAGCCTAAACAAACAAATAACAACAACAACAACACACTCCGGCCAAGCTGGCAGGCGCCACATCAACTTTGGCTGGGAGCACAAACTGAGAGACTCCAAACATTTAACATAAGAAGAGCCAGTTGGAATCAGTTACCGAGAAAGACTGATGGAGACACTGAACACACACTAACTAAGCTCACAGTAAAAGTTTGTGTGTTTCTTTACGCACCATGAAAGCCAGCGAGGTAAACAGGAACACCATGACCAGTTTGGCGTACGGTCCGTGTCCCATTACCAGTTTGATCCCCTGGAAGAACCCCATGGGCTCTGACCTGGGACGGCAAGACTCTGGAAAGAGAAAAAAACAGGAAAGAATAAACAAAAGTTTTAAAATTACATCCACTTTAATGCTTTAAAAACTCATATTTTCTGACTACAATGGTTTTTCCATTTCATTTTACATGAAGAGTGCCTTTATTAATGGTCATGAGGCTTCCCATTTAAAAGCCTGCGTCCTTGGGTTTTTTTGGTTTACATGAGTGATTATGTAGATAAAAGTCCTGATTATGTTAAAAATCAAGCATTTTCCTAACCAACGAAACATAATGGTTCAAATTAACCCATTTAGGCCTAAAACGCCTGGAAAAAATGCCTGCAAAACCTTTGGGTGATTTTAAAATAAGCCCCTCAAACCTGAAGTTTTTTTAGTAATTGTATGTCTTTTTTTGGTAATTTTGTGTCTTTTTTTTGGTAATTTTATGTCTTTTTTTGGTAATTCTGTGTCTTTTTTGATAATTTTGTGTCTTTTTTTGGTAATTTTGTGTCTTTTTTGGGTAATTCTGTGTCTTTTTTGATAATTTTGTGGTTTTTTTGGTAATTTTATGTCTTTTTTTGGTAATTCTGTGTCTTTTTTGGTCATTTTGTGTCTTTTTGGGTAATTCTGTGTCTTTTTTAAATAATTTGTCTTTTATTGGCCATTTTGTGTCTTTTTTGATAATTTTGTGTCTTTTTTTGGTAACTCTGTGTCTTTTTTGATAATTTTGTGTCTTTTTTTTTGTAATTTTGTGTCTTTTTTTTGGTAATTTTGTGTCTTTTTTAATAATTCTGTGTCTTTTTTAAATAATTTGTCTTTTATTGGTCATTTTGTGTCCTTTTTGGTCATTTTGTGTCTTTTCTTGGTGATGATTCCAAAGTTCTGGAAAAGTCTCATGTTGCATTGCGACACTCCCACATGTATTCTGATGCATTTCATTGGCCAAGAGATTGAAAATAGGTGAAAAAAAACCCTACAAATAATACAAAACGACATATCCCCGTTGGACAAGAGAAAAACATCTCTATTATGTTAAAGATGTCAGGCTCGTCTAACTAAAAAAAACTTCAAGTTTGATTGAACAGTTATTATTTCAGACCAGAAATTTGATTTGTCTGTTATTCATACTGCAACTAAAAAGGCATGGAATAACCATTTAAAAAGCAAAAAACTAAACCTATTTTGGCTTTGAAGGCACATTAAAATGATGCGACAACAGCATCTAAACTAATGGATGGAGCCAGTTTGTTTAAGAGATTAATGCTTTACCTTTTTGCTCTCTCACGCCGAAGAACAGAACAATCGCACAGAGGACGTAGATGATGCAGATCACCCCAGAAGCAATCATGTACGCCGTTTTCTGTAAGGAAGCAACAAGAGAAGATATTATACAACAAATAGCAAACACTATTTGTGTTCTGAATGTAACTTTAGTTCAGTTCTTGTTGTTTGGATAGTAAAAATGTTGTTAGTTTAAAAGCTAAAAAAGAAACAAATGTTAACAGAAACTCATAAACTCAGTTCCGTTTTGACAGTAAAAGTATTAACAGCCTTAAGCTTGTTTACCGTGTGATCCAGGGAGATGACGGGCTCTGACTCATTGTGTACCGCAGGCAGAGAGGAGTTCATGGCGGCGATGTCGGCGGGTCCGGGGAGGCACGGAGCGTTCGCCATGCCCACGATCTGCCCCTGGATAGCCGTACCGAGGAGAGTCCCCAGGACCTCCACCGTCATCCCTGATCAGAGGAAACATCATGTTTAGTCTCTGAAGACAAGAGCATTAACCCTTTATCAGGCAAGGAACTATATTTGGTAACTTCAGGTAATATTTTGAGAAAAAAGTTGCAAATTTACTAGATTAAAGTGGCAAATCTACAAGAAAAAAAGTTGCAGATTTAAGAGATTTAAAGTGGCAAATCCGTGCGAAAAAAATCGCAGATTTACGAAAAAAAAAGGGGAAAAAAAAATAAAAATACACATCATATTGCTGAATTGCAACTTTCTGGTTTCTTACAGGTATATGATACTATGAAAAAATCACCATGACGACAATTACTTTGTCTTTTGTCGCAGAAATCAGGAGGTTAACCCTTAGGTTAGGTCAGGTAATATTTCGAGAAAAAAGTTTATTTACTAATATAGTAAATTTACTAGATTAAAGTGGCAAATCTGTGCGAAAAAAGTTGCAGATTTATGAGAAAAAAAGTGGGAAAAAAGCCACTTTTTTTTCCCAGATTCACCACTTTAACCCTTAACAGGGCACTCATTGAAATAATTGCAAATTCCAAATTTCAACCCTAGAGAATATTGGAGGATATTACATACTGCCAGAATGTGTAAAAAAACATACAAAAATAATATTTTGAGAAAAAAGTTTACGAGATTAAAGTGGCAAATCTACGAGAAAAAAATGTGCAGATTTATGAGATTTAAAGTGGTGAATCTGGGAGAGAAAAGTTGCTTTTTCCCACTTTTTTCTTGTAAATCTGCAACTTTTTTCACGCAGATTCACCACTTTAAATCTCTTAAATCTGCGACTTTTTTCTTGTAGATTTGCCACTTTAACCCTTAATAGGACACTCATTGAAATACTTGCAAATTCCAAATTTCAACCCTAGAGAATATCGGAGGATATTACATACTGCCAGAATGTGTAAAAAAAAACATATGAAAATAATATTTTGAGAAAAAAGTTTACTAGATTAAAGTGGCAAATCTACGAGAAAAAAAGCGTAGATTTATGAGATTTAAAGTGTTGAATCTGGGAGAAAAAAGTTGCTTTTTTCCCCACTTTTTTCTCTTAAATTTGCAACTTTTTTCTCGTAGATTTGCCACTTTAATCTAGTAAATTTGCTACTTTTTTCTCGAAATATTACCTGAAGTTACCAAATATAGTTCTTTGCCTGATAAAGGGTTAAAATGCTAATTATGCACGGTTACTATGATACTCACTGTATGCGGTGGCTGAGTCTCTTTCTTTCTGCTCTGAGCTGATGAACATGGTGAGGGCAGAGTACGGCACATGGAAGCACTGGATTGCAAAGAAAAAGAGGAACAAGGTGAGAAAATGATTGCACTTATTTATTTCACTTCTTGGTCATGCAGATAAGTAAAGATCAGTGAAAAATGTTTTACATTTTACTTTTTTTTGCAGGGGTGGGTTGGATAGTTTATCTGCATTCTTGTGTAAAGTGGAAGATTGATACAACTTTAATCCTTTTTTTGCCAAGTGAATCATTTTAGATTATTGTGTAACTGCAAGATCTCCTACAAAATCGTTTGGATATTTATACAGTACAGGCCAAAAGTTTGGACACACACCTTCTCATTCAATGTGTTTCCTTTATTTTCATGACTATTTACATTGTAGATTCATCAAAACTATGAATGAACACATGTGGAATTATGTACTTAACAAAAAAGTGTGAAATAACTGAAAACATGTCTTATATTCTAGTAAGCAAAGGGTGGTTACTTTGAGGAATCTAAAATACAAGACATGTTTTCAGTTATTTCACACTTTTTTTGTTAAGTACATAATTCCACATGTGTTCATTCATAGTTTTGATGCCTTCAGTGAGAATCTACAATGTAAATAGTCATGAAAATAAAAGAAAACGCATTGAATGAGAAGGTGTGTCCAAACTTTTGGCCTGTACTGTATATTTTTTGAAGATTGCGACACTTTGCCAGGCTAAAGTAGTTTGAAAAAAAAAAAAAGCCAACATGATTCACAGTTCTGGCTACTTCCTACTGACCTCACAATATCACAATAACATTTAAGGAGTCATTGGGGCGTGAGTGTAACTGGTGAAACTCTTATTGTGAAACCAAACATTCCCAGACCTGTATATACAGTACAGGCCAAAAGTTTGGACACACCTTCTCATTCAATGCGTTTTTCTTTATTTTCATGACTATTTACATTGTAGATTCTCACTGAAGGCATCAAAACTATGAATGAACACATATGGAATTATGTACTTAACAAAAACAGTGTGAAATAACTGAAAACATGTCTTGTATTTTAGATTCCTCAAAGTAACCACCCTTTGCTTACTAGAATATAAGACATGTTTTCAGTTATTTCACACTTTTTTGTTAAGTACATAATTCCACATGTGTTCATTAATAGTTTTGATGAATCTACAATGTAAATAGTCATGAAAATAAAGGAAACGCATTGAATGAGAAGGTGTGTCCAAACTTTTGGCCTGTACTGTATATTTTTGAAGATTGCGACACTTTGCCAGGCTAAAGTAGTTTAAAAATAAAGCCGGTAACACTTTACAATAACCATAATTTATAAACGATAAACAGATAGTTTATTAATGTTTAATCATCATTTATAAACTGTTTATAGACCATTTAGAATGGTAAATACATCATTTATTAATGTTTAACTAACTTAATCATGTATAAATGGCAAATAGATGTATATTCATTTATAAACATGTCTATTAATGTAAGTTTATAGTTACTTTACCATTTACAAACAATGAAATTATAATTAATTGTTTATAAATAGTTTTAGTTGCACCCATTTTAATATTTTTAACTCCATATTAAGTATGTTAATGATTTTGAAATGATTCATATACCTTTAAGAAATTGGTTGAAAACATTTAACGATTAAATATGTAAAGCATTTTGTAAATGGTTAATAATTGGTTTATAAGCCATCTATAAACATTATTTAGTTGGTTATTGTAAAGTGTTACCAAAAAGCCAACATGATTCACAGTTCTGGCTACTTCATAGTGACCTCACAATATCACAATAACATTTGAGGAGTCATTGGGGCGTGAGTGTAACTGGCGAAACTCTTATTGTGAAACCAAACATTCCCAGACCTGTATATATAGTCAGTGGGAGTGTCTGCGTGGGCATGTGGAAAAATAGTTTTAGATTCTTGATATTTAAACAATAAACATTTCCACAACATTTAATTAAATCATGTCTCATAGACAAATGGGCATACAGGCCAACTACAGGGGATTAACATGTGTATTGCATGGCAATTAACTGAACTGGTTCCCAATCTACGTTTCTATTGTTTCTTTGAAGTTTATGTGTCTCACTACTTTCAATGTCTGGTTCCTGTATGTTAATCTCATCAAGACGCTGCTTCACCTGTAACTTCCTCCTCTCTTTGATCCAACATGATCTCACAGAAATCCGTGGAATAGCCACGGATTTCGCTTAACTCAAAATCCGTGGAATAGCCACGGATTCGCTCAAATTTCCGTGAAACTGACACGGATTTCGCTATAATGCAAGTTAATGACAGTCATATCCCGTGGCTATTCCAACATACAAAGTGATTATGTACATTCACTAAGTGAATATTTAGAAAATAAAACATATATTTCTCGCTACAAATGTGATCAAAATCCATTTTTATGCAGAAACTAAGTCAAAATATTGATTTTTTTCACTAAAAATGAGAGAACTGTCCGCCATGTTTTTTGTTCTGACCGCTGGGACCTTGAAAGTCACGTGACTTCGAACAAACCAATAGCCACGGGATATGACTGTCATTAACTTGCATTGTAGCGAAATCCGTGTCAGTTTCACGGAAATTTGAGCGATTCCGTGGCTATTCCACGGATTTCTGTGAGACCAGGTTGCTTTGATCATGTAAAGCTGAAATATTGTATATAAAGGAAGAAAGTTTACTTTGTCGAGAGAGATTGCTGAGGACTCTCTCCGTGTACGTAACTAAAAGCTCTGATTGATCACACCGGCTCATTTTATTTTTCTTCAATATTTTGGGAAGAAACTGCATCTACAGGCACAAGTGTTGCTACTCACCGTCTGAAGAGTCTGGAAGATGCAGTAGAAGAACAGGTACCAGATGACTTTGCCGTCCTCAAAGGGAGGAACGTACCAGATGAGGAAATAGGAGAGAACAGCTATAGGGGTGGAGAGCACGATCCTAAATTTGGACAAAAGAGGAGAAGAGACAACAACAACAACAACATGAGAGGGTGAAAACGTGATCCTACTAGAGCATGAAGCACTTTGTAAACAATTATGAGCCTTTATGAAGAGAGGGGGAACTTCATTACATAACAAATTGTGGCCATTTGAGCGTGTCTCTCATTTAGCTTGTGCCAACGTGTTCAGCTCTGTTTCTGTCTCACGCTGATTATCATTAATAGAGACACAGTGTTCCTCTGGTTCACGTGCATGCAGCAGGTGGAGCTGGTGGCTGAACATCACAGACTGTTCATATTTTTAAGAAAAAAAAACTGAAGACTTATCTTTTTAACTTGGCTTTTACCTGAACCATTCATTTTTAGAGATTTTTCTGCTCATGCATCTTAGTGTTAATAATAATAATATATTTTATTTGTAAAGCACTTTTCATTGTTAAAAGCAATCCCAAGGTGCTACAGAGTACAACAAGATTAAAAACAGGTTAAAAGGCCAAAGCACAATGATACATTTAATAAAAGGCTTTTCTAAAAAGAAAGATTTTTATGCCTTTTTTAAGAGAGATGTTATTACATCTTCTCTTTTATTTATTTATTTATTTATTTGCTACTATTTATTAATCTATATTTTATCATGCTCTAGTTCTTAATTATTTATTTATTTTTTTGTCTTTTTTATCTAGCTTTTTATTATATATATATATATATATATATATATATATACTTTCCATTGCCATTGACTTTTACTTTTTATTTTTTATTATTATTATTGTTATTGTTATTATTATTATTATTATTATTATTATATATCTTTTTATCTTCTTTTATTTTATCTTACTTTATCCTTTATCTAATTTATTTCTAACCTGTGTTTCCTTTTGTTTCTATGTTTTGTTATCTTTTTATGATCATTATTTTCTCCTTTCTTTTTTATGTAAAGCGCTTTGTGTTGCATCTCTCTTGTATGAAAAGTGCAATACAAATAAAGTCTGATTCACTGGGGGAACAACTTTACATACAACATTTTAATGAGACAATTCAATGCATGTTAAAAATGTTTACATGAGAATTTTTGTTATGATATTTGATTCGACTCCACCTAGGTTTTTTTTTGTTTTGTTTTTGTTTTTTGTGGGGGGTTTTTCTACTATAATTCTGTTCTTTCGTGTTGATTTTAAGCATAAATGAACATGTACATTCTTTATTTTTGTATGTGAATGAAAGAAAAAAAACCCAATAAAGAGAAGTTTGAAAAAAAAAAATGTTTACATGAGTAAGAGTACGTCATTTTCATGCATGCTCCTCCTCCTCCTCACATATTGAAACATTCCCGTAAATTCACTCCATGCATGATGTCATTTAAAGAGAAAGAAATGCAGGAGTAGAATTCCTTCAGTCACTTCCTTCCTCCCTTTTGCTTCTTCCTATGGTCAGATCAAGCCTCTCCAATCAGATATGAGAGAGCGAGGGCAGCCACGCCTCTGGAAATACGAGTCTGGCTTGAACGGGAAGCAGCCGTGGCATCCTGTATATTGTTCCTCTAATTTTTTATCATTTTTACATCTGGTGATTCATCCTCTGACAGGATATGAAGTCACAAACCGCATGCTATTGTCATATATAAATAAATAAATAAAAATGAAGCAGCTTCTCGCCACGCTGCTGTCAAAAATCCAATCAAATGACCTGATTCTATACGTATATATATATATATATATATATATATATATATATAAGTATTGCATTAGAGGGTCGAACCAAAAATTCTATGAAGCATGGGCCCCTCTATTATCTTATTTTGAAAAACTTACAGCCCTCCCACAAGATTAAAAATTAAAAGAAGAAAATAAGAAAAATTATGTATGTTGAATATCTGGGATCAATACTAATTTCTTCAAATAAAAACATGTTTAAAAAAAAAAAAATCCAATCAAAGTGATCTTTGACTGAGCAGAAACATGAATCGATTTAAGCCCATTTACATCAAAACCTCTGATAAACAGTGATGTGCCTTAAAGACAGCAGACTCTCTGGCCCATGTGATGTGATTAACTGTACCCTCGTGTGAAGTCACAGGGAGTGTGCAGGAAATATCTGCTTGAACTTGCAGACTTTTTATCCTGTGATGACAGTCGACTTAAGAATGCATCTGTTAAGCGTGTTTCCTCCGTGACAAATCACACGAACACATATCGAATCAGACATTTTATCTGATCTGAATTCAACGGAAGTGTGTCTATCAGAAAAAACTCCTGCACTGCAGAAGTGCAGTGACACAGCACGCCTTATAAGTACTCCCCATATTCAAATGTCCTCTGAAATAGCCGTGCTGACTATGAGGGGGGATTTTTTTTTAATCTCAGCAGGTTTAATTTAGGACGTGACCGCTTTTAGTCTGGTATCAATGAACTGCAAAACTTTTTTTAAATGGTCTGAGGGCATTAATAAATGATTTTGCCAGTCATCATTGGGCTGATGTGTAACCAGCTGTAATGAAAGATGAAAACTAAGCAGACATCCTGTATTTTAGGCCTTTGCTTCACTTCATTAACTTAAAAATCAAGAGAAATGTTCAACTTAAAAGCATGCTTTATGCAAAGTTTACGTTAAAAACATCCTATTTAGCCGACTTGACAAAATGTCTGTTAGGTGAGACAGGGAGTTGCAATACAAATATGTAAATAAATCCCTTTAAATGTATGTTTAGGGAACATATCTGTCACTTGTGACTCCTCCAGTGGCTCTGCAGCAACAGTGCCACTCATTCTACTACTGCTCCACAACTTGAACTGGAGTAAACTCCAAATTCCTCAGTCAGTCTTTAAAATTCCTCCCGGAGCCATTCGGAGGTGAAGCTGACGCCTGATTGGCTGACGTGTGTGGTGTGTTGTGGGCTGGACCAATGAGAAGCGAGCCTGACTGGGTCTCCCCTCCCCCACTTCCTACACAGAGCTTTTAAGATGGAACAGCGGTGAGTGACTGCATCTCCTGCTTTCTCCCTCATCTCAGGCGCCACGCCCATCTCCTCATATCTTCACCACTCAACTGACCATAATGTGATTGAACATGCCAACCATTCCTCCATGCTTTCTTCTTCCTATAACCCCCACCACCACCACCCACCTACACTCCATCTCCCACAACAAACGCAGGAAATGCATCTCGCTTTGCACGAGCACAACCAAGTATGACCCACTTTTGAGATTCATACGTCAGCATCTTGATGGGGGCTGGAAATTACAATAATCATATACTTACTGACCTTTCCCTTTCTGTACAATGACCCAGTTAAGCTCAATTTAACAGATGTGCATTTACTGTCATGACTGAAAATAATATAAGAAAAAATGGAACGTTTTTCAATTAAAATTTGAATAATGATGAAAAAAAATGTATTTTTGCTCCAGTGTTGTGACTCATAGGGCTGGGCGATATGGCCCTAAAAGAATATCACGATATTTCAGGCTATTTTTGCGATAACGATATTCTTGACGATATTACCAAATACTTCAAATGATATAGAAAATATGATTTTTTTAGTCTGTATAAATAAATACAAATCTAAAATGTAGTGTGAAGTGCAAATCTCAACAGTTGCCAAATACTAAAAAATTTACTCTTGACTCTTCAGTATGAGCAAATAATAAAAATAACCATTTAGGGGTTCCGGGGGCATATTTTAATGACATTTTGTAAAGGAGAATAAAGGTTCTTGTATGTTTTATTAAAGGCATCTTATTTTGACAGTCTTCTTGTAAGTTCTGTGTTGGATTCTGTCAACACACTGTGCTCTTATTTTGAAAGCTGCATGTGTTTAGCGACAGGGAGTAAGTAGCTTTTTGTGATTAAAACAACTTTAACCACGACATCAAGAAGTAGGAACGTTGCCAATATCATGATATGCATTTTTTTAAACTATAAAAAAAAAAATACCGATATTATCGTGAACGATACGATATGGCACACCCCTAGTGACTCAATTGCATTATAAGTCAAAACAATCTTAATTAGATAGATTTTTTTTTTCTCCAAATTGTTCAGCCCTTAAAAACCTATCACTGTTTATCTGATAGCAAATTTCTTTACAGCACTGTAGTTCTTATTCATTTCTTTTGGAAAACTTCCATCTTAACTTGCAGAACAAGAAGTTAATTTAGTTGCACATGTATAACTGCCATAGCTTGATTTCATTATCATCATTTCCGACACTTCTGGGGGACTGCTAACCAAAAGCTGCACAGGATTGCACTGAATTAATTATGCAGGTGTTGTCAATATATGCACACCCAAGGGAGCAGCAGCACAGGAGACAGCATGAGACCTTCATGACTGGCTTCATCTCCCAGTTGTGCCCCTCCTAACACAAGGTACACACATTTTATAAGCAGCGAGGGAGATAATGTTTTTAATCAAGCAGGAGTGGGAGTAAATATGCTCATCTCCCCGTGGTGCTCATTATAAAGCTGCAGAGACCCTCTGACATTCACCTAGTCAAAGTGTCACCTTTTCTCCTGATCACAGCAGCTCTAAAATATCTCCCGTGTTGACAGGAGACTGGCAGTCACTTCTGTGTCACCCTACACCGCACGGCTGTGACATAACAGCGTCAACTACACCTGTCAGACATGGCTAAAGAGTTTCAGCAGGGTCTGCAGCTTTAGACAATGCAGGGTCCCTCAGTTTAATACTCATACAAGACTCATGAACAGACAGATAAGGCAGGTCTTAGACCAGGGGTGTCAAACTCTGGCCCAATATCAAATTATTATATTATTATTGTACTATAAAAGCTGACCCGCCGGTATTATACGGCGCATGTACCGCTAATACTAGATTTATTATTGTTATTTTATTTTTAAATGTATTAACCTGTTGAAAAACTTTATTTTGATATTTAAATCAGAAGGATGCAAATAGAAAAGAGGCATATGATTTTTATTTATTTTTTATTTAATAAATTAATGACATTGATGTGTTTTTTTATTTGAAATTTGATTTTGCATGTCTGCACTATTTAGTTATATATTGTATGTTTATAAGCGTTGCTGGTTCCATATTTAGTGTTAAAGCAAAACATGTTTGGTATATATTAAAAGGTTTTATTTTTATTCAAGTTTTACATTTTGGCCCATTGTGTATTTGAGTTTGACACCCCTGTCTTAGACCTACATTTGTAAACTTGATTTGTACTGTGGTGTGCTTTTATGAAATTTTGTACTTGAATGGGTGATGTGTGAAGTACAGTTATTGCTGTAGGCTATTTTATATTTTTCTATCCTTGAAATGTTTTTCTTTATTGTTTTACTATTTATTCTGTTGTTTTGAGACATGTCTATGGTGAAACCAAAGAGGAATTTCCACTCAGTGGATAATAAAGTTATGGTATTCGTATAACTCATGAGAGATGAACCCCATGTTGGCTGCTCAGTGATCGAGAGGTAGGGATGTGGGGGAGGGGATGTGGCAGCTGAAAAGAAAAGGGTCAGTAACCTTTCTGGGAAAAAAGGCTCGAAGCGCCACACAGGCCTCCCACACCCTCCGCCACACACCGCCAGGGATGCAAAGCAGCATTTTAACATTCATTTTGCTCTTCGTGAGGGAATTCCACAGAAACTGTACTCATAAAAAATTCCCACCTAGTATTTTTTTTGTCTCCTTACAATTTTACATATTTACATTTACATATACACGGGGGCAGTCCGTTGCCTAGAGGTTAGGAATCGGGCTTGTAAATGGAGAGTCGCCGGTTCGAATCCGGGTCCTGGGACATGACAGGTCTAGGACTGAAGTGTACTTGAGCAAGGCACCTAACAGAAATGTGCTGCTCCTTGCATGGTGTGTTCACTTGTGTGTAAAAAAGGATTGGTTAAATGCAGAGGTTGAATTTCCCCATTGTGGGATTAATAAAGTAATCTTCTTATTATCATTATTTCCCATATTTTATTACCAATTATCAATTTGTATTATTGGAGTACTATTGAGATATCACATAGCTGAAGAATAACTCACTATTCAAATGTACATGGATTTCAAGTGTCTGAGTCCTCCGGGGGAAGTCTGCTTCTTACAGCAAGCACACAAACCTTTCCCAGAAAGAATTCTGGGAAAGGTTTGTGTGCTTGCTGTAAGAAGCAGACTGTGTAGCAGGCAGGGGTTAGATTTGTCAACGCCATGCCAAAGGCCACGCTGTGGGAAATGTGCGAGACAAGCACCTGCAGGAACTCCCTGTATTTGTTTGGAAAATAAAAACAGAAAGGCTTAGTGCCTTTGACTGACTTTAGCCTCAATTATATCAAACAAAAGCATTTTCAGTTGATTATCTCATAGTCTGTGTGCTTAGCAGCAGTTGTGTGTGCGAGACGGAGAAACTGTGTGTGTGTGTGTGTGGGGGGGGTGCATTTATGGGCAATGAGGAAGTGGTGGCTGATTGCATCAGCATGACCCACAGTAACCCCTTGTGGAAGATGACGCTGGTAGTTCAAATGCAGGCCTCTCTCTAAGCCCCGCCCCCAAACACTGACACATGTACAGCTTATGGTTGGAAATCTTCCACCTCCACTGTGACTCACGAGGCTGACAGCAGCCCCCCATGAGGCACGGCCAATAACAAATATGTGATAAGAGCTTCAGTGACGCATTGACTAACTGGACTTTATCAACAAGGTAAAGGAAATGACCTGTCTGAGAGCTGAAGAGGGGAAAAAATGACCCATATCTACTAAAAAGGCCTTATGTGTAGATCTAACATAGAAAATTGCATCAAATTGTATCAGACAACAGCTGGTTTCAGCTGGAGTTGGACCTACCAGGGCAGCATGCGTCCAAAACGTGTCCA
Organism: Centropristis striata; assembly: GCF_030273125.1. Taxonomy (NCBI): domain Eukaryota; kingdom Metazoa; phylum Chordata; class Actinopteri; order Perciformes; family Serranidae; genus Centropristis; species Centropristis striata. The sequence continues at coordinate 3,003,560 of NC_081530.1, forward strand.
CGGGCTCCGGGAGACCAGGAAGCCCACAGTGGGGTCCGTTATAGCGTCCCATGCTCGGCCCACAAACAAGATAATGGAGGCGTAGAAGGGATCCAGCTGCCAAAAGGACAAGACGCAAAGATTAGTTACACTTTTACATGAAAAGTACACAAATTTTCCTCTATTATCTGAAAAACCAACATAAATACTCTACGAACAGCTCTACAATGGAATAGGATGTTAGCCATTTTCAGTAATAAATAAAAATCTGAAAATCAGTATGTGCAACAAAAGATATGATGAATCAATTCATTTAAGAAGAGATTTGTTTGAGGGTTTTTTTTTTGTGTAATGTCATAAAATATATGAAAAAAAAGACATTCACAGCTTCATTCAAAAATATAAATACAAGGAGTCAAATGAGGGGGAAAATGACATTTAGTATAGCCAGTACACCATGGGAACTAGAATGACTAAATGTCACAAGCAAGTTGACAAACATACATACATACATACATACATACAAACATACATATATACATACATATATACATAGCCTGTGGTTGTAATAGATAAACTGTTAATCTGTTTGATGAAGCAGTCAGCAGTGTTGTTTTACGACATGACATAGTGAGTGGTGTTTATTTTTCTGCTTTTTTTTTTTAAGTCAGTAGTCAAAAGAGAGCACTTAGCAAGAATGAAGTCAAACAGTGAAGGTGCCACTTGGCAGCCCGGCCGGTCTGCTGCTGTTCATTCAGCAGGATTGTGTCTGACTGGAGGCCAGCAAGGATGAATGCTCCACTCCTGACTGTACAATCTGCGCCATGCTGTGTCACCCAATAGACTTTTAATCAATAATCTCGGTAGCCGGACAAAGCCGAACCCCGGGAAGCAGTTGACTCACACGCTATTCTTTGCCTTTACCACCAGATTAGTGTCAGAGCCCATTAAAGCGAGCCCCTCCTCGGCGTTCCCCCTCCCAAACATTTTTCAGAACAAGCCCCTGTAAGCCTTTTGATACAGTGGAGCCACATCATGGAGTCAATCATGGAAACAACTGAATCTTTTTCCAACCTCTTCATTTTTCCAAGAGAATTGCCCCCTTTGTTGGGGAGCTTTGGCGGTCACAATGTCCTGTATGTGCCCTTGTGAGAGAGGTGATATGGGATCATGTACAACTCCTTGTTCTCAAGCTTGGAAATGCCACCACACATACTGGGCCAGGACAGCCTAGGCGCATGGGGAGGGCAGTATTGCAGGCACAGTGTGTTCCCATGTGGGGAAGGTGGTGCATTAAGGGCAGCAGGGGGGCTATATTTAGCTCTGTGTCATGAAAGAGACAGTAAATGTCAGGTAGGTAAATGGACCTGGACCTGCACTTATATAGCGCTTTTTCTAGTTGCTTTGCGACCACACAAAGCGTTTTACACTACAGACTGTGCTCATTCACCCTTTCACCCAAACATTCATACTGGTGGCAGAGGCTACCCTAAACGGTCCCACCTGCCACCATTGGGAATTCATTCACACACCAATGAACACAGCACATCGGGAGCAATTTGGGGTTCAGTATCTTGCTCAAGGATACTTCGACATGTAGGCTGCGATGGTTGGGGATCGAACCACCAACCCTTCGGTTGGGGGCCAACCAACTCTACCAACCGAGCCACAGCCGCGATCATGGAGTTTTTAAATGATCTCACCTGAGCTACATCCAGTAGATAGATCTGCAGGAAGAATCCGAGGGCACATCCTGTGATCTGGTAGGGAGCTCCACCGATGGCATAGCAGATCTTATTGCACACTGACAACCTGTTCCTGTGCTCATGCTGTGGAAAAACACAAAAAAGAAAAAAAGTTAATCAAATACAATCAGCATCTAGATTAACCCGAAATGTGGAAACAGGAAATGTTACACAAGTGCAGACAAAATAATAGATCTGTCTAAATCTATCTGCTGAGAAATAACGCCGAACAAATGACTGACTTGAGGCATATTCTCTACTTTTGGTAAAAGTGTCCTAAAGGCTAAGAATTTGCAGCTGTCCTCAAACCTTTTCAGGCGTTGGAAGGGCCAAGCCCTTGTAATTATAGGAGGGGTCAATTCTGCAGAGTCGACATGCAGCAGCTTATTCCTAACAGGGTAACGGCAATACAGCAGCGAGAGGTGCTACCTCCAGGCTTATACATAGGTAACTTTCTCAATTTCTGTCTGAACTATTTAATCTGTAGAATAAAGTCCGATTAAGGCAACAACATGGTTTTCAGTGCCTCGTAAAGGAATGTGGCCTAAATTCTTAATCACAAGAGAGTCTTAAGAGCCAAGAGTTCAGCTGGCAAAAAGCTAACCATCATGGAGCGTATTTGGCAGAAGTCAGGGACAGCCACTGGGAAACAAGAAGCCCTTGGTTTCCTAACAAGTGCTCATTCTTCTTTATTTTCTCCACTGTAGATGTAATAATTTCCTCAGCAGACGGACTCTAAACAACTCCTCTAATAGCAGCACAAATCTGTACAGATTAGTGCCAGGGCATGACAACATCATGGTGTCACACACACTGAAAGCCAGGGTGACAGCACCTTGGCTGCAGCCTGAACTGGCTAAACACCCAATGGTTTGGCTGCCAGTTTGACCAGTGCTCTGACCACTTCTGCCCACAGAGAGGGGATGAAAACACACCCTCCCCACCGACCAATCAAAAGGTTTGGTGCTCTTTTCAGCTGGTCAAAGGAAATTTTCATCAGTTGTGTTTAATGGGGCAGAGGAAAAGGTTAAAGCCCCAGACAAACAATAACACAGACTTCAAGGTAGCATCACCAGCTTTTATAAAAATAACCTTGAACTAAAGGTTTATTTCAGCGTTTGTCAAGTATATGTCACTGATATGCATAAGCCTAATCTTTTATCAGACGACAACACAAAACATCATTGTGATTGTGACTGCTGAATGAACTGGCCTCTGTCTTGTTGATACAGCCAACCAAAGCCTTTATTTAGGTGACAAAACGCTCTCTGGCTGAAATGAGAAACCAGCAGCATCAAAACAGAAGGAGTAATACAAACTGGAGTGAGTGAACACAATGGTTGGCCCCACACCACTAAGACTACCTGGAGATTTAAGTTATGTCTCCATGGTAGTGAATGTGGACCCCACCATGTGATTCACATAACCACTTTAACTGAACTGCAAAGAAGTTACTGTCTGACGAAGGTCTATGACTATACATATTTTGTTTTTTCACCATATGTAATCCACCCACACCTGTTCTACCAGTGTGCACATACAATTCAATACACTTCAGCCACTCCTTGATATATTAACTGTCATGTAACATAGGAATGTGTTAGCATGACACCATATAAATGTCACTCTCTTCACACGGCTTCCAAGCAATCCACTTAGAAAACCCCCTCTCTTTGCAAAACCTTTCCAATTTGCATCAGTTACAGCCGGGGAGGAATGTGTCTTTTGATGTCTTCTGCAAAAAAAATGCTTTCATATTTAAAATAGCATGTATCTAATAAGGAAGTATCTGTCAGGAAACCTATAGCTTCCGATTACCCTTATCTCTTACTCTCTTATCAGTGCTACTAGTAATGATATGTGATCAGTTGTTAAATCAAAAGGTAGTAAAACCATTTTCTGCTTTATGGTGTAATTAGAGATGTTGGACTTTAAATTGTTTATACTGGCAATGACAGAAATGTCAAAAGTCCAGATCCTGTTTTGGATTTTAGGAAATCCTCTGTCTTCTTCTTCTTCTCTATTTGACACGTCGCCTTGGTAGGTGCGTCCTGCTGCATTCAAAGATGTCGGAGATATTGGACTTACTCTCCAGACTGCACTCGAAATGTCTAATTCAGCGAGTTTTTTCCTCTAACAACCGAGGACACTTTGAGGAAGAACGATCACATGAATAAAAATAATCAAAAAAATAAACTGTGGAAAGGGATAGCTTAGATATTGTCTCATAACAACCCTTCGGTGAGAAAATGGCCAAGCTGATTATGTTCTCCTCCTCATTTCGCTACTACAATACATAACATTGTATCGTATTCATTCTGAAACAGAAAGGGACGTACCAATGAGAATAAATCTGTGTTAAATCATTTTACTTTCACTTATATATGCCAAATAATGATATGACTGGAGTCCTTTGCCTCAGATGTGGTGTGATTCAGAGGAGCCCTGAACGCAGCATTACAACAAACCTACTGATTTGGCGACTGAATCACATAAACTAACGTTAACATGTAAATTATCTTATATAACTCATAATTTCATTAGTCGCCAGCACCCTATACCTTATTTATAGACTCCATTTTCCCAGTGTGTACAAATATCCTTATACTGCATTTCAATTCGTTAAAGAGACCATTATACAAATAAGAAATTCCAACGTATACGTGAAAATTGACGAGCTAACGTATACTAATAATATAAAACGAACATGAACATATATTTTTATAAAGGCAGCTGTTAAATAAAAAGTGTAGCTTGCATTTTCGGGGTTTAAATTTAGCTCTATGTGGCTGTGGTAATGAGTGCACGTACCGAAAGCCCCTCTCATTGCGGTCTACAAACTAAAATTATGACTCGATAGCTATATTTACCCGACAAAGCGTCATGATTTAACATTTAACGCAGCTTAAACCATTTTATTTGTCTCCAGATATTGGGGGAGGATGAAAATATAGCTGATAGCGTTGATTTATGGACTGAAAATCACATTTTTTCGTTTGTTTTTTCATTTTTAATAATATTTTCTTTCATTTCATAATTAAATATAGACATATATTGGGCAACTCGTGTGCAGCAATATCACAATGGGCAATAATGCGCGCCCATATGACTAACGTACTCCAAATGTCACCTCACCGGTCTGCTCCATTCATTCAAACGATCAACACACTCTCCATTTACAACCTGTTTCTTTCTGTCTGTTGCTGTGTGGTGAGAGGATTTAGATAATAAAAAAACAAATAAAAGCGATCGTTTTAAATAAATAAATTAATGAATGAACTCACCTTTCTAGCGAGCGTGATACCATCCGAGCTGACAGACTTATTCAATAAACTGGCGTTGGAGTATTGTTCACCTCCCTCTCCTTTTGCCATAGCAGAAAAGCTGATTTTCTTAATTGAAATTGACAGAAAAAAATGTAGAAATATCAACAGCAAAAAAACTATCAGTAAAGGTGTCCCGATAAGGTTTTTTTTTTTTTTGAGGAAACGCGTCCAGTGGTTTCGTCGTGGTCTACAATCTATTTCAAAACTGAGTGAGAGGATGCAGCAGACAGGGTGGTGTAGTAATGTTTGCAGCTCCCGCCCCGTTTCAACGTGTAATGCATTCACCCCATGTCTGTCTCCGCCCCTCTGAGGGCGGGGTCACACTGCTTTATCCCACATCACCATCAAGCTGCAGCCACTGCCCTGCAGATAAGAGCAACTCTCACTGAAGACATGTCTACAGAATAAAGATTGGCCTTTATCAAAGTCTGTGTAAGTCCCAGATGGTCAGATGAGAAGTGGCCTACAGGCTGCTGTTGCATATCTATAAACAAACAATCCTGTTTCCATTCCCCTATGTGCAGTGTAACAACGACCACTGAGGACATGGAGGTCATGTCCTCAATATGCATGATTGTTTTTTAATTCTCAGGACATTTAGCAGCCTGTATATAGTGTCAGTAGGTCATAAATTTATGTTTATTGCTCTCTTTTTCAGTTATACATATAACAAGGGTCAAGTTTTCAGTTTTGGTCTTCTCAACCCAATATAATTTTGCCTATCTTATTTAATCATTTAATCACTTTATTTATTTATTTGTGTGTGTATGTGTGTGTGTGTGTGTGTGTGTGTGTGTGTTGACTAACTAAAATTATAGTGAAAATGTCCTTCGTTTTCCTCTTTGTCAACTTTTTTCATACATAAAGAAGATGGATCAGACAAAGGAAATAAAGGCAAAATTTACTGTGACCTCTTTTAATCTCCCACCCAACAAATATCACATTACAAAAAACTAATAAAAACTCAACTAAAACTAAAGCATTTAAAAACTAATAAAAACTAAACTAAAACTAGCAAACTCACTCTAAAAACTCATTAAAACTAACTGAATTTGAAAACAAAAATTCACAACAAAATTAAAACTAAAACTAATGAAAAATCCAAAACTATTATAACTTTGATAGGGAATTCACTGTTACAATGAGGGTCCTCACAAAGATAGAAGTACAAGAATGTGTGTGTGTGTGTGTGTGTGTGTGTGTATTGAAACGTCCCAATTTCCAACAAATATCTTCAACATCAAACATCATTGAGGCCTTCCATATTTAACCCATAAGAACCCAGATCCAGTAATCCTTAAAGTAAAATTATGGGGGATTTACTGCAGAGCAAGTGAACCACATAGAACACATTTTTTATGTTTAAAAAAAAAAAATCTACCCCTAAGTGTGAAAGATCTGTGATGTGACATATACACTACAATGGGCATTTATGGTATTTATGTTTATGATATTTCTTATTTTAAAATAAAAAAAAAACTAGACACATTTTCTGCTTACAGAAACACAAATTTGACTTTTTTCTTTGCATCTCCACCACATATATAAAAATTGTGACATTAATAGTGCTGTTTAACAATATATTATTTTTCAGATTTGTTTTTAAGTAACAAAATAAGAATAAATCAATAATAAAAAACAAATAACCATTTCCCTATTTGTCTGCATCTCCATAACATATATCAAAATTGATGTGACTTTAATTTGTTCAGGAAATATGATCAGAACAAGTTAAATGCAATAAAGGACACCCTGTTAACGGATTAGAGTTAACGGGTTTAAACTTAGCCTCGGAACAAAAAATACGCTTTTTCAAATTAGCTACTTTTTCGGTTCTTATTTCCCGGTTCTTATGGGTTAATATTTTGATTGATGAATCCAAAAAGTCCATATGTTACACAAAGATCATACAGTCTTTATCCGTCATCCATGGGATGTTGATGTAAATGTAGAATTTCAAGCTTTTTTTTATCTGACGTAAAACCATCAAAGTCCTGCATCCAAATATTTAACGCTAAAGTGAAAGAGATTGTTAATAGCACAATGTATTCAAATATTTTTTAACAATTTGCTCAGGGTGGAGCTCTTCATTCTAATGTAATGCTACATACTTTAATAAACATTAATGCAATAATGAATGGCAGGTGCTCAAGACCAAAAGAGGGCAAGGTCCTGAGTGAAGTACTTCGGATAAGTGGTTCTTGAGAAAGCTGCAAGCTGCAATAGCCCATTGCAATGTACTGAAGTATGGTGTTAACAAAACAATCTAGATTTTAATAATTCATTTGAAGGCAGCAATAAAAATATATGTCCCTATGTGTATCAATACCGACTTCTGTACTATATGACAAAATCCACATTGTCTGCACCTCACACACTAAATTCCCCTGTTACAATACAAAGTCTAAACTATTATTCAGAGTTGAGATTAGTCTTCAAAATGGCCCAAAATAAATGTTATGAGTCGCAAAATGATAATTATTATTACAGCAACTATACTTCCATCCAATATATACAGAATTTCCCTTCGGGGATGAATAAAGTAATCTATCTATCTATCTATTTACCATATTTACATTTCAAGTTGGAAAATGCATTTCATGCAAACCATGTCATCTACATATACACAAATAGTTTATTTTTGGAAAATAGGCTGCTCCAAGGGTTTGTTTGTGTGTGTGTGTGTGTGTGTGTGTGTGTGTGTGTGTGTGTGTGTGTGAATGTTTGTGTATCTACACTGCAAAAAAGCCAACTTGTATTTTTTGGCCTAAAACAGTGATTTAAGTTGGTAAAACTTGGAAATATAAATTACTGACATTTAGGGCAATAATGTAAGTTAGCACAACAAAGGAAGCCAGTTGTCTGCTCAAAAACAAGTTGGTGAGTTGTTGTTACTTATATCTTTAAGTTGGGGTTCACAACAAGGGACAATAGTTCTGATAACTCTTATTTCTTTGTTGTGAAATGCGGGAAAGCGGTGAAATTCGGTCATTAGCGAAAGCTAGCGGCTAACTGATGCTAGCGGGTAACTGATTCTAGCGGCTAACTGATGCTAGCGGCTAACTGATTCTAGCGGCTCTGCATGTTACAGCTACAAGAGTAGCCATTAGCGTATCAATGCTAACTCAAAATTGTGGTTGCAACATTAGCTGACATTTCATACATATACATACACAAATAGTTTATTTTTGGAAAATAAGCTGCTCCAAGTGTTTGTGTGTGTGTGTGTGTGTGTAAGTGCTATCTCTGGTCAGTCACGCTCTATTTCAACTATAACTTGAAAGTGACCTCCTCCTTCTGTACTAACCATCACTGAAGACGCTTCAAAGTGCCCGTTTTAACATCAACATTAACACGGACACACATATAGCCTGGCTGCTAAAAGGAAGCATAGACAGGATTCCTCATGTGTGGCGGAGCAAACAAGAACCGTTCTCATGCGGCTTGCCGGAGGTTTGCCTGCTCGCTGCTCGAGGGGCTCTCAAACTCTCTGACTCAGGTCTTTATTTGCATCTTCAGCTCCGTCTGTGCACATATACAGTATGTTCCAGTTTTAGCTGAGCATACATACCTACAGTATACATATGCAGTAAACACACACCACCACTAGTTTGAATACCCATCTTTGTGTGCAGCAGGAACCTCTGGATTACCGGATATGTATAGATATTTGCATGTATGTTTACTTATGACTTTGCATGCAAACAGTGTTTCCAGCCACACACACACTTCAACAGGCCTCACACACACCTGTAACCTCCCCTAGATCAAACATACACCTACACTTACATTGCAGCTTTATCTCTGAATGCGTACACACCTATTTGTTTACACACACACACCTCTTAAAGGGACTCTCCCAGCTGCGTTATTAATTTTCTGATAGTTGAACTCCGACCTTGCCAACTGTGCAGTCAAGTTCAGCCTGTTCGCACACCGTGGTGTGAGTCTGTCATGGTACAAATCAATGTGTGTCAATATGCAGCAGATAAGATAAGGCTGAAGTTGTTTGGGGTCTTTCCAGATGATTAAATGTCTCCACAGTGTCAGTTGTCTGCTCACCTTTGAGCTCATTTCAATATCATTAAAGCATTTGTTGTAATGCCTCTGGAGTAAAGAGCTGCTGGTCTGTTGCAAAGTGTGCATGTTGAAATATTTCAATCTTCCAACAGCATTATTGTCTGTGTGTAAGGCTAATTTTGCACAGGAGGAAGGGAGCCTTGAGACATGTTGAGGGTAAGATTGCAAGACTGACGGGCAGAGGATGATGTGTTAAAAAAAAGACACAAATTGACCACAAAATGATAAAAAAAGACACAAAATGATAAAAAAAGACACAAAATGACCAAAAAAGACACAAAATGACCAAAAAAAAGACATTAAGTGACCAAAAAAGACACAAAATGATTAAAAAAAACAACACAAAATGACCAAAAAAAGACATTAAGTGACCAAAAAGACTAAAACACATTAACACATGAACACTTTAACACAGTGGAGACAGAGCTGACTTCCAAAATGATTTGGCGACCCCCAGAAATCATCTCGCGACCCCAATTGGGGTCCCGACCCCAAGGTTGAGAACAGCTGATTTAGAGTACATTTCACTGATATTTTGCATAAATCACAACTTTATTTCTACAAAGAAAGAATAGCGACTAATATTGGTAAGGTTACCTCATTTTTATTACAGTTATGTAATCATTCACACTTAAAGTGACACTGAGCATCTTTTAAAGCAGTAGTTCTCAACTTTTTGAGTCGCGACCCCCAATTTAACATGCATGTTGTCCGTGACCCACGCTCACTGAACACAATCTCACACGCACAGTTCAGATCACCCAAAAAAGACACAAAATGACTGAAAAAAAGACACAAAATGACTGAAAAAAAGACACAAAATGACTTAAAAAAAAACACAAAATGACTGAAAAAAAAGACACATAATGACCGAAAAAAAGACACATAATGACCGGAAAAAAAGACACAAAGTGACTGAAAAAAAGACACAAAATGACTGAAAAAAAGACACATAATGACTGAAAAAAGACACAACATGACTGAAAAAAAAGACACATAATGACCGAAAAAAAGACACAAAATGACTGAAAAAAAGACACAAAATGACTGAAAAAAAGACACAAAATGACTGAAAAAAAGACACAAAATGACTGAAAAAAAAGACACAAAATGACTGAAAAAAAGACAACTGACTGAGAAAAAGACACAATGACCAAAAAAAAGACATAAAATGACAAAAAAAAGACACAAAATGACCACAAATTTTTTTTAAAAAGAAACAAATTGACCACAAAATAAATAAAAAAAAGACACAAAATGACCAAAAAAAGACACAAAATGACTAAAACACATGAACACTTTAACTCAGTGGAGACAGAGCTGACTTCCAAAATGATTTGGTGACCCCCAGAAATTGGGGTCCCGACCCCAAGGTTGAGAATAGCTGTTTTAAAAGATAAAACAAGTGTATTGAGGATAAAACAGCTCTATACATTCAGGCATTTAGCAGCTAGAGCCTCACATGGTCTGATATGACCAGTAGCTTATGGCTAATGTTGGCTAATGATAGCTAAGATAAATATTGCTGTATATAACTGACTTTATGACTCCTTTATCCTTCAGCGACCATTAAACTTGCATATAAATACCTGAGACGGACTTCAAAAATGAGGCAATCCCCATAGACTCCCATGATAAAATGCCCAGCTTTACAGCAGAAATAAACATTATTATTATTATTCGGTCTTTATAGAAATTTCACGACACCTGTACAGGGAGGGAATTTTTAAATATCTCATCTGTTTAATTTAAGGTTTAAATATATGCATCGTTAAGGGTGAGGCTGTTTTAAGAGACAGTTGGAGGTGGCGTGTTTTAGCTACCAGGACCCGTTTGGCTACAGGCATTCTTGAATCAGCTCACTAACTTTATGACTTGTTTACTATACTCTTGTTTTACTGTGACATTGACATTTACCATTACCCTCAAACACACCATTTAACCCTTAATAGGACACTCACTGAAATACTTGCAAATCCAAATTTCAACCCTAGAGAATATTTGAGGATATTACATACAGCCAGAATGTGTAAAAAAAAAACATATGGACCCAGAGGAGGGGTTAATATTTTGAGAAAAAAGTTTACGAGATTAAAGTGGCAAATCTATGAGAAAAAAATGTGCAGATTTATGAGATTTAAAGTGAATCTGGGAGGGAAAAAAATGCTTTTTTCCCACTTTTTTCTCGTAAATCTGTGACTTTTTTCACGCAGATTTGCCACTTTAAATCTCTTAAATCTGCAACTTTTTTTTCTTGTAGATTTGCCACTTTAATCTAGTAAATTTGCTACTTTTTTCTCGAAAATACAAGTCACTGAAGAATAACACAACCTTTTCTTGCAGATTTTTTTCTAAATTTTTCATTTTTACATTGGAGGTCAAGGGTCAATAAAGTTAATATATATTATTATTATTATTCGCCCGATAAAGGGTTAAATAGTTTCGGTAACACTTTATAATAACCAATTAAATAATGTTTATAGATGGTTTATAAACCAATTATTAACCATTTACAAAGTGCTATATATATTTAATCTTTAAATGTTTTCAACCAATTTCTTAAAGGTTTATAAATCATTTCAAAATCATTAAAATACTTAATATGGTGTTAAAAATGTTAAAATGACTGCAAATAAAACTATTAATAAACTATTAATTATAATTAAATGGTTTGTTAATGGTAAAGTAACCATAAACTTACATTAATAAACCGTCTATTAGCCATTTATACATTATTTAGTTAGTTAAACATTAATAAATGATGTATTTAACATTCTAAATGGCCTATATACGGTTTATAAATGATGATTAAACATTAATAAACTATCTGTTTACCATTTATAAATGATGGTTATTGTAAAGTGTTACCATACACTGTAAAAAATGTCTGTGGATTTTATGGTGAAAAACTGCTAAACCATGACAGTAATAGACTGTAAATTGATAAATGGGTTAATTCAGTTTCAGTAACAATGAAACACTGTAAATGTATATATCAGCCAAAATAGTATTTTTTACATTTTTATTTTTTTTAATACATTACTACCACTGTAAAAACAACAGGGTTTTTTTACAGTGTAGTTAGTTAAACATTAATAAATTATGTATTTAACATTCTAAATGGCCTATATACGGTTTATAAATGATGATTAAACATTAATAAACTATCTGTTTACCATTTATAAATGATGGTTATTTTAAAGTGTTACCATAGTTTCTACTGTTTGATGTCAATTGCTTTTAAATTAATAATTATTACTCTAACAAATAAACTCTTCATTCATTTGCAATGAAACACACTTATATAAATACATTGAGGTATTTACAGTCCAGTAGCAGCAGTAGCTGCTGTTATCACCTTTAGATAACCTGCAGTGGGACAGACATTACTGAACCAGATCAGACTCTGAGACTCTTCTCTTATTGTGAAACTCTTACAATATATTGAAGCCTTCACCCTCGCCCAGTAACTGTCTCACAACTCTTAGTATTTAAGCATTTGTTTGAGCATCTCACCTAGCGACAAACATCTAAGTGCTTGTAAGTAAATCCACAGTGTGCTAAAGGATAATGAATGCGCTGTTCTTCCCAGAGTTCATCTAAACCAAGGGGGACTTTCAGAACTGATTAGAAACCAAAGTCCCTATTGCAACAAGACAAAGACTGTGTACTGCTGTCTGTATCCTGAGAGACCTAACCCTGATCCAGCAAGGTTCTTTCCCATGGATCACCTTACTTGTCCCATTTATTTTGGCTCCGCTAATGAAAAAAGCCACCGAAATGGTTCAGTATGTGTCCCCAAAGGAGCTGCTGTGACCCCGTGTGGAGCTTGGGAGAGATATTTAAATTGCCAAAATAATGTTTGGTGTTTTGCGAAATAGAGTTGGTTCATATGTATAAATACTTAGGAGTCTTAATTGATGATTCACTCGGCTTCAAGCCACACATAGAAAATCTTGTGAAGAAGCTGAAAGTTAAAATTGGGTTTTTATTTTCGAAATAAGTTGTGTTTGTGTTGTGAATGCTAGCGGCTAACTGATGCTAGCGGCTAACTGATGCTAGCGGCTAACTGATGCTAGCGGCGCTGCTTGTTACAGCTACAAGAGTAGCCATTAGCGTATAAATGCTAACTCAAAATTGTGGTCACAACATTAGCTGACATTTCATAGCGGCGTTACAATCGTGCCAGAGAAATTCAGAGTTGAGCAAACTCAAAAACAAAACTTAAAATATTTAGTTTAATTGTCCAACTTTAAATTTTATCGAGGTTTGTTGCCTTGAAATTTTGAGTTCACCCAACTTTTCTTTTTTTGCAGTGCATACGGAGTTGGGTAAAAGGGCATTTGTTTACTCTGCACCTTATGCTGGATTATGCGCCAGAAAGAATGGAAACTAACTGAATTTGTTTCTTTGAGCACTTTTAAATCCAAACTAAGAGTTATTGAGGCCAATTCCACAACATGCACTTGTTTCTCATGACGTGTTTAAGGTCTGTATGTTATGTAAATATGTAACTGTATTCTGTGTTTGCTGCCTCTTGGCCAGGGCTCCCTTCAAGAAAAAGAGGTTCTTAATCTCAATGGGATATTCCCTGGTTAAATAAAGGTTGAATAAAAAAATAAATAAAAAATGTGCCTGTGGTGCTGCGACTATATTGTTGTGAAATGAGTGCAAACAGGGTCACGGTCACACTGGAAAAGCTTGATCCAGACATCAGCACCACGATTGCAAGTTGTTTGGCATCAGTTTGTGTACGTGTGTGTATGCGTATGTCTGTATTTGTGTGTGTGTGTGTGTGTGTGTGTGTATGCGTATGTGTGCTTTGAGCTGCTTCGATCACACCACTTGTTGATACACATCACACTGGCACCTGTTGTGATTGTACTGTGTACAAAGGGGTATATTATTGTGTGTGTCTGTGTTTGTGTGTGTGTGTGTGTGTGTGAGTGTGTATTTATGTGTGCGTAAGGCCTCTTGACTGTGTGTATTTGTTGCCAATCACAGTCAAGGAATAATATATAATAATAACGAAATAACGAAAACTAGAATTGAAAAAACATTTTTGTTAACTGAAATAAAAATAAAAACTAGAGTTTTTAAAAAAATGATAACTAACTGAAACTGTATTATGTGGTTACAAAACGAACTAAAACTAACTAAAATTATAGTGAAAATGTCCTTAGTTTTCGTTTTTGTCAACTCTTTTCATTCATAATTCAGTGTTTCTATTTGAACATGAAACACATGGTAAATATGTTTACTGAGACTTTTTTACACTAGAACCACAATTCAAAACACCCAGAACTGTAAGAGTAAATAACCTTATTGGGGCTGAGATGATAAACCAAAGGAAATAAAGGCAAAATGTATTATGGCCTCTTTGAATCTGGCACCCAACACATAGCCCATTACAAAAAAACTAAAACTAACACTAAAACTAATAAAAACTAAACTAAAACTAAGCATTTTCAAAAAATTCAAACTAAACTTAAACTAGAAAACTCACTTTAAAAACGAAAACGATTTGAAGACAAAAATTCACAACGAAATTAAAACTAAAACTAATGAAAAATCCAAAACTATTATAACCTTGGTCACAGTGTGTGTGTGTGTGTGTGTGTGTGTGTGAAAGTCTGATGATGCAGTGCAATGCAGTGAATGCAGAGGCCGTCCAATGGGTCGAGCTTTGTGTGCGTCATGTGAACCGAGCAGCAGGACATACATAGCTACAGGTGGGATGGAAACTCAAGAGGGAGGGCAACACACACACACACACACACACACACACACACACATACACTAAGACACAAATGCACATAAAATAGTGCAAGTTGAGCTGTAGAAGAAGGAGGGGTGTCATGTGCTTTGTGTCCATAGTTCAGGTATTTTCCCATGAAGTGTGTTTCAGAGAAGACATTCAATCATCCAGGAAGCAGCTGGTCCCTCTCTGTGTCCCTATCTGTCCAGAAAGTTTGACAATATTTGTCTTATCTGTGAGACAAAACATTCGTACACTGTAAAAAATGTCTGTAGATTTTATGGTGAAAAACTGTTAAACCATGACAGTAAAAGACTGTAAAATGATAAATGGGTTAATTCAGTTTCAGTAACAATGAAACACCGTAAATGCATATATCAGCCAAAATAGTATTTCTTTTTTTTCTACAGTTTTTTCTGTTTTTGAAAAATACATGACTCCACTGTAAAATACTGGCACTGGCAGTCGCAGATACTGGCACTGTGTTTGTTACAAAAATATACTGTAATATATATACAAACATCACTGTAATTTTTGCATTTATTTTTTGTAAAAATACTTTTTCTCACTGTTAAATGTACTAAAGACCAATCTATGCATATTTAATCTATGCAGCGTTTATAAAGTATTTTCTTGTCAATTATATGGCAAAGCACAATTTCTTTTGATGGAAAAACTTTTTATTTTTTATGGTAAAATATGGAATAAAATGGCAACCGTTAGCGTGAAATCACCAGTGCTAATATAATTTTACTGTAATATAACAAAAAGTTGCACCATATTTATACGGTAAAGTTCTGGCAACCACAGCTGCCAGTTTTTTACTGTAAAAACAACAGTTTCTTTTTTACAGTGTATAACACTTCTGAACTCTTACAAGTAAAAAAATAAATTAATAAATAAATATCTTGGGAAAGAAAGAGAAAGAGAGAAAAGGGGGGGGGGGGGGGCTTTATAACCACAAAATAAAAAAATAAGTAAATAAATATATACATACATATATCTATACACACACACAGATACATATACATGTCCGTAAAGCTCTAAATGTGTATGCTAAATCAAGATAAAATAAAAAGATAAATAATTCTTCAGTTCAGCTCATCATTGCACTGCAGCTCTCTATTAAATATGCATTACTGCAATCACAGTTAGAGCTCTAGGGCATAAAAGAAATACAAAAGAAGGAGATTCTTCTTCTTTAATTATACAGTATACTCTACCTGTTGCGACTTGCATGGAAAGCTGCACCCTTTATTTGACTACACCCACACATTCATATTTGTGTGAGTTGGTGTTGATGCGACAGTACTTGCAGCTAATGAAGACTTCTATTGGAGGTAGACTGATGCAGGAATAGTCAAGACCTTGTTATTTCAGATTATGTTTGTGTCTAGTCTTTAATTTCTGTGCTCTGAAAGTACAGGTTATGAAGGAAACTCTTGTGTGCACAAGGCTTATTTACTTATATCTTTAAGTTGGGGTTCACAACAAGGGACAATAGTTCTGCTAACTCTTATTTCTTTGTTGTGAAATGCGGGAAAACGGTGAAATTCGGTCATTAGCAAAAGCTTGCGGCTAACTGATGCTAGCGGCTAACTGATGCTAGCAGCACTGCTTGTTACAGCTACAAGAGTAGCCATTAGCGTATCAATGCTAACTCAAAATTGTGGCCACAACATTAGCTGACATTTCATAGCGGCGTTACAATCGTGCCAGAGAAATTCAGAGTTGAGCAAACTCAAAAACAAAACTTAAAATATTTAGTTTAATTGTCCAACTTAAAATTTTATCGAAGTTTGTTGCCTTGAAATTTTGAGTTCACCCAACTTTTTTTTTTTGCAGTGAGGGGATATATGCTTATTTTTTATCTAATAAGATAGTTCGTCTTAGTCAGCAGTTTTTATTTTACACTGTTTCACTTGTTTGATATAAAGATTCCACGGCTTTTGCCTTATGATGGAGAATGGAGTTAATTTTTTTCAATCCATGCAGAAAGCCAAGAGTAAGCACCTTTACTCTGTCGCAAAGCATTTCTGTGTTCTGTGTTGAACTCACTGCATAAAAGTAGCAATGAGAAACAAACATTTAAGACGGGCCCTGCCCTTTCCTACCACTTTATCTTGATTAGACTCTTTAATCTCATCTGTGTGGCTGCTTCGAGCATGCTCTCATCTGCACGGCATCAGAGGTCATGGATTGGTTATAAGCCTCCTCCTAAATCCCTATCACAATGCTGTCTGTCCTGCCAAGTCATTCACCTAGGGGTTCGTCATCGTCTGTGTTTCATTATTTGTGAAACAAATTTATTCTCCATAGAGATGGGATTTTGGAGGAGTCTTCATAATACTGGAATCAAATAATGGGATTATTGTTATGCATTGCTGTTTGGATGCAGCTTGACTTTGTTGATTATAAAGCAGGTCTAGGTGCGATATAAATACTGTGAAAGTATCAAAGCACTCAATGTAGAAATTCACAAAGCCCAAATTAAGAAACTGTGCCTTTAAATGTATACTATGCAGGAATTTCCCTAAAAAAATGTCAACATGGTCTCACAGAAATCCGTAAAACAGCCACGGATTTCGCTTAACTCTAAATCCGTGGAATAGCCACGGATTTCGCTTAACTCTAAATCCGTGGAATAGCCACGGATTTCGCTTAACTCAAAATCCGTGGAATAGCCACGGAATCGCTCAAATTTCGGTGAAACTGACACGGATTTCGCTACAATGCAAGTTAATGACAGTCATATCCCGTGGCTATTCCAACATACAAAGTGATTATGTACATTCACTGAGTGAATATTTAGAAAATAAAACATATATTTCTCGCTAGAAATGTGATCAAAATCCATTTTTATGCAGAAACTAAGTAAAAATATTGATTTTTTCACTAAATTGAGAGAACTGTCCGCCATGTTTTTTGTTCTGACCGCCGGAACCTTGAAAGTCACGTGACTTGGAACAAACCAATAGGAACAAATATCCATGGAATAGCCACGGGATATGACTGGCATTAACTTGCATTGTAGCGAAATCTGTGTCAGTTTCACGGAAATTTGAGCGATTCCGTGGCTATTCCACGGATTTTGAGTTAAGCGAAATCCGTGGCTATTTCACGGATTTCTGTGAGACCAGGTTCAAAAATGTATAGTCATACAATAGAAATTCCAGCAGATACCCTCCCCTCTGCCTGTAGTTTCTCTTTTCTTGCCAAAAAAGTGCAAAAATAGCAAGGCAAAATGTCAGGTGGACAAAGCTTGTTCCATTGAGAGTGAATCTGGGATGAAGGGCCGACTTTGAGCAACAATTCCTGCATAGATTGAATATTTATAGTATATACAAAGTTCTGCTACAGAGCCGTGTCAGTCATTCCCCAGCTGCAATGATGGTGAAGACCCTGAAACACCGACCAATCAGAGCAGACAGGCCTTTTTTGGAAGTGGGGCTTTAAGAGACAGGCACCAAAAAGGCTTGTTTCAGAGGGAGGTTAATACAGGTATATTCAGATATAATGAGAAAAATAATGTGTTGGTTTTTTTTAACATTAAAGCATGTAAACATGTATGAACCCAAAAAATTGCATAATGTGTCCCATTTAAGTTGTGAGTAAACACATTTAATAATACATTATAAAACATACAACACATAGTTTTAATGAATATATCTGAGTAAAAAGATGCTAACAATAAAAACCTCAAAAACAACATACCTTCACAGGAGCCAATGGCTGTGGTTGGAACAAGAGTTATATTTGCACTGGCAACAAGGTACTCCTCAGGAAGGATGTAATAATAATAATGTCCAAGCCATTATTTTGAAAAACCAGTCCCCATTCATCTTTTATTTATGTGATTTCTTTTAAGCTTGAAAGAAATCCACCCTGTTTCACCGTTTCAGACAAATATGCACATATTTAGTGGAGCACCGCTGTTATTTTTGCAAGGTAAAACTTAGATTATATCACAATATTATTGTTATTTCAACGACAAACCTCAGCAGAGTTCGTGATCCCCACAAAACATGCTTTGTTTTTTAGAAAAGGGCCTTTTTTTCCTGACTGGAACGTTTGATGCACTGTTGCCATATTGCTCTGCCACTAATAAACAGGAAGAAGGTCTGAAAATACAAGTACACACCTGTTCACACCATGTTTTGGAAACTGGTGTGATTGTTTCAAAGTTCATGTTTCTTGAACGTGTGGCTCAGAGTGACAGAACATTGAACCTGGCTGTTATCAGGATGGACTGACCTCGCTGGCATCGAGACATTTCACCCAGACTGTTGATGTCACTGTGTTTATGTTAGCTGTCTGGCTGCTCTTGCATGTCCAGGTCACATAGGCCTCAGTTACGTTAGAAGTACGTACACTACTGGTCAAAAGTTTTAGAACACACCAACTTTTCCAGAATTTAATTGAAAATGATGCAGTTTAATGTCTCAGTGTACTCTGAAATTAATGGACATTTGCAACATTTAAAATTCTTTATTGAGCATGATAGTGTTTTGAAAGTAAAAAAAAGATTCAAAGTCACATTTTATGTTGGACTAAAGAAAGACACAAAATGACCAAAAAAAAGACACAAAATGACCAAAAAAAAAAAGACACAAAATGACCAAAAAAGACACCAAAAGACACAAAATGACAAAAAAAAGACACAAAATGACCAAAAAAGACACCAAAAGACACAAAATGACCCAAAAAAAGACACAAAATGACCAAAAAAAAGACACCAAAAGACACAAAATGACTAAAAAAAGACACAAAATGACCAAAAAAGACACAAAATGACCAAAAAAAAGACACCAAAAGACACAAAATGACTAAAAAAAGACACAAAATGACCAAAAAAAGACACAAAATGACTTACAAAGACATGAAAAGAATTCAAAAATGGACAAAATAGCCCAAGACTCCATAGAGTTAAGTTGTTAACCCATTTCTTGTTCCCTGAAAAAGGCCTACTTGTATAATTCTGAAATGTACGTTATATTTCAGTTTTGGTTAACCTTACCTTTTTTTATTTACCTCTGGCAGTTCACCACTTACCTTTGTACCCTTTCAAGCTGTTCATTTGACTTGAACTGCTTGAATTTCAATAAAAAATGGAAAAATTGGGGTGTTCTAAAACTTTTGACCGGTAGTGTACGTAAAGCAGCGCAAGGTGCATTCACACTAGGGCTGGGCGATATGGCCCTAAAAGAATATCACGATATTTCAGGCTATTTTTGCGATAATTATATTCTTGACAATATTACCAAATACTTAAAAAGATATAGAAAATATGATTTTTTTAGTCTGTATAAATAAATAAAAATCTGAAATGTAGTGTGAAGTGCAAATCTCAACAGTTGGCAAATAAAAAAAAATTACTCTTGACTCTAGAGTATGAGAAAATAATAAAAAATAACCATTTAGGGGTTCCAGGGGCATATTTTAATGACATTTTGTAAAGGAGAATAAAGGTTCTTGTATGTTTTATTTAAGGCTCTTATTTTGACAGTCTTCTTGTAAGTTCTGTGGTGGATTCTGTTAACACACTGTGCTCTTATTTTGAAAGCTGCATGTGTTTAGCTACAGGGAGTAAGTAGCTTTTTGTGATTAAAACAACTTTAACCACGACATCAAGAAGTAGGAACGTTGCCAATATCATGATATGCATTTTTTTAACCACAAAAAAAATATACTGATATTATCGTGAACGATACAATATGGCACACCCCTAATTCACACAGTAGTTGGCTCTAACTGCTTCGTACTTCAGTTCCCACACTGCAAAAACGGAAATCTAAATAAGATGAAACATCTTAGATCAAGGGGATATATGCTTATTTTTTGTCTAATAAGATAGTTCTTCTTAGTCAGCAGTTTTTATTTTACACTGTTTCACTTGTTTGATATAAAGATTCCACGGCTTTTGCCTTATTTCAAAAGTTTTAAGAAAAATATTCTACATATTCTACATTCTACAAAAAAAATCTTTGTAGCTGTGTCAAGAAAAGTTCACTAGTTTTTAGTCTGACTTTGCTGGTTTCAAGAAATATAATGCCTATGCATATCATTATGTCAAGATGATGGCTCTGGCATTTACTTATTATTAATTCAAGAATATTTTTCACGTGTATTTCGTTAGAATCAAGAAAAATGCACTTGTTATTAGTTAGAATACACTAATTCTAAGGTATTTGTGGGTTCATTAAGATTAGATATTTTTACTTGTTTTGGAAAGTCTTGACAAGCCAAATTTTCTTGTTCCGTTGGCAGATAATTTTGCTATTCTCAAGCAAAATACACCTAATTTTTGTACTTTTTTCTCTTGTTTTTAACCCATAAGAACCCATGGTGACACCCATGTAACAAACACTTTCAATTTTCTAGAATCTCCCATATTCAGCTTTATGCTTCACCTGAACTCAGTAACTCTATGGAGTCTTGGGCTATTTTGTGCATTTTTGAATCATTTTCGTGTCTTTGTAAGTCATTTTGTGTCTTTTTTGGTCATTTTGTGTCTGTTGTTGTGTCTTTTTTAGTTATTTTGTGTCTTTTTTTGTCTTTTTCAGTCTTTTTTTTTGCCATTTTCTGTCTTTTTTTGTCATTTGTGTCTTTTGTTGGTCATTTTGTGTCTTTTTTTGGTCATTTTCTGTCT
This sequence comes from Centropristis striata, assembly GCF_030273125.1. Taxonomy (NCBI): domain Eukaryota; kingdom Metazoa; phylum Chordata; class Actinopteri; order Perciformes; family Serranidae; genus Centropristis; species Centropristis striata. The sequence goes on from NC_081530.1 coordinate 3,025,097, forward strand.
TTTTTTGTCATTTTGTGTCTTCTGTTAGCCTTCTGTGGTTTTTTTGGGTTATTCTGTCTTCTCATTTTGTGTCTTTTTTGGTGATTTTGTGTCTTTTTGTGTCTTTTTTAAGTAATTTAGTGTCTTTTTTAAGTAATCTATTTTTTTCTGTCATTTTGTGTCTTTTTTTTTTTAGTAATTTTGGTCATTTTGATACTGCCTCCAGTGGCCCCCAGATAATTTGAGTTTGAGACCCCTGTTCAAGAAGATTTAAAGTGTTTGTTACACGGGTGTCACCGTGGGTTCTTATGGGTTAAGAGCTGGCTTTTTGCAGTGCATAAATCACACGATGTCATGCTAATAAACTGAATGTTTCTTTTGGAAGGAATAAGCTGGGAAAGAGACAGTTTTCTTTGTCAGGGCCTCGAGCATTTATACATAAAATGTTGCAGCTTTAAATGCAAACTGTCCATGCATAATAAAGTTTAAGAGTCTAAGAGTGAAGAAAGGTAAAAAGCATTAAGTCTCATCAGCAGGAGGCTGCAGAGAGTTCACATCTTTACAAGCATGATCTCTGCACAGCAAGGTACAAATCGCAAAAGAAGAAAAGATCAAGATGTTATGAAAGGGTATAGAGTAATAATAAAAACCTCACACTGAGAGATATCTTTTTAAAGTCAACAGTGGTATCTTTGATGAGCATGCAGATATCAGAGAAGCTCCAGGGATTTTCAGGCACATGTGAGGGGAAAAAAAATGAGAACAAGAGATTTGTGAGAAAGAAAGGAAGACGATGTTGACATGCACAGACAAAACAAACTCCACGACACGCACAAGAAAAATGCACCGCACTTGGCTCATTGACAGTAACAGGAACACAAACCGGCAGGTAAATACACACAGTAACAGTAGTCATGCCACCGGGCTCGATTCAGTTTGATAATTAACTATCACCTCAAATACAACCTTACATTCCTGGTTAGAACACCCAGCCCTTCGTACATGATCTCACTTGAACTTAATGACATGAATCTGTTCTTCTGGTTGACTTAGAATTACAGTTGGTAACAGGTCTATACAGGTTTTAAAGGATCTATTAATACTTTTGGGGTTGAAGTCTGGTGGTGGAGCGCCCCCTTGGATGCCTAACCGAAACTTTAATTGTAACTTTTTTAGGTTGTGTTTTCTTTTTCTTCTTTTTTCTTCCTTTCTACATCATGTACATGGGAATAGGAACCCGTCAGCTGCATGTTATGATCTGTACTCAGCACATTGTATTATAAATGAATGAAAAGACTTAAGGTGAAGTTCATTTAAGTTTGCAATATGAAAGCAGAGGAAATAGCTAACCTGGCTCTGTCTAGTAACTGGAGCGAGACTCCAGGAAGTCGCTGCACCCAGCTGAGAAATAGGTGCTTAATGCAGCATAACACCAGCTTATCGTTTTACTTTTTGACAGTGTTGTGATGTTGTGATCTGGCATGCAAATGCTTAACTAGGTGGCACTGTTGCAAAGCTGAAACAGTTTGAGACTAAAGACTGCAGTACATATCATAAACTGTATTAAAGAAGTGGACGTAGTCACATGACGTCACCCATTGGTTTAGAGACAGAAAGCAACACGCGTCACTCTGAATACCATGCTCACCGGAGGGGAAAACTATCAGTGCCACAAATACAACCAATAGCTGATCATAAAAGACACAAAATGACCCAAAAAGACACAAAATGACCAGAAAAGACACAAAATGACCAAAAAAAAGTCACATATGGACCACAAAATGATCAAAAAACGACACAAAATGACCAAAAAAGACACAAATTACCCACAAAACGACCAAAAAAGACACAAAATGACCCAAAAAAGAAACAAAATGACCAAAAAAGTCACAAATGGACCACAAAATGACAAAAAAAGACAAAAAAAGACACAAAATGACCCAAAAAAGAAACAAAATGACCAAAAAAGACACAAAATGACTGAAAAAAGACACAAAATTACCAAAAAACACACAAAATGACAAGAAAAACACACAAAAAAAAGACATTATATGACCAAAAAAGACTAAAATACATTAACACATGAACACTTTAACACAGTGGAGACAGAGCTGACTTCCAAAATGACCCCAATTGGGGTCCCGACCCCAAGGTTGAGAACAGCTGCTTTAAAGGAGCAGTGTGACATTTGGGAAATACACTTGTTTGCCCCCAAACCAACACATCAGCATCAATTTAGGATAAGAACAGATGTGCACTTTGCATTGTGCTAGAAGACTTTGGGCAAAGGCTAAACATTGGCACCTCATAGTTGAGGCTTGCCCGTTTTACTGAAAGCATATCAGAACACCATGGTTAGCAGTGAATTCGCTGCAGACTGTATGCAAAGTTAAAAGAGATAAATGGGATGGATCAATAACGTACTGTATGTTCTTACATGTGGAACAGTGTGTGCGAACCAAGTAGACTGCAGCAGGCAAGGTAAAGTAGAGTAAAGGGCAACTATGATATAAATACACACATACGTTTATCAGTGTACACTATCATTTACTTTAAACCAGCAGGAGAAACCAGTTCAAATTCAGTTGGACACACACATATACATATCATAAAAACACAAGTCAAAGTCCAGTAGCGTAGGTGTCTCATGGAGAGTTCCACTGTTGTGGAAAAATTCAGATTATACAGTAAGTCAGGCCCATTATCGCTTTACATTTTTATGACAGGCAGCGAGGCGTTAAAAAGAAGCCTTTACAGCGTCTATAAACACCAACTTGATAAACACATACCATAGCATCTTAATTACATTTCAGACTGAGCTCTCTATTGTGTTTTGGCGGTCCGGTATTTGTCGTGGGTCATGTGCTCGATGTGGTGTGACTGTGTAATGATTTAGCCAGAGGTTACCTTCAGCTGCAGAAGGTCATTCTGACTCTCAAGTGCAGGTCAGTCAGGTCAAACTATAGACAACATGTTAGGTTAGGTTCAGATCACAAATGGGGAAAACAACTAAAACACACACACTGTAAAAAAGCCAACTTGTATTTTTTGGCCTAAAACAGTGATTTAATTTGGTAAAACTTGGAAATATAAATTATTGACATTTAGGCCAATAATGTAAGTTAGCACAACAAAGGAAGCCAGTTGTCTGCTCAAAAACAAGTTAGTGAGTTGTTGTTACTTATATCTTTAAGTTGGGGTTCACAACAAGGGACAATAGTTCTGATAACTCTTATTTCTTTGTTGTGAAATTTGGTCATTAGCGAAAGATAGTGGCTAACTGATGCTAGCGGCTAACTGATGCTAGCGGCTAACTGATGCTAGTGGCTAACTGATGCTAGCGGCTAACTGATGCTAGCAGCTAACTGATGCTAGTGGCTAACTGATGCTAGTGGCTAACTGATGCTAGTGGCTAACTGATGCTAGCGACTAACTGATGCTAGCGGCTAGCTGATGCTAGTGGCTAACTGATGCTAGCGGCTAACTGATGCTAGCGGCTAACTGATGCTAGCGGCACTGCTTGGGTTTAGTTGGGGTTCACAACAAGGGACAATAGTTCTGCTAACTCTTATTTCTTTGTTGTGAAATTCGGTCATTAGCGAAAGCTAGCGGCTAACTGATGCTAGCAGCTAACTGATGCAAGTGGCTAACTGATGCTAGCGGCTAACTGATGCTAGCGGCGCTGCTTGTTACAGCTACAAGAGTAGCCATTAGCGTATCAATGCTAACTCAAAATTGTGGTCACAACATTAGCTGACATTCATAGCGGCGTTACAATCGTGCCAGAGAAATTCAGAGTTGAGCAAACTCAAAAACAAAACTTAAAATATTTAGTTTAATTGTCCAACTTAATTGTCCAATTTTATCGAAGTTTGTTGCCTTGAAATTTTGAGTTCACCCAACTTTTCTTTTTTTTGCAGTGAGGGGATATATGCTTATTTTTTGTCTCATAAGATAGTTCTTCTTAGTCAGCAGTTTTTATTTTACACTGTTTCACTTGTTTGATATAAAGATTCCACGGCTTTTGCCTTATTTCAAGAATTTTAAGAAAAATATTCTACATATTCTACATTCTACAAAAAAAATCTTTGTAGCTGTATCAAGAAAAGTTCACTAGTTTTCAGTCTGACTTTGCTGGTTTCAAGAAATATAATGCCTATGCATATCATTATGTCAAGATGATGCCTTGAAATTTTGAGTTCACCCAACTTTTCTTTTTTTTGCAGTGCAGGGCCACAGACAGACAGTGTGGCTGACCAGAACCACGTCATATCGGTCAGTATCTTGCAACACACATGCCAGCTACATGAATGAGTAGCTCGGATTGTTTTTACACTGGTTCTGTTGATATCAAACACTCCCTCACCATGTGACACTGTACATGTGGACAAGGGCAGCTGGGGTGTCATAATAGACTTCATACAGCTGGCTGTGTATGGTTATGCTCTCAGGGTTTATTTATGTTTAGAATGGAAACTGTGACGTGTGCATGAGTGTGCACGAGTCTTTTTCTGAGAGTGTGTCTGTGTAGCGTCCCCGCCCCCTGGTATGTCTGCCTCAGTCCCCTGGGAGAAAATAGACAAGGACACTGAAAGGAAATTGGAGTTAGCAAGTCGCAAGTTCACTGCCAGCCTGTTGGCGTGTGCGTCATGTCCGCTGTTCCTGCTGTGTTCCTATTATTCATTCACATTTCTCTCAATATAGAACAATGTTATAAATATAAACAGTGCAGGGAGGCTATGTTTATCTGTAGAAAGGGCTCAAATTGTCATTTAACCCATAAGAACCCACGGTGACACCCATGTAACAAACACTTTCAATATTCTAGAACAGGGGTCTCAAACTCAGATTATCTGGGGGGTGCTGGAGGCAGTATTCAAATGACCAAAAAATCTAAATTACTTAAAAAAGACACAAAAAAGACAGACAAAATGACTTAAAAAGGACACAAAATGACCAAAAAAAAAGACACAAAATGACTGAAAAAACATTAAATTACTTAAAAAAGACACAAAATGACCAAAAAAAGACACAAAATGACAGAAAAAAACTAAATTACTTAAAAAAGACAAAAAAAAGACACAAAATTACTAAAAAGAGACACAAAATGACCAAAAAAAAGACACAAAATGACTGAAAAAACACTAAATTACTTAAAAAAAGACACAAAATGACCAAAAAAAGACACAAAATGACAGAAAAAAACTAAATTACTTAAAAAAGACACAAAACCCCCCACAAAATTACTAAAAAAGGACACAGAATGACCAATAAAACCCCACATCATAAATATGTTCTGCGTGGTTCACTTGGTCTGTGATATATCCCCCATAACTTTCCTTTAAGGATAACTGGGTCTGGGTTCTTATGGGTTAAATCATCAACACACGTGCAGACTCCCCATAAAAACAGTGAACATACTCCTATCTCTATGAGTAAGCCACTGGGCTATCTAACATCATTAGCCATTATCTTTATTACCTCCCTGGAGATATTCCAGTTAATGTTTCCTGCTCTCTGTGACCTCTCATATCTCCTCTCACATAGTGTCTCTGAAGGGAGCATGTTTGAAGTGTGGGATGTCAGTTGTGGGATGGCATAAATAGTCTACAAGACAATAAAACTGTACTAAAATGTCAATAATGAACAACTTTTCAGGAACTGTTTGATGTGGTTTTAATTGTTACCTTTTTACAGCCTCCGGTACAAATATGACTCATCTGAATGTAATAACTCTGAGCACCTTCCTAAAGCTGGTAGCTTCTGTTTTAAATCAGATTAAGATTCAGTTCAGACCTGTATTGTCACACATGAGTAAATTATTTTCCCCCAAAGAAAAAATAGAAAATAGAAATAATAGATGGATGGATGGATGGATGGATAGATGGATGGATGGATGGATGGATGATGGATAGATAGATAGATAGATAGATAGATAGATAGATAGATAGATAGATAGATAGATAGATAGATAGATAGATAGATGGATAGATGGATGGATGGATGGATGGATGGATGGATGGATAGATAGATAGATAGATAGATAGATAGATAGATAGATGGATGGATGGATGGATGGATGGATAGATAGATAGATAGATAGATAGATAGATAGATAGATAGATAGATAGATAGATAGATAGATAGATAGATAGATAGATGGATAAATGGATGGATGGATGGATGGATGGATAGATGGATGGATAGATAGATAGATAGATAGATAGATAGATAGATAGATAGATAGATAGATAGATAGATAGATAGATAAACAATATAAACAATAATCATCACTTGTAGAACAATGTACAGTGTCAGGGTGATTGTGAAACCACCTTTACACTATGTGTTTAAATCTTTGCTGCCACCTACTGGAATATTTGTAAAATGACAGCATGTGTTGCTGAGACTAGAACAACTAGTGCAGTGCCCATAGGAAGTATGTATTCATATAGTGGGAGATTAAGTAGATTTTAAATCTCTATAAATCTTAGCATACGAATTGAGAATAACAGAATTTGCACATTACATGCATGAAAAAAGTGCATGCACAACGTCTGTAACTCCATAAAACACTTACTTTTCATAAGGTACCACACCATCCAGCACATACACACTGAACATTGATATTCACTGGAAAATATCAGAATATTATTGGAAAATCGAACCTTGTAGCGCACTTTAAAACTCTGAAAGATAGGTATAAATAGACTAGACTAGGCTAAATAGACGCTTAGTTACAGTTTCTAAGCAATTGATTATGTGCATTTTCCAATACTGCGCTCACTTTTTCAAGACTCTTCACATAGTCAGAGGACTGGCTGTCAATGTGGACCAAATTGTGGATCACTTTTCTTTGCACTGACGACATCTTTAAAATGTCCTAAGAAATGTTCTCACTCAAACTCATTCACCACCAAACCACTGTTCATTTACCCTCCATTTTGCACAATTACATCCAAACTTGATTAGATGATTAATGGTTGAAGAAGTGGTCAGATCTTGTACTTAAGTAAAAGTAGCAATACCACAATGAAGGAATACTTTGTTACAAGTAAAATTTTTGTGTTCAAATTGTTACTTGTAAGTTTAAAGGTTTTAGCCTGAAAATATACTGAAAATACGAAAGTAAAAGATCTCACTATGCAGAATGGCCATTTCAGAATAATAGTATATATATCTATATCTATATCTATATATTATCTCTCTCTCTCTCTCTCTCTCTCTCTTTCTCTCTCTCTCTCTCTCTCTCTCTCTCTCTATATATATATATATATATATATATTAGTTTCATAAAAGTATTTTGCATGTTTGCAACATTAACTGTTGTATGAAGCAGCAGATTTGTGAACAGAAACAGGTGAAATGTCAAAAAGTGAACTATAATTGATCTTGTGTGCAGGAACACAACATGACCAACAGGGGGCAGTAAACGTCAGTGTTCCTGCTCTGTAGACCAGGACTGGATCATTCATGGGCACTGCAGTTATTCCAGGAAACGCTTCATGTGGAGACAAACAGGTAATAACCCTTAATAGGACACTCATTGAAATACTTGCAAATTGCAAATTTCAACCCTAGAGAATATTGGAGGATATTACATACCGCCAGAATGTGTAAAAAAAAAAACATACGGACCCAGGGGAGGGGGCTAATATTTTGAGAAAAAAGTTTACAAGATTAAAGTGGCAAATCTACGAGAAAAAAATGTGCAGATTTGTGAGATTTAAAGTGGTGAATCTGGGAGAAAAAAGTTGCTTTTTCCCACTTTTTTATTGTAAATCTGCGACTTTTTTCGCACAGATTTGCCACTTTAAATCTCTGAAATCTGCGACTTTTTTTCTTGTAGATTTGCCACTTTAATCTAGTAAATTTGCAACTTTTTTCTCGAAATATTACCTGAAGTTACCAAATATAGTTCTTCGCCAGATAAAGGGTTAATGTAAGGCAGCAAATGGAAGGTGACAGAGACCCTGGGACCCAGGTCTTTATCTGTATAATGCTGTATGCATACTGTGATGGGATGGGATAAAATAAATTGACAGGTCAAAAACAGCATTTGGTTCGTCTAAGTCACATGTGTATGTTAACCCACAGCAGGTTCCCCTAAGGCAGTAGTTCTCAACCTTTTTGAGTTGCGACCCCCAATTTAACATTCATGTTGTCCACGCCCCCGCTCACTGAACAGAATCTCACACGCACAGTTCAGATCACCCAAAAAAGAAACAATATGACCAAAAAAAGACACAAATTGGCCAAAAATGACAAAAAAAAAGAAACAAAATGACCAGAAAAGACACAAAATGACCAAAAAAGACACAAATTGACCTAAAATGACCAAAAAAAAGAAACAAAATGACCAGAAAAGACACAAAATGACCAAAAAAGACACAAAATGACCAAAAAAGGACACAAATTGACCAAAAATGACAAAAAAAGAAACAAAATAACCCCAAAAAGAAAAAAAATACCAAAAAAAGACAAAAAATTACTAAAAAAAGACACAAAATGACCAAAAAGGAAACAAAGTGACAAAAAAAAAGACACAGATTGACCACAAAATGACAAAAACAAGACACAAAATGACCAGAAAAGACACAAAATGACAAAAAAAAAGACATCAAGTGACCAAACAGGGGGACGGGAGTCTGTGAATGTTTAACTTAGAAATAGATGTCTCTATTGTTGATTACATTTTACCATATACCTCCCTTTGATGATGGTCACAACTTCCTCTGACCTCCAATCCCAGTTTGGCCAGGGGGATGTTTTATGACTGCAGCTGTGTGTGATCTAGGAGAGACCACGTACTGTATAAAAAATACCACACAACAGATTCTGGACGCTTCAGTTTACAACACTCTGTGGTGTGGGCTGATCGTCCTCTTGCAAGAATTTTAATAAACCTGAAAGACCACTCAGTCCTTAAGATACACTAACGGTCAAAAGTTTTAGAACACCCCAATTTTTCCATTTTTTATTGAAATTCAAGCAGTTCAAGTCAAATGAACAGCTTGAAAGGGTACAAAGGTAAGTGGTGAACTGCCAGAGGTAAATAAAAAAAGGTAAGCTTAACCAAAACTGAAAGATAATGTACATTTCAGAATTATACAAGTAGGCCTTTTTCAGGGAACAAGAAATGGGTTAACAACTTAACTCTATGGAGTCTTGGGCTATTTTGTCCATTTTTGAATTCTTTTCATGTCTTTGTAAGTCATTTTGTGTCTTTTTGTTTCTTTTTTTGGTCATTTTGTGTCTTTTTTTGTAATTTTGTGTCTTTTTTTTAGTCTTTTGGTGTCTTTTTTGTCATTTTGTGTCTTTTTTGGTAATTTTGTGTCTTTTTTTAGTCTTTTGGTGTCTTTTTTTGGTAATTTTGTGTCTTTTTTTTGTCTTTTGGTGTCTTTTTTTTGTCATTTTGTGTCTTTTTTTTGGTAATTTTGTGTCTTTTTTTAGTCTTTTGGTGTCTGTTTTTGTCATTTTGTGTCTTTTTTTAGTCTTTTGGTGTCTTTTCTTGTCATTTTGTGTCTTTTTTTGGTCATTTTGTGTCTTTTTTTAGTCCTTTAGTTCAACATAAAATGTGATTTTGAATCTTTTTTTTATTTTCAAAACACCATTATGCTCAATAAAGAATTTTAAATGTTGCAAATGTGCATTCGTTTCAGAGTAGACTGAGACATTAAACTGCATCATTTTCAATTAAATTCTGGAAAATTGGTGTGTTCTAAAACTTTTGACCAGTAGTGTATTTCCACAACATCTAATTACCTGTAATAATATAATTATCGCTAACTCTTTCCCTATGTACAATGACTATATAAGCACAGCTTCTTTTTTCAAGACGCTAGAACTTGCAAACAGTGTTGAAGGTCACATAAGAGGGAACAATGTCTCCGATCCTTGAACTGCATCTGTGCTTTGATACTGAGTCAGAGTGGGAGAGAAAGGAATGCTGTCAGAAATGGAAAGGCAAATGATATTCATTATCTCATTTTTTCTAATTTGCAGTCTGAATGAGGTTTTCATGAGGCCAAATATGGTCGTTATTAGATATGGATTACATATTAGTCACTCTTGCTTTGGATAAGTGAGGGGGTGGTGTCAGCAAACTGCCACTTAATCAATGGAGTGGTAATGGATGATGAATATTTATGTTAAAATGTCATTTTTAGAATTTAACTGATTAAAAAGAAAAGCACAAACATGTCGCAAAGTTTGAAAATACATCCAGTTACAAAAGCCTATTATGTGATTGATGTGTTCACAACAGAAAATACACTTGTAATGAGGCTAAATAAAAGAATCTCCAAGATAACACACTGAGGGGAGGAGAGCCATATGCTCTGGATACCTCTGGGCACACATTAGGAAATTACTACAGCAACAAGGATGACCTCATTACACAGTTTTAAATGTAGCTTTATCAAGTATAGAAAACACTTTTCCACACCACATATTGGGTAACTGCCAGGTCTGAAAAATGAAGCAATTGTGAAAGTGCCTAAAACCTGCATTCTCTCTCATGGCCAGCAGGGGGCGCCTCCACGGGTCAATAACAATAACAAGCGGGACAATATAGAAGTCTATGAGAAAATGAGCCTACTTTTACTGTTTAGTGATATATTAGCTCAGTAAAACATTTTCCCAATGAGTCCATGGTCCCAATCAAAGTGTCAGGTCTTCTTCAGCATGTCCATTTGTAAATAATGGTGTGGCACATTTCCATTTTTCTGTCTTTGCACTTTGACCATTTCAAAGTAGTCGTGTTTCCATTTACCCATAAGAACCCAGACCCAGTAATCCTTAAAGGGAAATTATGGGGGGTATACCACAGACCACATAGAACACATTTAAATTCTACCCCTAAATGTCAAAGATCTGTGATGTGACATATATACGATAAAATGGGCGTTTATGGTATTTATGTTTATAATATTTCTTATTTTAAAATTTTAAAATTTATAACGATGAACAATGGAACAATTCTGACCTTTTTTTTTGGGTTCAAACAATATCTCATTGTACACAAAAGGAACCCAGAATGTTACATTGTATAATAGTTTAAAAGTTTAGGAGTCTTATTGGGCTATTTTGTCCATTTTTGAATCCTTTTCATGTCTTTACGTGTCTTTGTAAATAATTTTGTCTTTTTTGGTCATTTTGTGTCTGTTGTTGTGTCTTTTTTTAGTTATTTTGTATCTTTTTTTGTCATTTTGTGTCTTTTTTGGTCATTTTCTGTCTTTTTTTTTGTCATTTTGTGCCTTTTTTGGTCTGCTTTGTTTTTACTGCACTTTCAAAATAAAAAAAGTGATTGTGCACAAAAATGAGGAATGTCATTGTCATACAAAAAAACAAAAACTGTTCTTGTTGGTGAATCTCATTATTTAGATCAATGTATTTGTATCTTCCAAAAAATGTACTTAAATGAGATGTTTAAATAAGCTAAATAAAGATTTTGAATTCTTAAATATCATCTTTGCCATTTGTTAATGTGCTAATATGCCCCTCTGATTAAACACTGGCCCCTCCTTGGCTCCCACAGTAAAACTGGTCTCGAACCGCCATTGAATGTGTCACATCTAAGAAGGGCTTGAATCATTTTTTGTGTGTGGTCACTTGGTCCGAATGGTCACTTCTGTATCAGAAATTGAATGTAAATGTAAACACGATTACTTCAGGGACTACTGGGCACACAGCGGGTGATTTTTTTTATGTTGTCATCACTTTTCAGTGTGTCTCTTTAAGTGTGGTGGGGGGAGTATTGGATGATGTCACAGCTACCTGTCTGACTGACTGAGTGATTAATCACCAGGGGGCTCGGAGTGGGAGGAGAGGGCGAGCGGGATCGGATTGGAATGAGCGAGGGAGGGGCCGGACACTGATCAATCACAGTGATTTACAGGCCTGAAGTGAGGATCAGCATCTCTGGAGGATTCTACATCACCACAGAGAGACACGGGCACAAACACACACACAACTGGACGTATTAAACACACACACATGCATGCTTATAGAGCATAATCACAATAAAAAACATGCAGAAAATAAACACAAATTGCCACACATGGTTGTTGCTTTTCTCCCCCATTCATATTTGGAGAATGTGACAAAGTGGGTGAAATATACCCAGATACAGGTCGGATAATAACAGATGGATTTACTGCCATGATTGGGACACACACACACACACACACACACACACACACACATACAGAGCAGACTGTAATCATCACCATGCATTCATGTCAGCGACACATTCTCATCACGGCCACTGTATCTGCCCAGAAGGGTGTAGAAGAGAGAGAGCAGATGTAGGAGCGAAGATATACAGTGTTACATTTAATGAAGCCACGTGCAAACACGTGCACGGATACTTAGAAGCCCTCTGCACAGAAAAAGTCCTGCATCACATTTTTTCAGGGAAGTTAATGATTATTCCCTGCATCAACTGCGTGCATCTCTTCTCTTTATGCTCTTTCTTTTACTGTGGGGGCCAAGGAGGGGCCAGTGTTTAATCAGAGGGGCATATTAGCACATTAACAAATGGCAAAGATGGTATTTAAGAATTCAAAATCTTTATTTTAGCTTATTTAAACATCTCATTTAAGTAAAATTTTTGGAAGATACAAATACATTGATCTAAATAATGAGACTCACCAACAAGAACAGTTTTTTTTTGTATGACAATGACATTTCTCATTTTTGTGCACAATCACTTTTTATTTTATTTTGAAAGTGCAGTAAAAACAAAGCAGACCAAAAAAAGACACAAAAAGACACAAAATGACAAAAAAAAGACACAAAATGACAAAAAAAAGACACAAAATGACCAAAAAAGACACAAAATTACCAAAGAAAAGACACAAAATGACCAAAAAAAGACACAAAATGATCAGAAAAGACACAAAATGACAAAAAAGACACGAAATGACAAAAAAGATACAAAATGACAAAAAAAAGACACAAAATGACCAAAAAAGACACAAAATGACCATAAAAGACAGAAAATGACAAAAAATATACAAAATAACTAAAAAAAGACACAAAATGACAAAAAAAAGACACAAAATGACCAAAAAAGATACAAAATAACTAAAAAAGACACAAAAAGACACAAAATGACCAAAAAAGACACAAAATGACCAAAAAAAGACACAAAATGACAAAAAAAAGACACAAAATTACAAAAAAAAAGGATACAAAATGACCAAAAAAGACACAAAATTACAAAAAAAAGACACAAAAAAAAGGATACAAAATAACTAAAAAAGACACAACAACAGACACAAAATGACCAAAAAAAGACACAAAATGATCAGAAAAGACACAAAATGACAAAAAAGACACGAAATGACAAAAAAGATACAAAATGACAAAAAAAAGACACAAAATGACCAAAAAAGACACAAAATGACCATAAAAGACAGAAAATGACAAAAAATATACAAAATAACTAAAAAAAGACACAAAATGACAAAAAACAAAACAAAAACAAAAGACCAAAAAAGACACAAAATTATTTACAAAGACAAGTAAAGACATGAAAAGGATTAAAAAAATGGACAAAATAGCCCTTTAAGACTCCATAGAGTTAAACTATTATACAATGTAACATTCTGGGTTCCTTCTGTGTACAATGAGATACTGTTACAGTATCATTTGCTGATTAGTGGTGAATTATTGCAGTTTCTTAGAGGGACATCTGTCACTAGCCAGGGCCGGCACATGGAGAGCCCCAGGGGCCCGAGGCTGCCACCTGAGAGCCCACCATCAGAGCCTCTCCCTGGGGTCTAATCATACCAATACCACCCCCCCAAACCTAACAGAAACACCATATTAACCCCTATTTTTAATCCAAATGTCTGCTCTTTTCCTATATTTTCTTCGTCTCCTTATCTAATCTTAACCCCCTACTTTTTGATTTTCCAGACATACAATAGGCGAAGATTATAGAAACATTTGCATTTCTTTATATTCGTCCTCCCCCATCTTTTACCCCTCATCCCTCCCCCCAAGCTAGTAGCATCACAATAGGGCTAGTGTCTATCAGTCTGTCCCTCCCCACAGTGAAGATGTTAAGTAACAAGATGCTCCTCATTGATATCTGCTCCTGATTACATCTGGCTAGTCCTATTGATTGTGTGTGTGTGTGTGTGTGTGTGTGTGTGTGTGTGTGTGTGTGTAATGGTACGCGAAATTCACATTTCCACAGATAGCACAATAGATACAGTCATCCAGGTTCAGTATGTTCCTTGCACGGTGCTGAAGACAAAAGAGGATAACATTTATTTTGAAAATCTTGCTAAAACTCAACTCAACTCAACTTTATTTGTAAATCACTTTAAAACAACCACAGCCACAACAAAGTGCTGTACATAAACTAACAGAACAAGAGACAATAAAATAAATAAAACAGGAAATAAACACTAAAATAAATAGATTCATTGCTTTTTAAAAGACAATGTAAAAAACAACAAATAAAAGCAAACCATAAAACACTAAAAACAAGAGCAGAGTCTCATGCGTGGTTAAAAGCCAAGGAATAAAAATAGGTTTTAAGATGACTTTTAAAAATAGACAGTGAGGAGGCTGTTCGATAAAAAGACAACAGAAGGAAACAAAAATTAAATGTCTATGTCAGTGTTGCTCCAACTCAATTAAAAAACTATGAGCATGTGAGTTTTCATCTTCTTAATGCTCCTGATGGGAAATCTAAATTACATGGGATACAATTATTTTTATGTGATGTTATTGGATTATTATCACTGATCAGTGGCGGGATGTAACTAAGAACATTATGTCAAGTTTGTCCAATTTTGAGCTACGTGTACTTTACTTTAATATTTCCATTTTATGTAACTTTTTAAATATATAAATAATAAATAAATAAATAAATATAAATACTGCCTCATTTGACGGCGTCTCAACAAGCTACTGTAGCTGTAGAACACTGAAAAACACACTTATGTACTTGAGAAAACATACATGAACATTACTAGAACATTTTCAAATGTTTGTGACACCCGTGTCACCGTGGGTTCTTATGGGTTAATTTATGCTTTATTTTTTCTTGCTGTATTTAGAAAGACACTGTTCTTGTTGAAAACTGGCTTCCATCATAAACACTATGATACTTGCATCAGAAAAAAATGAATTGATGTCATATAAAGAAAGATATAATTCAGAAATACACTATGCTGAGCAAACTGAGCAAAAGTATAGTATTTGAGCCAAAGTATTTAGTTACTTTGAACCGCTGTGTATGAAAGGTTCTACAGGGGCAGCACATAGGGTGTAATTAAGCTGCAATTATTAGCCTCACAGGGGCGAATCAAACCCAAACAGGTCATGTATCAAATTGAATGACTTGTATAAAATGTTTTGTGGCAAATATGTACTGTTTCATGCAGCGCTGTGTGTGTGTGTGTGTGTGTGTGTGGGCGAGTGGATGCCTGTGTGTGTGTGTCTGCACTTTCAAGCATGAGCGACTTATAACTAAGTTTGTTAAAGACGAAGGGAGGCAGAAAGATTCCCAGAATGATTTGGATTCCTTTAGACTGTGACCTTCTGCCATGCGGTGTCAGAAGGCCATATGCTTCACACACAATAAGGAGCACACTGCAAAAAAAAGAAAAGTTGGGTGAACTCAAAATTTCAAGGCAACAAACTTCGATAAAGTTTTAAGTTGGACAATTAAACTAAATATTTTAAGTTTTGGTTTTGCGTTTGCTCAACTCTGAATTCAGATTTATGAAATGTCAGCTAATATTGCGACCACAATTTTGAGTTAGCATTGATACGCTAATGGCTACTCTTGTAGCTTTAACAAGCAGCGCCGCTAGCATCAGTTAGCCGCGAGCATCAGTTAGCTGCTAGCATCAGTTAGCCGCGAGCATCAGTTAGCCGCTAGCTTTCACTAATGAACGAATTTCACCGCTTTCCCGCATTTCTCAACAAAGAAATAAGAGTTATCAGAACTATTGTCCCTTGTTGTGAACCCCAACTTAAAGATATAAGTAACAACAACTCACCAACTTGTTTTTGAGCAGACAACTGGCTTCCTTTGTTGTGCTAACTTACATTATTGCCCTAAATGTCAATAATTTATATTTCCAAGTTTTACCAAATTAAATCACTGTTTTAGGCCAAAAAATACAAGTTGGCTTTTTTGCAGTGCATTTTGCAGAATGAACCCACTCAGATTGTTCTATATATTCCAAATATATTATTGGATTATTTATCATTTATAATTTAGTTTATGTCAGCAGCATTTTACCCAGGTAGGGCTCATTTTAACTAATGAATTAACTTCCAAGTTTTACCAACTTAAATCACTGTTTTAGGCCAAAAAATACAAGTTGGTTTTTTTGCAGTGTAGATACACACACATTCACACACACACACACACACACACACACACACACACACACACACACACACACAGTGGCCAGCCTCAGTTTGGCAACATTTGAGGAGGAGCTGGAGGAGGTATTGTTAAAGTTAAACCATTGTGTCTTCTTCAGCAGGGACGGTGAGAGACAATTGCTGGGTGTTTCCGAGGTAGAGGAGTTTGTGAGGGGTGACGGGGGACACCGAGCCCTGAGGACCCAATGAATATATGGTGTCCTGCAGCAGATTGTGTATGGGCACTCAACAGTCACAATGTGGATTTGGAAGACACCTTACGTCCAATGCCGGACAATGATGAGGAACGCCCACAATTATTCTGGGCCATCACAGCCCAGTTATTTCTCTTAATGGGATGCAGCCACAGTTTAACCAAAAGCAGTGGTAGAAATGTAACTAGTACAATTACTCAAGTACTGTTCTTAAGTACAATTTTGGACTACTTGTATTTTATTTGAGTTTTTCCATTTTGTGCAACTTTAACCCTTTATCAGGCAAAGAACTATATTTGGTAACTTCAGGTAATCTTTTGAGAAAAAAGTTGCAAATTTACTAGATTAAAGTGGCAAATCTACAAGAAAAAAAGTTGCAGATTTAAGAGATTTAAAGTGGCAAATCTGCGGGAAAAAAGTCGCAGATTTACAAGAAAAAAGTGGGAAAAAAGCAACTTTTGTCTCGCAGATTCACCACTTTAAATCTCGTAAATCTGCGCATTTTTTTTCTCATAGATTTGCCACTTTAATCTTGTAAACTTTTTTCTCAAAATATTATTTTCATGTTTTTTTTACACATTCTGACAGTATGTAATATCCTCCAATATTCTCTAGGGTTGAAATTTGGAATTTGCAAGTATTTCAATGAGTGTCCTATTAAGGGTTAAAGTGGTGAATCTGGGAGAAAAAAATAGCTTTTTTCCTTTTGGTGAAAACTGCTGCCTGCTGCACCTGGAAACGATGAGAATGGTGAGAGGGAACAAAAACTGAGCAACAATGAGCTGAAATGCTAAAACTCTCCATAAAGATGACTGCAGAGTTGTGTAATAATTCTCTGTAGTTCCTTTATTACATCCACCTCCTTTTAAATGCAAGCAGTCATGTGATGCATTGTCATATAACAGATTACAGCCACTTTAACCCTTTATCAGGCAAAGAACTATATTTGGTAACTTCAGGTAATATTTCGAGAAAAAAGTTGCAAATTTACTAGATTAAAGTGGCAAATCTACAAGAAAAAAAGTCGCAGATTTACGAGATTTAAAGTGGCAAATCTGCGCGAAAAAAGTTGCAGATTTACAAGAAAAAAGTGGGAAAAAAGCAAATTTTTTCTCCCAGATTCACCACTTTAACCCTTAATAGGGCACTCATTGAAATACTTACAAATTCCAAATTTCAACCCTAGAGAATATTGGAGGATATTACATATAGCCAGAATGTGTAAAAAAAAAAACATCGGAAATAATATTTTGAGAAAAAAGTTTACTAGATTAAAGTGGCAAATCTAAGAGAAAAAAATGCACAGATTTATGACACATTTAAAGTGGTGAATCTGGGAGAAAAAAATTGCTTTTTCCCTACTTTTTCTCGTAAATCTGCGACTTTTTTCGCTCAGATTTGCCACTTTAAATCTCTTAAATCTGCAACTTTTTTTCTTGTAGATTTGCCACTTTAATCTAGTAAATTTGCAACTTTTTTCTCGAAAACATTACCTGAAGTTACCAAATATAGTTCTTTGTCTGATAAAGGGTTAAATACAGTATTTTCATTTTCTCTTGGTTTCCCTCATTTAGCTTACATTGCAGACATACTTTTCAGTCTCAGAGCGATACACTGAGACTGATGAACCAGTGTAGTGAGATAAAGCAGGCTCTGTACTATGAGACAATGCTAACAACTGAGGCGATCTGTGCCGACAGCCTTGTTTTGTTTTGAATCATCCTAGTGTGGGAAATCACACCCACAGGGCCAATAGGAATTACCCCCACTCTTCAAAAGGCAATTAATCTTAATTAGGAATAATTATGATGGCGAGATGGTCTCTCCTGGTTCCTTTCATCTCCACTTATCCTCCGCTGTTGTGTGGGCAACCATGTTTACAGCTTGTGCATTCTAACAAGAGCCTATGGAGAAAGAAAACAGACGTGCTTTTCCTCATCTGATACGCGGAGACGGGGATGGTTCATTTGAATAACAAACAGCACGTCCCAAAGCTGTCACGATGGAAATTTGAGTTTGGGGAAGCCTACATGAGCAGTTATACTATTTTTTTTACACATGTGCTGATAGTTGGTGGTAGGGTTTGTTGTTTTTTTTTAATCACTATCTCCTTCAACATCTTTATGATAGAAAACTTCCTTTGATCATCAACATGTTCGGCTCAATTAGGACATGTGCAGATGTATTTTTCTCATACATAACTTTTATTACACTGCAAAAAAGCCAACTTGTATTTTTTGGCCTAAAACAGTGATTTAAGTTGGTAAAACTTGGAAATATAAATTATTGACATTTAGGGCAATAATGTAAGTTAGCACAACAAAGGAAGCCAGTTGTCTGCTCAAAAACAAGTTGGTGAGTTGTTGTTACTTATATCTTTAAGTTGGGGTTCACAACAAGGGACAATAGTTCTGATAACTCTTATTTCTTTGTTGTGAAATTCGGTCATTAGTGAAAGCTAGCGGCTAACTGATGCTAGCGGCTAACTGATGATAGCGGCTAAATGATGCTAGCGGCTAAATGATGCTAGCGGCGCTGCTTGTTACAGCTACAAGAGTAGCCATTAGCGTATCAATGCTAACTCAAAATTGTGGTCGCAACACTAGCTGACATTTCATAGCGGCGTTACAATCGTGCCAATTCAGCACATTGCAGAAGTTAGCAGAAGTAAGGATTAAAAGTTATTACAATGTAAAATTATAAGTTCGTACTTAGTTATAAGTTTGACAAAAATCTGAATTCAGAGTTGAGCAAACTCAAAAACAAAACTTAAAATATTTAGTTTAATTGTTCAACTTAAAATTTTATCGAAGTTTGTTGCCTTGAAATTTTGAGTTCACCCAACTTTTCTTTTTTTGCAGTGTATATCAGAAATATTCCACATGTAACATGACACTTTGAACAATGGAAGTTAAAAATATTCCACATTTTGTAAACATTATTGGTATTATTCAAGTTTTCAATGACATTCATATTAATTACACCAAATCTTCATTTTCTTACTACCTCTACGACTTCAAGTTCTTGTTTCTAGTATTTCTTCTTCTTCTTCTTCTTCTTCTTCTTCATTTAAGTGACCATTGCAGTGTCGTGTCAGTTATTCAATCAACTTAAAGATACTCCACATTTTGTATACAATATACGTATTATTCAACTCATTATATTCATATTAATTCCACCGAATCCCACTTTTCAAACTATGTCTACTTCAACTTCTTGTGCCACTTCCTGCCAGCTATACAGCAATTCCCATAGCAATTTCTTCAGAAATTGCATTCTCTAGTTTTTCTTTACTATGCATTTTAATTTGTGCTAAATCCGTCGGTCCTTCCAAACTTTCTAGGAAACACAGATTGACAGATTTGCATTTAGTCAAGTCAAGTCAAGTCAAACTTTATTTATAGAGCACATTTAAAACAACCGGGGTTGACCAAAGTGCTGTACAGATATCACAGTTGCAGGAAATACGGTAAAAAGTAAAATACTAAAATACATAAACACATAAACAATACGGAAAAAACTAAAATACTAAAATACATAAACACAGTGCAACAATAGAATAAAATAAATAAAAATGTAATAAAATAAATTATTATTATTATTTTTTTTCTAATATTTTATATTTTTCCCCACAAAAAACACTTACATCACAAAACACAAAAAAAGGGAAAAAACAAACAAACAGCACAGCACACAGACAAGGAATACAACAAAATAAATAAAAATAAGAGATTAATTAATAATAAAAAATAATAAATAATAAAAATAAATTAAACATTTTTGTTTTTGCAAGATGTCCACTTAAACTTGATTAAAAGCCAGGGAGAAAAAGTGTGTTTTTAAGGAGGATGCAAAAACCTCAAAAGATCCTGCAGATCGGATGTGCCATGGCAGGTTATTCCAGAGCCTGGGATGATTGTAATGTTAATGTAAAGAGATAATGCACAGATCTCCTCTTCCTCTCTCAGCTTCCTCCACTCCAACCAACACAGATGTCTCCTTCTATCAGTCTTCACTGCTGACAAGCCAGAGCCACACTCCTTCTTTGATCTCTCTGCAGGGCCCTTTGTGAGTGAGTGTGTTTGTGTGTGTGCCCATCTGTGCCTGGGTGCCCATCTGTAGGTTACATGCCTCCAGGCTACAGGACCAGCTCAGGACCAGTATCCAGCAGCCCCTGCACACATTTAGCTCCCCCACCCAAGCAGTTTTTATAAAAAAAATTATAAAAAAAACCCAAATACATCACTCTTATTAACCCTTTGATGCACGACATATTGACCCCCCTTCTAGTGCACAACATGGGTAAAAAATGACCCGCATTCATTTCTCATGTTTTTTCATGCTTTATTTTATGATTGAACAGTCCAAGTATTATTTGAATATCTTTTTTTATTACAACAGATAATTATATCCATTTTTCCTTTCATACTTTATGAAGAATAATATTTTTTTGTATTATTACATCAAATTTAGACACATAGGTCAAAAGTGACCCATTCATCCAAATTTGATGTAAAATTAAATTACCTAATACTATAATGATAGCAATTTGTACTGTACTTGTACTGAATACTTGGACTAATAAATGATAAAATACATTTATTTCAAAGATGTATAATAGAAACACTCAGCCGTACATGAAATAACATTGAAAATGGATGTGGGTCATTTTTGACCCTTGTTTTGCATTAGAAGTGTAGTGACACCAAAAAGGTTTTTTATTCAAAAAGTAAGAAATTAAAACAAAAAATTAGATGTATGATGATGAAAAACATGTTGACTGAGGAAAACCTGGAATACTGAATGATGAAATTAATTTATTGCAAAGATACAGAAAATAAAAATACAGTCGGGTCACTTTAGACCCATGTTGTGCATCAAAGGGTTAAGCTGAAACAGAAAGCAGAACTGCAACAAAGAAAAATGGCTCTTCCTAAATTGCCAGATTTCCCCTAATTGGCTTACAACCTGTTATTTTTATTTTTAATCATCTACACATGCAGGACATTGTTAATGACGTACGGGAAATCCTGTACCTTGTGTCACCAACAAAGGCTGAGCCTGTATACCATCTGTACGAAGTAACAGCTTTAACGAGTCATGTTAGCTTCAGCTAGTAACTTTAGCTATTTAGCTCTCTGTGGAAAACCCAACACCTCTCACCATCTGTTGTAGCCACACATACATTTCTATTGTAGACAAAAAATAAGACTTTCTGACTCAGTGTTCAGCCTCACAGGCAGACCTTCTATTTTAGGCCACAGAAATATCTTCCAAAAATACTTTTGGAAAATGCAAAAAGCTGTAAAAACAATGTTGAGTTAAAGGAGCAGTGTGAAGGATTTAGGGAGGATCTATCGGCAGAAATTGACTATTTTATAAAATTTGTAATTATATTGTCATGGTTTGAGGGTTTTCTCTGCCTGCTTTCTGTGATTTTTGTGTGTGCCAGCTCCACTATATAGAGCTGCTCTCGCCACTCATTAAGCACCAGATTGTTTGTTTAGCTAACAGAAAAGAAAAGTTGGGTGAACTCAAAATTTCAAGGCAACAAACTTTGATAACATTTTAAGTTGGACAATTAAACTAAATATTTTAAGTTTTGTTTTTGAGTTTGCTCAACTCTGAATTTCTCTGGCATGAGTGTAACGCCGCTATGAAATGTCAGCTAATGTTGCGACCACAATTTTAAGTTAGCATTGATACGCTAATGGCTACTCTTGTAGCTGTAACATGCAGCGCCGCTAGCATCAGTTAGCAGCTAGCATCAGTCAGCCGCTAGCATCAGTTAGTTGCTAGCTTTCGCTAATGACCGAATTTCACAACAAAGAAATAAGAGTTATCAGAACTATTGTCCCTTGTTGTGAACCCCAACTTAAAGATATAAGTAACAACAACTCACCAACTTGTTTTTGAGCAGACAACTGGCTTCCTTTGTTGTGCTAACTTACATTATTGTAAAAATGTCAGTAATTTATATTTCCAAGTTTTACCAAATTAAATCACTGTTTTAGGCCAAAACCATAACCATAACCATAACGTTCGTAAGAAGTTGATTATTAACTGAATACTTCACTTAACCACTTGATTAAACCTACAAGAGACCTTGCATAAATTTAAGTTAACCCTAACCCTTACCCAAAACTTACCGTTCCCCACTAAACATGTTACTCCACCATGCAGCAGTGAGTCAAAACTTCCAACCTGAGCTAACCAGCCAGTTAAAACCAACCCTACATCCACGTTTTAGTGTTACATATAGTCACAAGGACGTGAGGCACGGCCCTGATCAATCATAGCATCGCATGGTGAGGTCTGCTGTGAACTGCATTGGGATCCATAATAACGCAGGAATGTGTAAACATGTTTATTTCTACTATAAAGTTGGGCATTTTGTCATGGGGGTACATGGGGACTGATGTACCCATGTAACCCCAAAGTTTTTAGAAAAACTTTACAACTAAAAGGGATCTGAATGGATTTTATTCAAAACACATCCAGGTCAGTGGAGACACAGGGTTTAACTGTGCTTATAAATGGTGTTCATATTATTTTATATCAGGGGTTGTTTTGATGCAGGCTGTTTTAATATCTGCTCTGAACTGAAGTGTTTACCAGGATGTTTTTGTCTTCACACACACACTCACACATAGAATGTTCTGGATCAGCTCGTCAAGGTTACATCTTCACTGTGTTTAAAAGCCAAATGAGGTTTTCATTCTTGTCAGCAGGCAGAGAACAGATTCAATGGTGCTGCTACATTTAATACTTATATGTAAAGCACCTATATTATGCTTCTATGACTAACTATGTGCCCTCTTGTAGTTAGTGCCGTGCACATTTTGTACATTATGTACAAAACACAGAGAAATAGAATTTGATTGGTTTAAATTCATGAATAGAAAAAAAAAAAAGAAAATGTGAAGGCATACTGCTGTCTCTGGGCATTTTCAGCTTCAAGGACAGTGTGATTGTAAAGCAGTCAGGAGTCAGAACATTAGTTCTCTCCACTAGATGTCTCACTTCTGAACAGGACGTTCTGATCTGCTGCAGCGGGGACACAGTGGGTGCAGGATTCATGCCATGTTCCAAAAGCTGCACAGAGACACAGAGATGCTGTGTTTGGTTTGAGGATGTAGTGGAGGGTAAATATTACATTTTACCTACCATTTGATTATGAAGTGAAAATAACACAGCTATGTGTCAATGGACAGTAAACAAATCCAACTTTATAAAGGGAAAATGTGTCAGTGTAGCTTGTATTTACTGCTCACACTTGGCCCAAACATGTTTATGTATCTTTAAATGGTAAATTATATCTTAACCCTCTATGGTACGCATCATGCTGCCTGTTTGGAAAAAACATTTTTGTAGTGTTTTTTTGTCTTAAAATAAACCAAATAAACATAATCTAAATACATTTTAAAATTATTTTGGTTTTTGGGGTTTGTTGTCCATAGGCAACATTGTACCATAACGGTGCACAAGTGAAAAAGAAAGTTTATATATATATATATATATATATATAAATATAATATATATATATAATTAAAACATCATTTATTTAATAAACATGTAAACGATTCAGTAGCTTCAACAGGGCACAATACATAACATTTTAAATTTAAAAACATGATAAAAGAAACTTTTTTAACTGGTTTCTTGTCTGAATGTTGCCTGTAGGCAACGACCCATTGAAATGAATCTCTTGAACAGTCTAAGTGTATGAAACTATAAAAATGAAGGTTTACTCACATATAAGAAGGAATATATTATATAAATTACGTTTTTTTAAGTGATTGTTATGTGGCGCAAAATGGCAAAGCTGTTTACTTTGGTTAGTCAATATGGCCTCCTGGAGATCATGTGGCAAATTAAAGCTTTGTTATTGGTTCCCTATGGTCTTCCATCTTTTTTAAAGTATTGCATCACTCAAAAACATGCATTGTAGAAATTTAACAGACCAAAAATGGGTATGTTGCCTGAGGGCAATACTGTACCATAGAGGGTTAACCCTTTATAGAGCACTCCTGGAAATTGAAAATGTCAACCCTGAAGTGTTATTGGAGGATATTACAATAAGACTTTTTGCAAAATGGTTCATTTTTATATTGCAAATCGAGGTCAATTAAGTCATTGTTATTATTATATTTATTATAGTCTCTTTCCCACAGCAACCCTAAATAGACAATAACACATCATCTGCATCCATCAGCACTTTATCTTTTACCTTTAAACTATTTATTATCTTTTTAGACTACTTATTACACATGCATAATGTCTGAATGTCTTTTCAAAGCACCTTATGTATGAAAAGCACACGTAAATTTAGTTGTATACTTTTTTAATACAATGGCAATAAAGGAAAGCTTGAATCCATGTGGTTCTATGAGGAGACCTGTGATAGATGTCCGCTCAAGTTACCAAATATGGTTCTTTGCCTGATAAAGGGTTAAGAACTATGCCTATAGGTAAAGGTTGTGATGTCACAAGTGACACCAGTCAATTGTCTCTGTGGATGCACAGTACCACAGGATACACCTGTATATCATCATATGTTGGCTGTCCTGTGAGAAGCATATACTCTAAAAAGTCAACTTTAGAAAAACAGTCCTGTTTTCAGTTTTTGGAAAGATGTGAAACATTTCAATCTGACAGCTGTCAGACAAATGTTGTGGGAAAAAAAATCACAATATTTGCCTGTGAGATGTTGTGGGGTAGAAGTATAGAGTTGCAGTTTAGGTACATGGTTTAAGAAAAGATAGTTTATATTAAAATAACTATGTGGTATCAGAAGTAATGTGGTATGTGACTGCAGGTAGACCCTTCTCATTAAAGTCATCCTAATGGCAATGCAGTGATGATGCAGAGACACAGGGCGCAGATGTGGAAGACCTGGAAACTTGACTTACTTTGATTTTTGAATAAAATCCCTTTTTCTGTCAGTAGTCTTCTAATACACAACATGGGTGAAAAATGAGCCATATCCATTTTTTAGCTAAGTAGCTTGCTAAGCTAACTACTTAGCTAACTTCTTGGCTAAGTAGTTAGCTTAGCAAGCTACTTAGCCAAGTAGTTAGCTATGTAATAATACAAAAACTTTTTTTCTTCATAAATTATGAGAAGCAAAATGAAAATAATGATCTGTTGTTATCAAAAACAAGATATGTAAAAAATATTTACAATATTCAATCATAAAATAAGTTGATATCAAAAGATAGAGCGCAGAAACACACAGCAAGCAATAAATAACATGGGAAATGAATGCGGGTCATTTTTGACCCATGTTGTGCATCAAAGGGTTAAAGAGACAACTTTAGAATTCAATTCAATTAAAAAACAACTTCAAAATGAGTTGTTGGGCATACATGTTGCTGGTCCTCATAGTCCACAGACCATACGCTTATGGTTGCAGCTGAAGAGCTAGCTTGCATGTAGCCTGCTGCTTGTCTTAGCTGCATAGCATAAAACCATTTGAAAGCATAATATGAGCTATTATTGCACGATGTGGTGCAAACATGACAAGCTGCAGCTTATTGTTTGGAAACACGCGTGGAGATTTGACCAGAATCGACCATGGACACCATGCCGCTTTGCAGACATGAAACCGAGTGTGCAAGGCAGGATGGGTATACCCAGGCTAGATCTAGGCCCCGTTTACACCAGGACGCTTGCGGGTAAAAACGACAAAATATTTTATCGGAAGTGCCTTTCGTTTAGACGGTGACGGCGTTTTGGGGGCTTGAAGACGCAAAAATCTGAAACCACCCTCCAAAGTGGAAAAGTTAAATCCTCTCCTCCGTAGCGTGTCGTCTACACTGACAAGACACAAAACTCTGATCTGATCTGCTCACGTCATGTATGTGTTTACATCACATACATGCTCCAGGACAGGAAATAAAGAAACGTGGGATTATTTCCATGGTGGGACCTTCAAGCTGCTCTGGCAGCTCTAATAAACTTACAGGAGTCTTTCCACCAAATGTCCAGGATATGTACAGATAGTATTAGTGAACAGAGAAGGATCTGGAATTACCTCCATCACATTCTGGATGCAGCAATTGGTCGGAGGCGAGCCAGACGGCTATGAACGAGACCTGGGAGATCTAGTGATGGTGGAGAACTTTGTGGAAGGAGTAGCTGATGAAAATGTGTGGCGTGGAAACATCCACATGCCCAAAGATGCTCTTATCTCTTTAAGTGATGCCGCCTGGCTGCATACAATCCAATTCACATACTTTTGCGTCACCGTATGCAGCAGATTTCCTCCCGAAAACGCTCGTCTAAACGCGGAATAAAAAGTGAAGACGCGATGCCACTTTTGCGTCTTCTGTTCAGACCGTCCTCGTGTGAACGGAGTCCTAGTCTAACTTTGGCAGTGATGGGATCCTATCATATATGCAACCACAGCAGCAAAAATCTAACAATTATTTTGTTTTCCACCAGAGTGGCAGCTCCTCCAAAAATGACAAATGGGCTGTTGCTCAGGCAACTTTGTGCACGTCCCTTGCTGCAGAACTTGAGTAAATCAGTTGCATTCCACCACTGGCAAAAGCAAAATACTCTTCTCCCAGTTAAATCTAACATTTCAGAAGATTTGGCATTAATTAGACTTCACATGTGACTGTAGAACTGACCAATATTTATCCTACCTGGTCCTCTTTAGAACAGCTGGTGTGGAGAAGCTGTGATATGAGGGACCAACAGAGCAGAAGTGCATCCTCACTGTGCAGACGCATGCAAAACAATCAGCTCAGTCGGTTGTAACACACAGAGACATAAACACACACTGATTACCAACCAGACATTTTGCATTATGTAACATAAATGCAAAGCAGCAGGCGGTTTATCAAAGGGAATGTTAGCAGACTTGTGTTTATTTACTACAGTTCATATGCATATATGTGGGATTATGTGCACTCTGAGTGTGTGTGTGTGTGTTTGTGTATCTGTCACTGTGTGCAATGCTTCAAGAATGCTCAATAAAACAGCTCTGCCAAATATCAGTTATGTAATTGCATCGTTTTCTTCAAGTCTGTTCCTGCGAGCTGCTATCATTTCACCTCCCCAAATCTCCATCATGCTGTTTCTTATTTCTCTCCCCCTTCTGTCTCCCCTCACCCCCTTTGATATATAATACCCTCCCTTCCCCAAACCATCTTTACATTCTTCACACCCCCACTCTAATTTATTATTTTGCACAGCATCTTTCTCCTCCGTTTCCCCCGTTTCTTCTCTCCTTCTCCTGCAAAACACTTGTTATTCCCTCGCTTTCTTACACACAAACATATACCCCTCATTTTTTTACACTCACACCCTCTCTCTTTACCTCCCTCTCTCTCTCTCTCTCTCTCTCTCTCTCTCTCTCTCTCTCTCTCTCTCTCTCTCTCTCCCTCTGTCTCTCCAGGGAACAGTCTGTGCTGACAGCCTGCTCCTCCAGAATTGAGGAACTACCCAGAATGCAATAAAAGAACTGGAGGAAGAAGAGGAGCAGCTGAGTAACAACAGCTTGTCAATCAGTGCTGCTGATGTGTGTGTGATTGGGGCACACACACACACACACACACACACACACACATTATTGTACTTCTATCTTTGTGAGGACCCTCATTGTAACAGTGAATTCCCTTGCAAGGTTATAATAGTTTTAGATTTTTCCATTAGTTTTAGTTTTAATTTCGTTGTGAATTTTTGTTTTCAAATTCAGTTAGTTTTAATGAGTTTTTAGAGTGAGTTTATTCGTTTTAGTTTAGTATTTTTTTTAAAAATGCTTTAGTTTTAGTTTAGTTTTTATTAGTTTTAGTTTTTTGTAATGGGGTATTTGTTGGGTGGGAGATTAAAAGAGGTCACAGTAAATTTTGCCTTTATTTCCTTTGCCTTATCCATCTTCATTATGTATGAAAAAGGACAAAAACGAAGGACATTTTCACTATAATTTTAGTTAGTTTTGTAACCACACAATACAGTTTCAGTTAATTATCATCATCATGTAACATTTAACCCTTAAAACAAAGTCTGAAATCTAAAAAAAAGCCTTTAAAGAAGTGAGGACCGGCCGAAATGTCCTCACTTTGCAAAAATGTCCTCACTCTGTTGGTTAAAAATGTGTTCCGGTCCTCACTATGTAGGAAGTACAAGAACACACACACACACACACACACACACACACACACACACACACTGTTGATCTACCTGTCTGCACATGGTGGAGACAGTGTGTTGAAAGCAATAATGTATGTTCACTCTGAGTATTCAGTCGTATCCTCATCAGAATGAATAGATTTACTGCCTCTTTGATGCTTTTTCTATAACTGCTAATCATTAGCTGTGCTGCAGTTTGATGGAAATCAATTTCTCATTTTATTTCACAGAACTGTTGTCTTTGGGCAGATGTGTTTATGTACAGAAACACATGCTAATATACACAGATTATCCCTCTATGGTACGCATTATGATGCCAGTTAGGAAAAAAAAGAGTGTTTTTTTGTCTTAAAATAGACTAAAATACTAAAAATAATCTGAAGAAATGTTATAATTCTTTTTTTTTTGGGGACGTTTTTGGGTTTGTTGTCCATAGGCAACATTGTACCATTGTACCAACGGTGCACAAGTGAAAAAGGAAGTTTTTTAAATTAATTTTAACATCAACAGGAAACATTGTACCATTGAACCAACGACCCATTGAAATGAATGTCTTCAACAGTGTAAGTGTATGAAACTATCAAAAATGAAGGATTACTCGCCTATCAGTAGGAATATATTTGTTTCCAGATTGTAAAGGGCCTGGAAAAATGACGTTTTGAGTGATTTTTTGTGGTGCAAAATGGCAAAGCTGTTTCCTTTGTTAAAGTCTGCAAAATAGGGTTTCAATATGGCCGCCTGGAGGTCATGTGACAAATTAAAGCATTGCTATTGGTTCCCTATATTCTTCCCTCTTTTTTAAAGTATCGCATCACTAAAAAACATGCATTGTAGAAATTTAACAGGCCAAAAATGGGGATGTTGCCTCAGAGCAACACCGTACCATAGAGGGTAGAGAAACCCAATTGGATAGTTTTTATATTCTAAATATATTATTGTATTGTAGTATATCATTTTTGATGCATTTATGTAAGCAGCATTTTAATTTTGTAAAGATATGGCTCATTGTAACTACTAATACTGTTATGAGGTTTAATAATAAAATGTCCAATCACTTTAAATTGACCTGAAGAGTAGCTAAAGTTGTTAGCTAAATGTAGTGGAGTAAAACCTACAATATTTGCCTCAAACTGTAGTGTAGAAGTATAAAGTTACATAAAACGGAGTTAGTTAAGTGTTTGATTTGTTCCCTTATTATAAAACCTTGATGTTTTCTGAATGCGTACACATTTTCATTCAGCTCTATTGTATCAGAATGGAAGTAAAACTTGGACAAATAAAACTGTCTCATTAGATACCACAAAAGAGAAGTGAGAGCGTTTATTTTTTATTTTTTTTTTGGGTGAAATGATCCTTTTTTTAAAAAAAGCATGGGAAAAAGTGAAGGAAGGCTTGAAACAGAAATGAAACCCAAATTTTGCGTATATTTGTGTGTGTGTGTGTGTGTAATTGGTTCAAGGTTTGAATTGAAGTTTTAGTAATTTTGCAAATTCCACAATTATAGAATTGGCTTCTTAGAAAAGTATCTAATTTTCATTGTTTTATGTAAAAGTAGGTCCCCATTAGTCACCAAATAATCTGTGTGAAATATGCTAATTCATGTAAATGATGTACCCTGAAAGCATGTTTACTGGTTCCCCGGATGTCCCCATAAAGCCTGAATAAAACATCACTTCAACATTTCAGAGGTTTGAATGCGTGTATAGGTTAACTAAGCTGTGGCAAGTTTACTCAATTTTTTTCAGCTCTCTACAACCTCTAGAACAGCTATTCTCAACCTTGGGGTCGGGGCCCCAATTGGGGTCGCGAGATGATTTCTGGGGGTCGCCAAATCATTTGTTTCAGTCTTTTTGGTCACTTAATGACTTTTTTTGTTAATTTTGTGTCTGTTTTTGAACATTTTGTGTCTGTTTTTGGTCATTTTGTGTCTTTTTTTGGTCATTTTGTGTCTTTTTTGATCATTTTGTGTCTTTTTTGGTCATTTTGTGTCTGTTTTTGGTCATTTTGTCTCTTTTTTGATCATTTTGTGGTCAATTTGTGTCTTTTTGGGTCATTTTGTTTCTTTTTTTTGGTCATTTTGTTTCTTTTTTGGGTGATCTGAACTGTGCGTGTGAGATTGTGTTCAGTGAGCGGGGGTCACGGACAACATGCATGTTAAATTGGGGGTCACGACTCAAAAAGGTTGAGAACTACTGCTCTAGAAAGGGTGGTCCCCACAACTGATGATTAAAACACACCAGTATGTGTGTGTGTGTGTGTGTGTGTGTGTGTGTGTGTTAGTGTGTCAGTAGGAGGTCAACACCATCCAGTGGGTAGCAGCTGCCACTTTTCCTCTCCGGTCTCCCAGATTACATAAAGTGAACCTGTGGCGGCCCAGACACACTGATGGGTGTGTCTAGTCCCAGACTAGGTGTTCATTGATCAGTCTGGGAGGTCAGAGTCGGGTGGAGGAGTGAGGTGAAGGATGACCCAGGAGGAGGTGGGGGCCACACTTGTCCTTCCTCCTCTCCAACATCACTCCTCCTGTCCAGCTCCATCTCTTCTTTACACTTCCTCTCTTCCTCGGTGCAATAAATCGTCTCCTCACACATTGTTATGTAAATATAAATATTCCTGTCAAAAGAGACATTATGTGTATATATATACATATGCTCAGTTATCTGTTGTAAGTCCATGTGTCAATCTGATCAGTACACATGCATATTTATTCATTGAAATACTTGCAAATTCCAAATTTCAACCCTAGAGAATATTGGAGGATATTACATACTGCCAGAATGTGTAAAAAAAACATACAAAAATAATATTTTGAGAAAAAAGTTTACGAGATTAAAGTGGCAAATCTACAAGAAAAAGAAGCACAGACTTATGAGATTTAAAGTGGTGAATCTGCAAAAAAAAGTTGCTTTTTCCCCACTTTATAATTTGCCACTTTAATCTTTTGCAAAGTCACTGAAGAATAACTCTGTTTGTACGACTGTTTCTTGCAGATTTTTTTCCTAAATTTCTTATTTTTACATTGGAGGTTAAGGTCAATGAAGTTAATATTATTATATTATTCTTATACTGATGTCATGGTGTCACAGTCTGTGATGTAGCCTGATCTTTGCCAATTAGCTGGAAGAAAAGTCCATGTGGTTCTACGACTAAACAGAAAGACATGAGGACCTCATTTAGATATCCACTGAAGTTACCAAATACGGTTCTTCGCCTGATAAAGGGTTAATACACAGTCTTATTCAAGTAAACCTGCATTTCTTTGTTGCATAACGTTTCTTTCTTTTTGCATAATAAGTGTGATTATTTTTATCCTCTTGTGTTTGATAAAGTCATTTATCATAAAGTGCTCTTTGCTGCTGCTGCGGCGGCCCCATGGGGATCATTACAGCTTCATTTAATCTGATCTAATGTAATGATTAGAAGCCACCACATTATGTGGCAATGAAACACAATTCAATGCACAGTATGTTATAAAAAAAACACTGCAGGGGGAGTGTGGGAGGGAAACAGTGACTGTTGTATATGCAGGTTATAACCTTTGATGGGAGAAATGAGATGTTATGGATGAATATATATAATATGTGGGGAAAAAAGAGGATGAAGTGAAGTTTTATCATGGCTGTTGACCCCAAGATGCTGCTTTTAGGAACAGGTTTTAGTAGCAGATCTGTGAATTTGAAGATTTTTATTGATTTATTTATTTATTTTTACAAATATTAACCATAAAATGGAGGTTGAAATCTGTAAATTCATATAATGGGACACTATAGTTTATCTAGGTGTTATCCAATTACTTAATGGTCTTAAATGCCAATATTCAGTGAATTATGTAAAAATAAAAAAATACACATCATATTGCTGAATTGCAACTTTCTGGTTTCTTACAGGTTTATGATACTATGAAAAAATCATCATGACGACAATTACTTTGTCTTTTGTCGCAGGAATCGGGACGTTAACCCTTTATTAGGCAAAGAACTATATTTGGCAACTTCAGGTAATATTTCGAGAAAAAAGTTGCAAATTTACTAGATTAAAGTGGCAAATCTACAAGAAAAATGTTGCAGATTTATGAGAAAAAAATTGGGAAAAAAGCAACTTTTTTTCCCCAGATTCACCACTTTAACCCTTAATAGGGCACTCATTAAAATACTTGCAAATTCCAAATTTCAACCCTAGAGATATTGGAGGATATTACATTGTGCCAGAATGTGTAAAAAAACACATGAAAATTATATTTTGAGAAAAAAGTTTACGAGATTAAAGTGGCAAATCTACGAGAAAAAAAAGCGTAGATTTATGAGATTTAAAGTGGTGAATCTGGGAGAAAAAAATTGCATTTTTCACACTTTTTTCTCGTAAATCTGCGACTTTTTTCCCACAGATTTCCCACTTTAAATCTCTTAAATCTGCGACTTTTTTTCTTGTAGATTTGCCACTTTAATCTAGTAAATTTGCAACTTTTTTCTCAAAATATTACCTGAAGTTACCAAATAAAGTTCTTTGCCTGATAAAGGGTTAATAGTACAAATACAACTTTCACGCTATAAAAAAATCCACCAGGAATGTGTGTTAAATGTATACGTGATGTTGCGTTTTGACAAAAGTTAAAAGCAGGTTCAGCTACCAGATGACTCCTTTTCTCTTCTCAGACAGGAGAAATAGGAGGTCTCCTGATGTGAAACATCACAACACAGATGGTGCATAAATTAAAGAAACTGACAGGATAACATTTCCCTGGGATTATGATTGATTGATTGATTGATTGATTGATTGATTGATTGATTGATTGATTACCTTGCATCTCCATGGTTACAACAGAATCCGAAGAAATCACTGCACACAGCCAGTTAATAGTCATGTAAAACCTCAGCTTCACTCTTCAGTTTTTGTGCTGAAACAGATGAAAAATAACTGTATGAAAGAAGTGGACGTGATTTGTTCCCTTATTATAAAACCTTGATGTTTTCTGAATGCGTACACATTTTCATTCAGCTCTATTGTATCAGAATGGAAGTAGAAATCTTAAAACTTGGACAAATAAAACTGTCTCATTAGATACCACAAAAGAGAAGTGAGAGCGTTCATATTTTTTGTATTTTGGGTGAAATTACCCTTTTTTTAAAAAAAAAGCATGGGAAGAAGTGAAGGAAGGCTTGAAAGAGAAATGAAACCCAAATTTTGCGTATATGTGTGTGTGTGTGTGTGTGTGTGTGTGTGTGTGTGTGTGAAATATGAAAAATAACCAGAGACT
Organism: Centropristis striata; assembly: GCF_030273125.1. Classification (NCBI taxonomy): domain Eukaryota; kingdom Metazoa; phylum Chordata; class Actinopteri; order Perciformes; family Serranidae; genus Centropristis; species Centropristis striata. The sequence goes on from NC_081530.1 coordinate 3,059,087, forward strand.
GTATGAAAGAAGTTGTCAGTTAGAAGGTAGCCCCGCCCTAAAGCATACTCTTGATAAATTATTTTATATATTTTTTTAAATCATTTTTTTCTATAAATTGTGTTTATGTCAATCGCCCCATTTACCATTTACCATTTAATTATAAATATTGTTTTGTTACGACTATTCTTTTGTTGGTTTGCTTATAATGTTCTTTTGTTCTTTATATTTATCCATATGTGCATGTATATATGTGTGTGTGTGTGTGTGTGTGTGTGTGCATTTTCAAAATAAAAATTGAATTGAATTGACTCTGCTTTATTGTCTACCTAAATGTGAGCATCATTTACTAAATTAATTCTTTAATACTGTATTGAAGAAGACTTGAAACTAGCGCCTGGGACAATAAAGTCATGAGGAAAATGTTTACTGAGCTAATGAATCAAGTGAGAAGTTGAATCATTTTCTAATAGACTTTCATACAATCTGACTTATTTTTGCAACCAGTGGAGTCGCCTCCTGCTGGCCATTAAAAAGAATACAAGTGCAAGGCAGGTTGCCACTTGGATAAAGTTGACTAAAGAGTTTTAGAGATTATTTTTTATTTTTCTACTACCTTTAGCTGAGGGAAGTGCTTGCTGGCTGTTACTTCACATTTACCCTACAGATACACTACTGGTCAAAAGTTTTAGGACACACCAACTTTTCCAGAATTTAATTGAAAATGATGCAGTTTAATGTCTCAGTGTACTCTGAATTGAATGCACATTTGCAACATTTAAAATTCTTTATTGAGCATGATAGTGTTTTGAAAGTAAAAAAAAAGATTCAAAATCACATTTTATGTTGGACTAAAGGACTAAAAAAAGACACAAAATGACCAAAAAAAGACACCAAAAGTCACAAAATGACTAAAAAAAGACACTAAAAGTCACAAAATGACCAAAAAAAGACACCAAAAGACACAAAATGACAAAAAAAGACACCAAAAGACACAAAATGACTAACAAAGACATGAAAATAATTCAAAAATGGACAAAATAGCCCAAGACTCCATAGAGTTAAGTTGTTAACCCATTTCTTGTTCCCTGAAAAAGGCCTACTTGTATAATTCTGAAATGTACATTATTTTCCAGTTTTGGTTAAGCTTACCTTTTTTTATTTACCTCTGGCAGTTCACCACTTACCTTTGTACCCTTTCAAGCTGTTCATTTGACTTGAACTGCTTGAATTTCAATAAAAAACTGGAAAAATTGGGTTTTTTTCTAAAACTTTTGACCGGTAGTGTATGAGACTCTATCAGTCTTTTCATCTGACTCTCATTTTTCCTACAATGTTGAACTTTGCAGAGATTTGTCTTAGCTATGGCATGATTTTACTTGCACACCCTAATGTTATATATTAATATGCATAGTGCAGATTCACATCATCAGTGCAGAAACCACTTAATTGCTACCTCATGAGTAATAACGGCTCACTAATCCTCTGAGACTGACTCTGGCATGTCTCGACTGTATGGGTGTTTTTGGAGAAAAAGAAGATTGGAGGTTGAGCTCACATCCCGAGGTACCCCTCCTGTTTTTATGCAAACAAGGTTCACTAATCCATAGGGGATTTACTGTAAATGAGCTATTTCCCTCTGAGCCCCACCACAGCACATACATGTAAGGATCTGCATGTTAAGGACATTTTCCAGCATCATATTTACATTTAAATATGTTAACTTTTAATAGGAAAAGGCACATTTTTGTACACATGAATGATTTAAAGAGCGCGGTCCCCTTATGAGGGCTGAACTCACTTAATCTACTTATTTTATCTAAAAAGACATTTCTTTTCTTTTCATTTGAAGGAGCTGGTCCTTGCACCCATTCACTTTTGATGATTAATTCAAAGCGGGGAGGCAGATTAAGCATTTCAAAGTATGTAACAAGGCAGAAGACAGAGAGAAGAGAGATAAAAGCGTCGAGAGAAAGACGGATCAGGAGCAGGAAGAGTTGAGAGAGAGAAAGTGATACAGATGGAGGGAAATTGAAAGATTGCCGCCTCTGTTTCTCCAGTCTGTTAGTTCTGTGTCTTTGTAGGCTCTCTCCTGGGAAACGGAGGATATAACCCTCTAAAGTCTCCCCGTTTCATGTAGGGTCAAGATCTTTTTGATCAGGGGTGACTGAGGATAAAAGCGCAAGAGGGGGGCTGAGAGAGTGGGGGGGGAGTAAAACTGAGGAGAGAAGAATAGAGGATGAGTGACAGGAGATGGGGTTTGAGGGGAAAGGAGGAGAAGGCGGGGGCTGTCTGAGTTTGATGGGAAGATGAGGTGAACAGACAAGGATTTCACGCTGTCTGCTTCACCGCCGAGCTGGATGGGGAACTTCAGAGGAGCAGTTATAGGAAGGATGTTTCTCAATCACCGTCCTCAAGAGCGAGGGCGCCAAAGTTTATTGCGGCATAGTTTCATGGCTCCAAAAAGGCAAGCAGAGAAGGTTTATTTATTTATTTTATTTATTGTCGTTTGCACTTAAAAAAAACATACAATCGTTAGGAAATAACAGTACAAGAAACAGTAAAAGAAAATGCAGGAAAGATCAAATTTTTTTTTTTTTTTAAACATTTGTTTATTGATTTTTCAGTGACATAACAAAATCAAGAGATGACATTACGAGAGTCAAAACAGTGTCAAGTGTAACAAGTAAAATAATAATAATAATAATAATAATAATACATAAAATATAAAATAATAAAATAAAATAAAATAAAATAAATAAGGAATAACGGAAAGATCAAAATTATACTTATACGCGACCCTCCCTCTTAAACCTATAAGTAACTATACTTTACTTAAATTACATAGCTAGATGAAAATAAAAAAAAATACAAACAAAATTTAAACAAAACAAATACAAAGGTGTAGAACATCTATTGGGATTTTTTGAGCTTAGTCTTAAAAGTATTTAAAGAGGAACATGATTCTGTTAGATGTTTTATGTCATTCCACTGCACCTTGATAAACAAATGAGAATTTGGCAACAGAGGTCCTACAGAAAGAAATATGTAAATCATTCTTTCTTCTTGTAAGATGTGCATGATAATGAGAATTCAACTCAAAGTAACTGTGAAAAAAGTTAGGTAAAGATGCAGAAAGGCAAATTACTTTATACATAAGAACCCCTGTTTGATACTTATTGACCTCATGAATTGTAAGTAGTTGCAATTGTTTAAATAATGGTTTAGTTGGGGCTAAATAAGAAGAGTTAGTGGCAATTCTTACAACGGATTTCTGAAATCTATGAATTGCCTGTAAATAAGAATGGTTAGTGCTCGCCCAAATTATATTACAGTAAGATATGTAAGGATAAATTAAACTGTAATACAATGTTAGAAGTGTGCTCTTTTTCAAATGGTGTTTAACCCTTTTTATAATGCCCAACGATTTCATAGGGTTTCATATGGCAAAGAAAGATAAGAGTCAGCAGTTGTTGTTGTGTGTCTGCATGTGTGTGCAGCTGTTGAAGTGACACACATGACACGGCAGACACACAGCGTTGCTTCCATATTGACTCTCCCAGAGGAGGGGCTCTGCATCATAAGCTTCATATTGATTACAGGGACCAAGAGATGCATGGGTGACATCAGATACTGCGGCCATATGTCCACATGAAATATCTGTAACGGCCTCACACACACATGCACAGACACACACATTTGTATGGCTCTTTGTTGTAGAAGATATCCCTCTTTATCACAGCCTTTTTTACATGGATGGATTACTGAAGTCCAGGGGCCCCTGGTCTTCAAATGCAAAATGACACTCAACAAATACTAGCCATTAAAGAGATGCAAAATGACCACAAAGAAACATAAAACCACTACAAAGAAACATAAAGTCACTACAAAGAAACATAAAGTCACTACAAAGAAACATAAAACCACTACAAAGAAACATAAAGTCACTACAAAGAAACATAAAACCACTACAAAGAAACATAAAGTCACCACAAAGAAACATAAAGTCACTATAAAGAAGCATAAAGGCACTACAAAGAAACATAAAACCCACTACAAAGAAACATAGAGTCACTACAAAGAAACATAAAGTCACTACAAAGGAACATAAAGTCACTACAAAGACACATAAAGTCACTACAAAGACACATAAAGTCACTACAAAGAAACCTAAAGTCACTACAAAGAAACATAAAGTCTCTACAAAGGAACATAAAGCAACTACAAAGAAACATAAAGTCACTACAAAGAAACATAAAGTCACTACAAAGAAACATAAAGCCACTACAAAGGAACATAAAGTCACTACAAAGAAACATAAAACGACTACAAAGAAACATAAAACCACTACAAAGAAACATAAAGTCACTACAAAGAAACATAAAGTCACTACAAAGGAACATAAAGTCACTACAAAGAAACATAAAACCACTACAAAGAAACATAAAGTCACTACAAAGGAACATAAAACCACTACAAAGAAACATAAAGTCGCTACAAAGAAACATAAAACCACCACATAGAAACATAAAGTCACTACAAAGAAACATAAAGTCGCTACAAAGAAACATAAAGTCACTACAAAGGAACATAAAGTCACTGCAAAGAAACATAAAGTCACTACAAAGAAACATAAAGCCACTACAAAGGAACATTAAGTCACTACAAAGAAACATAAAATCACTACAAAGAAACATAAAGCCACTACAAAGAAACATAAAATCACTACAAAGAAACATAAAGTCACTACAAAGAAACATAAAGTCACTACAAAGAAACATAAAGTCACTACAAAGATACATAAAGTCACTACAAAGAAACATTAAGTCACTACAAAGAAACATTAAGTCACTACAAAGAAACATAAAGTCACTACAAAGAAACATAAAGTCACTACAAAGAAACATAAAGTCACTACAAAGAAACATAAAGTCACTACAAAGAAACATAAAGTCACTACAAAGAAACAAAGTCACTACAAAGAAACATAAAGTAACTACAAAGAAACATAAAGTAACTACAAAGAAACAAAAAGTCACTACAAAGAAACAAAAAGTCACTACAAAGAAACATAAAGTAACTACAAAGTAACATAAAGCCACTACAAAGAAACATAAAGTAACTACAAAGAAACATAAAGTCACTACAAAGAAACAAAAAGTCACTACAAAGAAACATAAAACCACTACAAAGAAACATAAAGTCACTACAAAGAAACATAAAACCACTACAAAGAAACATAAAATCACTACAAAGAAACATAAAACCACTACAAAGAAACATAAAACCACTACAAAGAAACATAAAGTCACTACAAAGAAACATAAAGTCACTACAAAAAAATATAAAGTCACTACAAAGAAACATAAAGTCACTACAAAGAAACATAAAGTCACTGCAAAGAAACATAAAGTCACTACAAAGAAACATAAAGTCACTACAAAGAAACATAAAATCACTACAAAGAAACATAAAGTCACTACAAAGAAACATAAAGTCACTACAAAGAAACATAAAGTCACTACAAAGAAACATAAAGTCACTACAAAGAAACGTAAAATAACTACAAAGAAACATAAAGTCACTACAAAGAAACATAAAGTCACTGCAAAGAAACAAAACCACTACAAAGAAACATAAAGTCACTCCAAAGAAACATAAAGCCACTACAAAGACACATAAAGTCACTACAAAGAAACATAAAGTCACTACAAAGTATCATAAAGTCACTATGAAGAGACTCAAAAAGATTCAAAGCAGCTGGAAAGAGACATGAAACTCAAAATATAAAGAGAGAAAAAATACAAAGAAACCAAAAAGGGACTACGATTAGACCAAAACAACCATATAGAGATTCAAAACAACTGCAAAGAGACACAAACAGGCCACAAAGAGACTCACAAAACAACAGCAAAGACACAAAATAATTACAAGGTGACAGAAAACAACTAGAAAGAGAAAAATATAAACAGACTCAAAATAACTTAAAAGACAAAACGACTATAAAGAGACAAAATCAATAACCAAGAGATGCAAAACAACTATAAAGAGGCACAAATAAACCACAGATAACTGTGAAAAGAAGAACTATAAAAAGAATCAAAAACGGTTATAAGCACACACACACAAGTATATGGAGATCAAATAACAACAAACACATCCATAACAGCTGCAATATGATACAAAGAGACTCACAATGACTATGAAAAGGGGCAAAACAACCACAAAGAGACACCAAATGACTTCAAAGAGACACAAAACAAATACAGAAAGAATCATAAACCGTTATAAGAACACACACAAAAGTATATACAGATCAAATAACAACAAACAGATCCATAACAGCTGCAATATGACTCATAATTACGATGAAAAGGGGCAAAACAACCACAAAGAGACACCAAATGACTTCAAAGAGACACAAAGCAACTACAAAGAAAGACACAACAACCACAGACTAAAAAATAACTAGAAAAAGACACAAAAGACACAAAACAACAGCAAAAAGAGCCTTAACGACATGAAGTCTGTGTGAGCAACTCACACACACCAAGGTTATAATAGTTTTGGATTTTTCATTAGTTTTAATTTCGTTGTCAATTTTTGTTTTCAATATTTTTTGGAAAACGCTTAGTTTTAGTTTAGTTTTTATTAGTTTTAGTGTTAGTTTTAGTTTCTTTGTAATGGGGTATTTGTTGGGTGCCAGATTCAATAAGGTCACAATAAATGTTTCCTTTGTTCCCTTTGTCTCATCCATCTCAGCCCCAATAAGTTTATTAAGTCATAAAACCAGATGGATGAAATAAATTTAATATCAACCAAAAGAATTACGTATGAAAAAAGTTGACAAAGATGAAAACTAAGGACATTTTCACTATAATTTCAGTTAGTTTTGTAACCACAAAATACAGTTTCAGTTAGTTATCTTTTAAAAAAAAAATACTTTTCACTCCCTCATATCTGTTTTTATTTTTATTTCAGTTAACAAAAATGTTTTTTCAATTCTAGTTTTTGTTATTTCGTTAGTTTTCGTTAACTATAATAACCTTGACACACACCCTGTGTAGGAGAGGAGGTGGGTCTTCTTCTTACATGTCTGTGCTCAGGAGCCCATTGTCTCATAATAACCCATCCATGCTTTTTATAAGCAGCATGATAATATTGCTGCAGGTGGTGGTGCATTTCCACACTGGTGTTTACACTCTCACATAAGCGCTGCTATTATTTTTGCATAATTCTTGCACAAGAACAGAGTCGTGATCTTATGAAATCAGTGTCACATAACCCTCTGCTCTCACAAGAGTCCTCCTGCAGAGCATCATGCGCGTTTTTTTAAAGTGTACTGTCCCTTTAAATGGCAGGCGTGGCTCTCCTACTACGACCCGCCTTTTATGCATAATAGCCAACTCCCCTTTCCCCGGATCATATTATAGTGCAGTAGTCGGCAAAGAAAGTGACCACAGACCGAAGCCTATCCAGCCGTCTGAGCGGCGGGACTGCGAACAAACCTTTAGCTCACCGACTGTTTACAACAGACAGACAACAGACAGCCAGCGGATCAACTCCCAGTTTGCGGCAGATTAAGGAAATCATTGCTGCGGCTGCGTTTTGGACACTTAAATATATTGCGCACGGCGGATCTATGAAGACGCAGGCAGGTTTTTCACTCGCAACACCAGGTAAAACTCTTTTTATCCAACAGCAACTCCTCCTGGGAGGATTTTTAACACACAGGCACATGAGTGGAGGTGTCACGCAGTAAATGAACCGCTTCAAGTTTTGTGTTTGTAGCTTCGCAGCGCGTCCGCTGCTTAATTAACTGATCGGCGCTTTTTTTAGTCGCAGCTGAATTCTTTGAGCTTGATAAGGAGTTGAAGCGAGGAGGAGCAGAATAAACTACTTTACATAGAGACTCTGTGTTCACAGCTTCACTGGCAGGCAGGACGGGTACCTGTCTGTCCAATTAATCTATTTCAATCTAATTTAATCACTCCGTAGAAACCCCTACCCTCCTCCTCCTCCTCCTCTTCCTCCTCCTCTCTGTCACAGTATAGGCCTACTACTAAAGCAGTGTTATGTAATGAAACACTGTTGCGAAACTTGAACTTCTCAGCAGCAACACAGAGTAGTTTAACTTTAACTTTGCGGCATTTACGCACAGATAGGCTACTTTTTATTTGTGCGTGGGAAAAGAAACCTTTCCCCCCAATATGTGTCTGCTTCAATGACCTTATAAGGACTGTTGTAGTCTTAATTGGCACACAATGTTCTCATACAGGTACTTAGTTTATCACACCTCAGTGGATGTTTATTAATTTTTTAAATATTTGGCTAAGCATTAAACCAGAATGGTGCATGCAGAATAAAGCATATGCATGGGCATAAATCAACCCCGCAGAGGGCAACACGTGCACAGACTGGGGTGATTATTTTATGATATTTAAGGCTCAATTATGATCAACTGTTGGCTCTTTCTGCAGACCGAGGGAACAGGGAGTGATTCACCCCGCTGCCTGCAGCCCCCATGCCGGGCATTAGCTCCACCGCGCCTCGGTATGAAAACTGGGACATGGACCACCTCGACCACTACCAACATTATTTCTACGACGACCACCACGACCCGGACGAGGATTTCTTCAAGTCCACAGCTCCCAGTGAGGACATATGGAAGAAATTTGAGCTGGTACCGACCCCGCCCATGTCCCCTATCCGGGCGGTGGAAGGGTCTGGCAGGGTCGGGCTGCTGTACCCGTCTCTGGGGGACAAGCTGGAGTGGGTGTCTCAGTTCTTAGGGCAGGAGGATGAGCAGCAGCAGCAGCAGCAGCAGCAGCAGCAGCAGCAGGATTTTCCCTGCAAGCTGACCACAAACAATGACTCGTTCGGGAACCTGAGCTCCATCATCATCCAGGACTGCATGTGGAGCGGCTTCTCCGCCGGACAGCAGCTGGAGAGAGTTGTAGGGGAGCGCTGCGCCTCCTGTCCCGGGACAGGACAGGGGGCAGCGGCTAAAGTCGCAGCCGGGTCTGCGGTTACATCCCCGGGGAGGGCTCAGTGCGCCCCCGCGGACTCGTCGGCCCTCAGCGGGCTGGCCGCGGACTGTGTGGACCCGGCTGCAGTGCTCACCTTCCCGTTAACCGGTGGATGCAAGAAACAAGTGTCCTCTGGGTCCGAGTCTCACACCGACTCATCAGGTCAGTAACAAACAGAATATGCAGGACTTTTCTGCAGCTCTTCTTTCACTTCTAGTTTACTATGATAAGGAGATGGTTGTATTTGTGTTGTAGGTACTTTAGTGACCTTACTGTCACATTTTATGGCTGTATTTTCATTCTATCCAATTATATTTCCCCTAAAATAACAATTTTGTAGTTTTAGCTTCCAAGTATTTTCATAAAGGTGACATAAGGACTTTCTTTGACCTCAAATGCCTCGTTCCCGTCTCATATTTAGTTAATATTTTGCTTTGATTGGCCATTATCTGGCATGGCACATGATGACTGCATTGCGTTACCTTGGTGCATGCAACACATGCTTGGAGCCCTGAGAGCGACACGCCCATTGAAACATCTGCTGCTTGGCCTGGCTCCAGCAGACCAGCTGCTCCCTCTCCCTGCTCCTCCAGTCTGACTTATGATAACAATATCCTCCCCGCACTCCTTGGTGCTTTTGACACAAATTCAAAAAGAGTACTCAAACTTTATGTAACGTAGAGGAAAAGGGAAATCAACCCTTTTTAGTTAGTAAGTCTAGACAAAAAAAAATATTTTCCCTCACTCCAGTTTTTTTCTTTTTCTTTTTCCACTCCCATATGATTGAGATTGGTATGTAGGTTGCCATGTGATGCTGAGCTTGGACCATGCATAATGGTGTGTGGAATGTCACAAAGGGAACTTGTTGCTGCATTCCTGCACTCAACAGGCTGCAGCGCCAATTGTGTCAGTGGGTGGATTTGGTCCGAGCCAGCCTGGGCTGTGAATAGAGCGGGATTAGCCGTTTAGGAGGTCGGCTAGGCGTGCAGAATTCTTTGACATGAGTGTGAGGCCGTATTTCACACCATTTCAGGGGATAATGTGCGTTCAAAGAAGACGGGAATGAGCAATCGTAGCAAATATGTCTGCTTATGCTCCAATAAAGAGCCATTATAGCGCTACTTAAGGGAATCCTGCATGTCTTGTAATGTGATATGTCATCCTTTTGTCATATAAATGCTGTTGTAAGTAATACAGGCCCCTCCAAATCTATTCGTCCATTCCCTCTTTACTGTGTTATTCATATAGAGATTACTGCTTTGTGAGCGGTCCAATCCACGGTGGTGCAATTACTTTAAAAGTGTGTTTCAATTTACAAGAGTATTGGAAATCCCCCAGGATTCTTGTCAGTTGGCGGGAATCAAGTCGATAAGACCTTTCCTCATGTTTAATACCCTGTTTCCACTCCAGTAAATAGAGCGGCAAATGGTTTTGAACGTGCGCAGCGTTGGATATTAGTCGTGTTCTTTGAACAAGTGTTGATTTGCACCTGAGTGCTTTTTAACTTAAACCCCCTCTGCCTCTCATCCTCTCTCTGGTGAAGGCAGAGAGCTGACCTAATGCAGTGACTCAACAGCGTGACAGTGTGTGTGTGTGTGTGTGTGAGATCATGTAGATTCTATGAGGATGTGTGAAGTTCAGTTTTACACAGGACTCTAATAGAGCCGGACCAATACTGGATATCTGGGGCTGATCCTGACACTGGGGAGTAAAAAAATATTCTTATATATATCGACAGATATCCTTTATATGTATGTAACAATGCCATTTCTAGGGCATCACAGATTTGAGATTACAATACCAATTTTACAGGTGCAATATTATCAACCTGGTCTCACAGAAATCCGTGGAATAGCCACGGAATCGCTCAAATTTCCGTGAAACTGACACGGATTTCGCTACAATGCAAGTTAATGACAGTCATATCCCGTGGCTATTGGTTTGTTCCAAGTCACGTGACTTTCAAGGTCCCAGCAGTCAGAACAAATTTTTTAGTGAAAAATCAATATTTTTACTTAGTTTCTGCATAAAAATGGATTTTGATCACATTTCTAGCGAGAAATATATGTTTTATTTTCTAAATCTTCACTCAGTGAATGTACATGATCACTTTGTGGTGAAGATCTCGCCAGAAAAATATGACTGTCATTAAATTGCATTGTAGCGAACTCCGTGTCAGTTTCACGGAAATTTGAGTGATTCCGTGGCTATTTCACGGATTTCTGTGAGACTATGTTGAATATTATATATGATTGATATAGCATTATATGTAATTTGGTAATAAAACATTTTCATACTGATTGATCTATGATGGACCAAAATTGAGTGACCAATAAATCGTTCTTGCTCCAACAGTTACACTCCTGTTCATGTTCCAAAATGCCAATATGACTTTTCTTAATGCCATCTGCTACAGTGACCCAACCTTTGACCCCTGTGTTGAATGACATTGCTGAAAGCAGCTTTTTGTCTCTCATTCTGTGCTGCTTGCTGCTAGATTGTAAGTCGCTCTGCTGGACAAACAATGTGATGACAGCTTTTTTTTTTTTTAAATTACCCAAGCATCTTCGTTTTTCTGCATTTTTCTGTTAAAAAAAAAAAAAAAAAAAAAAAAAAAGTAACATTTACATTTTGGTAAATAAATAAATAAATGGTAGTGGAACATTTTTCACTGTATACTGTCATAGGCGATACTTTTCCCTCCCTCATATCTGTATCTGTGTCGGTTCTAATCAATATTTTCTCCAGTCAACAAATGATTAAATACCTTCTCTTTTGTCCTCCCAGATGATGAAGATGACAAAGACGATGATGAGGAGGAGATCGACGTGGTGACGGTGGAGCACAAGCAGCAGCGCAAACCTCGTCGACTGGTCAACACTCGCAAACCGGTGACCATAACGGTGCGAGCGGACCCCCTGGACCCCGGCATGAAGCGGTTCCACATCTCCATCCACCAACAGCAGCACAACTACGCTGCCCCCTCCCCAGACACACTCCCCACGCCGGTGGAGCCTCCTCGCAAGAGGGTCCGGCAGGAGGCCTCCTCCCATGCCGCCCACCCCCACCAGAACTCTCATTACCAGCAGCCCCGGCCCGGCCACGCCCCTCTGAACTTAGACAGCAGGAAGTCTCACGTGACCGGGAGCGGCGTCAGGTCGGAGTCACCTAACCTCAGCGCCTGTTCTCCTACCTCCTCCACGTCACCGTCGTCTCCTCCCTCCTCCTCCACCTCCCACTCCCAGAGCTCGCCCTCCAAGCCCCACTCCTCCTGCCACTTCTCCAGCCCCCAGTCCTCCGACTGCGAGGACACAGACAAGCGCAAGGCGCACAACTTCCTGGAGCGCAAGCGGAGGAACGACCTGCGCTCGCGGTTCTTGTCGTTGCGGGACGAGATCCCGGGCTTAGCGGACTGCCCCAAGACGCCCAAGGTGGCGATCCTGACGCGGGCCACCGAGTACCTGCAGCAGCTGCACGTCAGCGAGCGGCAGAAGGCTCAGGAGAGGAAGCAGCTGAAATCCAAGCAGCTGCAGCTGCTGCAGAGGCTGGCGCTGCTCAAACGCTCCTGAGCGACGGGGTCGACTGTCACCATACACCTCACGGGACTGACTACATGAAGGAGAAAAGACACTAATGTTCACTTTGATTTGGTCACGTTGGAATAGTGCGGGTGGATTTTTTTTTTTTTGTTTGTTTTCTATTTGTGGTTTGCACATTAGCTTCTGAGTGATTGACGAGGCCGTAAGCCGGTCAGGACAGCAAGCTAGGGACTGATCTAATGGGGCATCTTACGGGCAGATTAATATGTCCATGGTTACTCAATATAAGTTTGTCAAACTGTTCTATTTCCCCTCGCTGAAAAATGTTCAAAACTATTGCTTGCAATGGGAAGGCTCGCTGTGAATGCAGCAGCTTGTGAAACTGCTACAGCTGTGCTGTCGACCTGCTGCATGGTCCGCTCAGACGTTTCCTTGATTGTGATAGGGCTTGGTGTGCATGCACAGCAGAGATGTCTTCGTTTTCTGTCCGTCATCAGTCTCAAGGCCCCCTTAGAGAATGGTCTCCTTTGCATTTCATGTTCATTACAGTCCCCTGCTCCTTAGCACTTGGCACACAACTTGGAATATTTAAAATCAAGTTGTGCCTTGTTTCTGCTCTGCTTGTTTTCATTTTTCTTTCTCATTTTCCATAGCATCTAACCTTTTTTCTTTATTTTTTTTCTTTGCACTTTTTCCTTCTCAGTTTCTTCTTTATGTTTGCTGCTCATGGGGGGCTGTAGTGGGACTGTACTGAGCCCTGCAACAGTGATGTTACAACTGGATACAATATGTTCTGCACCTCCTGGAATAGCTCAGGTTAAGTCCCAACTTCTGTGCCTGCAGGTTTCCATTCTTCTTGCATCATAAATGTTTTAACAGCAGCACCGTGCCCACAGTAACAACCAGTTTTGTAGCATTGTTTGGAGAAAATGAGAAAACATGTTGCCAAACAGGCATTGTTTGAGATGAATCCTGTTTTCAATCAATATCTGCAAAAACACTATGAAGATACCAAGATTTCTTTACTATTGTTGTGCCATGGAGACCAGCCAAAAGGTGAATGTTGGCTTCAAATTATCAACCGAAAGAAACTCTTTGTGAATGGCTTAAATTGAATCTCTATGTTTAAGCAACATTAAAAATTAAAAATGCCAACTTTTGCTTTGAGATGAAGCCCAACGAAGTCCAACTGTACATTTCTTTCATCTTGCTGTCTGATATATTTGTAAAATTGTTTTTGCATTTTGATGTAATGCCTATAGAAGCCTTTCAATGTACGTAGACGATCCTGTTGGATGTTATGTATATAGTACCTTTACTGTACAGTCCCTAAAACAAAACCAGAGCTGTCTACTATACTCATCCTAGATTTTGTTTGCCCCGCGTCCTAAACCGGGGCCGAGCTTGCCGGCTTTTCAATGATAACTCAAAGCTTCTATTTTTGTTAATAAAAATGATAAATGAAAAAGAGTCAAAATAAAACACTTACTGAACATTGATCACACTAGCCACTTTGTCACCACATTTTTGTTTTGTTTTGCAATGCCTACTTGTTTTCTTGACTGTTCATTAGGTTATCTGTCTCTGGGGTTTCTTTTATTTGTACAAGTCAGAGTTGACAAAAGTTTTATACTATATTTTCCTACCGAGTTTGTGTTTCAGTGTGAGCTAATGACTGTTTTTGTTATTGTAGCTGGCAGGGCTTTATTGGTGGTTATGTGCAGAACATTGGCATTGTGGGGTCTGCTTTCTCTCCGTGGAGTGGAAAGCACCTGAATGCTCAATCCAATCACTGTAGCTGTAGCACTCTCTTAAATCTGGCGCGCGTGGGGGGGGGACTTAAGAGGATCTACCGATTAAACTTCTGGCTGTGTGTAGCCTATAGTGACCTTAATGTTACTGCTTTCTCTCTACTTTTTTCTGCAAGCCCTGGTGCTCCCTATTGTTCCCATAACAAGCCATGCAACAGAGAACACTGTAGCCCTGGTACTAGTACTGTAATTGACTCGGTCATGACGAGTAGCATCCTCTGCTCTTACCAGCACTCAGGAAACTCCCACGTAGCCTGTAGCTCTCCTTGTGATAGGGCCATAGGCTGTGCTCGAGGACAACGCCCCCCCGCTTTGATATGCTGTATATGTAACCGAACGCCAGACCCACACAGAGAGCGAGAGAGAGAGCATTACATCAGAGGTACCACAGACATATACCTCAAGATACCACCAGTAATGTTCCCTTGAATTAGCTGTTTTAATGTTTTTCTGCTAATTAATTCAGCACAAACCACCATTATTAGCCCTGATTTTTTTTTTTTTTGTTAAATAGGGTGCACCCAGAGCAGTGGTTTGCCCCATTATTATTATTATTTTTATTTGTTTGACTTGTATGGGTCACTGGTCTCTGCTGTTGGCACAGTCACGGTGGCAGTGGGCGTTGCTTACTTTGGGAGTTTAAATATGGTGATTTTGGAGCCTTGTCTCAGCACTTTGTTTTTTTCTGTACCTCATAAGCCTCTATGTATGAAGAGTAAGTCAGAAAAATAATAAATTCATGGTTTGACATCAATCAAATATGACCTGTTTTGCCTTATGTTTGTCTCTTTCACACACAAATTAATATCTAGCTATACACTCACCGACCACTCTATTAAGTACACCTGTTGTACGACCTGCTGTAGTTCAAAGAGAGCATCAGGATGGGGAAGAAAGGTGGTTTAAGTGACTTTGAACATGGCATGGTTGTTGGTCTGAGTATCTCACAAACAGCTGATCTACTGGGATTTTCACACACAATCATCTCTAGGGTTTACAGAGAATGGTCCATAAAAGAGAGAATATCCAGTGGGCCTTAATGCTTTGTTGATGCCAGAGGTCAGAGGAGAATAGTCAGACTGGTTATAGATAATAGAAAATCAACAGTAACTCAAATAGCCAATTGATACAACCAAGGTATGAAGAAGACCATCTCTGAACATACAACACGTCCAACCTTGAAGCAGATGGGCGACAGCAGCTGAAAACCACACCGCCACTTTATTAGGTACACCTTGCAGTGGCCGGTGAGTGCATCTTTAATGAAATCCAGTGTGTTTTTTTTTTAACTGGATCAAGGTATTATTGGATTGCACACATTTGTTTTCCGAAACCACCTGTATGAGTAAACACACGTCTCCCCATCAGCCATTTGTTCTGAGCAGTCTCCAAGGTAACTGATCCTGGCATCTTCGCCATGGCAACAAGCATTTCTGCTCACTGCTGCAGCAGTGAGCAAAGATGCCAGTTTCCATAGAAACAATTGTCACTATGCTGCAATCCTCAGTGTAAAAAGTGTTTCATAAACATTATAAATGTTATTAAAATCTGTTGTTCAGCAGCAAGGAGAGATATTTCAGACATCTCATTGACTAAAATATTGCTTTTAAACTAGTTTTGATCACTTCATTAGACTGTAAAGCTGCATCAGAGCGTTTAATTTACAACAGAAAGACTAAAATATTCGCATTACTACATTTATCTATCCTCCTCAGATTATTCTCCTCCACATTATTCCCCATCAATCAACGTTGCTACAGTAACGGCTGCTTGTTGCCTAGAAACAGAGCCCACCTCTGTTCTCCTGGGCCACTGCGCATGCGCGGTGCCGTCAGCTGGGCTTCCGAGGAAGCAGCATCATGGCGGCGTCCGCTGGTAGCGTGCAGTGTGCTTTAAGGAGAGCGATGGTTCCGTCGTTGGTTGTGATTTTGGGAGCTACCGGCACCGGGAAGTCCAAGCTGGCGATCGAGATCGGAAGACGGCTTCAGGGAGAGATAATCAGCGCCGACTCCATGCAGGTAGGACGGCTGTTAACACGAGGAAACGCGCTGGGAGTCCTTGACATGGCAGCCATAATGCTCTTGATGGCTGGAAGAAGTCGAGGAATAAAACATTTGCTGTTAAATCTAATAAATGCACAGCTGAAAACAAGCTAGAAGACTGTTAGCTAACTCATCTTATTGGTTGTGTTTAGCTAAAGCTACGGCGCAGGATAGCAGACAGGCGTTAGCTAACTCGCAAGTCAGAATGTAAAAAAAGGCATAAAATTGTCAACATAAAGCGATTATGCCACTATTATAAAGAGTTAAAGGTCTTTTGCCGTCGCTGCTCCAAGGCTGTGGAACAAACTGCCCCCTGACATTGGTTTCACTTCTGATCTCAGCCTTTTTAAATCAAAGTTGAAGACCCACTTTTTTTTTTAGGTTGGCATTTAATTCTGCCAACTCTGTTTCTTAGGTCTACTCATTTTGTTTGTTCCTTTCTATGTATGGCTATTGTCTATGGCTTGTACTACCTTGCAGCACTGCAGCACTTTTATTCTGTACTTATATGTTATGCATGTGTTATGTATTGTTTTTATGGATTTCCTGTGAAGCACTTTGGGTACCTTCTGGCTACTGTAAAGGGCTATACAAATAAACTTGATTTGATTTGATTTTGAACTGACTCGTATCCAACATTCAAGCTCACCTCAGGTGCACTACAGGGACACAGCAGCCGGAGACAACAAGACACTTCATTAGCATCAGTCTGTCTGTCTGTCTGCTATTTAAAGCCCTTTAATGGGGACATTATGACTTATGACATTGTTTTGATTCATATCTGTATATTAGTTTCTACTATGATTATATGCTTTAATGTTTTAAAAAGCACATTATTTATCTCAATGTATGCCTGAATATACCTGCATTCACCCTCTGTCTATGCTCAGTTTTAGTGCCTGTCTCCCCTCCTGAAAAAGCCCAGTCTGCTCTGATTGGTTAGTGTCAAAGGGAAAGTCTAGCCGTATCATGAAGTCATTTTATTCCCATATAAGTTATTGATGTGCCGGCACTGACTAACTATCATAGGAATTAATGTGGCCCTGCCTCCAACATTGTATCCAGTTCTTGTCTGCACTAAGCCCAGAAAGAGCCCTGGGCTTTGGCATAGTAGCTAAATGGCAGAACTATAACTCACATGATACAGTGGGACCCAAAAAACTTTTTCCCCATAGACTTATAATGGAAAAAAGATGTCTATAAATCAGTGGAAGTATTTTTTGAGTGATCAGTATTGCATCCATTTGGTGCGAGAACGTTAAAAAAGTCACATAGTTATTTTTTTCAGAATCCCTATTAGCAGAGTGCTAGATAGGGAGTGTACCATGGAAGTTCTGTGTAACTTTATACACAAAGTCAAACCTTTTTGGCTTAATGCTCCACTGAGTAACTTTCATAGGAATGAATGGGACCCAGTCTGTAGTGCTGCATTCAGTTCTCACTATACATCCATGCTGTGCATCTGCCTTATAATAAATAAAAAAAAGACATGGAAATCTCACTTTTAACAATATGGGACCTTTTAAGTCTTTCAGAAAACCCAGGATCAAATAAAACTCCTTTTTTTCTTCTTCTATTTTATATGTTGGTCATGGTGAAGACTTTATAAACTTGACAACAGCAACAGATGGGGCTTGGTTATGATTCCATATTTTTGGCTTTCGGGACATTCTTGGCAATGTGATCTCAAGATGTTTTTTCTGTGAGGGAGTGAGGTGTAAAGCATTAAAGAACATTGTTGTTAAATTTTAATTTGGTGTGATATCACCATGCAAGCTACTACAGTGAAATACTGAAGCTGATTTAACACATATAAGAATTCGAGAAAAGAAGATAATATGAATTTGAAACTGAAATGTACAAAATATACAGCATTAAAACAAAGAAGGTTCTATATAAGTAAACTACAAAGTGTATTGATTGAAACTGAATCAATAAACAAGTGAGGAAATACATTTCTATGAATAACTAAACATAAATAAATCCAGAGACAGTCAACATATCTGATATAGGATATAAGCAAAATTATAGCCATGTATTGAACATTTTGGCAACTTCAAAATATAAAGCACTTTGCCTGGAGGGTAAACGTTATTAGGTGATTATTAAATATACTCCTTAAGTCACATTATTTTTTTTTAGATGTAGTCAAAATGTTTTATTGTAGCAGTCATTACTGTAGTATAGCAGCAGTCTCTGGGCTAGTTTCAGCAAAGTGAAAATGAATACAGATCAGTCATGAGTTAGTGTATACTGTACAGTGGTGGAAGAAGTAATCAGATCCCTTACTTAAGTAAAAGTTCTAATTACACCACACTGTAAAATTACTCTACTACAAGTTATCTATAAACATGTGTATTCATTTTAAATTGATCACTTTTTATCTTGTTAAATCTCGACCTGAAAAGTAGCTAAAAAAGTAAAATTTTTGCAGCTAAAATGTAGTGAAGTAAAAGTATAAAGTTACATATGTGGAAATATTCAAGTACTTGAGTAAATGTACTTAATTCCATTCCACCACTGATACTGTAATCTATCATAACGATATTTATTGGCCCTTTAATAAATGTGTCTTATTGCTAATTCAGTAAAAACAAAGCATATTCAACAGGAAGTAGTTAAATGTATACTGTAAAAAATGTTAGTAGAAATTACAGTAAAACACTGTCAAATTGCATCAGGTTGTAAAATTAAACATTGTACATCACC
Organism: Centropristis striata; assembly: GCF_030273125.1. NCBI lineage: Eukaryota > Metazoa > Chordata > Actinopteri > Perciformes > Serranidae > Centropristis > Centropristis striata. The sequence goes on from NC_081530.1 coordinate 3,078,196, forward strand.
GTAGTAGACACTTTTAATTACAGTAAATCAAAGAATAGCATAAAACTTTGAATTTTACTGTCATAAACTGTAGAAAACACATAGTTTTGCAGTAAATATAAAATTATGTATTATGTTTGTACAATTTATGGAGAAATGCCATGATGACACAATTACCCTAAAAGTAATGGGATTTTTCAATAAAAAATTACAATTTTTGCTGATATTTACATTTACATACGCTCACTGTTTTTTTTACGGTGAAGTTCTGGCAACTACAGCTGCCGGTATTTTACCGTAAATTAAACAGATTTTTTTTACAGTATAATAGTAGTTATAATAAGCAGTGAGCTCTCTGAGCTGACTGTATTAAAGACAGGATAATATATTCTCACTTTCACTGGTGTGTGTGTGTGTGTGTGTGTGTCTGTGTGTGTGTGTGTGTCAACGCAGTGACATTTAAAAAACTCTCAGGCTTGCGTCTCTTTGCTCCTCTCTCTCTCTCTCGGCCCCGCCCTTCCTTTTGGTTCTCAGGCTCCGTTGCCGCAGCAACCAGAGGGCGCGCACTCAAAAGAAAAGGTTGGGTACAGGTTTGAGTCTGGGTCACATCAGAGCACACACACACACACACACACACACACACAGATAATGACGATAATGACACACAGTTACTTCACTTTAACCAGCAGTGTGATTCTGAATCACCTGATCACATCGTGTTCACTCTTTCATCACCTTGCTCTTGTTCCATCACTCTCTCTTACCCCCCTTCTTTCTTTCTGCCTCTTGGTGTGCATTGTCCTTGAGAGTGTGTGTCCCTGTGGGGAGCGCCTCTTCCAGCACTCAACTGGTACTGGGTAAACTGGGTTACGCTAATAACATTTCATCCCAGAATATCTCAACGACCAGCAGCCCTGGTGGAAGAGAAACAGTGGCCTAGTTACGGCACGGCAGCCCCAGCCAGCCTATCTCCACAATCCCTGGCCTTGTTGCTACCCTCCTGTTGGTTTGTGTGACAGCAAGAGAGAGCGAGAGAGACACGCAGACATAGAGTGAGTGAGAAAGAGACTGCTTATGTGAGAATGAGGCTGTGTATAGGCTAGAGCTGGCCTGTGTTGTCTTTGGGATAGGAAACAGTCTGGTCTTGTTTGGGAGAAAGCAGCATTGTGCTGAGCTTGTGCATATTCAGCGCCGTGCTACGCCGGCCCAGCAGCTGATAGTGAATGGGCACGCTGTGGCCACTGGGAAGTGTCTATTGTCCTGGGGAGAATTGGTTCCCACACTACCCTAACACTCCTATTGTGTTAATATCACCCCCCCTGCCCCCGGCCCATGCCCTCAACCCACAGTTCATTGGACATGCAGGGGGATATTATTCACTCATTAAATGAACATGCTATCTATGGCACACACACAAGTGCTCCGCTGTACTGTCAGTGAATGAGGCAGCGCCCAATAGTGTAAACTCAAGGTTCCCAAAGTAGGGGTCCAGGCACCTGCGGGTGACCCTTTAGAGCATGGGTCTCAAACTCACGGCCCGTGGGCCAATTGCGGCCCTCGGGACGATGTTTTGTGGCCCCCACCTTGATAATTTTGTGTCTTTTTTGGTAATTCTGTGTATTTTTTGGTCATTTTGTGTCTTTTTTAAGTAATTTAGTGTTTTTTCAGTCATTGTGTGTCTTTTTGTGGTCATTTTGTGTCTTTTTTTAGTAATTCTGTGTCTTTTTTTGGTCATTTTGTGTCTTTTTTTGGTCATTTTGTGTCTTTTTTTGGTCATTTTGTCTTTTTTGGTCATTTTGTGTCTTTTTTTAAGTAATTTAGTGTTTTTTCAGTCATTGTGTGTCTTTTTGTGGTCATTTTGTGTCTTTTTTTTAGTAATTCTGTGTCTTTTTTGGGTCATTTTGTGTCTTTTTTTGGTCATTTTGTGTCTTTTTTGGTCATTTTGTGTCTTTTTTTTAAGTAATTTAGTGTTTTTTCAGTCATTGTGTGTCTTTTTGTGGTCATTTTGTGTCTTTTTTTTTAGTAATTCTGTGTCTTTTTTGGGTCATTTTGTGTCTTTTTTTGGTCATTTTGTGTCTTTTTTGGTCATTTTGTGTCTTTTTTTGGTCATTTTGATACTGCTTCCAGCGGCCCCCAGGTAATTTGAGTTCGAGACCCCTGCTTTAGAGGTTTCCAGCGAAAATGTCACTGTTGTCCCGCTCCCTAGAAGTCGGGATTATGGGAAAATGTGTGCCTGTACAGTAAAAGTGTGATTTTAGGTTGCCTCGGCTATATATAGAAAAAAATGTGTCACTGGGTACCTTGTGAACCTGAAAAGTCCCAAATTAGCCTGTTCCATTTTTATTTCAGGCAGAGAATGAGAGGTTTCTGTTCACCATATTCCCACTTATTGCATGAATGCAGAACTGAGTTGGTACTCGAGCCCGACTGATGTTGATCATTTTAGAGCGGGAACATTCATAGATGACTAATATGGTGGCTGATATAGTGATATACTGAGCTGGAATGAAAATAGACCTTTATGTGGATTGTGCACCAATTTTTCCACATCTTTGAAAATGTACCAAGAAACAAAAAAACTTTATTGAATAATATATAACATTGTTATACATAATTGTACATTATACAAACAATGTATAACATTGAACAGCCAATTCTATGAATGATTACTGAGAAAATGAAGAATGAATGGGAATAAACCTCAGTACTGTTCATTGTCACTCAATTGCTGACTTTTAAAAAAAAGAACAATAAAATAATTGATAGCAAACACCTCTTCTAAATTACGCCAAGCAACCTTTTCTGCATTATATATTGTGCAACAAAAATTCCATAACAGCACATATCAGACAACATATACACCGATACGGATACCTTTGATACACTGCAAAAAAATAAAAGTTGGGTGACCTCAAAATTTCAAGGCAACAAACTTCAATAAAATTTAAAGTTGGACAATTAAACTAAATATTTAAAGTTTTGTTTTTGAGTTTGCTCAACTCTGAATTTCTCTGGCACGATTGTAACGCCGCTATGAAATGTCAGCTAATGTTGTGACCACAATTTTGAGTTAGCATTGATACGCTAATGGCTACTCTTGTAGCTGTAACAAGCAGCGCCGCTAGCATCAGTTAGCCGCTAGCTTTCGCTAATGACCGAATTTCACAACAAAGAAATAAGAGTTAGCAGAACTATTGTCCCTTGTTGTGAACCCCAACTTAAAGATATAAGTAACAACAACTCACCAACTTGTTTTTGAGCAGACAACTGGCTTCCTTTGTTGTGCTAACTTACATTATTGCCCTAAATGTCGGTAATTTATATTTCCTAGTTTTACCAACTTAAATCACTGTTTTAGGCCAAAAAATACAAGATGGCTTTTTTGCAGTGTAGGCCAATATCAGCCAATAATATCTGTCAGGCTGTAGTTAGTATTCCAGTCGTCATAGGCTTTAATCATTATAAGCTTGCACTCCTGTAGTGCAGACTTACCCGTTTTAATAAACAGGCAGCATTAGAGAGCTTGAGAGGCCTAAATTTGGCATCTGATCACCTGAAAGAGTCCCAGTTTGGCAGTGGAAACCTGTATTCATGGGGTACTTAAATACAGATTATGAATGAATTTCTGGGTGTAGGGGTGTCACGATCTCTATTCCAATGAAAAAATCAATACAAATGAGTATTAAATTCCAAACATGGAAAATCAAAAGCAGTCTAGACATTATCAGGAATTCAACCATATGGCCTAAGTGAAGTAGATGGCAGATATGTCGATATGTCACACTTTATACCAGTAGTTCCCAACCTTTTTCTTGAGGAACCCACATTTTAACCATTGTAAACTTTGGCGACCCCCCCATTGTCCATTGCTTCTATGAAGCCGAACTCAACGTGACTTTCATGGTAACCTCTCTTTTTCTTTTTGAGATATTCAGCATTTTCGTCTCCCGTCTCGCTTCACAATTTTTCCATTAGCTCTGTGTTTCTGTTGTTAGGTGAGGTTACCGGTAGGTGAGGTTACCGCTAGGTGAGGTTACCTGTGTATACTGCAGGAGGGATGTTACACATGTCCTTATTCTCGTGAATATAGCCTTTATTTTTAAACTTTTCTATAGTGATTTTTCTATTTAAATAAATGAATAAACGTTTCATGTAGCCATTATTTAGTTGTTTTTGTCCCACTAATGAATTAAATGCTGACTCATCTATATTTAACACATTAGATTTATTACATCCCTTAAAATCTAGAGGGCTTCTTGACCCCCTGTGGATCTTTGGCACCCCCCTTGGGGGAATCACTGAAGGATATTATTATTATTAGTCATTTGGTTTTTTATTGTTATTTTATTCTCACATTTATTTTTAGCCTGTGGAAAAAGATTACTGTTAAATTTAAATTTAAAGAAGGCCGCATATAAAATAAAGGGACATACGATTTTTATTTAAATTTTATTTAAGAAATGAATGCCATTGATGTGTTTGATTTATTTGATATTCGATTTTGCATGTTTGCAATATTAAGTTATATCAAGCTTTGCTTGTTCCATTTCGTTTGAACTTGTTTAGGTCAATTTTTTCAATAAAAGGGTGTTTCTGCAACTACGGTCACTTTTGACTCTCCCAAATTAAAAAAATCAACCTCAATGAATTTCACTTTCAACCATCAGAGTCTGTAATACATATTAACAGGTACACAAAATTGTATATAATCGTTAAGATTTTAATCTGGAAAAAGTTTATTTTTTTATGGTTTTCATCGCTTTTTCTTACAAAATGTCCTTACCGCAACATTAAAATAACGTTCATTTTATACATTTTCCTTTTTGAATTTCTACAAAATTTTAAAACATTTACATTTATTTTCATCAAGTTTTGTGCATCATTGTAAAAACTGATATAAAAAAATAATAGAAATAAGGGGATTGCTGTGGTAATGACATCTTGCGTCACAATGTGAATGGCAAAATTTAAAACTTGGACAAAGTCGCGGGCCAACATTGATATTTACATCAATGTTGGCCCGCGACTTTGTCCAAGTTTTACATTTTGGCCCACTGTGTATTTGAGTTTGACACCCCTGCATTAGAGCCTCTTTGATGTTTATAATACCACATCAAGGTCACAGATTACTGTTGCACTGATTGTTTGATATGCCCAAGTTGTAGGATTTAATTGGTCCAATGAGGTTTTTGATGAACTGTAATGGACAGACATTTGTTAATCAAGTGTCACCTGAGGGAGAGGACGATCCATCCAGGCACCGCCACTTTGCAAAGCATTATTGGTAATAAGAAACATTTGACATGGACAGTGACAGCAAGGGGACAGAGTGATTGCACTTCAGAGGTGATTCATGTGAGGACTGAACATTAGACCGGTTTACTCAGAGCTGTGATCATCATTCAAAGGCTGCCTCGTTGATGTTCGGCTGCACATTATATTTGTGAAATATTCTGTGAAGTTTACTGTCTCACTCGTCATTTTTAACGATATTGGCAGCTACTGGGCTTTGCTGCTGCCAGCGTGGGCACCGTCCATGTTTTTATTAATGACACATTCAACTAAAGTTTACTTGTTTGGTAATTTAACCCATAAGAACCCACGGTGACACCCATGTAACAAACACTTTAAATATTCTAGAGCAGGGGTCTCAAACTCAAATTACCTGGGGGGCGCTGGAGGCAGTATCAAAATGACCAAAAAATCTAAATTACTTAAAAAAGACACAAAAAGACAGACAAAATGACTTAAAAAGACACAAAATGACTGAAAAAAGACACAAAATGACTAAGAAAAAGGACACAAAATGACAGAGAAAAACTAAATTACTTAAAAAAGACACAAAAAAAGACACAAAATTACTAAAAAAGGAGACACAAAATGACCAAAAAAGACACAAAATGACCGAAAAAACACTAAATTACTTAAAAAAGACACAAAAAAGACACAAAATTACTAAAAAAAGACACAGAATGACAAAAAAGCCCCATCATAAATATGTTCTGCGTGGTTCACTTGGTCTGTGATATATCCCCCATAACTTTCCTTTATGGATTACTGGGTCTGGGTTCTTATGGGTTAACGGATCTGAAAAGACTGTTATGGTGTTTTTACATGCTTTAACTTGGAATGATACACATCAGGTACTTAATGATTCAGAGTTTCAGTTATGTTTTTTGTACAAACATTACAGAAGGATATTTTGTTTACCGGAAACACTTGAAGCCACCAGCAACAAAGTGTTTTAAAAGCAGTCTCTGTTACAAAGTTTTCAAGTGTCTGTGAAGTTAATTAACACTGAATACAGAAATGAATGGATAGCAGTTGAAGGTCTAAATTAATTGAAATCTAAATTGATCGTTAGTAATGCAAAGTGTGCTCAGGTTAGGAGTAAATTGGCTAAATCATACAAACAGCCAGTGTTATTCTGTTGATGCCTGTCAAAGATTTGAATTATTTAACACTTTCACAAGAGATTGAGACCATAAACTCATTATGAGAAAGTTTACTGAGGTAGAAAATCAAGTGAGAATTAGGCTAATTTTTCTATCGACTTCCAGTGTTTCCCACAGGATTTGTGACTCTGGGAGGGGGGAAACTGAACCATTGAGGTCATCCCCCAATTTTTTTATTTTTTTATTTAATGCATCTTATTTTGACAGTTTTCTTAAAAGTTCTTTGGGGGATTCTGTTAACACACTGTGCTCTTATTTTGAAAGCTGCACGTGTTTAGTGACAGGAAGTAATTTGATAAAGTGTAGCTTTTTGTGATTAAAACAACTTTAATTGTTTAATTGCAGGTTTAAGGTACTCATGCATTGGCTTCACTTTTCAGGCTCAGAGGTTGCCACTAGTCTGACTTACCACATGTAGACCGTTAGTATAAGTCCGAGATTAGTCACGTTTTTTTAGGGGACATTATATTCAACCTTTCTGCTATTCCAACTATCTATTTTTGAGGGCCACTGTTTCTGCAACATGGTCTCACAGGAATCCGTGAAATAGCCACGAATTTGCTTAACTCAAAATCTGCGGAATAGCCACGGAATCACTCAAATTTCCGTGAAACTGACACGGATTTCGCTACAATGCAAGTTAATGACAGTCATATCCCGTGGCTATTCCAACATACAAAGTGATTATGTACATTGTACAGTGAATATTTAGAAAATAAAACATATATTTCTCGCTAGAAATGTGATCAAAATCTATTTTTATGCAGAAACTAAGTCAAAATATTGATTTTTTTTTCACTAAAATGAGAGAACTGTCCGCCATGTTTTTTGTTCTGACCGCCGGGACCTTGAAAGTCACGTGACTTGGAACAAACCAATAGCCACGGGATATGACTGTCATTAGCTTGCATTGTAGCGAAATCCGTGTCAGTTTCATGGAAATTTAAGTTATTCCGTGGCTATTCCACGGATTTTGAGTTAAGCAAATCCGTGGCTATTTCACGGATTCTTGTGAGACCAGGTTTGTTTCTGCGTCCCGGGCTTGGCCTTCATAGCAGAATGACTGAGTGCAGCAGTGCTGACACAGAGCTGTGGAGAAAGGTCTGGCCGTGCGAAAATAGGCATTAACTAATAACAAATTGTTTGACAGCAGGGTGTAAAAAGGGGCGTCCCGCTGAGTTATGTATGGGGCTGTGGGGTATCATACTAAAGGGCCATCAGAGGTCATAAAGGTCAATTTAACAGGTCATGCACATGTATGCATCATTACTTTTAGCTTGTGGGACTGTTGAAAGTATTGGAGGCCGGTGACCCTTCTGCTTTTTGCACTTATGAAAGAAGGCACTGGCGTATTCTCTCAAAGACGACATGAGCTGTGAAAATTGTGACAAAGGAAGACAATTTGTCAGGCTTGTGGTTTTGTGTTGAATGTGAGAAATTGGCCTCAGCAGCTGTCATGTGTCATCTTGACCCTTATAGTCCCATAAAAGTGGAGAGAAGGAGGTCTTCTTTGTAAAAACCTTAAGGGCTCATTTGCCTTTTAAGTCGTAAATTTTGGGAATGTGATGGTCATGCAGCCAGCTGATGTGACCGCGAGGGGGGGGGGGGGGGGGGGGGGCTTATTCTCTCAAAGGTTATGCTTATTGTTGGCCAGAGGTTATAACACACGTACACCAGCACCAACTGCTTATCTACGTATTAAACACATCCTACACTCAATGCTGTGCTGCTATGTGTTATATCCCTCTAATTCGCTCGGAGTCATCCCCCCCTCCTCCTCCTATCTCTCTTTCTCTTTCTGTGCATGTCTCTTTATCTCTCTCCCCCCCTCCCCCCCGCTGTCTCTCTATCTGTCTGGTGTGGCTATGACCTGTCTGGGCTTTGACGTATCTGTTTGTATTGTAACTCAGGCGATGCTGCCTCCCACATCCGATTTATGATGCATCTTTTTAAGTAATCTAAGCCTGTGTAGGAGCTAGCCAAAAAACAGGGCTGATTAACTCTTATTTTTGGTGTGTGTGTGTGTGTATGTTGTGCGTGTAAATATGCAGTCTGCGGGTGTGGTGATGCGGTCACTGCTACAGTAAAGCAGCAAGGGAGAGGAGGATGGCAGGATGGAGGAGGAAGAGGAGGAGGAGGAGGAGGAGAGGGGGGAACAACGCCATGAATGATTTATTAGTCTGGCATTACTGGGCCATTCCCCACAGAGAGACAGAGAGAGAGGAGAGGAAGATGGAGGGATAAATTGTTGAAGGATGGTGCCTTGAGGGGGAAGTAGAGAAGGGGTAAAAAAGAGAAAATAGGCGGATAGGTATTCTGTGGTGGGTGTAATGGAGGAAAGGATGAAAATAAAGCAATGCAGCTGACAGTTTGGCTGTTGGACGTGTAAAGGGCAGTGTCCAGGGGTCACAATGAGGACGGACTGTCCTGTCCTTCTCTCTGGACCACAGCAGACTGACTGCAACTGACTCTGATTTTATCTCTGATAAAAGCTTTTAACATTTTGGTTGGCATTTTTTTTTGCAAAGCATTTTTTTATGAAGGCAAGGCAAGGCAAGTTTATTTGTATAGCACAATTCAACACAAGGTGATTCAAAGTGCTTTACATACACATTAAAAACAGCAAGACATAATTGAAAACAGTAAAAACAGTCAATTAAAACAGGGAAATAGAAATAAAAGTATAAATAGGATGAAATAAGATACAGCAGGATAAAAAAAAGAGAGATAAAATAATAAAAAGCACAAGTCAAACATTGTGTAGTTAAAAAGTAAGGGCAGTAGAGCAGATAAGTGTTAAGAGTTAAAAGAGATAAAAGTTAAGAGTACGCTGCAGTAAACAATAGTGTTTTTAGTCCTGATTTAAAGTTAAAATGTTTTTTTTTTGAATGTCAAGGGCAAGCATTGAACCCAGAAAACTTGATAAAATTGAAATGTAAATTAATCATCATGGCATCGCTGAAACCAAAACTATTAATGCAACGAGGATTGTAGCATATATCAGGCCTCTTGGTGAAGAAGTTATTGTTATTATTGAATAATTATAGGGACACATATCTGACATTCCAATAGTCAGACTCAGGGTGGTCAGCTAATACCAGATCTGAGACCAGAGATATTTTTTACTTCTCTTTGTGGAACTGATTGAAAATCGTTCATACAATTTAATTTATTTTATCTTATTGCATCTTACTGATCTATTGTTTACTACATCTCTTTGTATTGTGTTATGTATTTATTGTTTGTGCAGCACTTTGGAAACCTTGTGTTTGCTAAAATTGTGCTATATAAATAAAGGGGATTGAATTGGATACAAAAACATTCTATAAAGACTTTAACAGATTTGTATCAAAGCCAGGGTTGGACTATAGATTATTTTAGTTATCGAGCATTTTACCCATTATTCCATCAATGAATTGATTATCAGATAAGATAATAGTTAATATACAAAAGAGGAAGATAAGTCACATAAAATTAACAACGAATGGGTTTCCTTTCAGCATTTTTTTTTTAAATTCAAGAATGAATAAAATGGTCAAAAAAACCATCCGAAATATCACAAAGACGCCAATCCATGTTAGTGTCCTTTAGTATCAAAAGGTTTTAGGGATTTCTGTAACAATTGCTTTTCCTGTCAATTGGGTGGCGAGAACTTCTGTTCTGTAAACTGCTGAGGAAGCTCTTTGTTGTCAATATACCTAGGGAAGCCATACATCTTCAAAATGCCCAAGGTCTCTGGTTTGTGGTTGTAAAGTTTCACGAGGCTGCGATTATCCTCGAGGTCACAACAGGTAATTTCATACAATGAGGTCAAGTGATGCCAGTAGCTTTAAAAGGTTTTTTTTTATGTTTTATTTTTATTTTATTTGCACAGTTAGAATTACATAAAATGACAAAGATAACATATAATGTAAAGTGCAGGGAGAGGCTGAAAACCCAGATGGGCTTATTTAAAGCCTCCACCTAAAATTTCATTAGAAAGTGATAAACTAATAATAGGAAAATAAATGTATAACATCAACAAGTTATAATGACAATAACAAAAACAATTAAAAACAAAAATGAACATGTTAAAAAAGTGTATTTGTGTGTGAACTAGAATTTCAAAACAGCAGTTAAATGAGCTTTCAGACATCTTTTGAAGCATTTTACAGAGATGGAGTCCTTTGCCAGATGGGAAAAGATATTCCAAAACTGAGCCCACTTCAGCCCATTGGAACGCTAAAGGGTTAAATAAATGGCATAGGGCAGGGAAATGTCTAAAGAAATGGGTACAAGATGTTGTCTGCAGTGAAAGATCACAGTTGACAATTATATTCTCTGCTTGAGTCACCCAAACTGATTATATCACATGGGCACCAAAGCCACTCCAGGAGGTCTACCCCCCATTAGGAATAGAAGGACGCCTCTCCTCTTATCACTGGCGACAAATTCTCTTTTACTTTGTACTTGTTTGAACTTGATTTTGGGAAAGTGACAGCCCTCGTATGCATCTTCAGTTGCACTCAGAAAATCAGCCTGTGCACCGTTGATAAATCAGAATTTTTTAACTATTAAAGCATGCAGTGAATGCCAGCACCAACTTGCACCCTGGTGTTGGCATGGAGAGGGGGTGGGTGCTTCTGAAACAGTGTTGGGCTCAGTGTTCTCTGGCTCAGTAGTTCTCAACCTTTTTGAGTCGCGACCCCCAATTTAACATGCATGTTGTCCGCAACCCCCGCTCACTGAACACAATCTCATGCGCACTGTTCAGATCACCCAAAAAAGAAACAAAATGACCAAAGAAAGGAAACAAAATGACCAAAAAAAAAGACACAAAATGACCAAAAAAAGACACAAAATTACCAAAAAAGACACAAAATGACCCAAAAAAGACACAAAATGACCCAAAAAAGAAACAAAATGACCAAAAAAAGACACAAAATGACCAAAAAAGACACAAAATGACAAAAAAAGACACAAAATGACCCAAAAAAGAAACAAAATGACCAAAAAAAGAAACAAAATGACACAAAAAGACACAAAATGACAAAAAAAAGACATAAAAAAGAAACAAAATGACCAAAAAAAAAGACATTAAATGACCAAAAAAACTAAAACACATGAACACATTAACACAGTGGAGACAGAGCTGACTTCCAAAATGATTTGGCAACCCCCAGAAATCATCTCGCGACCCCAATTGGGGTCCCGACCCCAAGGTTGAGAATAGCTGCTCTGGCTGTCAGCTTCAGCCCAACCCGAGAGTGGAACAAAATCAAAGAATAATCAAAGACAGGAAATCTTGTGATACTTGATCCGGTCAATAAGGTGTCTGCATGTTTATCCCTCAATATTAATATATATGCATGGTCTGTTATGGTTATCTGTGGTCAGAAATAGTCATTTTTAGGGATGTAACGATGCATCGCAAAAGAGTTAAAAATTGATACAAATGTGTGACGATTTCAGCCGGTTGAGATGAGTTGTAATAATGTCTAAAAGCTGCTGTGTGGTGAAAATCACTACCAATAAGTTAAAGAACCCGAACAAAGTTTATAAAATCTGACAAACTGGAAATCTGAACTTTTAAGAGGGCAAAAGTGGATATTCGCTAACACTAGCTTGCTAACATTAGCTTGCTTACAAATACCTAACATTAGCTTGCTAACACATAGCTAACATTAGATTGCTCATAGCCATGAGTGTTCTAACAAATGGCTAACATTAGCTTGCTAACACGTGGCTAACATTAGCTTGCTAACACGTGGCTAACATTAGCTTGCTAACACATGGCTAACATTAGCTTTCTAACAAATAGCTAACATTAGCTTTCTAATAAATAGCTAACATTAGCTTTCTAATAAATAGCGAACATTAGCTTGTAACAAATAGCTAACATTATATTATATTAACTTGCTATCAGCCATCAGGGGACATTGTGAATGTGAGATCTCAGCTTCTGCCTGAGAATTTTGATAAGCTAATTTTCCTAAAAAACAACCATGTAAATTCCAAACTAGGAACACATGCAAGTCGTAGTTTGTTCATGTAAAGAGATTTCATTTATTTTTATTATTCCACTATGTTATTTTGATGTGGGATTTGTTTTAAAAAACAAAATTAACCTTTTTGTTAGGTTAACATAAAATATAATTTCAGATGCAAGGGGTTCACTTTAATTTGTTTAAGAGAAAATATATTTTGTCTTTTTTTTAATTTTACATATATATAGATATATTTTAAATATGCGTTTTTGGCATATTTTTGTCTGAGAAATAATTTCAGGAATCTTTTTCAGTCATGATTTGTCTGTTTAAAAAAAAAAAAAAAATTTTGATAAGCTAATTTTCCTAAAAAACAACCATGTAAATTCCAAACTAGGAACACATGCCAGTCTTAGTTTTTTCATGTAAAGAGATTTCATTTATTTGTATTATTCCACTAGTTATTTTGATGTGGGAATTGTTTTAAAAACAAAATTAACCTTTTTGTTAGGTTAACATAAAATATTATTTCAGATGCAAGGGGTTCACTTTAATTTGTTTAAGAGAAAATATATTGTGTCTTTTTTTTAATTTTACATATAAATAGATATATTTTAAATATGCGTTCTTGGCATATTTTTGTCTGAGAAATAAACATTGTGAGAAAATTCTATCATTAACCCTGTATCGGAAAATCATGAGTTGTGTGTATCGTTACTAGTCATTTTGCCATAAGTACCATAATAACATACTGATACTGTCATGAAACTGATACATTGGTCTAACACCACTGTGAAAGGTTTGCTTTATCCCCTTTATGTTCTTTTGGCTTCCTCTGAATCTTATTCCATGTCTCAATGAGTGTTTGTTCTCTGCATCTCTTTCTTTTTTCCTCACCCCTCTCTGTCTCTCTTGCCCTCTTTCTTTCATTCGGCCATGCTCCCCCCTTATTTATGTGGCAGAGGAACAGCTGTCTCGTGCAGGGCGTAAGGTTGGCCAGGCCGCTCGGCTGCAGGCTCTGCAGAGCTCGAACACTGAGCTCATTGTCTCTCTCACACACACACACACACACACACACACACACACACACACACACACACACACACACACACACACACACACACACACACACACACACACACATTCCTCTCTTACTCACACACAAGCCACACGGTCACATCCATTCACATCCATTTAAAAGCGAGACAGGAAGGAGTAGGCAGCTGAACCCACATTAGATGGGTTTCCATTGAAGTACATCAGCGTGAATTATAACGTTTGCAATTAGAAAAGCTGTATGTGATGTGAGTGTGTCTTTGAAACCTTTTCACAGCAACTTCCCAGAAAACACACCTTACACTTCCTCGAGTTATTTCATTTCTAATGAAATGCCACAACACATTAAGACCGGAACATTTTATCAGACTAAATCTCTTCACTGGTAAAATGTGTGCATGCTAGCATTGCATAGCATAAACGCTGGTCATTCATAGAACACTGTTATGGGAATTTTCTTTTCAGATGGCACGATATACACTACTGGTCAAAAGTTTTAGAAGACAACAACTTTTCCAGAATTTAATTGAAAATGATGCAGTTTAATGTCTCACTGCACTGAAATTAATGCACATTTGCAACATTCAAAATTCTTTATTGAGCATGATAGTGTTTTGAAAGTAGAAAAAAGATTCAAAATCACATTTTATGTTGGACTAAAGGACTAAAAAAGGCACAAAATGACAAAAAAAGACACCAAAAGACACAAAATGACCAAAAAAAGACACAAAATGACAAAAAAGACACCAAAAGACACAAAATGACCAAAAAAAGACACAAAATGACAAAAAAGACACCAAAAGACACAAAATGACCAAAAAAAGACACAAAATGACTTACAAAGACATGAAAAGAATTAAAAAATGGACAAAATAGCCCAAGACTCCATAGAGTTAAGTTGTTAACCCATTTCTTGTTCCCTGAAAAAGGCCTACTTGTATAATTCTGAAATGTACATTATTTTCCAGTTTTGGTTAAGCTTACCTTTTTTTATTTACCTCTGGCAGTTCACCACTTACCTTTGTACCCTTTCAAGCTGTTCATTTGACTTGAACTGCTTGAATTTCAATAAAAAACTGGAAAAATTGGGGTGTTCTAAAACTTTTGACCGGTAGTGTATGTTACCAGTATTATATAATACCAGTATTAGCTGAAACCAAGCAGCACTTCTCCAACTTCCTTCATCTTCCTTCATCTTCCCTCCAACTCACATGACAAAAGATCGTCACATTTTACTTTTTGCATCATTTGAAATGTTTCTTAAAACAATGCTTGACAGTTAGTCATTCAACCGCCTTTTATCGTGTCATTTTCTTTCAGTTTCCTCCGCAGGACGTGTAAACACGATTAGCTCTCTGAGCTCAAACATCGCCCGCAATTTGTATCTCATTTCCACCTCGCCGACTGGAAGTCTTCATTCTCTCTAATTTGCAGCTCCCCCTCAAAGCATTTTTCTCCTCATATCTTCCACTCAAGAGGCTCTTTTAATTTTAACTGATGTACAATCCTGTCTTATTCTTGCTGCTTTTACTCTTGGGTCACCTTGTTCTTGTTAAGGCGAAATTAAAATCACAATCTGTTTTTTCAAAACTCTTGCAAGAGAGCATACATGTACATTGAGGAGTAATTACATAACACTTCACTGTGGTTCTCTCAGTGGCAGGTGAGAGTGGATGAAATGTGAAGGCAGGTTTAGGGAGATCTGGGCCCACTTAGTAGCTTTTCTGTAGCTATCAGTCCATATCACATGATCTTCTTCAACAGATGGGAGTTTGCCGAATCCAAACTTTTTAGTCAAGCTGGACGAGTAGTCCAAAACGAGAAATAAAGGGTACACTGTAACAGATTGCTGTAAGAAAACAGCCAAATTGTGACAGTAACATACTGTTTTCCATTAAAAAGGTATTATACTGTAGAAAACAATGCATTCTGGGCAATATTTGTAGGTAGCTTGCCATTTCCCCAAATGTATATGATATATATATCTATGATATTTTCTAAGTCTCTTCTTGTCCACATTTTTAATGGCTGTATTTTACTTAACTAACTCATTCAGTATATGGTTTATTAAAATTACTGAGGTTACAGTGAAGACAGCGCTTAATTCATAGTAATTGGCTTTCAGACAGTAATATGCTCTATTTACAAAAAATGACTGCATTGTATACTGCAACAATATTGCAACTAGCTTCAGCACTATACTGTGTTTTAGTCTACTGTAAACATCAATGAAATGCAGGATTTTACTGTAATTCAGTATGTGGTTTTATCACAGTAACATACTGTAAAGTAGATAACAGTAAAGGAACTTTAAAATTAACAGTAGAATGCTGGAAACCCTGCTGCCAGTATTTACTGTTAATTTACAAGACAATTGTTTACAGTGTATGTTTGTAGGAGAGCTTTTGTCTTCTCACCATGTGAGGAAATGTTAATCAGGGAGGTGTGTGGCTCAGAATGAGATACACATGACCCTCGCTCACTAAATTCCTCTCTGTATCTCTCTATTAGGCCTGTGTATAGGCAGGAAATCTGGTGATACGTCCCAATCCGATCTCAAAATCAGGGCCAATCTTTTCTTTTGTGGTATTGCCTGCACATCAACGATGCACAACCGATCTCAACTCTCCAATGCTGTCTGTTTGTCCACCACTCCGCTGAGGAACTCTGCAATGTAACACCAGGCTACATAAATGACAGCAAAATGCAGTATGAGACAATTTTTTTACATTGCGTAATCAATTTATGTACACTTATTTCAGCTCAGCGCTAGTCATATTAGAATAGAATAGAATATATCTTTATTGTCTGTTCAACAGAGCAGAAATTTGTCTTTCGACACGGCTGTAAAAATTAATGCAAAACACACAACAATTACATGAGGTGAGATAAAACAACAACACTTCAGTAAAAACACAACATCAATAAAAAAGAATGCCGTGGGGTACAGTGTTACCGGCCACTATTTAGTAAATAACTGCCTGTATTTAAGAGAGAGGAAAAAAAGAGATGCAAAAAGAATTGAAATGCCTTTTATTATTATTATTATGACTACTCTTGTTATTGGTTATTTTCATTGTAATTGTTGAACTTGGGATTTAGATTTGGTGAATAGTGTTTCACCTACATACTGTAGAAAATATAGATGGATAATAAAATATAAGTTTCTGTCTGAAGAGTCTGATGCCATCTTGGCAGTGATTCCTCCAAACTCCTGGCTAATCCAAAAAAGGGGCAAAGAGCTGGAGAGGGGCTGAGCTGAGTGCAGCGGCCATCACTTTAATTATGTATAACTTTCAGCCACAATATCATTTGAACGGGTGTATAAAAATGTAGTCCCCTCAAACTTTTTATTTTTTCCACCAGGCTTTAGACGTGTTTATCTCTTCTGTAAAGTTGATCATTTAACATGGGGCTCTATGAGGATTGACTCCCTTTTGGAGCCTCAGTCAGTCGAGGAACTGCAGCTTTTGACACTTCTGTTTCAGTTTCACCCTTTAAGTCCTTGACATTGCTCCTTTACCGACCTGCAAGTGCAACAAAAGTCTTGGAAGCAAAAGGCCAATATAAGTGTTTTTTTCAATTAAGTCTGCACAGAAGACAACAAAAACATGCACTTTTTTTTCTAAATGTAATGCAGAGCTTTTCAATTATGAAGCCTATACACAGGATTGCTTTCAATTACCTACATGTCCTTGAAGTGTGCAGCTGTGTTATGTAGGAAAATAAAAGTATTGGCTCAGGACTCTTTGTCTGCAGATACTCAATATGAAATGACTCAAATCGGGGCCAATATGCTTGATTGAGACATCCCTTCGAAACAACTCTGATGATACAATTCTGTGTAATTATTATGACATTGTAGGCAAGGTGATAATATTGCAATTTTGAAAATCAAATTTCAGGAAGACTGTCATAGTATAAAGAACACACCACCATATACATTAAATCTAGAGTAGAGAAATAAAAAGTGGGATCTGCATTTATGAGTCTTTAACATCAAACATAAAAACACTGTGTTGTGTGCAATCTGTCTGCTACAAGTCTTTGCATGTAAACTATTACCGTATTTTCCGGACTATAAGTTGCTCCGGAGTACAAGTCGTACCAGCCATAAAATGCATAATAAAGAAGGAAAAAACATATATAAGTCGCACTGGAGTATAAGTCGCATTTTTGGGGGACATTTATTTGATAAAATCCAACACCAAGAACAGACATGTCATCTTGAAAGGCAATTTAAAATAAAAATAGAATAGAGGCAACAACAGGCTGAATAATTGTATGGTATGCTTACATTACATGACACAACTGAGAACGTGCCTGGTATGTTAACATAACATATTAAGAGTTATTCAGATAACTATAGCATAAATAACATGCTAAGAAGTTTACCAAACCATCCGTGTCACCCCAAATAACTAAAATCCAATGAAATCTTCATCCTCGGTGTCACTTTTAAACAACTCCGCTAACTCCGGAGGTAGAAGATGCGGCGCTTCTTCTTCTACGTCGCTTACATCAGACTCATCCTCATACTCGGCATAGAGCGCCCTCTTGCGGTTTAGTGTGAAAATAACATGTGAAATGATATACTGGTAATAATGTGTTAATAATTTCACACATAAGTCGCTCCAGAGTATAAGTCGCACCCCCGGCCAAACTATGAAAAAAACTGCGACTTCTAGTCCGGAAAATACGGTAATTGTTTTTGAGAGTCGATACGGTATCACAAGACATAATATCGCGATACTCAAATGTATCGATATTTCCCTGCACCCCTATTCTTACACACCGACCCAAAGCCAACCTTTATCTCTGAGCATCTCTATCTTTCTCTCGCCATCCTTCTGCCATCCTTCTGCTACCTGTCATTCTGTCTTCACTGTGCAATCTGCGCGAGTGTGTGTGTGTGTGTGTGTGTGTGTGTGTGTGTGTGTGTGTGTGTGTGTGTGTGTGTGTGTGTGTGTGTGTGTGTGTGTGTGTGTGTGTGTGTGTGTGTGTGTGTGTGTGTGTGTGTGTGTGTGTGTGTGTGTGTGTGTGTGTGTGTGTGAGAGAGAGTACGATGGTAAAGGAGGGGTGGTGGTGGATAATCTGTGCAAATTTGTCAGGGAGCATCCTGTTCTCTGTAACAAGTACACAGTGCTCTTCTGTCTCCTCTTCTGTCTGTTCATCTCCCTTTCTCTCTCATCCTCTCCAACACACTTTTTTCTTTCCAAAAAAGCCCTCCCAAACCTTCACTTGCTCTCCATCTCCTTCATCTGTCCATCCATCCATGCATCCATCCCTCCCTTGGCTGACAGCGGTGTCGTGCAGAGACGCCGTGAATAATTTATCCGGCTGGCTTGTTCTGCCATGCCCTGCATCCCACTTTTGGCTCGCCGCGGTGCTGAGAAACATTTGGTGAAGTACACGCAACCCACACACACTTTCAACCAAGGATGTGATCAATAACCTGCACAGCTGCATTGATCACCCAATGCACATATGTTGGGTTAAACTACCAGTCTGTCATGCTGTTGCCTTGAAATATGAGATTTAGAGTAGTGGAAGATGCATGGTAACAACATTAGGAGGTATTTAAGAGGATGTGGGCGTGCCTTGGATTTCTAAGCTGGAAAACAAAGACAAAATAAAATTACTTATTCTGCCTGATGAGACAAATCGTATATACGACAGGATATTTGTGTGATTAATATGGTTGTCTTTGCAAAAAATTAGACCCGATGAGTAAAAAAACGCGGCTCTCTGTGAGATCCTGGTGGAAAAAACGAATCCTATTTGATGTGCAAGTGACAGACGTTAAAAACGCTTGCAAAAGTACGTCCAGTGGGAATTGGACTTTAGTTGTTGTTGCTCTGCTTTTGTTCTCGCACAGTAAACGTAGTTTACAGCAATAAAAGTGGCAGATGTACCACTGGAACTCTAAGTAATCTGCTTAATTGATTTCAGACAAAAGCAGGTTTCTTATTTCTAGTTCTGACTGTCAATTTTGCTGAAATCTCTATCAGCTGTATCTAGCCAATCTTCGCTTGATTAGCTAATATTAGCTTAATTAGCTAATGTGAGCTAAAACATCGATTCCATCTGACTTTTTAATTTTTCCACTTTAGAACAGATAAACTTGCAGTTCAATTAATTATTTGCACACACACACTTAAGCTTGTTTTCTTTATATTTTGAAAAGGCTACAGTCTTTAGGTGCTTGGCAGGTCTGCCACGTCTAGTAATGTTTGCTAAGCTTTGATTGGACACCCACAGTAGGGGTGTGCCATATCGTATCGTTCACGATAATATCAGTATGTTTTTTTTATGGTTAAAAAAAATGCATATCATGATATTGGCAACGTTCCTACTTCTTGATGTAGTGGTTAAAGTTGTTTTACTCACAAAAAGCTACTTACTCCCTGTCGCTAAACACATGCAGCTTTCAAAATAAGAGCACAGTGTGTTAAGAGAATCCACCACAGAATTTACAAGAAGACTGTCAAAATAAGATGCCTTAAATAAAACATACAAGAACCGTTATTCTCCTTTACAAAATGTCATTAAAATATGCCCCCAGATCCCCTAAATGGTTATTTTTATTATTTGCTCATACTCTAGAGTCAAGAGTAATTTTTTTTTGTATTTGGCAACTGTTGAAATTTGCACTTCAAACTACATTTTAGATTTTTAATTATTTATACAGACTGAAAAAATCATGTTTTCTATATCTTTAAGTATAAGTATTTCCTAATATCATCAAGAATATCGTTATCGCAAAAATAGCCTGCAATATTGTGATATTCTTTTAGGGCCATATCGCCCAGCCCTAACCCACAGTTTGGGGGAGGGGTTAAATTTACTATTGGATTATTATCACACTCAAGATACATTCAGGTTGCAGGTAGGAGTTCTTTCAAGTGGTAACCCTGTAATTGGCTCTGAACCCTCTGAAGAATGAATGGCAACAAAATCTGAGCTTTCCACAATGCATGGTTTGTCTAGAAAATTTCATTCCTACAGAGGAAAAAATCAGCTCATGAGCAAAAGTCAAGAGTGACTTCATTTGTCCATTCTTTCATACAGTAAAAATAATACCGGTGTGTACATTGGGGACCGTGCTTCGGTCCCAGTAGCCGGCTGACTGCTGATGATTAAAGCCTGTATTTTCCTACTCTGAATTATTGAACAATAGAGCGCTTCACCAGTTCCAGGCTGAATCCAACCAGAGGTTTCAGCCTACTGGTAAAATTGTTTGTGAAAGTTTTTGACTTCATAAGGTTTTCCTGGCAACTCTGGGCTGATTCTCCGCTTTATGAGCCACGCACACATACTTTGAATGGTTGATTGTAGACTACACACAGATGCTGTGCAGAGGAGAGGCTTCTGGAGGTGTATTTATGATAAATGAGAGGAGATATTGATATTTTTGCCATCTACAGCCTGATTATTAGTGCTGTAAACTGAAAAATCAATGCAAATTATTTCTGTTTCTTTGTTTATTTGTAGTCAAAATATTCTTGTACTTGCATGGCCCAGAATCAATGCTGCTCCATCTACAGCCCCAATTACAGTGTTACATCATCATTATTGACAGATGGACCAACACTGCTGTACATTTCCTCTTGTGCTTGTTGTGTTCAACGTTTTTAATTAAATGAGAAAATGGTCAATATCTTTCATTTTTCAAGTATTTGATTCACAAATGAGGCTTTACCATGTTGTTATTGCATATAGACTATTGACTATTTATTCAATTACCATAAAGCATGCTATATATTAACAGATATTGTTAGTGAGATATGGAATTAGAAGATTTTAGGCATATCGCCCAGCCCTAACACACTGGCCCACATTAACCCTTTGATGCACAACATGGGTCAAAAATTACCCGCATTCATTTCCCATGTTATTTAATGCTTGCTGTGTTTTTCTGTGCTCTATCTTTTGATATCAACTTATTTTATGATTGAATATTGTAAATATTTTTTACATATCTTGTTTTTGATAGCAACAGATCATTATTTTAATTTTGCTTCTCATAATTTATGAAGAAAAACAGTTTTTGTATTATTACATAGCTAACTACTTGGCTAAGTAGCTTGCTAAGCTAACTACTTAGCCAAGAAGTTAGCTAAGTAGTTAGCTTAGCAAGCTACTTAGCTAATTACTTAGCCAAGAAGTTAGCTTAACAAGCTACTGAGCTAAAAAATGGATATGGCTCATTTTTCACCCATGTTGTGTATTAGAAGAGTAGTGACAGAAAAGGAGATTTTATTCAAAAATTAATAAAGGAAAACATAAAAATTAGGATGTATGATGATCAAAAACAAACTAATTGAGGAAAACCTGGAATACTGAATGATGAATTATTGCAAAGATATAGAACATAAAAACT
Organism: Centropristis striata; assembly: GCF_030273125.1. NCBI lineage: Eukaryota > Metazoa > Chordata > Actinopteri > Perciformes > Serranidae > Centropristis > Centropristis striata. Next base: position 3,100,035 of record NC_081530.1, read on the forward strand.
GTCGGGTCACTTAAGACCCATGTTGTGCATCAAAGGGTTAAGAACACAGGATAAATGTGTCTCCAGTCTAGGGCTGGGCGATATGGACCGAAAGTCATATCCCAATATATTTAGGTTAAATATTTATAAACGATATGTATCCCGATATTTTTATCGCAGAGTGAGAGCAAATGTTAAGTCAAAGCCAAATATGACATGTCACAAGTAGTTTTATTGAAACATAAATACTGTATAACAAGAGTACCTTTTTAAAAAAATAAAAAATCAAAGCTTCATAAAGTGCACATTTAAATAAAAACATATCTTAAATAAAAATAACCTATGAAAAAAATAGGCTGATCTTTTTTCTGAATTTTTTTTAATTTATATGAGATAAGAGTAACGCACATTGCAAAAGAACTAAATATGACAAACCCTAGTAAGGGCAGCATTTATATATATATGTATATAAAAGAAAAAAAATTTAACTATATCGATATATGTGATATAGTCTAATTCCATATCACATTTAAAAATATATCGATATTTTTTTTTTTATATCGATATATCGCCCAGTCCATATAATAAATGCAGAAACAGACCTTAATCCGGTCAGGAAGTGCACATAAACTCCACTAGGAGTCTAAATCAGAGTTTAATTTGATTTTTTTTTTTAATAATAAAGGGCATGGAACAAAAGAAAACAAGACTTTGAAGATAAAAACCTCTAGAAAGACAATTTGGAAAATCCTCTGCATCCTGAGACATCCCTTTAAAACTCTCCACCCTTGACTGTGTGTGTATGTGTGTGTATGTGTGTGTATGTGTGTGTATGTGTGTGTATGTGTGTGTGTGTGTGTGTGTGAGAATGAAAATCATGACGGACTACTGTATGACACCCAGCTGTCAAATTCCATGAGGCCCCTCGCTGGGTGATGATAAAAATGGACAGGGGAGGTGTGCATCATAATTTTCAGGAATGGTCAGAGCCATTTCACATGGACGACATAGAGCGATCCTCGTTCTTTCATCCATAACAGCCTGCGTCTGACATTGATGAATACACACACACACATACACCCCTCCACTAGCACAGATTTCAATCTCCTGTCCAATTTGTTTTATGGGGCTATTTTTTTTCACTGTTGTCCAGGGACTCATGCTTTCTAGGACAAAGAACTTGGATTAAACTTCTGTTCTTAGAGTGCAGTTGTGAAGACTTTGAGAGTTTTATGCAACGGCTTTTCTATTTTTAGCTCACCATATATGTTCTTATATGTCTGATTATATCTGCCAATTAAGCATTTATTATTATTATTTTTAATTATTTTTTTAACTTTCTTTTATTGGTTTTATGTTGAGTATAGTCAGAGAGAGAAAGTTAGAGCGAAAGATATAAAGTGGGAAAATAAAGAGGAACAGTACCTGTTGGGGGGCACTCCACATTACATATAAACAATATTTTACATTTCTTCATTTTTTGACATGTACAGCATCCATTTATCCCAGCCTTTAGAAAATGAGTCTTCCTTAGTTTTTAGTCTATATCAAGGTTATAATAGTTTTGGATTTTTCATTAGTTTTAGTTTTAATTTTGTTGTGAATTTTTGTTTTCAAATTCAGTTAGTTTTAGTTAGTTTTTAGAGTGAGTTTTCTAGTTTTAGTTTAGTTTTTATTTTTTGAAAATGCTTGGTTTTAGTTTAGTTTTTATTAGTTTCAGTGTTAGTTTTAGTTTTTTGTAATGGGCTATGTGTTGGGTGCCAGATTCAAAGAGGTCATAATAAATTTTGCCTTCATTTCCTTTGGTTTATCATCTCAGCCCCAATAAGGTTTTTAACTCTTACAGTTCTGGGTGTTTTGAATTTTTGTTGGAGTGTAAACATCCCAGTCTCAGTAAACATATTCACCATGTGTTGCATATTCAAATAGAAACACTGAATTATGAATGAAAAAAGTTGACAAAGACGAAAACTAAGGACATTTTCACTATAATTTTAGTTAGTTTAGTTTTGTAACCACACAATACAGTTTCAGTTAGTTATCGTTTTTTTAAAAACTCTAGTTTTTATTTTTATTTCAGGCCTTTTTTGCTGCAGCAAGAAGAATCTTAATCAAGTATTGGGCTCCTTTGTGCACCGATCCTTCCATATGTCCCAGGTACAGGACAAGACAAGATCGGGGGATTTTGTATCCTAGTACCTCACATAGCACAACATGGATATGATCCCAGAAAGGTTGAATTTTACTGCAGCTCCATGCATTTATTTTTTTAATGATGATTCTTATTAGGGGTGTGCCATATCGTATCGTTCACAATAATATCGGTATATTTTTTTTATGGTTAAAAAAAAAAGCTTATCATGATATTAGCAACATTCCTACTTCTTGATGTAGTGGTTAAAGTTGTTTTAATCACAAAAAGCTACTGACTCCCTGTCGCTAAACACATGCAGCTTTCAAAATAAGAGCACAGTGTGTTGACAGAATCCACCACAGAACTTACAAGAAGACTGTCAAAATAAGACGCCTTAAATAAAACATATAAGAACCTTTATTCTCCTTTACAAAATGTCATTAAATTATGCCCCCCGGAACCCCAAATGGTTATTTTTTATTATTTTCTCATACTCTAGAGTCTAGAGTAAATTTTTTTGTATTTGGCAACTGTTCAGATTTGCACTTCACACCTACATTTTAGATTTTTATTTATTAATACAGACTAAAAAAAATCATATTTTCTATATCTTTTTAAGTATTTTTTTTGTAATATCGTCAAGAATATCGTTATCGCAAAAATAGCCTGAAATATCGTCATATTCTTTTAGGGCCATATCGCCCAGCCCTAATTCTTATTCACTTTATCCTTTTTGTGTGTTTCTTTCTGTCTCCTTCAGGTGTACCAGGGCCTTGACATCATCACCAATAAGGTGACAGCGGAGGAGCGCGCTCAGTGCAGACATCACATGATCAGCTTTGTGGACCCGTTGGTTAGCAGCTATACGGTGGTGGACTTCAGGAACAAAGCCCTGGCTCTAATATCCTTTCCTTGGAAACAGTTAAAAAGCAGAGGAGCACGATTTTCTCCATAACACCTCTGCCACAACTTCCCTCCCAGATTCTTAAGTGATGACTGCAGGGAGAGAATTCAGTCAATTTGACTTTTACTAATTGGTCTGCAGGTGAGTGTGGAGAAGATCTGCCATGTGGTTTTGTCAGCATGCCTCGCTGCAGATGTTGCACATTAGAAGAGAGAGATCACAGCAAAACGATATTTATAGAAAAGTCTGTATGTGTGTCTACATGCAGACACACATCCAGTCTGGGCAGTCACACCCTCCCGCAGACACCGGCCGTCACACAGATGTGGAGAGAGGACGCGATAACTAGAGGCGGTATTAATAGATCAGGATGACACACACACACACACACACACTCACACACACACTCACCAGTGCGGCGAGGGGCTGCGGTAGCTCCAAGAATAGGCTCAGTGCAGCGCGAGCTTGCTGCTGGGAAGAGGGAGAAATGGAGAGAGATGAATACAGATTAGTAAGGACAGAAGCGATTTAAAGGATTTTTAAACTGTAGAGCAGGAAAAGAGATCACGGAGGGAAAGGGAGGAGGAAAGGGTGGGCTGCGTGTGGTGGTGGGAGAGGGCTGACAAGCATGAGAAGTTCAAAGAGGCAGGACCTAATGATGCATCATCAGCTATCAATCCTTCACTCAACATGCCGTTCACATAAACTCTCTCCGGCTAACCCCCCCCCTCGCTCTGTTTCTCCTTTATTGCTCTCAGTCTTCCAGCCCTTGTTCTGTTTTCCCTCCCTTAAATTTTCCTCGCCGCTTGTCAGCGATCATCCTCTCTCTCTCTTTCTCTTCCATCTCCTGCTCTTTTTGCCGCTGTAAACCCAGTGATGCAGCCCTCTCGTGTGTCTGTGTCTATGTGTGTGTGTATGTGTCTGTCTCTGTGTGTGTGTGTGGAGATGAGTGACGACGGCTGATGAGCCTTTATCTTGTTTGAGTGCTTATTTGATTATCCCGGAGTAGAGAAGGTGGGTGAGGGAGGAGGAGAGGAGGGAAGGAAAGGTGCAAGATGAGAGCAGATGCGACATAAAAGGAGAGACTAAAGGAAAGAAGGTGTGGCAGGCTGGCACTGGCTCTGTGTGAGCAGCAAGGTCCTTTAAAATTCCAATATTGATGTTTTTTTGTGCTGATCTGGGAGGTGAACCAAACAGTTAAAGGACAGCATTGACTCTTTTGCTGCAGCTAATGATTATTTTCATTATTAATTAGCTATTAAATTATTACTAGTTAGTTATGTTAGGAAAATGCACATCAAAACTTTCCAGTTGCTCAATTCAAACAGTTCAAAATCCTAATATATTCAGTTTGCTATCATAATAATCATAATATCACAGTTGTTCCCAAACATGGAGTGGTCATAACATAATTACTGGGACAGTACAGAAGAATGTTTTGAATAAATGACAGAAAAATGTCAAAGAAAGTACTATTGGGCGAATATTTCATGTCAAAACTATAAATTACTCCAGCAATGCAACTTTGTGATAGTTGCAATAATTTTTTTTCAGTTAAAGGTGGTAATATATATTATTATATTATATATATTGTGCAGGCAGAGGACCAACTCGCAGAACATATATGTCCAGGGCTTTTATTGTGAAAGTAACTCAATTTAACAAACAAAGTCTTTTTTTGTGTTAAAACTCTCAACTCATAGTATACTGACACCTCAATAACTTAAAGCAGGGGTGTCAAACTCTGGCCCGCGGGCCAAATTTGGCCCCCAGTGTAATTTTATTTGGCCCGCGAGGCAATACCAAATTATTATATTATTATTGTAAATTAATGACATTGATGTGTTTTTTATTTGAAATTTGATTTTGCATGTCTGCACTATTTAGTTATATATTGTATGTTTATAAGCGTTGCTGGTTCCATATTTAATGTTAAAGCAAAACATGTTTGGTATATATTAAAAGGTTTATTTGTTCAATGTTGGCCCGCGATTTTATTCAAGTTTTAAATTTTGGCCCATTGTGTATTTGAGTTTGACACCCCTGACTTAAAGGGACAGTGCACCCCCAAATGAAAAATACATATTTTTCCTGTTACCTGTAGTGACATTAACAACATAGATTCATGTGGTTCAAGAATCATGCTGTCCCTTTTTAAATTATAAAAGGGAATAATCACATTTCTCAGTCGACTTACTGTTCAGACAACTTATTGTTTTAGTCTGAATGCATTGGTCCGCTGTCCACCCTAAGGCTGTTTTTAGTGTTTCTACCATACACACATCATATTAAATCACCACTATAAGACTGTTTCGTCATATCAGCCACCCTGCACTCAGCTACTATAAATGCTGTGAAGAAGAAGAAATCCACTGAGAGTCAATCCACTGATGTTGCAGTTGTCTTTATAATGTTAGTCTTTTATTGACCCTAAGTGGTAATGTTCTTGTTTATCAAGTATCCCGCTGAGGCTTTTCATTTTATGGGCCACATGCTGTGGTGCTGCAGCATGTTGAGGTTCTTGGTTTAATCTCTGAACACTGTTTTGCAGCATTCTGTCATGATATATTATTCAGGTTTTTTTCTTTTTTTGAACATTGTTTTTCAAGTTAAATTTAAACAGACATACTCCCACTAATGACGACTCTGCCAATCCAAACCACATGAACAGGAACAGACTTTTTTCTATGTATTTTCAGTGGAACTATAGTTTGCAAAACTGTCTTGTAGGGGTGTGCCATATCGTATCGTTCACGATAATATTGGTATTTTTTGTCTCAAAATGACCAAAAAAAGACACAAAATGACCCAAAAAAGAAACAAAATGACCAAAAAAAGACACAAAATGACCCAAAAAAGACACAAAATGACCAAAAAAAGAATATCATGATATTGGCAACATTCCTACAAAGCTACTTACTCCCTGTCGCTAAACACATGCAGCTTTCAAAATAAGAGCATGGTGTGTTATCAGAATCCACCACAGAACTTAGAAGAAGACTGTCAAAATAAAATGCCTTAAATAAAACATACAAGAACCTTTATTCTCCTTTACAAAATGTCATTAAAATATGCCTCCGGAACCCCTAAATGGTTATTTTTATTATTTGCTCATACTCAAGAGTCAAGAGTATTTTTTTTAGTATTTGGCAACTGTTGAAATTTGCACTTCAAACTACATGTTAGATTTTTAATTATTTATACAGACTAAAAAAATATATATATATTTTTTATATCTTTTTAAGTATTTCCTAATATCGTGAAGAATATCGTCATCGCAAAAATAGCCTGAAATATCGTGATATTCTTTCAGGGCCATATCGCCCAGCCCTACTGTATTGTTCTGTGTGTCTCTTCACTTGAATAGTTACTATTACTATTATTAACGCTTTATTTTAAGGAGGAACACTCTGAACATCCCTCACTGTTCTGTCTCATTTGTATTCTCCCTGTATTCTTCAATGTGCATGCAATATAAATTAACCATTTAACACATTCCTCAGGAAATGTACAGTGAACACCGATAGCCTGAGGAGTTGTATGCAATTTAGCAAAATGCGATTAGCAGCTTCTCAAAGTGACTGACTGAATTGAATTACAGCTGGCTGTAGTTGCTGTTATTCCATTAAGGTGTGAATGCATTGAGCTCAAAACATCATTTAAAATGGTTTTAATTGTGGTGCATTTTTTATATAAACTCTCGAAATTGGCAGCAAGTGAAGCCACTCTGGAATTCGTTCATAAAATGTGCACAAATGAGTTTTCTCCTTAACGCTCTCCAACGTAGACGACATGCACAGCACAAACAAACTGCCAGTCGTTGTAGGAGGAACAAACTATTACATTGAGTCTTTGCTGTGGAGAGTCCTGATGGATACAGGGGTGAGTACCATGCAAAAGGCTTTGTGATATTTTCATTTAAAAAAGTTTTTTTTTGTGTATTTATTTTTATTGTTTTCGTAACAGAAAAAATATAAACAAATTATACAGTACAGGCCAAAAGTTTGGACACACCTTCTCATTCAATGCGTTTCCTTTATTTTCATGACTATTTACATTTTAGATTCATCAAAACTATTAATGAACACATGTGGAATTATGTACTTAACAAAAAAGTGTGAAATAACTGAAAACATGTCTTATATTCTAGTAAGCAAAGGGTGGTTACTTTGAGGAATCTAAAATACAAGACATGTTTTCAGTTATTTCACACTTTTTTGTTAAGTACATAATTCCATATGTGTTCATTCATAGTTTTGATGCCTTCAGTGAGAATCTACAATGTAAATAGTCATGAAAATAAAGAAAAACGCATTGAATGAGAAGGTGTGTCCAAACTTTTGGCCTGTACTGTATATACAAATTAGAGATAGTTGGTGGAGCTACACAGAACAATACATGTTTTTTTGTGTGTTTTTGACATTAGACAAACAAAACAAGGGTAGAACATAAATGGCACAGCAACAGAATAACACTAATTCAGTTTTTAGACATTAAATCAAGAAAAGGTTGCCATATTTTAAAAAAAGACATCTTCTTTAGTAGATATTATGTACCCAGTGGCGGTTCTAGACCAATTTTACTGTGGGGGCCAAGGAGGGGCCAGTGTTTAATCAGGGGGGCACATTAAAAATCGTCAAAATTATATTTAAGCATTCAAAACCTTTATTTTAGCTAAAATTCTCATATTTGGAGGAACGACATTGATTGAAACACTGAGACTTACAGACATTAACAGTTATTTTTGTACGACAATGACATTTCTCATTTTTGTGCACAATTACTTTTTTTATTTTGAAAGGGCAGTACAGTGAGAATGATCTTTATATTTAGCTTTTATTGCACAATTGAACTATTATACAATGTGCACATTCTGGGTTCCTTTTGTGTACAATGAGATATTGTTTGAACAAAAAATAGGTTAGAATTGTTCAGTCATTCATCATTATAAATGTATCATTTTATTATTAGTTTGACACAGGGGCCACAGCAGGGGCCAAAGGCTTCTTCACAGGGGCAGTGGCCCCTGTGAAGAATTAAGAAGAAGAAGAATTAAGAAGAATAATTAACTTTCTGGCTAACAATGTTGAAAGGGATATAGCCTTAGCTTCATACATTTAAAAAAGTTTGACTTTGTTTTAGTTTCTGAGTTGCCAAGACATGACGTGTAAGGTTTGTGTCTTCATACAGATCTCCTCCTGCGTCTCACAGCAGGAGAACGAGGAGCCAGTGGATGGAGGCGACGGCGCTCCGAACAGGAAGCTGGAGCTGGAGAAGCTGGAAGCAGCTGAGTTACATAAACGTCTGGCTGAGGTGGACCCCAAAATGGCTGCAATGTTACACCCCAATGACAAACGCAAGCTAGCCAGGTGATACAGCGGGTAATGTCTTCCAAACTATCAAAACTAACTTATTAAAAACGCCACAAGCATTTGGAGGAAAAATTGGCTATATTAAAAAATCACATGTATCCGTTTTGAGCAATCATTCTATCCTGCTATCATTTTTGGTGTATGTTAGCCATGTTTTTAAGCTAATTATTGCTCTTGCTAGCTAGTAAAATTGCTAATGGCAAAAGAAACATGAACAAAGTTTGTGAAAAATTGATTTTTTTTACTATCTCAATATGGACTGTGGCCACTCATTTACATAGACTGTAGGTAATAAGAGGATGTAGCCACCGTGACATCACCAATTTGATTATAGTCTACAGTTTTAAAGCCTTGAGTTTTATATTTTTCTGTCACTATTTTGTTTTTTGGAACCAGACAGGGTTAAATTCGGACGAGAGGGTGGTGCTAAGATACCAGCTAGCACTTGCTAGCTGTCTTGATTAGCAAGGTGCATCTGTAATTCAGGTTAGCTGTGATATTAGCTGAGATGCTAATGGCTAGCAAAAAACAGGCTTAAAACAAAATCTTGTCAACTAATAGTCACATACAAATATTATAAACATTTATATATATATATATATATATATATATATATATATATAATTGTTTATAATATTTGTATGTGACTATATTGATTATTCATATATATATGTATATAGATATAGAGGCCTGTTAAGCGGTAGGACTCGATACGTTTTTTTTACTTCTTCCTACTCCCTTTCGAGCTTGCAGAAAGTGTCTGTTTTCTCAATTTTTTTTGCTTTTTTGTTTTGTTTTTTATTTATTCATCTTTTAATATTTAAACTTGTTTTATTTTTATTTGCATGCACGTTCGAAATAAAGACAATCAATCAATCAATCAATCAATCAAAACTTACGACTGAATGCTGAACAAGACTTTTTTGGTTACAATTAACTTTCATAAACTGGAAACAAACTGTGAAAGGGTTGAAGGGTCTAAAGCATTTTTTACTCTAAATGTGACAATAATTTACAAGGTGAACATCATTCTGTACTGAAGAAGACTTGAAATGAACGATTGAGACCATGGACCCATTAGGAAAATGTTTTTACTGAGGTAATGAATCAGTGATTTTAATGGGTGAGATTCTCGCTCCACCTTTTGGATAATATGTAATATAGTGTTTATGGCGTCATGGTAACTTGTTTGCATGTTTATGTGGTGTTACGCTGATTGGATCACAATGTTGTTGACTTTTCTCATGTTTTGTATGAGGTCCTGAAGGGCTCTCCCTCTGTCTCAGGCTGACAGTCACAGAATATGGCCTCCACCCAGTACACACTGACAGGGTGTCTGTTTATACACACACACACACACACACACACACACACACACACACACACACACACACACAGAGGGCTTGATGAGTAGCAGCCAGCGCACTCTGGTCTTTTGTGCGATCAGGTTAGGTTACCCTGCTCTTCTGGATGACAGGACGACAGGAATCATCTTTTCTTCATAACCTCAGAGTGCAGCGCGGCGTGGCTAAAGGGTCTGGTTTGGATGTGAGAGAGTGATTTCATATTTAAATTTTTGTTTCATCATTGATTTATATTTCCCTTTTGGCTCATCTCTTCTTCTCACCCCTGTCTTGTCTTTTGAAGTTATTGTAGTTGGCCTGTTAATCATTTAGACCAGTAGTTCTCAACCTTTTTGAATCGCGGCCCCCAATTTAACATGCATGTTGTCCGCGACCCCCGTTCACGGTACAGAATCTCACATGCACAGTTCAGATCACCCAAAAAAGAAACAAAATTACCTAAAATAGGAAACAAAATGACTAAAAAAGACACAAATTGACCACAAAAATGATCAAAAAAGACACAAAATGACCAGAAAAGACACAAAATTACAAGAAAAGACACAAAATGACCCAAAAAAGAAACAAAATGACCAAAAAAAGACACAAAATGACCTAAAAAATAAACAAAATGACCAAAAAAGTCACAAATTGACCACAAAATGATCAAAAAAAGACACAAAATGACCATAAAACAGACAAAGTGACAAAAAACCACACAAAATGACCAAAAAACACACAAAGTGACAAAAAAACACACAAAATGACCCAAAAAAAAAGACCAAAAAGACTAAAACACATTAACACATGAACACTTTAACACAGTGGAGACAGAGCTGACTTCCAAAATGATTTGGCGACCCCCAGAAATCATCTCGCGACCCCAAGGTTGAGAATAACTGATTTAGACGACACTCAAACTAGACTCTAAATATGAGCCTCAGAAGGGAGATTGGAGAGTTTCATTTCCACATGATTCAATGGATGAGTGGATGTTTCACTCATCTAATTCACTTTATGCACTGAAGCCTGACACACAGGGACTGGGATTTAAACTCATAGTTTAGTGGAGATCATAGGAATTTGTAACAAACCAAAAAAAATCATCTGCTTGTGTATTTGCTTCCTACAGGAGTCTTCAAATCCACGAGGAGACAGGCGTCTCCCATAGCCGCTGGCTGGAGGAGCAAAGGGGGCAGAAGGGAGGCGACGGGCTGGGGGGGCCGCTGAGATACCCCGACCCCTGCATCTTCTGGCTGCACGCTGATATGGACGGTGAGGAGGCAGGATTGTATGGATTTGATTACATTTGACTGTTATTACTATTTATTGTATTATTATTTACCTCACTGTCTCATTTTAAATCTCTTCTTAAAACCCACCTCTTCTCGTTGGCTTTTAACACCACGTAGAGTGTTGATTTTATGTTGATTTTATGTTGATTTTATGTTGATTTTATGTTGATTTTATGATTTTTTTGTTTTTATTGTATTCATGCATATTTTATTTTGTGCGGTCAGTACATTTTACATTTTATTTTATTTATTTTTATCCCATTTTTAATTTATTTTATCTTATTGCATCTTACTGTTCTATTGTTTACTACATCTCTTTGTACTGTGTTATGTATTTATTGTTTGTGCAGCACTTTGGAAACCTTGTGTTTGCTAAAATTGTGCTATATAAATAAAGTGGATTGGATTGGATTGGATATTGAAACAACAGAAATGGCAATGGAGCTTCAGAACAGCATGAAATAACTTTATTTTATAACGTGTCTTATTTTGCTGGTGCACTCGCTTTATTTTTCCCTCCAGCTTTAGACAAGCGGTTGGATGCTCGTGTAGATGAGATGTTGTCTGCTGGACTCATCGAGGAGCTCAGAGACTTCCACGTCCGCTACAATCGGCAGAAAGTCCAGGATAACAGGTAGCAAACCAGCTGCAAAACATGTCCACACACACACACGTCTACTGGTCCCAAAGCCTGTTTGGGGACCTCAATATGCACAAATATTCTAATACAGTAGGCGGAAATGGAAAATTTGTACTACATGAGAAAAACTGTGGTTTTTGCCTTAAAATTCATGTTATCAGCACAAGTAGTAGTAGGCATGTGTGTAAAGAGGAAACTTGTGGGAATGCAGAGAGCCTATTTTCATTCAGATAGCATGACATCAGAGGTCACATGACCGCTTTGAAAACCACCAAAATAGCCTAACTTTGCTATAGATCAGTGATCATCAACTGGCGGCCCGCGGGCTGAATCCGGCCCGCCGAACTGTCCAATCCGGCCCGCCGAACTGTCCAATCCGGCCCGTGACTGTATTCCAAAATTGTAAATCAAGGAGAAAATATCATGTGGTCCGCATTATTAAAGCAACTGAAAACAGCAACGACAACTGAGACTCTTAACTATCAGTAATCCACCATATATGACTCTATTTAATGAGGACAAACTTGCTGCACTGTTTAAATTAACATTTATTGTTTCACACAGTACTTGTTTTCGTTTGGGTTTTTTTTTAACGTAACTTTTCCTCATGCCATTACGTAACATGGTTGGTTTTTATTTCAAAGTCTCAACAACAAGCTTCAGACTAGACTTCTCAGTACAGAAAAAAAGGAAAACCAACTGGCATACCTTTAAATAGCATGGTATCAGAACAGAACAGGTCACAAATAATGATTGCACATCAAATAAAACGTGACTCATAAAGGCTAAAATGGCTTCAGTTTTGTAATGACATGAAAAAATATGAACAATAAATAAACATTAAATAATAATGTTATGCCAAAATTGGCATAACATTATTATAAGTTATGCCAACATTTTATTTGAGGGTCCGGCCCCAAACGTGACTATCTAATAAAATTCTGGCACTCCGACAAATGTAGTTGGTGACCTCTGCTATAGATTCTTTAGATCTTCTAGTATCATATGATATCAATATCTTCAGTATACTCCTAAAATTGAGCCCGATACGCTCTCCGGAAGAAAAAAAAAGGCGGAGAATGACGCAGGTCAACCGGTGGACCTTCTGAATAATAACAGGTTAACTGCAAAATCAACCAAAATCCACCTATCAGATACAGGGTGGGATCTGGAATCTGTTACATGGGCCAGAAACATCTGTCATACTTGGCTTTGCACCAGATCCGAGATGCTCTGTGGATTCACTGTCTGTACTTCAAGTTCAGCATCACATTCTCATCTTCCTATCTAAATGAAAGATCCAGACTGTGTGTCTGGATCCAGACTCTGACTCCTCTCCTCCATGTAGCCAGGACAATGGGAGTGAAGTGAACTCGGTCAAGCAGCCATCCAGTTATTTGTTTCTCCTTCCCAGTCTGACAGGTCGCTCTGTTCTCTACGCGCTCCTGTTCCCAGTGGCCTGCACACCAATTTAGATTCAGCCCACACTGTTGTGAGTTTAGTTCAGATGGGGCTGATATTTCTTCAGGATGTCCAGTGATTATTAATAATTGCAGAGATAAGCACCCTCCAAAGGACATAAGCACTAACAGGGGAGTCTGGTGATCGGTGCTTATTACCTCAGGGCCTCACATTGAAGGGACATTCTGGTGGCCCGGGAACAAATGACTTACAATGCTTTGCTGTCTGTTCCAGATGCTATTTAAAGATAATGTTAATATGATCAAGATTGATATTTTGTCTTTCAAACAATTACCAAATTGTCCCTGACATTTCCTTAACTGTAACCTCATGACCAGCAGCAAACTGGAGCTACGTCACTCGTTTAGCATTTGATTGGTTATGATTACAACTTCAGGACCAAACCCACAAAAAAACCAGCCGGTGAATAGGATTTTTCTGCATGTGACATGAAATATATATAAAGCTGTAAGGTGCAGACACCCCATGTCTGTACACTAAATATGAAGCTAGAGCCAGGAATGGTTAGCTTAGCCAAATATAAAGACTGGAAGCAGGGCTAAACGGCTAGCCTTGCTCCATCCAAAGCTAATTAACACTTTATATCTTGTTTGTTAAATCCATACAATGACATAAGTGTAAAACAACAAAGTGTCATAGTTGGTTATGTGCCCTCTCAGGTCTGTACGCTAAGCTAAGCTAAGCTAAGCTAACCACCTCCAAAAAAACCCCAAACCCCCTGGCGGGTTTGAAAATTACTTTTCTTTAAAAAAAAATTTGCAAAATTGACACACTTCATCATAGACAGAAACTATGAAAAAAGGCATTATTGTTTGATATTGATTTTTAACTTTCCAACAATCATTGAACCATCATATGTGGCAAACACTTCCATCAGAAAAAGTAACCAAAACCTTAAAATAGTGATTTTTCATTGAAATAATTTTATTCTACACATCACATTTAAAATCTGGACACAAAAAAAAATCCCAGTTTGCACCATCCAGATACTGTAAAAAAAAAACATTAAATTCCTGGCTTACCAGCACAACTGGGACTTGTTTTCGGAAAACAAGAAAAAACACAATTTTTAGTTAGTCCATTGGTATTTTTAATTGATATTGTAACAGTAAGTTCAAATAGAAGTGTGAACAAGTTTGCATAAAAAATGAAACACATTGATTTCATAACAAATAAAAGTGACTTAGGCAGAATATGCCCTGACTAAGGCAATTTTTCTCTTACATATAAATAATGTAGTTTGGTTTGTATGTAGCGGCAAAAATACCTAAGTCAAAGAGATGACTAAGGCAGAAAGTGATTTTGGACTCTAACAAGCGTTCTGATAGGCTGAGAACATAGGTAATAAGGCAGAAAGATGCAGCAGTGGTAGGAGAGTAAAGTTAGGCAGATATCACAATTTGGCCAAAATATGACTTAGGCAATTATGCTATGAGGCTAACGATATGGAGCTACGTCACTCGTTTAGCATTTGATTGGTTATGATTACAACTTCAGGACCAAAAACCCACAAAACCAGCCAGTGAATATGATTTTTATGCATGTGACATGAAATATATATAAAGCTGTAAGGTGCAGACACACTGCTGTGGGCAGATATTGATATTGTATGATGGGGCGTGGCTGCGGGGGGAGTTGATGCATTGGTGGAACGCTGCCCAGGAAGCTGCCAATTCCCTTCTTTCGTCCATCCTTTCTTTCATCACCCCATCCCACCTCATGCACCAGCAGCCTCCTCCTCCTCCTCCTCCTCCTCCATCTCTGCCACTATTGCCCTCTCAGCAATCTGATCACCCGAGCACTTTACTCCCTCCTCCTCCTCCTCTGTCTGCCTGTCTTTCTCTCCTTTACCCTCATGTCTCCATCCCCGGCTGGCTGCTGTGGCCAGACATCAAGGTCAAATCTCTCCCTCCCTTCCTCTTGTCTTTCTTTTTCTCTCTCTCCATTGACTCTACATTTCCTGTGCTCTGTTGCTATTCTCAAATTTCTGTCTCTGCCCGTCTAGCCAGATTTATTTGAGTTATTTCCTCCTCTTGTTTTCGGTTACAAGTGTAAGTTACGGACCAAAAATAGTCATTGGATTTCTTATAATATTTCTTCTAGAAGCGTGTTCAAGAAGCACTACAAATAGAAAAAAATGAAATCAAAGACTGATTTATAGATGAAAAGTAAACCAGAAAAGAGGACCAAACCCACAAAAATAAAAAAAAAAATCACAATTTTGGCTTCCAACAATCAATTTCGATATTTAACCCATTAAGGCCTAAAGCGCCTGGAAAAAAATGCCTGGAAAACCTATGGGCGATTTTCAAATGACCCCCTAAAACCTGAAGTTTTTCTGGAAATTCAACACCTACTAAATAATAGATTTTTCAGCCTCTGTAGCAGATAAAAATGAAATTCAAAAAATATTTGAGTGTAAGTTACGGACCAAAAATAGTCATTGAATTTCTTATAATATTTCTTCTATAAGTGTGTTCAAAAAGCACGACAAATAGAAAAAAATGACATCAAAAACTGTGATTTATAGATGGAAAGTAAACCAGAAAAGATTAAAAGTCAAAGAATAGATAAAAGTCTGTAAATCCGTCAGTTCAAAGAAAAGACTTCCAGTTCAAATGTCCAGTGTGATCATCTGAATATTATCAGAAAACGGGTCGTCTGTTTTGTGTTTTTATGGTATTTGGTGGTGATATTTTGACTGCAGCTACAGTAGGGCTGGGCGATATGGCTCTAAAAGAATATCACGATATTGCAGGCATTTTTTGCGATAACGATATTCTTGACGATATTAGGAAATACCTAAAAAGATAAAGAAAATATGATTTTTTTTAGTCTGTATGAATAAATAAAAATCTAAAATGTAGTGTGAAGTGCAAATCTCAACACTTGCCAAATAGAAAAAATTTACTCTTGACTCTTGAGTATGAGAAAATAATAAAAAATAACCATTTAGGGGTTCCGGGGGCATATTTAAATGACATTTTGTAAAAGAGAATAAAGGTTCTTGTATGTTTTATTTAAGGCATCTTATTTTGACAGTCTTCTTGTAAATTCTGTGGTGGATTCTCTTAACACACTGTGCTCTTATTTTGAAAGCTGCAAGTAGCTTTTTTGTGAGTAGAACAACTTTAACCACTACATCAAGAAGTAGGAATGTTGCCAATATCATGATATGCATTTTTTTAGCCATAAAAAAAAATACCGATATTATTGTGAACGATACGATATGGCACACCCCTAAGCTACAGTTTATACAGAAAAAAAACTGAAAACACTAATGTATTCTGTTAAATAGCTGCAGACTTGATCTTTCATCTATCAGGTCAACTGTTACAAAAGAAAGACATTTTCTTGTAGTAGTAGAAAGAAACATGCTGCCACTGCTGACCCCTACTTTTTTTTTTGCAATAACTCCAAATTCAGGAAAGCTTCAGGTCATTGAACTTAACACGCATACCAATTGTGGAGCTATTACTCAAATCTGGAAAGGTGCAGCTGGGGTCAGAACAGGCAGCAATGCTTAAATTGGGGTGATAGTCTGACATGGATGGAAGTATTCTGTCTTTACTGTCTGACAAGGTAGCCAGTGGGCTTCTGCCCGGCACCCTCGGGTCTCTCTGCCAGTGCCATTCAGTTTTTTTAATGTCATTCTGTCACTTTGTACCCCGGAGGACCTCACATCTGCTCAGACTGATATTCTTTGTTCAGGGAGGGAAGGAGAGATAGAGGAGGAGGAGGAGAAGGTGAAATGAGTCACCACCGGGTGTTTAGAAATGTCAAGTTGGAGACGGAAAGTTTTTTTTATTTTTTTATTTTATTGATGGATAAAGTTTCATTCTCTCCTCCCCAGCCAGGACTATCAGCATGGGATTTTCCAGTCGATCGGTTTTAAGGAGTTTCACGACTACCTGACTGCACCTGAAGGCAGCAGCCAGCAGGAGAAAGACACACTACGAGACAAAGGTCAGAGAAATACCTGATCAAAGTCACAAAGATGGATTTAGATTCACTGCTTGGTGGACCAGCTGACTGATCAACTGGATGGCTCTGTTTAAAGATATACACTACTGGTCAAAAGTTTTAGAACACAGCAACTTTTCCAGAATTTAATCGAAAATTATGCAGTTTAATGTCTCAGTGTACTCTGAAATTAATGCACATTTGCAACATTTAAAATTCTTTATTGAGCATGATAGTGTTTTATGTTGGATTAAAGGACTAAAAAAAGACACAAAATGACCAAAAGAAGACACAAAATGACTAAAAAAAGACACAAAATGACCAAAAAGACACAAAATGACCAAAAAAAGACACAAAATGACTAAAAAAAGACACCAAAATACACAAAATGACTAAAAAAGACACAAAATGACTAAAAAAAGACACCAAAATACACAAAATGACTAAAAAAAGACACAAAATTACCAAAAAAAAGACACAAAATGACTAAAAAAAAGACACAAAATGACTAAAAAAAGACACCAAAAGACACAAAATGACCAAAAAAAAGACACAAAATGACTAAAACAAGACACCAAAAGACACAAAATGACTAAAAAAAGACACAAAATGACCAAAAAAAAGACACAAAATGACAAAAAAAACACAAAATGACTAAAAAAAGACAACAAAAGACACAAAATGACTAAAAAAAGACAACAAAAGACACAAAATGACTAAAAAAAGACACAAAATGACTAAAAAAAGACACAAAATAACTAAAAAAAGACACAAAATGACCAAAAAAAGACACAAAATGACTAAAAAAAGACACAAAATGACTAAAAAAAGACACCAAAAGACACAAAATGACTAAAAAAAGACACAAAATGACTAAAAAAAGACACAAAATGACTTACAAAGACATGAAAAGAATTCAAAAATGGACAAAATAGCCCAAGACTCCATAGAGTTAAGTTGTTAATCCCTGAAAAAAGGCCTACTTGTATAATTCTGAAATGTACGTTATATTTTACCTTTTTTTATTTACCTCTGGCAGTTCACCACTTACCTTTGTACCCTTTCAAGCTGTTCATTTGACTTGAACTGCTTGATTTTCAATAAAGAACTGGAAAAATTGGGGTGTTCTAAAACTTTTGACCGGTAGTGTATTTATTTCCTGTCTCCTTGTAACTCTCTGCAGGTGTCGAAGCTTTGAAGATTGCTACGAGACGCTACGCCCGCAAACAGAATAAATGGGTCCGTAACCGCTTCCTTAAACGTGAGTGCCCTTCACCCACCTCATACAGTAACGGTTTGTTTTGTGTGTGTTTGTCCTCCACAATCCAGTTCCTTAGCAATCAGCACTCTCTTTAACAAGATGAGATTCATGCACTCCATTAGACACACAATAAGCTTCTCAGACACCGTATTATGTTGCAAGGTACAGACTGTAGTGTGTTTGTGTGTGTGTGCAGCAGGAGCAATGTCTCTTTCAATACAGTGATTATCTGCTTCATCAGATTTATTTTTGTATGATTTGTCAACAAATAAGAACATCTGCAGACTTTTATTTGCATTATTAAAATGGATTATCCTAATACTCAGCATCTTTTTTGGTTTAGCTTCTATAAGTAGATTTAAATTGACAGCTTTCACTTCAAAGTGTTTTTTGAGGATTGACTTTGTAGAAAACATTCACAGCGTCTGTAATATTTTCCTGTCATTGAAGGAATAGTTCATCGTTTTTAGAAAAATGTGCTTTTAGGCTTTCATGCTGAGAGTTGGTTACAAAATCAGTATCACCCCCATGTCTGTACACTAAATATGAAGCTAGAGCCAAGAATGGTTAGCTTAGCCAAATATAAAGACTGGGAGCAGGGCTAAACGGCTAGCCTTGCTCCATCCAAAGCTAATTAACACTTTATATCTTGTTTGTTAAATCCGTACAATGACATAAGTGTAAAACAACGAAAACAACAATCTGGCAAACAGCGTGAAAATAAATAATCTTGCAGAAAGCGAGAACTGGAGAAGCAAAGCAGCAGCAACACTCTCTCACAGACACACACACAACAAACATAAATTTCTGTTGCTCTACATACGTCATCTGGTATAACTGATCTGATTGGCTAAGAGCTACCTACAGACGCTTTAATAGACATTCTAATCGTCCAATAAACGGCTCCGGAGGATCGTAAACCACACCTCCTCTACGGAGAAATGAACTGTTGGTTTCCAGACTACATCTCAAATGAGATTTGGTCTGGTGTTAGCCAGGCTAGCTTCCCAGCACAACTGAGGAAAAAAATGTAAATAGTTCTGTGTGTAGCATATGGAGCTTCCATTTTTTCCAAATTTGGTAACACTTGTGGACTCTTGGAATTAGTATAGATAGGTTGTATTTTATTTGTTTTTGTTTTTGTTTTTGATACAAGATCCACTGGCACTGAACTGCATTAACTTTTATTCAGCATCTGTGTGCGGCTGCGACATTATAGAGGGATAATGTTTCAGGATCATTAGTAAACACCTGCAGCTAAGACCCTTGAATGCTTTTTGTCCCGTGTGGGGAACCATAGTGGCTGATTCTGGCACTGCAGAGTGGATAAATGTACCCAACGCAGCCAAAATCAACCAATGTTTGGCAGCTGCTGGTTTCCCACCCTGGTGGTGACCCTTTGGAAGGCAGATGTGTTTTCAGATGTATATAAAGGCTGAGTGTGTTTCAGTGTTGCAAAAGGGAAACCTGGCCTCTGAGTGCCACCAGCAGCATGCCCTGCAGTAACCCAGCCTCCTAATCCTGTTAGGCCCAAGTGGCTTAGGCCGCGCCAGGCCCTAAACCTCAATACCCCTCTTTCTGCCTGCCCACTGCACGCACCATATGGTCTTCATCACATGTTCTTTTACATATGCAGTAATCTGTCGGGACTTGTCTGTGCTTTTGCACATGCATGTGTTTCTGTCTGTGTTTTGTATAACCGCCCCTGAAGACCCTGCTTAGACTCGATTCAAAACAAGTTGCATGACATTTCCCAGCAGCACCATCAGGCCTGACGGTGCAGGTGGCAGGAGATGAGATGGGATCAAGTCTGAAACTCTGTCACATGAAGCCACCCAGGAAACACTCAGCAACAAAAAAGGGCTGCACAATTAATCGAAATTTAATCACAATCACAATTTTGGCTTCCAATGATC
Organism: Centropristis striata; assembly: GCF_030273125.1. Classification (NCBI taxonomy): domain Eukaryota; kingdom Metazoa; phylum Chordata; class Actinopteri; order Perciformes; family Serranidae; genus Centropristis; species Centropristis striata. The sequence goes on from NC_081530.1 coordinate 3,120,324, forward strand.
ATTTTCGATATTTAACCCATTAAGGCCTAAAGCGCCTGGAAAAAAATGCCTGGAAAACCTCTGGGCGATTTTCAAATGACCCCCTAAAACCTGAAGTTTTTCTGGAAATTCAACACCTACTAAATAATAGATTTTTCAGCCTCTGTAGCAGATAAAAATGAAATTCAAAAAGTATTTGAGAGCTTATACCCGTGGCTTTCATACGAAGTTGAGTTTTTGTCCAAACCTTCAATAAAGTTTTTTAAAAAATCAACAAACTCAGCAAATGTTACATTTGACTGAATAAAAAATCCTATGCATAATACTAATACATGCCCATTAGCAAGATGCTAACATGATGTGACCATTGGAAGAACAAGACATAGTTCTCTTTAGCCTACTCTAATAAAACAAAAAAAATCATAATAATAATAAATAATCATAATAATACATTTTATATATTGCACTTTTCAGGGTACTCAACGACGCATAAAGTAATATAAGACATAAACAGTCATGATTTCTTATATCATCATCACAATCAATTAGCCTATTATTATTATTATTATTAATATATTATTAATAATATTATTATTATCTCCAGATGGCCACAAATCTGTCTGTTCTTCGGTGAAAATATGTCGTCTAAAACATATTCCTCATCCATAAATGCTGGTCGATTGGTTCCGAGGGTTCAAAGTCCAGATCAGCAATAAAATCATCGGCGCTGTTTTCATCAGATCTCTTCCGTCACTTCCTGCTGAGCTCCTCCGCTATAGTCGTCTTCCGCCATGATTTAAAGTTCTGGAAAAGTCCCATGATGCATTGCGACACTCCCACATGTATTCTGATCATGATTCTGATGCATTTCATTGGCCAAGAGACCGAAAATAGGTGGAAAAAAATACAAATACTACAAAATGACATATCCGCTGTCCCGGCCTTAATGATAGAGTGACGCAACAGTGCTCCCGGTTTTAATGGTAGAAATGCAGTAATGCTTTCCCGGCGTCAATGGGTTAAAGTGTAATCATTCCATTCATAGAAAGCTCTGTATTAAAGCAAACTACTGCCAATGAGTCACTGCAAGGCTCAGCTTAGTTTCTTGGATGCAGACAGTCACAGATGACAGAGTAATGTTGGGAAATGATACATCAGATAGCAGACAGTTAGACGCTGTACTTGGAGCTTCTGAGGCTGCTAATGTGTGTGAATATGTTATTATTAATAACAGTAGCCTAAAATAACAACTGTTATCTCTACTACAGTGTTGACAACCTATTAGTTAACTTAACCATTTTGTTAAATCAACAAATAATCATGATTATCATTGTTAGAGACATTTTGTACATTGTAGAGAAGCTGATAAATAATTCAGATTTGTATTTCATAAGTTTATAGTTCTTTATTGAGGTTGTAGGAATGCCTATTGGTTCGTAGGAATTGCACTCTTCTTATTGGCTGAGATGTGTGTAACGTCATAATTGCATACTTTGTTTTAATTAGGATTATGGAGACGAGGAGAGCACACTAGTTTTTGACCGTGCTCATAATTATTATTATTTTTTGGATTGCTGCAGTTTATTATTTGTAATGCTCAAACGAAAGGTTTTCAATAAACCATAAGAAAGAAACTGTGGGATTTTTTTTGGCTTAAGACACGCGTCAGCTACATCCTCACGCTCCATAATTGAAGTGTGCGTTTTGAAAGTAAAACTGGACGGAGCCACACTAAAAATCATTTTGGCCATAATCGTGCAGCCCTACAACAAAGCGCTGCTCACACTATTGTTTTTGTTTACCACCTCTATTGATTTATTTGTTATTTGTTCTGGCAAAAATAACCAGACAAGGGGAAAGAGCTTCCTACAGTTTGTCCAAACAGAAAGCAGTCCCCTGAAATACCTGCAGTTATTGTAGCTTCTGCTCTACACTTTCCCAGACGACTATTTTCTCTGTTTCCTTCAGATTTGTATAGTGTTTTTAGAGTTTTCAAGATGATTGACAGTTATCTGCATTGTCAGGCCTGGCAGTACAGCTGGCAGCAGATGAGATCAAGTCTCTGGAGGAAAAAAAAAAGCCTCAAAAAACACTCATGAACGTGTCTGTGTCAGTTTGCGGAATTTACAAAAGTCTTAAGGTGTTAAAGGAAGTTGTGGTGCTGGGTTTAAGTGGATGTTCAGAGCGAAATAAACCCTTTCAAGCATCAGTGAGAGCATGAAACACATCCCAGAAAGTTCAGTTTGAGGACTAGATTCTTGATTTTGAAGGCATTTTGGCTGTCAAAACACTGCAGAATGGCTTAAGATCCCATGCTTACTGGAAAACTTTAATATTTAGAGACAGATTTTCTACCCATGGAAGTATGTTGAAATTGATTAATGAGAAATGAGAAATAACCCAACATCATGACATTTTTATTTTGTTGTCCTATGAAAGAGTTAATTGCCTATTTTGTACCTATGCACTGCAAAAAAAGAAAAGTTGGGTGAACTCACAATTTCAAGGCAAAAACTTCAATAAAATTTTAAGTTGGACAATTAAACTAAATATTTTAAGTTTTGTTTTTGAGTTTGCGCAACTCTGAATTTCTCTGGCACGATTGTAACGCCGCTATGAAATGTCAGCTAATGTTGTGACCACAATTTTGAGTTAGCATTGATACGCTAAAGGCTACTCTTGTAGCTGTAACAAGCAGCGCCGCTAGCATCAGTTAGCCGCTAGCATCAGTTAGCCGCTAGCTTCAGTTAGCCGCTAGCATCTGTTAGCCGCTAGCTTTAGCTAATGACCGAATTTCAGAAATAAGAGTTATCAGAACTATTGTCCCTTGTTTTGAACCCCAACTTAAAGATATAAGTAACAACAACTCACCAACTTGTTTTTGAGCAGACAACTGGCTTCCTTTGTTGTGCTAACTTACATTATTGCCCTAAATGTCAATAATTTATATTTCCAAGTTTTACCAACTTAAATCACTGTTTTAGGCCAAAAAATACAAGTTGGCTTTTTTGCAGTGTGTGCGAATTTTAGGAGTAAATGTTACCACGTAAGCCTTCTCTGCCATATTTTAGCCACCAAAAAAGACCCACCTAAAAAATTTCTGTTTAAGTATACACTTTATTTAGTATGTTAATATTTTCTCCTCTTACAGTAGAGGAACTGAAACTGTAATTTGTGTGCTCTTCAAAGCCACCAGACTCTTTTGACAAAACAGTAATTTTACCTCACAAAACACAGAAGTTACTGTTCTACTGCTGCCTTGATCAGATAGTTAGTTTGTGATATTGTGTAACTTTGATGATTTGGCACTCCTGCCTGCTTCTTCTAACTCAGGGGTGTCAAACTCTGGCCCGTGGGCCAGAGTTTGGCCCGGAGTGTAATTTTATTTGGCCCGCGAGGCAATACCAAATTATTATCTTATTATTGTACTATAAAAGCTGACCCGCCGGTATTATACGGCGCATTTACCGCTAATACTACAAATCCCACAATGCCCTGCTGTTGTTTTGGCGCGTCAATCAGGACAGGACCCAGAAACGCTCCTCTGTGACAGTCGTCATAGCAACCTCAAGCTAGAGCTGTCTCCCAGCTACCCCTTCCCAAAAATGGAGAAAAGAAAGGCAGAATTTATTAACCTGTTGAAAAAGTTTATTTTGATATTTAAATCAGAAGGATGCAAATAGAAAAGAGGCATACGATTTTTATTTATTTTTTATTTAATAAATTAATGACATTGATGTGTTTTTTATTTGAAATTCGATTTTGCATGTCTGCACTATTTAGTTATATATTGTATGTTTATAAGCGTTGCTGGTTCCATATTTAATGTTAAAGCAAAACATGTTTGGTATACACTACCGGTCAAAAGTTTTAGAACACACCAACTTTTCCAGAATTTAATTGAAAATTATGCAGTTTAATGTCTCAGTGTACTCTGATGCACATTTGCAACATTTAAAAATCTTTATTGAGCATGATAGTGTTTTGAAAGTAAAAAAAAGATTCAAAATCACATTTTATGTTGGACTAAAGGACTAAAAAAAGACACAAAATGACAAAAAAAGACACAAAATGACAAAAAAGACACAAAATGACTGAAAAAAGACACAAAATGACTGAAAAAAGACACAAAATGACCAAAAAAAGACACAAAATGACTTACAAAGACATGAAAATAATTCAAAAATGGACAAAATAGCCCAAGACTATAATTCTGAAATGTACGTTATATTTTATTATTTTTTTATTTACCTCTGGCAGTTCACCACTTACCTTCGTACCCTTTCAAGCTGTTGATTTGACTTGAACTGCTTGAATTTCAATAAAAAACTGGAAAAATTGGTGTGTTCTAAAACTTTTGACCAGTAGTATATATTAAAAGGTTTATTTGTTCAATGTTGGCCCGCGATTTTATTCAAGTTTTAAATTTTGGCCCATTGTGTATTTGAGTTTGACACCCCTGGTTTAACTGGTGGGCGTGTCAACTGCAATATATGGAAACTACCTCATACCACTTCAAAAAATCAAAACTATCCCATTAAAATCTATTTGAAATGTTTTTTTCCACTGTCAGACAGCCTTGTCCTTCTGCCCACCCTGACTGGGATTGTCCTAACCCCAGGTTGTGCTCTTTAACCCGGATCATCCCACCTTTCTGTCTGCATCGCTGTGTTCACCTCGCTCTCTAGCTGTGACTGCTGACCTCTTTTCTGTTTCGTCTGAGCCCCACACACACACACACACACACTCACACAGATGCCGACAGGCCTCAGCTGAGCAGGCTAATCTCTTGAAGCATTACAGAGCTGCCGGGAATTTGCCCCGACCACACAAACTCAGGCAACGGGGTCACCGGGGGCTATGCAGACCAACCCGAGCATACAGAGACTAGTGGGTCAAAGGGAAAGACGGATCGGAGATGACAGAGGGCCTCAGTCAGGAAAACACTATGAAGTCGCTTAGAGCAGCTAAAGTGTTCATGTGTTAATGTGTTTTAGTCTTTTTGCTCACTTAATGTCTTTTTTTGGTCATTGTCGGGTTTTTTTTGGTCATTTTGTGTCTTTTTTTTAAATCATTTTGTGGTCAATTTGTGTCTTTTTTGGTAATTTTGTTTCTTTTTTTTAGACATTTTGTGTCTTTTTTTAGTCATTTTGTGTCTTTTTTTGTCATTTTTGTGTCTTTTTTTGTCATTTTGTGTCATTTTTGTGTCTTTTTTTTGTCATTTTGTGTCTTTTTGGTCATTTTGTGGTCAATTTATGTCTTTTTTTGTCATTTTGTGTCTTTTTTTGTCATTTTGTTTCTTTTTTGGTCATTTTTGTGTCTTTTTTTTATCATTTTGTGGTGCATTCGTGTCTTTTTTGGTCATTTTGTGTCTTTTTTTGTCATTTTGTGTCTTTTTTTGGTCATTTTGTGTCTTTTTGGTCATTTTGTGGTCAATTTATGTCTTTTTTGGTCATTTTGTTTCTTTTTTTGACATTTTGTGTCTTTTTTTTGTCATTTTGTGTCTTTTTTTGGTCATTTTGTTTCTTTTTTGGTCATTTTTGTGTCTTTTTTTTATCATTTTGTGGTGCATTCGTGTCTTTTTTGGTCATTTTGTGTCTTTTTTTGTCATTTTGTGTCTTTTTTTAAATCATTTTGTGGTCAATTTGTGTCTTTTTTGGTCATTTTGTTTCTTTTTTTTTGACATTTTGTGTCTTTTTTTGGTAATTTTGTTTCTTTTTTTTGGTAATTTTGTTTCTTTTTTGGGTCATTTTGTGTCTTTTTTGGGTGATCTGAACTGTGCGTGTGAGATTCTGTTCAGTGAGCGGGTGTCACGGACAACATGCATGTTAAATTGGGGGTCTCGACTCAAAAAGGTTGAGAACTACTGGCTTAGAGAAGCTACAAAAATGACCTGAATACTACATGTAAATACACAGAATGCAGAATCTCATGCCTCGAAGGTACAAGTTTAACCTAGTTTTCCAGTTCACAGATTTCAGCAGCGACTGTCAGTGAGGGAGCAGGTGGGCGTTCAGTGCCTTAAATACTTTTCAGCGGGATACGTGGCTCTTGATGGACTCAACTTTGGTTGCTGTGGGGATTAAAGCACCAGGTCAGCCATCTCAAATTAAATCAAGCTTAATTTGCCTTGCCTTAAAGTGTATGTGGGTGTACACTTATAGGGTGTGTGTGTGTGTGTGTATGGGGATACAGGGGAATAGTTAATTAGTAGATTTAATTACCCATAAAGAAAATGGTAATTTGAGGTTATATTAATGTTAATAGATGCCACATTTTATGCGGAGGGTGCCAGCGCCCTCAGAGTTTTTAATTTTTTAATTCCACCAAAGACATACAGACACACACACACAAACTCTGCCAGTAACCAGGATACGCAGGTGTAGTTTGACTGAGGCCCCGTGAGTGTTAAGTAACAGGGGTGTAGGTATCTTTAGTCCCGAGAGAGAGAGAGAGAGAGAGTGAAGGATGGATGGAGGGAGGGAGAGAAAGAGAGAGAGACAAACAACACATGGGTAGCTGGGTGGATAGTGAGTTGAGGTAATCGGATCCAGCTGGGGCAACAGGTGTGGGGCGAGTTTACACCCTTGTTTTCTAGCAAGTGCGAAGCTTTCATGTACGCGCACACACAAATGCAACCTCCTCCTCTGGGGATAAAGTTGTTGTCGTCACAAAGACCTCTCTGTCACCTCCACGAGATGGAGAGACACAAGAGAGGGCTGGAGAAGAGGACAGAGTGACACGGAGGGTTAAAAGGAGCACATTTCCATCAATCAAATAGTCTTTATTGTCATTATATAGTTCAGTAGTTCTCAACCTTTTTGAGTCGAGACCCCCAATTTAACATGCATGTTGTCCGCGACTACTGCTCACTGAACACAATCTCACACGCACAGTTCAGATCACCCAAAAAAGAAACAAAATGACTGAAAAAAAGACACAAATTGACCACAAAATGATCAAAAAAGACACAAAATGACCAAAAGAGACACAACATGACCAGAAAAGACACAAAATTACCAAAAAGACACAAAATGACTAAAAAAGACACAAAATGACCAAGAAAAGGAAACAAAATGACCAAAAAAGACACAAATTGACCACAAAATGATCAAAAAAAGACACAAAATGACCAAATAACACACAAAATGACCCCCCAAAAAAGACATTAAATGACCAAAAAGACTAAAACACATTAACACATGAACACTTTAACACACTGACTTCCAAAATGATTTGGCGACCCCCAGAAATCATCTTGCGACCCCAATTGGGGTCCCGACCCCAAGGTTGAGAATAACTGATATAGTTCACTATACAACGAATTTGAAAGTGCCACTGTATAAGGTGCATAGTTATGACAATCATAACAGAAAACAACATGAGTAAAAACATTTAAAAAATACTGAGCTAAACAAGGACAAAAACAAGAACAAGGACATGTGATGTAATAAATAAGTATGAAAATAAATAAATGGCTACTTAAAATGCTATAATTTATACATGAGGTAAATTGAGTGTTTTGCACATATCAATTGTATTGCACATGTCTGTTTTATTGCACCTTTTACTTCATTTATCCTGTGTTGACAGTTAAGAGTTCTGAGTGTTAAGAGTTCTGACAGCCCAGGTAAAGAAGCTGTTTTTCATCCTGCTAGTTCTGCATTTAAGGCTTCTCAATAGATTGATTGGAACTGCAACAATATGAAAATCAAGAAAGAGTAAAAGCAGCTACTCTCAAGAGACACCCACAGGATTTATCAATAAAATGAGCAGTTGTGAAGTAGGGATTTGAGACTACAACATCCTTGATTCTCCCCACTCTCTCACTGAAATGGCCAATAAAAACACCACAGGGTACATGTGAATCAGAAGTGATTCAATAAAAAACATCATTTTAATTAAAAAGCTGCAATAGAATGCCATTATGCATCAGTTACTGTTGCAATGTTGTCACATTCTCGAATATATTCATACAAAGTTAATTGCAAACACGATTCACATTTCGATTTGCCATAACAAAGACATTACACAGCATTTTACACCTGCAATTACTGATTTATTCTGGCCACCTGGGGGCAGCAGAAAGAAGGTACAAACCATATAAGGGAGGGGTTGCCAAGGG